>NC_138552.1:69326865-70526865 GCF_964273705.1 Natrix helvetica
GGAGAACAGATTATATTTTAAGTCATATTTTGGTCAGAAATAATTAAAAATTCAAAAAGGGTCACAAACTTTTAAGCCTCACTGTGATCCAGAGGTGGATTGCTGTCGGTTCGGCCCGGATCAGCCAAACCGGTAGTAGAAGCTACGGGAGGCTCGGTGCACCTGCCCGGATGCTTCCACGCATACATAGAAGAGTCGCATGCCCAAACCGGTAGTAACAAAATTGGCAACCCACCACTGCTGTGATCCAACACCATACTTGATATAAAATCACCATCTAGAAAACATGATTGCTTATTTTACACACATATATATTGTGGTTGTTCCTCATTGTTTTTACTTACAATGTCTGAATACTTTTTCCGATGCCGGAATTTTTCATTTCTCCTTCCCCTTCCCATGAATGAGATTCCTGCTGAACTTTGAATCCCATCAAGATTACGGCCATGTCTTTTGGCATGGCAATGACTTCTGAAAATTTTGCTCACACTACATTCCTCAGTTTTTAAGAAATAGATAAATCTTTTAGGGTTGAATTAGAGAACCTCTCATTGCCTAGTTTAGGTTATGCTCCCAGAAATATGAAGTCCACTTACACAGCTAGCTCAATATGATTTTTGGCAGCTTCACTGAAAATGTGCAAAAAAGAAAGGTTTACAATCATGACAGAAGAAAATAATGATGTCCTAATGGTCGTGAATTTACAGCATGCATGATGTATCTGTTCTTGTAATTGTTACTTTTTTAACAGTCCCACTCTAAGAAACACAATGTACTTGAAACTGATTCTTAAGCATCCATAATTTATATAAAACAAGTCTTGCTTGGGATAACACTTTATCCTTGTGGCAGGGCTTTGATATTAGATAATATCTGCATCTCCAGTCTCTCTTTAGTCCTTTTTCCTTTCTTTGAGATTTTATTTACATATGGTTCCTTTCCTGGCCAAGCCTAATTAGGCTCTTCATAACCACAGTCCAATCATTCCCTTCTTCCTGTTTGAGAAAATGTCTTGCTTCCTGTAAAAATCTTTTGCTTGCCCATTTTTGCTTTTTTTTCTATTCAGTACTACATCACATATCCATCTTTCATTATTAATACAGCATATGCTAAGGTTTGACTCAAGAAATCTAACTCTCATTTGAAAAGATCCTGTATTATTTCATTTTCTTCTTCTTCTTTTTTTTTTGGGGGGGGGGGGAAATAAAGGACCTATACCTTTGAAAGGCTGTTGAACCAAAAACGAGACAACAGAAATAAAGGTAAGGAATGATGGGATTAATAGTTCAATAATACCAACTGGGTCACAGTTGTCCATTGCTCCCTGGAGATTTGCTATGTGGGGGAAAAAAGAGATATTGTAACACAGTATTGGCTAAGCTTTTTGGCTCCAAGTGCCAAAATGGGAGTGTGCATGCGCCGGGGAGCTGAGCTTCCAGTTTCCGATGTGCGCATACGTGCCGGTCACCTGGTCTTCCGGTTTCTGGTCTGCATGCGGGTGTGAAGATTAGCATGCACACCAGGCAGTTGCTCTTCCAGTTTCCAGAACTCCTGCACGCGCGAAGACCAGCTGGCCAGTGCGCATGTGCACACCGGAACCCGGCAGAGAAATGAGTGACTGCTGGCATGCCCAGAGAGATGGCTCTGCGTGCCATAGATTCGCCATCATGGTTGTAACATATTGTATTTAAACCAAGGGGGCTTTTTTTCCCCAAAAGGCAACTGCACTTTGTTTTTTTTCATTTCTTTAAATACATTTTCGAGTTCACTGAAGAAGTGAACTGAACAAGTTTCTTGGATGAGAAGCGAAACATCTTCAAAGTAAAGAAAAAGAAAAAGTCCAGTTGCCTTTTGAAGGAAAAGAAAGGCACCTTTGGGATAACTGTGACCTGGATGACTGAGAATCTCCATAGATATATTGTATTTAAAATTGAGCTCAGAACAGGAAGTAATGCTGGGAATGTCTCTCAACACAGCGCCCACTCTTTTCCTTAACCTCAGAACATAAATAAATTAGAAAACACTCTGCTTACTCTGTTTACATTCCATAAACATCTTCTGTACCATTTTCCAAGTCCTAGATTTCCTTTAACTGCTACTAAGCACAACTTGGCAATGAACATTGATTTTTGATGTAACAGGGAACTAATAATGCCTGTTTTCCTCTGATATTTTATGTAGCGTACTATGTACCAACATATGCCTTTTCATGTTGTTCTCTGTAAAAGAAATTTCCTTTCTCCACCTTATCCTCAAGATGCTCGAGAATTTAGAATTTATTTTGGCAGCATTTTTTGTTCTTTATTGCTGGAGGATGGGGACAATACAGGGAGCCTTCGACTTACAATTATAATTGGGATCAGATTTCATCATTAAACAAGGTGGCTGGGAAATGAGTCGCAGCTGATTTTACTACCTTTTTCGCCACAGTTGTTAAGTGTAGCGCTGCAGGTAAGTGAATCACTTGGTTGTTAAGTGAATCTGATTTTCCCCATTGACTTTTCTCAGGGGTGTCTGGCTGGGGAATTCTGGGAGTTGAAGTCCACAAGTCTTAAAGTTCCCAAGTTTGGACACCCCTGACTTTGCTTGTTGGAAACTGGCTAGGAAGGTCACAAATGGTGATTTGCTCCAACTTTCAGGTGGATCCGCCAGCCCACCTCTGTGCTATACTCACGTATATTCTCTTTTCTGAAGCCCAGCTGATAGGCGTGGCAGAGTGGATTGCCGCACCTCACCTGTTTTCCTCCCCAGTAGTAATTCGAAAGGTGATTTCTCTGTAAACTGCATGGGTCTGCAGCGAACTGGTTGTTGGCTGCAACCATTGTAAATTAATGCTAGTTGCTAAATACTCCCATTTTGATCATGTGACTGCAGGATGCTGGGATGGTGGTAAGTGCAAGGGCCAGTTGTAAGTCACATTTTTTCCGTGTTGTTGTAGATTTGAATCAGTGGTGGGTTCCGGCCACTACACCCCCAACTGGAAGAGTGCTTTGGAGGGCCCACCCGCTTGCCTTCATTCCTTGCCTCTATTTGAGCTAACTGGGCCATTTGTGGATACACCCGCAGCTTATGCCGCCTGCATGACCTCCGATGAGCAGCTGGAGCGTCGCAGGGCGGTGGGTGCGCATGTGTGTGCAGCGCATGTGCCCATGGTGGACGCCCGGCCCCATCGCGTCGTACCGGTTGTGACGGGATCCATAACCCACCACTGGTTTGAATCAAAGATGACTTCTAATCCTGGTCAACTTTTTTGTTATGGGTCTTTCCACTTCATTTTTGTTGTTCATTCTTCCCAATCTGAAAGCATTCTGTTCCTCTGGGTGTCTTCTTTCCTCAAGAATAATTTGAATGTTTCCCAACCAGAAAAGCTGAAGAATGTTGGAGATGATATTGTCTAATGAAAGGGCGGGGGGAAACATTAGTAGATCACCCTTTGGCATTTGAAACATTTTGATCCTTGGCCATTTGAACTAAGTAAGTATTTTCCCTCATCTCAACACAAGAGTAGAAGGATTCTTCTTTTCATTTGTCATTTCTCTACAACTCAATCTACCTTCCATAAGAATTTCATCAAAATTCTCTTTGCTTTTGGAAAAGGAAATACTGGGGTTTGGGGGGTTCTATGATCCTCAAAATAAGCACTTGGCCTTATTTTTCAGGGAGGTCTTATTATTTTTGAGGTTATTATTATTATTATTTATTCAACTTATAAGCCGCTCCCTCTCCTCGAAGGGACTTGGGGCGGCGTACAATTAAATACGCAACATATTGCACGGAGGAGGTATATAAATAAAAACAATTATTACAATTCATAAATAACAATAACAATAAAGTTAAAAAAACAATAACAATAAAGTTAAAAAGACGTTAAAATACCCTAAAATTTAAAATTGCTAGGGGGATTAGAGGATAGAGTTCTAGTTAAGCCAGGCCGGCTAGTTGGAACAGGTAGGTCTTGAGTTTCTTGTGGAAGGAGCGGAGATCAGTAGTAGTCCTAATGTCGGGGGGAGGTCATTCCAGAGGGCTGGGCCCATCACAGAGAAGGCCCTGCTCCTGGGCGCCGCCCTCTGGCACTGCTTAGTGGACGGCACCCGGAGGAGTCCCTCTCTGTGAGAGCGAATTGGTTGCAGGGATGTATGGGGCAGGATGCGATCCCGCAAGTAACTAGGTCCTGTGCCATGGAGGTGCAAGAGGTGGTTTATTTTATTTATTTATTTATTAATCCAATTTATAGGCCGCTCCCTCTCCACCAAGGGACTCGAGGCAGCGTACAATTCATTGCACAACAAATAAATAACGAGGAGGAGATATACAAAACATTGTACAATACATAATAAATAAATAATCAATTAGTTAAGAACAACATAATGCAATTAAAACAATTAAAATACCCAAAGTCAAACTTAGTTTAAAATTTAAAAAATTATCCAGGGGGATTAGAAAATATAGTTATAATTCAGGCCAGGCTGGCTAGTTGGAACAGGTGGGTCTTGAGTTTCGTGCAGAAGGAGTGGAGATCGGTAGCTGTCCTAATGTCAGGGGGGGAGGTCATTCCAGAGGGCTGGGCCCATCACAGAGAAGGCCCTACCCCTCAGCGCTGGCCTCTGGCATTGCATACTGGCCTCTGACGGCACCCGGAGAAGTCCCTCTCTGTGAGAGCGAATTGGTCGCAGGGATGTATGGGGCAGGATACGATCCCGCAAATAGCTAGGTCCTGTGCCATGGAGCGCTTTAAAGATAGTGATCAACACCTTGAAACGCACCCGAAAGACTACAGGGAGCCAGTGCAGCTCACGCAGGAGAGGTGTCACATGGGAGTAACGCGTACTCCCCATCACTGCCCGCGCGGCCGCGTTCTGGACCAACTGCAGTCCTCGGGTGCATCTCAAGGGAAGCCCCATGTAAAGAGCATTACAGTAATCCAGATGAGACGTCACCAGCGCATGAGTGACTGTGTGAAGGGCATCCCGGTCCAATAGGGGGCGCAATTGGCGCACCAGGCGAACCTGGTGGAACGCCCCCCTTGCCACGGCTGCCACATGGTCATCCATAGACAGCCGGGCATCTAGGAGGACGCCCAAATTGCGCGCCCACTCCACGGGGGCCAGTTGCTCGCCCCCAATGGCCAGCGATGGAGTCAGCTGGTTGAACCGAGAGGCCGGTAGCCACAGCCACTCCGTCTTGGAGGGGTTGAGTTTAAGTCTGTTGTCTCCCATCCAGACCCGTAAGGCTTCCAAACACTGGGACATCACGTCAACGGCCTCGTTGGGGTGGTTCGGGGTGGAAATGTACAGCTGAGTATCGTCAGCGTACAGGTGGTATCCCACCCCAAAACCACAGATGATCTCACCCAGCGGTTTCATATATGTGTTGAACAGGAGAGGCGAGAGGACCGACCCCTGTGGCACCCCACAAGTGAGTGGCCTCAGGGTCGACCTCTGCTCTCCTGCCAACACACATTGCGTCCAGTCGGAGAGGTAGGAGCAGAACCACCGTAAAACGGTGCCCCTTACCCCCAACCCCTCCAGCCGGCGCAGTAGGATACCATGGTCGATGGTATCGAAAGCCGCTGAGAGGTCTAACAGAACCAGGATAGAGGAGCAGCCCCTATCCTTGGCTCTCCAGAGATCATCAACCAACGTGACCAAGGCCGTCTCCATGCTGTGCCTGGGTCGGAAGCCGGACTGGCACGGATCTAGATAGTCAGTTTCCTCCAGGTGACATGGGAACTGCGTGGCCACCACACTCTTTACAACCTTCGCTAAAAAGGGAAGGTTGGAGACCGGACGATAATTAGCTAGCTCAGTTGGGTCCAGAGAAGGCTTCTCGAGTAAGGGCCTCACAACCGCCTCTTTCAAGGCGGCTGGTAGGAACCCCTCACTCAACGAAGCATTCACCATTCCCAAGAGCCAGCCTCGTGTGACCTCCCAGGATGCCAGTACAAGCCAGGAGGGACATGGGTTCAATAAACATGTGGTGGCTCGCAGTCGCCCACGCAACCTGTCCAAATCCTCGGTGGCAACAGAGTCAAACTCCTCCCAAAATGGTCTCTCAAGACTGGCCTCGGACGTCTCCCCTGGATCACTGAGGGAGACCCATTCCCTCCGGATCTGAGCGATTTTATCCTGCAGATATTCTCCAAATTCCTCTGCCCTGCCCTGCAATGGGGCTTCCCGCGGCCTCTGTGATAGAAGGGAGCGGGTCACCCGAAACAGGGCGGCAGGGCGGTTGTCTGCGGATGCAATGAGAGCGGCACAATATTGACATTTGGCCACCCTCAATGCCACAAGGTATGTCCTTAAATAGGCTCTTACCTGTGTTCGGTCAGAATCGGAACGAGAGGATCGCCATCTGCTCTCTAGGCGTCTCTTATGGCGTTTCATCACCCTCAGCTCCTCGGTAAACCAAGGGGCCAGGGTGGTTCTTTGCCACAGGAGAGGCCGCAGAGGCGCAACCCGGTCTAGGGCCCCGGCGGCCGCACTATTCCATGCGGCCACCAGGTCCTCCATCCGGGAGCGGGTCAGGTCGACAGGAAGTGGCCCAAGCTCCGTCTGGAACCTTTCCGGTTCCATCAGGCGCCTGGGGCGGAACCATCTAGGACATTCTGGTTCCGCCTCCCCGCGGTGGGGGGTAGTACCAGGGAAGTCAAGCCGTAGAAGTGAGTGATCTGACCATGACAGGGGTGTGATGGCTAAGTCCCCTATTCCCAGATCACTCGCCCACTGGCCAGAGACAAAAACAAGATCCAGTGTGTGACCTCCCTCGTGCGTGGGGCCCTGAATTAATTGAGTCAGGTCCATGGCTGTCATGGAAGCCATGAACTCCCAAACCACCTCGGATGCTTCTCCCATCGACGGCAAGTTGAAATCCCCCATAACTAACAGTCTGGGGGTCTCAACTGCCATCTCTGTGATCAGCTCGAGGAGTTTGGGCAGGGCCGCTGATGTATAGTGAGGAGCCAAGTATACAATCAGCAGGCCCAACTGTCTCCCTGGGCCCCACCTCACACTCAGAGACTCACACCCGGATGTCTGTGGCACAGTGAACTCTCTCCGTTCCAGACTCTCCCGTATGATCACCGCTACCCCACTACCCCTCCCCTGGGCCCGTGGCTGGTGGAATACACGGTAGCCTGGTGGGCACATTTCCACGAGGGGCAAGCCACCCTTGTGGCCCAACCAGGTCTCCGTTATTCCTGCGAGGTCTGGCTCCCCCTCTGAAATCAGATATTTTATGAGGGGGGCCTTGTTGACAACAGACCCTGCATTACACAGCATCAGCATCAGGCCCTGGCTCTGTAGATCCTGACCACCTAGTATGCGGGGGTTGGTACAAATGACCGGGCGTGTCCAACGACCACGGTCTCGCAACTGACTGCAGGTATTATGTCTGTCCTCGCACCTACCCCTCCCTACGACCATTGGTATAACAAAGCCCTCTGTAGGAATGTTATTTCCCCCCCTCTCCCTCGCTCCGCTCACTCCCCTCCTGACCACACCTGTTCGCCTGGCACTATCCCATTCCTGGTCTGTTTAACCCTCCCCTCCCCTTTGGAGCCCCCTAAAACTGTTAAAAGGTTTTTTATTAAAAATCCCCTGAGCTTCCGTTTCCTCCACCTCTCTGGGTTAACTAACCCGTCATTAAGGTGGGCCCTTGAAAGGGCAGAGGGGGGACTCTCGCAGCCACAGCAGATCTAACCTCGAATAAATATTATCTTGTTACACACAGGGCCGCATGTGTTTTCGGGTGCTGTGGTTGTTTTTCTGTAGTTGTTTCTTCTGATTTTATAAGCCGGATTCCCTACAAAAGGGGGGTAGTTAACCATCCCTGATGGAAAGGATGGGGTGTTGGATTTGCCAGCTGGTCTGTAGATGGCGCTGAGATGTAGTTCATGGTGGGCGGTAGAAGTAAGCCCAAAGTCAGGATGGTCAGGTTAGTAGCTCGGAATAAGCGAGTGGAAGAGGCAAGGGGCAAGTTGTCAGAAAAGCAAAGCAAAATGGTGGGGAGAGTCGAAACCTTAGGCGTGTGGCCACTCGCTTCTCCAGCGTCTCCCCCTCCACGACCTGCCTTTGTCGCGAGCGGCCCTCTGCCTCCTCGGCGACCCAGACCCAAAGCCGTGTTCCGAGGTCCGTAGGACTGTCCCAATCTCCTCCACAGTCTTCCTAGGGTCTTCCGGCGCCGTTCTGCACCTCGGGCCTCATACTCCCTCTCGCGGCCCGCCCCGCTGGTCTGGCGCTTATGGCGACTGAGGAGTTCGGCGCTCGGTGTCTCCAACCGCCTCCGCCGCCGCCGCCTCCATGCCGTCGCCTTTGGGCCGCTCGGGTAATCAGGGTCGTCCCAACGCTGCTGTTCCCCTGCTAATCCTCCATTTCACTCCGTCCCCCACCACCTCGCATGAAGCCGTTCAAAAATGCTCAGAAGATACCAGCTCCAAACGCCAAACGCCAGCTTCGAGCGGTCCTCCGAACGGTCCTCCCGGCTCCAGCTCCAGCCGGCCATTCTCCTACTCCCATCCGGCTATCCGACCGCCCCTGTGCACCAACCTGGATCCAGGACGACGCCAGGGGTGGTTGCCGACAGACTCCCATGGCCCTCGAGGTGGAAACAGGGCCGGCAGCATCCCTACTCCTCAAAAAGCCCCCGCGGTCCTGCGGCGCTTAGAGGCAAGCCGCCATTCCCTCCCGGAAGCTCCTCCTCCATGTTCACATGTTCACCTCATGGCTGCTGCTGTGTTGCAATATTTTTGGAGATGACTTATTTTCAGGGGAGGACTTATTTTAGCACATGCGTTCAAAAGCCCGATTGGGCTTATTATCCAGGGAGGTCTTATTTTCAGGAAAACAGGGTAGAAAACAATTTTTTTAAAAGAAATTGAATGAGAACCGATAAATAACATAGGAGAAATTGTTAGATCTGGATTCATATTAGAGAAAAAAATGTGGAGCCTTGAAAAGCTTATTAGGTACAGTGCTAGACAACATGAATTCTTACTGTCCAATCTCCTTTTTAGCTTGTGTCGCAATATACACTCCAATTTGAGAAATCAGATACCAAAAATATTATCTCAAGATCAGAACTACAGTCAAATCTATCATTAAATAGAGGACAGGACATTGCATTGTTCCAAAAAAGTTTGGAACATGGAGGTAATGGGCTTAATATATCGTAACTAATCCTGAAGAGATAATTTTGTTTACTGGAACCAGCTGTTTTTCCTCATCTCAAAACAACAACAAAAGTAAAAGGATTATGTGTAGCAAAAAATCACTCTTATCAAGAGTGGTTTCTTATTTTTATTTGTCATTTATCTGCTGTCTCCTTTATCCTTTCCAGTGGGATATATAGGTTGAGGTAGAAAATTTGGAATAGAAAGCTTACAATTTTTTAAAAAAATCTCTGTTTTATACATACATACATACATACATACATACATACATACATACATACATACATTATGTATTTTAATGAAGCTTTTACACACACACATGTATATGTATACATATATACATATACATATGCGCTCACACACACACACACACACACACATATATATATGAAAGCTTCATTAAAATACAGTTATATAATAGATGGAAGAACCGCAAAATTGAATTATTGAATGACTTTTATTTTTCTTCAGGATGGCAAGAAAAGAAATATTTCATTCTAAGGGACTTGCATGATTCATCCCCATTTATCTCTAAGCAGGAAAGAAATAATTAGGTGTTTCAAAGAGAGAGAGAGAGAGAGAGAGAGAGAGAGAGAGAGAGAGAGAGAGAGAGAGAGAGAGAGAGAGAGAGAGAGAAGTCTCTAAGTGTGTGTGTGTTTAGTCCTTGTTGTCAATTGTGTTTGCTTTTATAAAATCTTTGAAAATAATCTGAAAAGTGATTTAAATTAAGGAATGAATGGGGTAGTGTTTCTTATATTTAATGTTTCTGATATTACTAAAGAAAATCAAACTCAAAATTATTCATTCTTGCATTTCTCTTTCCAATAGGCTTCATTAGTAGACTTTTATCTAACTGCTTTTTCAATACTCTAAAGACTTAGTTAATGACAATGCTCTCATTAGTAGCCAATCCTTCGATTTAAATTGCTGGATTGCCATATGATGATGGCTCTTAAAAATCTCTTTAATATATAATGTTAGAGCAATGGGAAAATATGTGGAGTAAAGGACTGGAATTTATGTTGAATTATATCCTTAAAGAGAACTTTTAAAAAATGATATACTTGTGGTATTTAAATTATAAATGATTAAAACTATATAAGGGTGTTTCAAATGTTTGCTGTAAATGTAAGTACAAGGAGTTTTTTTTTTTTTTATCACATGGGGGTGGATGTGTAATAAGGGAAAGAAATATTAGGGGCAGATTTATGGCTTAATTCAGAAAATTTTAAAAATGAACTTACAATGAGAACTGGAAACTTTTCTCCTAGGGCTATTCGATAAAGAAATTGGGGGTGGGGTGGAACTTTGATGCTGTTTATGGCTGCTAGAACTCTATGTGCCCAGAAATGGAAAAAAGTGTTAATTCCCATAATGGAAGAATTGATTGAAAACATGATGGAACTGGCTGAGATAGCAAAATTGACTATTTTAATTATGGACAAGATGGATAGTTTTGTGGTTAATTAGAAACTGCTTCTGAACTTTCTGTGTGAAAGGGAACAAAATGAAATTTTGATTTTGGGTATTGACAGTTAAGTGGGTTATTGTTATAGAAATTATAGTTATTATTTGGTATAAGTAAAATGTTGATAAGGTAAAGATACATATTTGCTAGTTGTTCCAAACTCTCGGGGGCGGTGCTCATCTCCGTTTCAAAGCTGAAGAGCCAGCACTGTCCGAAGACACCTCCATGGTCATGTGGCCAGCATGACTAAACGCTGAATTTGCACAGAACGCAAAGGTGGTTCCTATTTTTCTACTTGTATTTTTACATGCTTTCAAACTGCTAGGTTGGCAGAAACTGAGACTGAGTAATGAGAGCTCACTCCGTTACACGGGCCAGATCTAAGCACCTTGTGGGCTGGATTCGGCACCTGGGCCTTAAGTTTGATACCTCTACTCTAGAATACCTTTTCCAACACAACAGCTCTAGATGTTTTTTTATCTCCTCCTGCACTGGATCATGTCAACTAGAATCATGGACATTAAAGTTCAGTACTTCTGAAGGACAGCAAATTAAGGAAGGCTAGCTAAATCTAAAGTTTCATGCCACCAGAAAACTCCGAGTTCGTCTGAAAAAAATTGTCATTGGAAAGGATTTTTTCAATTATTCACTGTCAACATTCCTGGGAAGCTGGGCCATTAGAATGTCACACATACACCCCCCCCCAAAAAAATAATCAATGTAGAAATGGTAGGGGGGAAACAGACAGTCTCAGTTTTTTTTTTCAGCCCCCATTGGATGTAATTGTTATAATGGTTTTACTGTAGAGAGCCACCATCTGAGGTTGGGGAATGGACAATGGAATTTATAAATGAATTTATAAACAATTAATAGGTCAAGCGTGGCCACATGTATCCCTCAAAATCTTTTCTGCAATTCCTGGAAGCTTTCTGGTTTACACAGCTGACAATTTAGGGCAAATTTTCAACAAAAGGAAAAAGAAATGAAGGTACCTGGCCAACTAGGGCTATTTTAGCTTAATCTCTATAATATGCTAGAAAATAATTTTAAAGACCAAATCGTCTGACTGTGACTCTTGTCATTGTGTCACACTGCAATTCTTCTGCAAACCTCAAAGGCTTAAGAAAAGATTTAAAAATCTGCCTCTTGTAGTCCCCAAAAGACGCCTCATCCTTGTAAGAGATTTCTGGAAACTCTTCTGATTTCTTAATTTCTCCAACTAGTGGAAAAAAAAACAGAAAATGATTGCATTTTCCTTTGGGAGTCTTTATAAATATTTATTATATTTTCTACGTAAGAGAAATGTGGAGCTTTAAAAAATATTATTATTGCATTTTGTCTTCTTTGTATTGTAGGAAGTTATCACCTAGCCCTCTCCCAGAAAAATGAAATATTCTAGGAAATATTGAAAAGGCAGAATATTATATTTCCTGGATGTGAAAAAGGGAGAAACACATTTTAGACACAAAGTAAATTCCTGCAGCTTCCGGCCCATCCCCACTTTGTCAATGGGCCATTAAGAAGGCCAAGCTAGTCCACTTTACATAATAAAGAGTTCTCCCCTTCAGCTCCAGGGGGATGGATGTAGAGTTCTGGCAGTGACAATGAAGGCATGATAATATAAGCCTTTACTCAACTGACCACATGGCAGCTGAACTCAATCAAACCTGAATTCAAACTCAGCCTAGAGGGTTGCCCTTGCACGGGCCCATGTGAGTCTGGCAACCAATCAGAATACATTTCTTACACAGGAACAGGAAACAGATAGGTGGGGCAGAACACATTATAAAAATCCCTGCAAGCCCTTCTTCACCCCTGCTCTTCTCTTCTCTTCCCTTCTCTTCTTCTCCACCAACACTGAAGCATGTGATCACCTTTTCTGTTCAGGGCTCAAGCCATGCGGTCCTGTCCACCATTAACACCATCTTTCCAAGCAGCCTCCATGTCTCCAGTGTCTTTTTCCCCACTTGGAGCCGAACCCAGAAGGACATTTCTTCCAACAGTATAATATTTCTTCTTGAATCCCTTTGGCAGTGGAATAGCTACCAAAAAAGACGGAAGGGTTGATGTGGGGGAATAAAACCTAAAAAGGGAACTACCAAATGTAGCAATAGGAAAGTAAGACACAAAGTATTGTATACTTTATTTCTGGCTTAAAATTCCTAAGCACAGGATAATTGTCAGCTTCATCTGGGCTGTGTTGTTTTTTCTGTTACATTTAAATTAATTGCGTATGGAAATATTTGTTCACTTGAGACACAGCTGTGATTTTTTTTCCTAGAGCACAGCTTAATGGAAAAGCTAGACTTTATTACAACAGATACAGAGACAAAAACATTACAGCTTCTTCTCGTTTATTACTCCAAACATCAAAAACAAATCCATCTATCAGTTTTGTACACATACACACACACAAAAGAAAAAAAAAGGAAAAGCCTTCACAAATCCCTCCACAGCAGTCTGTTTCTTTTTATTTTTGGCTGTTTGATTTTTTTAATATATATTTTAAAGTAACACACTTTCCCTTACCAAAGGTTATCAAATGTATACTTTTATCTTCTTCTGTGGCTTCAATTCCTAGTCTAAGTATTGGCTAATATCTTAATCTTTCACCACTGATTCTAAACTAAGGTTGCCCAATGGGTGATGGGTGGAAGGATCTATGCTACGGATATGTTTGGGACAACAACAAATAACATTAATCTTAAACTGAGTTGTGTTAAAATGAATAAAACAAATACAATTACTGTATATTTATGCAACCCATTTTCCCCTTTCTGAGATTAAAATAATATAACTCCAGTGGTCTGTGTCAAAGGTGTTCTAGAAAACACATCTGAAGTTTTCAGATCCCACTTTATGACTGTGGAGGATGAGGTGATGCCCCACTTGACATAGTAGAATTTACATGATTCATAGTGTTGATGGATCCGAAGTTTTAGCTTCTTAGGATGTAGTTCAAAAACCAAGACGTGCTTTAACTTCCTTTTCTCTTTGAACAAAATGTGATGGAAAAGTCTCCATGTTTTTTTCTGGTGGTGGTGGTGGTGGTGGTGGTGGTGGTGTGTGTGTGTGTGTGTGTGTGTGTGTGTGTGTAAAATCTGGGTAGCAAATGAATATAGCTGGACTTGGAGTAAAGATCTCAACCAAATGGATAAATGGCCAAACGGCATCATCTTTTAAAGTTCTAGGCTCTAGCGCAGGGACGTTAAACTGGCGGACCTTGGGCCGGATGTGTCACGCTCAGGCCACACCCAACCCAGCTCCATGAAGGGAAAAAATATTGCAAAACATCACATGATGGCAACATGCTGCAGCAAGCTTGACACCTGTGCTCTAGCACTTAATGAAGGATAACAACATGGCAGCTTCATGAACTAGATGTTCTGATGGCTTTAATCTAGGTGCATAAACACCAGATCTCCTCAATAGCATTTTCAGTATCATCCAACTACGGGGGTGGGGGTGGGGGTTGTCTATCATCCAGCATCTATTAATCATTTTACACCACCTATCGGTATACGTAGTTTTCTTGGTAAAATATAGGAGTGGTTTACTATTATCTTCTCCTAGACAGCATGAATTAATGCCTTTGACATTGTCACTAAAGTCATCCCCTGCCTCTGGCATCAGGGGTGGGTTCCTGCCAGTTCTAACTTCTTCTATAGAAGAGCTTCCACAAATCTACCATGCCGTTTAGAACCAGTTCCAGCTCCCTCCCCCGCCCGTCCTCCCCACGCTTGCCCAGCCCACCGCTCACTGATTGGCTGGCTCACCAATCCCCCCGCCCACCTCTAAGAGTCCTATCTACACCTTAAAGTCTTAAAGCTTGAACATCCCTGGGTTTTTTTTTTCCCTAAAGGGTTAGGGGTGCAAGGGTCTTGTAACTTGACAGCTTTAAGACTTGTGTGCTTCAATGCCAGAGTTCCTGAGCCAACATGACTGGAGGAGGAATTCTGGGAGTTGAAGTCCACAAGTCTTAAAGCTGTCAAGTTTGAACACCCCTGGCATTTTTTTTCTAAAGGGTTAGGGGTGCAAGGGTCTTGTAACTTGACAGCTTTAAATCTTGTGTGCTTCAAATGCCAGTTTCTGAGCCAACATTTCGGTTGCTAAGCAAGAGCGTTGTTAAGTGAGTTTCACCACATTTTACAAGTTGGCCATGCCCACCCAGTCACATGACTGCCAAGCCACTCCCACTCGGTCACATGGCCAGCAAGCCCTCTCACAAAGCAGGCCACACCTACAGAAGAGGTTCTAAAAAAATTTGAAACCCACCACTGTCTGGCATCAATCTATATCATTGCTACCCATTATAGCTACCTTTTTTTTCAGATGGGCAACTGGAATGACCATGCCTTGAATGATTCTTTGGGGTTTATATATTCTCTCCTTAAACTACTGGTATTCTTCACTTATCCCTCTCAGGAACACCCCTGTCACAATACAGCAGTACAACAGAATAAGATTTGAATTAGATTATACATTGCAATGAGCAAGGACCAGGGGTGAAATACTATCAGTTCAGACCGGTTCACCCGAACCGGTAGCAAAAAAAAAAAACCTACCAATTTGCCCAAACCAGTAGTAAAAAAATTCTACTGGTTTGGGCGAACCAGTATTTCTGATGATCAGCTGTGATGCACGATTTATATTAGCTAGAAAGCAGGATCTCCTGCTTTCTAGCTAATATAAATCGCATTGCACAGTGGATTCTCCCCCTTGCTGTTATACTTACCTTTCAGGTGTGCTTGTTAGCAGGCTCCGTCCACCCACCTGGATGTCATCACATCCGTTTTTGATGCTCTGTGCATGCACGGAAGGTCCTACACAAACACGGAGGTGGCCCATGCGAGCAGAGCGAATGCGCACGCCTGCTCACATTTGTGAACCAGTAAAAAAGGTAAGTAGATTTCACCCCTGACGAGGACATACATTCATTTTGCAGCTACTAAGATTGTTGGATGAACAGGCACAAAAACAGCCAGGGAAATGATTGAAGCCTAGGAAATGGCCCCCTCATCAGTCAACAGGAGTGCTGTTTTATCACCTGCTTATCAAGTACTTAGGAGGCTTGGCAGCACAAAGGAACAACAGCCAACAATTTAATAATCAGCCATCAACCCCCCCCCCCAATCAACATTTAAAAAGCTACATACAACAGGCACCATATAAATATGACACACAAAATAGTCCAAAGCGCACATCCTCAAGTTCCCTGAGAATGGGCTCCAGCACAAGTCTGAAAACTCAAAAAAAAAAAAAAAAAACCCTCTCTGGTCCTGGTGACTGACCCACACTGGATCCTGCAAAAGAATTAGTTATATTTTACAGTACAAGGCAGTTTCCTGAGTTCTGGAATTAATAATGTGTGATCAATAATTATGCTTGTCGTGAACATATTCTTTTAAAAATACATGAGGATGAGGAAGAAGAGAATATTAAAGGATGAATGTTGTAGAACAGGATATTTTAACAAGTCATTTGTTACGTAGCATTCTGTCTCGCAAATAATCCTGACACTCAAAAAGTCAAGAGATACGTATACCCCCATCTCAATTTCCCAACAAATTAATTTGTTTGCCTACTTTATCCTGTTGGAAATTAAATTGGGCTCCAGAAGCTGTTGGACAGAGCTTTGATGTGACTTTTCTCCCTTCTCCAAGTGTGTTTGTGGTTGTTCCTTCTCTAGTTTGCTTCAGTCTATTAGTAGGTTCCATTAGAATTTCCTTGAAAGACAAGTGGATGGAATGCTAAGAGCCCTTGTCAGCGACTGAAAATGATCCTTGCATTTATGCAGACATTAGGCTATTACTACAAAACTAAAGAATGCAAGGAGCCAACCAACACAAATGGCATTGCATATGCATGCATTTTAGAGTGATAGGGTAGCATGACCTTCCACACACCAGCGCTGGAATAAAAGTGAAACTAGGTCTTGAGAGCCTGCGTTAAAAAGACATGCTTTCCCCATAATAAATCAAACTCACTCATAGACTAATCAATAAAACAAGACCTAGACTAACCTTTGAAGGGCTCTTGTTACATTAAATTGCTTCTCTAACATAATATAATCAGTTTAAACTGTTCAAGGTCTTCCTCTGTAATCATCACGGAACCATCTAAATGCACAGGCAAAATCCCAGAAAGGGAGGCATATCATACAGGAAAAAGACCTTATTTGCTATTTTTCAAATATTATTGGCATAATTCAGACAAGCAAATGGACTGCAGGCTATTTAATACCTACTTCCACTGTCTGCTGAGGTTGAAAGGATTATTTAAGAACTTACTCTTTAAAATGCCATGCTTACTTTATTTATTCATTTGTTTATTGAATTTATGGAGCTGCTCATCTCAATCTTCTGGACTGCTGGTGGTTCTGGACTGCTCACAACACAAAACTTAAAAACAAAATATAATAAAGCATCATTATAGCAAAGCTAACCCCCTGAAAACTAGAACACAATTGAACTACATATTGTCAGGGTTCCAATTAGCATCCGAAAGGAAATCAGTCTGTGGCAAAAGATTCTTCAAAATTCCAATTTATTAAGAAAGCCACACTGGCACATCTGGGAAAACCCGAATCTGAAACCTTCCTGGTTTTCCCACCCAGTTGAAAGTTCAAGATCTTGCTCCCACACTTGCAAGTCCATCACATAGTCCAATCTTCCACTGCCATGCTGGCAGTTCCACCCATCCAGTTCCGGCCAGGTGCAGAGACAAAGGATGACCTTGGCTTTTTAGAAAGAATTTTGTTATGACTACATATCATCCAACTCTGTACAATCCCCCCTCCCATTTTCCCACAATAGAAAATGCATAATAGAATAATAGAAAGTGTGACAGGCCTAAGATCCAAAAGAAAAAATGGCTGCAGGCCTGACACACATATTGGATTCCATTAATAACCTGGCCCTAACAGGAACACTCAGATCTTGAAAGCTTTCTAGGAGGCTAGCAGCGTCAAGACCATTTGGATAGAGTCTGTACAGGAATTATTCAGTCCAAGACCTCTGGCTTGCTCGTCCAAGCAGCAACCCTATCTCAGTCAAACCATGCAACAGAACTTCTTGAATTTCTTCATATTCCATCTGGAACTCTCAAGTTCATCAGCTACTGGGATAGACCCAATGAATAGATACTTCCTTTTTGCATGAAGGAGCTGGTAAGGACAACTGCAAAGCTAATAAGGAGTGACTTGCTGACAACAAGAAACTGACAGTAACTTCTCCCAACTCAGATCATGTCACTATTGCTCTGAGGCAAAATCCAGATCCCCTCCGTCCCTCCATCAACCCCCCCTCTCTCTCATACACACACACACACACACACACACACACACACACACAAGGTTCTGACTGATGAACCCAACCAAGCTAGCAAATCAAGACAATCGGATCTCTTTAGGAACAGCTTTATTGAGTACATCATTTTGGCACACATGAAAGGAAAACCAACTCTAAATAATTCCCATGGTTTTCATATAATTAAATAATAGATACTCCGCTCCGTCCATGTTACAGGTCACATTGTCCAATTGGGTGTTCTGGCATCCCCTGGGTGTCTCCACGGGACCAAAAATCTCCCTCCCACATAGTGTGGCAAGCTGAGAAACAAATAGATGGCTGTGGCAATATAAGTCCGTTTCGCAGTTCACACACACACACACACACACACACACACACACACACACACCACACCATAGAAGTTAGCCTTTAATAAGTTAGATCAGAACTATAGTTACCATAGTGCCACGATTTCTGAGTTAATCTGAGATTCAAATTTCATTCTGAAAGGCAGATTGAAGTCCCCTCCCTTATTCTTTTTAAAAGAATAAGATGAAGTTAGTAACATAACTCAACAATAAATGTATTTAATATGCAAAAATAAATACCCATGTTTCCCTGAAAATAAGACCCGGTCATATATATATATATATCCAGCTTCCCTTAGTATATATTTAGTATACAAGTTGGATAAATAAAGGGACAACATGTAGTCTTGTTGCATTCCTTTGGTGACCTGGAGCAAATCTGTTCCTACCATTTTATCCACACTGTGGCTTTTTACTGTGAATGTGAGGTTTCCAAAAGATACCCTAATTAATTTATGAGCCTCGAGACAAAGTTCAAAAGAAATCCAGTAATTTTTTAGGAGCAACATTTTGGCATTGCCTGTCGTGGAGCCAGATCTGAATTCTATTTAATGGTGGCTGAACTTTACCCATGTGTCTCCCCTCCCCTCAGTCTGTGTCATAAATCACATCCACCAACAAAGTGCTGCAGCATGTTGTAAAATTTCATGCCTCACACACCTGCTGTAGAA
Source organism: Natrix helvetica (assembly GCF_964273705.1). NCBI lineage: Eukaryota > Metazoa > Chordata > Lepidosauria > Squamata > Natricidae > Natrix > Natrix helvetica. The sequence goes on from NC_138552.1 coordinate 69,345,828, forward strand.
ATCTGAGATCCGACCCTAGCCGAAGGTATGTGTGGAATTCTCTCCCCCTTCTCCTCCAATGTCAGCTTGATAATAGGCATGGAAATATTTTACAAATTGACAGTGAAATCTTTTGAAATATTTTTATTGTTTTTCCATGTCTGTTTCCATCTTCAGTGTCTTTACAGATGTTGTAATACTGCTTCTTGTCCCTTTTAACAGCTTTCTGACCCTATGTTGAATTATGACCCAAGGAACAAAATGTGTATTGGGGAATAGATTTTGGATCGCTGCTCTAAACTTCAATTTAAGGTCCATTGTTCTTTAATAAAATGCATGAGATGTTGATTTATTATTTGCTCATTTAATTATGCATTTATAGATTAATCGCATCAATATGTAGAGATATAAGCCTTATTGAGGCTTATTTTCAGATGATTGAACTTGGAAAAAAATCTTCCTTTCTCTCCAAAGATTTGAAGGTCATGTCCATGATTCCTCTTTTTTCATTTTATTGAATCATCTCCACAGCTAAGTAGACATTTCAATCTAAGCCTCTCAAGTCAAGGTAGAGAAATAGAGCCCAACTACAGTATTCTATGGGCATTGTGAGACAGCTCTCATTGCTGCTATTAAGTAATTTTTAGAAGCATTTTTTTTATTCCAAGGACAGCTAAACCAAGCCTGAAAGGAGGCCTTTACAAGGTAGAAACAGAGAATATAGGCAGCTTAAGCCAAGACTTGATAGTTTGCAACTGTACAATTAAAGTAAAATTAATCTTCACTTTAATGGGCAATTTAATAGGCTAGCTGGGTCTTAGTGGAATTAACCTTTAGTAGGCTAATTCACCTGATTTGCTACTCAAGCATATATATTTTTCTTTCTTTATTTTTTCTTAAATTATGATGCCTGGAATGTAAATAAGTTCTTTCACACAGCCTGCAAACTGTATTGGATGTTTTCAAGTGTGGAAAAGTGAAAATCATATGTGAAATGCCATGTATGTCAGAATCTTACACAAAGTGGTGTCATATGCATTTTCTAGTGTAAGAACTGAAACCCATTCATTTCTTTCTTCCCAAGGTGCGCAAAATGTGATGCAGAATGAGAAATGCAGATGTTCTTGTCCTTTCCTGAAAAGTACCTGAGCCACATGTCAACTGCACCGTGAACAGAGTTTATACTAAATCAGAATACAAAATGCCAAGCCTACGCAAAATAATCCTAGTATTTTATCATTTGTTACAATTGTAATAGCAAATAGGCTAAATTATATTATACAGATTTTAGGTAATGTAACAGTAGATGGGTTTACTTTTTTTTTTTTTTTACCAATGTCTATGGAGATTCTCAGTCATCCAGGTCATGGTTGTCCCAAAGGCGCTTTTTTCAAGAGGCAACTGGACTTACTTATTTTTTCTTTGATGACATTTTGCTTCTCATCTAAGAAGCTTCTTCAGTTATGACTGGATGGTGGGGGGGGTGGAAGGATTTATACCCCTTACAAACAGCTGGTCATTTGCATTCTTTTAGCAAGTCATTAAAGCCACCTGGAGGTTTATCTATATTGTCAGGTCACTTGAGTAGTAGCTTATGTGAATTTAAAAGACAAAGGACACTCTTTTGAAGACAACAAAGCCCACATTTTGGACAGAGAAGACCGCTAGTTTGAAAGACGGGTCAAAGAGGTCATCTATGTCAAAATTGAACAACCCTCTCTCATCAGAGGGGGAGGGATATGACATCATCTATCTCATATCCCTCATATCACATAGCCCTTTCAATGGTTCCAAGAAGGCTTCTGCACCCATTTGCATTACTCAGGTGACCCTGATGACATAGTCACCAATACCTCCAGTGTTACTGTAGGCTAACAACTCTTAATGACTTAATGTCTCTTTGAAACAGGGGTGTCAAATTCATGTTGTCACAGCGTGTCACGTGATGCATCAGGACTTTTCCCCTCTTCTCTGGGCATGGCCAGTGCGCAATACATCCAGCCAGTGGGCCAGGAGTTTGGCAGCCCTGCTCTAAAAGAATGCAAATGACGAGCCATCTGCAAGAAGTATAAATCCTTCCATTTCCCATCATCCAGTCAGAGTTGAAAAAGCTGTCACGTTCCAGCGTTCACTTTGCATACAGACAGAGATTCAGTTTGTTTGGTGAAAAACTTTTATCTCTATCTAACAAACTACGTGATAAGCAGCACTAAATGACAATGATACAAAGGTAACCAAATCCAAGTCAGTTCTAACCAAGTTAACACCATCACCCATATATATATATATATATATATATATATATATATATATATATATATATATATATATATATATATATATATATATATATATATATATATCAGTGGTGGGTTCCTGCTGGATCGCACCGGATCGCGCGCGCTCCCTTTCAGCGCTACACCTGGCTCGCGCACTCCCTTTCAGCGCTACACCTGGCTCGCGCGCTCCCTTTCAGCGCTACACCTGGCTCGCGCGCTCCCTTCCGGCGCTAAAACCGGAAGTACAGTCTTGCCCCGCCCCTGGCGAAGCAACGACGCCTGCCTGCGCTCCACCAGCTCGGCTGGGAACGGAGATGTTTCCTCAGCGGAGCGGAGCGCCTGAAAAGACTTTTCAGGTGCTCCGCTCCGCTGAGGAAACATCTCTGTTCCCAGCCGAGCTGGTGGAGCGCAGGCAGGCGTCGTTGCTTCGCCAGGGGCGGGGCAAGACTGTACTTCCGGTTTTAGCGCCGGAAGGGAGCGCGCGAGCCAGGTGTAGCGCTGAAAGGGAGCGCGCGAGCCAGGTGTAGCGCTGAAAGGGAGTGCGCGAGCCAGGTGTAGCGCTGAAAGGGAGCGCGCGCGATCCGGTGCGATCCGGCAGGAACCCACCACTGATATATATATATATATATATATATATATATATATATATATATATATATATATATATATATATATATATATATATATATATATATATATATATATATATATATATATATATATACCATCACCCCACCCAGCTCCACCCTCAACTCCACCCAGATGACACCCACCCACCATCACCAATCACCATGACCCACACCTCCAGCTACACCCCCACTCAGTGTCATAGCCTCTTTCTTGGTTAGCCGCATCCGAGCAAAAGAGTTACATCAGAGGAGGCAGTTGCACCCAAGTAGAAGAGTTACATCAGAGGAGGCAGTTGCACCCGGGTAGAAGAGTCACATGCAGCTACAGGCTCAATCGACATCAGAGAGGCAACATCAACGTGGCAGCATTGCATGGTGGGCATGGTGATGGACAGGGTCCCCCTGGATGGCAGCCTGAGGGCTGACAGACGCTTCTTTGATGAGAAGTGAAATGTCTTCAAAGAAAAACCAGAAAGTCAAATTGCCTCTTGAAAGAGCACCTTTGGGATTTTTTTTTTTACCAATGTGTTACCAAATGCACTATGTGAATATTTTTCATATATTTCATTGTAGAGGCAGCTTTCAAAATTTTCCAAAATGCCAAGCTGCCAAACTTTTGCCAGCTACAGGTAGCCCTCGGACTTCCAACCACAACATCTGTCTGGAGGACAGTTGGGCGTGAGACAAGAAGAAGAAAGGCAGCTTAGATTGAGACATGATAGGAGACGTCATTAACAGAACTCAAATCTGGTAATCTTTGCATTTGGGATCCTTCAGGATTTAATATACAGTAATATTTGACTTACACCCTTTTGTTTAGTGACCATTTAAGTTACAATACCCCCCCCTCCAAAAGTGACATGACAATTTTTCACTTATATAATTGTTGCAGCATCCCGTGATCACATGATCAGAATTTGGATTTTTGGCAATTGTCATGTATTTAGGAGACTTGCAGTGTCCTGGGGTCACTTTTTGCGACTTTTTGACAAACTCATTAGGGAAACCAGATTCACTGAAAAACCACGTTACTAACTTAACAACTACAATGATTCATTTAACAACTGTGGCAAGAAAAGTTGTAAAATAGGACAAAACTCGCTTAACTATTGTCTTACTTAGCAACAGAAATTTTGGGCTCAATTGTGATTGTATATTGAGGCCAACCTGAATTTCTTCCCTGCTTTAAATGCACTGAATGTGTGGACTAATCATGATTCTGACAATAAAGGAAATATCTTGCATGTAAAAGTGTTGGCATATGTGTCTTCCAACAATATTCATAATTCCAGGTTGCAATTAATGGGACCCCTTTTTAAAATACTATTTTAATTGTTGTGTGAGTAACAAAGTGAGTAATTTTTCAATGATAACAACTTTAAAGACAGCAATGTCATTTACTCATAGTTTGCAGGCTTATTATTAAATGCACTTGAGGATAGAATTGTTGCATTTCCAATAATCAGGTTTTGGCATAAGGTCTAAGGGAGCTGATGTTAAATTGGAACATTTAACAGCAGCTAGACTTCATGACTCTTAGCAAGTATAATTTTATTTTTGTGATATAATGTGCATTGCAATTCCTGGGCTAATGCTTTGTACTTTAGTCTTTATTTATGTATTGTCATTAAAATCTACATTTATCCTCTGAGGAATAAATAGACTGGATGTTAAAATAAACCAGACAATAATCTGGAATCACTAGGAGTAGGAATAACAAAACAGAAATTATGCAAAATGTGAAAATGTGAAAATAAAGGAAGCTTGTCCCAGATAACAATTTCAGATGGAAAGGATGCTCTTGTAAAACAAAACAAAAAAACTATAGCATTTTATTGTCAAAATTGCTTAAGGCCAAAGCAATCTTCAGGCCTAGCTTGTGCATTCTTCAGTTAATGCACATCACCACAACTCATAAGTCATGCTTAACCACCAGCACCACAATCCAGCCACAGCTGCTGTTTTGCTTATAGAAAACCCATCTTCTCTTGTCACATTCTTAGTCAGCCACAAAACTCATTACATGAGGCACAAAACATCTATAGCAGCTACTTTCCCATATTTTCCCCTTATCTTGAATAGCATCAATTTTTTGTACACGTGCAAATGTGCAAGACAGCCTCTGCAGTACAGGAGACAACGGCAAGACCTGCCACGTGTGAAGAGAACACAGATAATTCAGTGGATCCAACAGATGGTTCCATCATGACACTTGTATTGGACTTCTGGCCCAATGTTGCTGAATTTCTTCTGTGTTAGAAAGTCATTGTTTTCCATTGGGTTCAGTGCTCAAATGCTGTTGCAAACAATATTGGGTTTTTGTTCACATAGAATTATTGGGAAAAGGGAATTTGGTTTGGCTTGTTTTTTTCCAAAAAAATTATTGGTTTTTATACATTTATGGGGAAAGGTAAGGGGATATACAAAAAAATTTGGCAGCTCCCACACTTGTGATAGAAATCCATCCAAAACTCACAATTTTTACAATCTTAAAAACAAAATATAAAACATAAGCAGAAAACAAGGTCTTATTCTATATTGTCAACCATGTGTTCATTCATTTTCCTTTGTCACTTTCTAGAATATCACCAATTACTGTTATTTCAAATACTTTTATTTTTGTGACCTGAGCCTTTTCGATATTACTCCTTCCTCCCTGTCCCCAGAGGGAGCCTCAACACCCCCCCTCTGTCTTGTCTTGCACCTTGCTGTCCTTTCCACTACCTTCGCTGTGTTCCACTACCTTCGCCTCCTGCACTGTATTAATTCTAATCCTGTTTCCCTCCCAGAAGATCAACATTCCCTCTGGCAATAACCATCTAAACCAAATTCCTTTATTGTATAATTTCTTTGTTAAGGAGGAATGCTTCCTCCTTCTCTCATTTATCTTTTTTGGAATCTGCTTAAGGATGGTAATTTCTTCATCTTTATATTTCAATGGTTTCTCCCTTTGGGTCCCAAGCACCTCATCCCTTGTGGTCCTCCTGAGGAATTTAACATGCACCTCCCTTGGAACATTATGACTTCTATTTTATCCTATAAACTAGATCCATATCCCACCACAGCTGTTTTTTACCTCTCTTAATATAATCTGCTAAAATTGTACTCAGGAATTTGGTTTGTTGAGTGAGAGACAGGGGGGATAGTTAGATAGATAGATAGATAGATAGATAGATAGATAGATAGATAGATAGATAGATAGATAGACAGACAGACAGACAGACAGACAGACAGACAGATAGATAGATGATAGATAGATGATAGATAGATAATAGATAGATGATAGATAGGTAGGTAGGTAGGTAGGTAGGTAGGTAGGTAGGTAGGTAGGTAGATAGATAGATGATAGATAGATAGATAGATAGATAGATAGATAGATAGATAGATAGATAGATAGATAGAGTGATAGAGTGATAGATAGAGTGATAGATGGATGGATGGATGGATGGATGGATGGATGGATGGATGGATGGATGAATATATAGGCTAGATAGACAGACAGGCAGACAGACAGACTGACTGAATGACTATATTGTGCTTTTAAAAGCCCAGAATTGTCTTTATGAGATGGGCAGCCATAAAAATGAGTTTAAATAAATCCATTCATTCTTCTTCCCAGCAACCCAGGGCAGGGTTGCTGTGAGAACAGAGAAAGTCTTCTATGTTTGTCCTTACCACCACCACCACCAAATCCATGTTCTTGTCCTGCAATTGGAAATCATCAGGCTGCCAGCTCAATATTTAGATTGTTGGTGGCTGAAAACGGGAGGTGGTGGGTGGGTAGAGAGAAAGCCTTTTTTTTCCCTAAAAGCAGTTCTTAATGCGCTGTGCATGCATGTGCACCCACCACTCTGTGATGCTCCAGCTGCTTGGCAGAGGTCGTGCAAGCACCGTACGCTGTGTACACATGCGCAAATGGCCCAGTTGGTTTAAATACAGGTAAGGAATGCAGGCAGGCAGGTGGGCCCTCCAAAACACCATTCCGGTATGGTGGCCACTGCTCCCAGCTGCCCCTTGCACACCCCTACCGGGGCGTGCCACCTGGAACCCACTACTGTCCTCATGGCCTGGTAAAGAACAGAATAACAGAATTGAAAGAGATCTTGGAGAGCTTCTTAGTCCAACCCCCTGCTCAAGCAGGTGACCTTATACCATTTCAGACAAATGGCTGTCCAATCTCTTCTTAAAAACCTCCAGTGACAGAGCAGCCACAACTTCTGAAGGTAAGTTGTTCCACTGATTAATTGTTCTCACTGTCAAGAAATGTCTGCCTTATTTCTAGGTTAGATCTCTCTCCTTGATTAGTTTCCATCCATTGCTTCTTGTCCTGCCTTCAGGTACTTTGGAGAATACAGGTGAAACTCGAAAAATTAAAGTATCATGCAAAAGTTCATTTATTTCAGTAATGCAACTTAAAAGGTGAAACTAATATATATGATAAGACTCATTACATGCAAAGCAAGATAGTTCAAGCCGTGATTTGTCATAATTGTGATGATTATGGCTTACAGCTCATGAAAACCCCAGATCCACAATCTCAGAAAATTAGAATATTGTGAAAAGGTGCAATATTCTAGGCTTAAGGTGTCCCACGCTAATCAGCTAATTAAGCCATAACACCTGCAAAGGGTTCCTGAGCCTTTAAATGGTCTCTCAGTCTGGTTCAGTAGGAATCACAATCATGGGAAGACTGCTGACCTGACAGTTGTGCAGAAAACCATCATTGACACCCTCCATAAGGAGGGAAAGCCTCAAAAGGTAATTTGTTAAAGAAGTTGGATGTTCCCAAAGTGCTGTATCAAAGCACATTAATAGCAAGTTATGTGGAAGGGAAAAGTGTGGAAGAAAAAGGTGCAGAAGCAGCAGGGATGACCGCAGCCTGGAGAGGATTGTCAGGAAAAGGCCATTCAAAAGTGTTGGAGACCTTCACAAGGAGTGGACTGAGGCTGGAGTCAGTGCATTAAGAGCCACCACACACAGACGGATCCTGGACATAGGCTTCAAATGTCGTATTCCTCTTGTCAAGCTGCTCCTGAACAAACGTCAGAAGCGTCTTACCTGGGCTAAAGAAAAACAGACCTGGTCTGTTGCTCAGTGGTCCAAAGTCCTCTTTTCTGATGAGAGCAACTTTTGCATCTCATTTGGAAACCAAGGACCCAGAGTATGGAGGAAGAATGGAGAGGCACACACTGCAAGATGCTTGAAGTCCTGTGTGAAGTTTCCAGAGTCTGTGTTGATTTGGGGAGCCATGTCATCTGCTGGTGTTGGTCCACTGTACTTCATAAAGTCCAGGGTCAATGTAGCCATCAACCAGGAGATTTTGGAGCACTTCGTGCTTCCTTCTGCAGACGAGCTTTATGGGGATGCTGACTACATTTTCCAGCAGGACTTGGCACCTGCCCACACTGCCAAAATCACCAAAACCTGGTTCAGTGACTGTGGGATTACTGTGCTTGATTGGCCAGCAAACTTGCCTGACCTGAACCCCATAGAGAATCTATGGGGCATCGCCAAGAGAAAGATGAGAGATATGAGACCGAACAATGCAGAAGAGCTGAAGGCCGCTATTGAAGTATCCTGGTCTTCCATAACACCTCAGCAGTGCCACAGGCTGATAGCTTCCATGCCACGCCGCATTGAGGCAGTAATTGCTGCAAAAGGGACCCAAACCAAGTACTGAGTACATATGCATGCTTATACTTTTCAGAGGTCCGATATTGTTCTATGTACAATCCTTGTTTTATTGATTGCATATAATATTCTAATTTTCTGAGATTGTGGATTTGGGGTTTTCATGAGCTGTAAGCCATAATCATCACAATTATGACAAATCATGGCTTGAACTATCTTGCTTTGCATGTAATGAGTCTATCTCATATATTAGTTTCACCTTTTAAGTTGCATTACTGAAATAAATGAACTTTTGCACAATATTCTAATTTTTTGACTTTCACCTGTAGGTAGAGCCCCTTTTCTTTATGATAGCCCCTCAAATATTGGAAGACTGCTATCATGTCACCCCTCATCTTTTCATTAGACTAGACATACCCAATTCCTGGAGCCATTCTTCATACGTTTTAGCCCCCAGTTCCCTAATCATCTTTGGTGCTCTTCTTGGTACAAGTTCTAAAGTCTCAACATCTTTTTTATATCGTGGAGATCAAAACTGGATGCAATATTCCAAGTGCAGTTTTACCAAGGCATTCTAAAGTGGTACTAACACTTCACATGGTCTTGATTCTAACCCTCTGTTAATATAGCCTAGGACTGTGTTAAGGGTTTGTTTTTTGGTGGCTCATATTTAAATGATTGTCCACTAGGACTCCTAGATTGCTCTCACAGTACTACTATTGAGCAAGGTACTACCTATTCTATACCTGTGCATTTGGTTTTTCTTGCCCACATGTAAAACTTTACTTTTCTCACTATGGAATTTCATTTTGTTTGATAGGGCCCAGTGTTCAAGCCTATTGAGATCCTTTTGGATCTTCAGCCTATCTTCTGGAGTGTTGGCTATTCCTGACAGCTTGGTGTCATCTATAAATGTGATGAGCTCCATTTCTATCTCCCCATTTAAATCATTTATAAAGATAATGAAGATCACTGGACTTAAAACAAAACCTTGAGGTAGTAGAGGTACCCCCCCCCCCCTGCATACTTCCCTCCATTTAGTTGCCATTCCATTAACTTCTACACATTGAGTGTGATTGCTCAGCCAGTTACTAATCCATCTAATGGAGATGCTGAAACCATCTGGTTTAGGGGTAGAATTTGGAACTCCCGTCCAGAAAACTTCCACTGCCCAGTTATCTTTAGGGCTGATCCTTCCCAACTATGCAACTGGTGGGGAGAATAGGTGATCCTTTTCACAGTTTCTGATTATGCTACTTTCTAGTGCTAGTGACTAGGAAAAAGAGCTTACTTTGCAGGCGTATATATCCTGCCAACTTCAGGCTCATGGAATAAGAGAGTATCTTTGATTTTAAATCCAATCGGCAAATATCACCTCTGGCAGGTTGGATGATGAAACAAGGACGGATTCCAAATTAATAGCCATACTGTTTATTTGAAGAGGATGAATGTGATGAGAGCATTTGATCAGAGCCTTATTAAAGGTTCACACCCTTGGAAGTTATTTTCACTCAGTGTCTCTCCCTCTCCTTTTATAAATGCCGTCAGGATTTTATTTTTTTCTCTTTGTACTGTATGTCCAAAGATATACACAATCCAACCTGTTCATGGAAGATAAAAAAAAAAGAACTGAGAATTGTTGGCCTTGATGCACAACTCCAAGCATTCAAGTTAATTTTGGGCCTAGTACAGAGTAATAAGCCTGAATACGATCAGAGGAATTAAAGAACTGCTGGCTACAGCTTTGAGTAGTAAAGGAGTACAGATCTGGCACTTTGTCTTGCCATCTGTTCCTTGTCCAGGGGAATGTATTTCAGATCAATTGTTTTGGAGGGCTAGTTATAAATTGTTGCCTGTGGCATGTTTTTAGACATGGAGGACGTATCTCCTCGGCTAAACCATCCTTTGGCCTGATTTCTGGCAAACAAATGGTGTTCAAAGCCAGGACTTGTTGGCTATAAACACAGCCTCTGCTGAGCATATTTTGGCAGTGATCTCTCCTGACTTAAGTTGTTGTTCACGTTTTGGGAGAAAAGAAAGAGGAAACAATTTAAATTGACTCAGAAGAAGCATGAGATTGTAGCATAGTGGAGACATACAGAGATGAAGCAACTGAACATCAAAACATGGTTGAATTTTAAATGTCGAGGAAATTGATTTATGGCAAATCATCCCAACAACCTGTAATGCATGGACATTGCTAAAACTTAAATAGCATCCTGGTATCTCTAGAGTCCTAATTGGCATAAACTGTTTACGTGAATCTCTTTCTCTTTTAAACTTTCTTTATAGCTGCATAAATATTATAATTCATTAAAATTGCACACAACACAAAGGCACTCAATTATTTTTCCATTCCAATTGCACAAAATAAAATACATTGTTCAGTTAATTTACAAGCATATCTCAGGTCATCTAAATCAATAATTCTTATCCAATTATAATGAATTTCAGATGGCCACAAAAAAGAAAACATCTAAAATATTATTAGTAACATTTTGGCACCATTATGGATTTTCAAAAGCTGGACCAACACTCTCCATACATACAACCAACCAACCAAGGGCAGGGCATGGTGGCAACCCAGCCAAGGGTATCTGCTGGGAGCAGAGGTGGTATTCAGCCGGTTCACACTGGTTCAGGTGAACTGGTAGGGGAATTTGCCCTGGTTTGCCGAACAAGTAGCGACCTCTGGCTGGCTCCGCCCCTGCCTGGTTGCCGCTCACTTGCCCTGCCTGCCCAGTCACCGCTCGCTCACCTTGTCCACTCCTTCGATCTTGCTTGCCCCACCCACCCGCTTGACACTTACTTGCCCGCTCGATGCTCGTTTGCCGCTGCTCGCCCACTTGACACTTGGTCCGCCCATCCCAGCCCTATATATATTGCCTTCACCACGCAGCCCAGCTAATCACATTGTCAGTCGTCTCTGCACCTCGCCCCTCTGCTCAGCTCACCAAAGATAAGCATGCTGCCCACTTTCCCTTCACCTTGGGTTGGGGCCAGGGTGCCAGGACGGGCCATTTCCCCAGGCCCTGGAGCCGCCCCCCACCTCAGCCAGGTCAGGAAATATGCCATTCCCCAGCTCTGGCCTTATGCCAGAACCGCTGCCTACTCACTGCCCACCTCGGTGAGGCCGGCGAATGTGCAGCTCAGGCCGCCCACTCACTGCCCACTCTCCCTTCACCAGTCACATATATCACCCCATTTCTGCTCTTTCAAAGACCCCCATTCATTGCTGCACCCATTCTTTCCTCCCCCTCTTTCCCTCCCTCCCTTCTTTCCTTCCTTCTTTTCATTTTGAGTTGGTATAAATAAATGTTGGTAGTCAGTGAGAGATGAAGCTAGGGATAGTTTACAGGATTGTAATATCTCCCTCTATTAAATATTCTCTACCCTGAATCAATCTAATATTCATTATCCCTGGTAAGTAGTGTTCAATACATTTATTTTAACTAAATACATTCTTCTTTGTGCCCTAGACAGTCTTATCATTCTTTTGAGCATTTAAATTATCTATTTAATTTAAAATTCAATTGTTTTCCTTCATTGAGTCAAACTGGAATTATACTATATGTGGTTGTTGCTTTTCATAATGAATTATGGGAGAGTTTGAATTTGACTAAAGTTGTGCATGGGAAGGAAAGGCTGTTTTATGTCCCCCTCTAATCATTTTTTTTTTCATATTTAAAATACCCTCAAAGTTGGTTTTCTACCCATTGGGAAATAATTTGGGGCTATTTCTCTAAATTAATCAATTTCTTGCTCTCATTCCTTGCTCAATCCAACTCATGCGTTCCTCATTTACATAACTTCAAAAAATGGTTGCACACACATCCGTTCTACAATGTATGGTTTGAGTCTGTCGCTCTTGTTCTCCTCTCAGGCAACATGCACCTGGACAGGATAATTTCTTGCCCTGGTTCTTTATTCCAGATCTTTTCCCCTCTTTTGATAGTGTCTCCACATTTCCCCAGTCACGTAAGATCCACTCAACTGAAACACTTCAAGGATTAACATAACCCAACCAACAGACACCCTAATCTATTCATAGCCCTGCATATGTTGCTAGAGATACTGATAAATATAGAGACAGAGGGAAATACACATACTTTGAGAAAATATGCCTCTAGACAGAAGCATATTGTGCATATGCAAATAGCGACGTGTCTGCCACTGAAGTTTTGCTCTTTAGCATTTGCTTAACTGTATCTCTTTTCTACTTCTGTGCCTCCATCTGTTTATGCCACCTCCCCTTTAAAAAAAAAACCAAAAAAAAAAAAAACCCAACAACACTTACGAATATATCACTGCAACAAATACAACTGCCAGGTGCAACATGATATTGTGTCTGGGGAAGAAGAACAAGAAGACAAATAAATAAATAAAAAGACAAAGGGAGACTTATTCACATTTCCTAACAAAGGTGACTAGAAATGGGTTTGATTCATTTCATCTGAACTATGTTCATTCTTGGTTAGATTTCAAATTTGGTTACTTACAAACAATTGTATAATCCAAGCCATGTCATCAGCTTTCTTAATTTATTTCCTTGAAATGACAGGCCTGGCAAAGACAGGCTAGCCTCTCAGATGTCTGGATTACACTGTAGCTATGGAAACAGGTGTTAAAGTGCTATGAATTTCAAGTTATACCAATGCTCTGCACATCACGTTCTAACCGACGGTATGTTGTTATTTTACATGATGATCAATGGAGTAGCATCAATTTTCATGACTTAGACGAGACAATTGTGCAAGTTATTCTTTGTGATGAAGTTAGGAAGCTTTTCCTGGAGACAATTACAGGGTTAAGATATTTGACTGCCAGGTCAAAGATTCCTCTTCAGCTAACAGAAATAAGAGTTTTCAGAAGATATACAAGCCTGAAGTTCATTCAGCCAGAGATTGCCCAAGTAATGAATTGAATCCTTTTGACCATATCAGTTCTACAATAAAACCATCATGTTGAAACTATATACCATAAGGGGAGAAAAATAACAGAGTAGATGTACTCAGAATTAATTCAATTCAAATACCATAGTCTGACATGTTACATAGAAATCTGAGGGAATGTTCCCAAATTCATCATCTCCTAAGCCATCAAAAAGCAAAATCAGTTGGTTTGGCCAGTAGATTTTTTTTTAAATGGTGACACCTAGTATTGGATACTCAATGATAACAGAGGAAAAACAGCTCATCTTCCCAAATGTTTAAAACTGAATATTGATGCTTTAAAAAATAGTGCTATAATACTGAGCACCATCACTTCATTTGGAGACTTTTTGTATGCAGCGTGAAAGTTTCCATAATCCTAATGTCAATCCTTCATCATGTCAGGAAGCATAAATGAGTTGTTAGGAGCACCCATGTTTAAATAAATATCCACCTAAAAGGTAAGAGAACTCATCCATCTCTTAAGATCTACGTCAAGCCCAAATTTGACATGTGTCGCCATTTTATTTAGCTCTCTATTATATTCATTTATTCCTTTTTATTTCTCTTTACTATGTAAGGGGTTTGGGGGGGGCTTGCCACATTCTTAAGGTGTGTGTGGGGGAAATGAATAGATAGTGAGGATTGTTTTGGCTAGGTGACCTTCTTTCCCATGGGAACAGAGGCTGCTTCTGCTGAGAACGGAAGGTGGAGTTTGAAGACATCGGGCAATGTGGATTGAATGTTTATTGAAGAAGTGTGCCTTTTGAGGGATATTTCTAACTTACAATATTATGTGATGTAATTCCGGTTTGTCTCAGATCTGAAATTACAACAGACTTTGCCAATTTGATGTCCAATTTGGGTCTCATCACTTGGAAACCTGACATTTTATCTCCAAACTGCAACCAATTTGTTTCTCCAGAAATCTCTCTCTGAGGTTGTGGTGATTGTTTTCTGCCTTTGAGTTAATCTTGACTCAATCCTGGAAACTGCCTGTAGCAATCCTTGAGGTATTCTTGGTGACATTCTTCGGAAGCCCAACCGTTATATTCTTTCCAGGGCTGAGTGAGAGTGACTGGCTCAGAATCACCCAACTGGTTTCATGCCTAAGGCAGGACTAGAACTTAACAGTCTCCCATTTTCCTAGCACAGTGCCTTAAATTGCTAAACCAAATTAGCTCTTGCATCTGAGTAGTTCATTCTAAATGTAAGTAGAAGCTATAAAGCAATAAAGCTGGAGATGGATGACAAAAAAGATTTCCAGCATGAAGTATGGCTCTTAGAATGTGGTATTTCAACACACCTAAATCCAGGCTGAGTTTTTTCCCTTCATTTAAATTTATATAGTCAGAAGATTCTGCCACTGAGAGACCTAACAAAAATGGACAGAGGGAAGAGAGGGAGAGGGAGAGATGAGAGTACTGTGCAATTTGAAACATCCATTAGGAAGGAAACTGTTCTCTAGCGGAGTATTTCTCGAGTTCAGCTTCTTCCAGATGGGTGGACTTCAATTCCCAGAATTCCCCAGCCCGCATGGCTGGCTGGGGAATTCTGGGAGTTGAAGTCCACCCATCTGCAAGATGCTGAACTCAAGCAACACTGCTTCTAGCACAAGTCCCCTTTTACAGATCGCAACCTCGAGGTCAAGACAAGGCACTGAGCCCGATCAGCTCTTTTATATCACTTAAAAAGTCAAATGACCTAATTTTTTTCCCTCGGCTTTGGAAAAGCTGTGCTGAGAAATGACCAAGAACAGTAACAAAGGGGGGAGACAGAGATTATAATCTGTCATCAAGCATCAGAAGCTTTTCACATCTGGTGAAAAATGGGTCGAGAGAAATGTAACCTAATCTATCTGTGCCAGGTATGCGGTTTCAGAGAAGCAAGCAGCTGCCGCAGCCGTCAAAAGCCCCCGTATCTCAAGGGAGAAAAACGCTGGGAGGGAAGTCTTGTTTATTTTACCACCGTGGCCCTTAAATCAGCATAATCCTTCATCTACACAAAAATTGACGTGTGTCTTAGCATGTGGGTGGGGGCGGGAGCGAAAACTCAGGCGGCTTTTTATTGTTATTATTATTATTGGATTACTTGAAAATGAGTATGGCGAAATTAATTTTTAGAAAAAGCGAAGAAAACAACAAGCCTACAGCTTTATCATCAGATGACATCTGTGAATTCCCTAGGCTAATTATACTATTCCTTACTAGTTTTTTTTTCAGATTAAAATGTATTACTCACATGACACAGTGGGGCCTGCTGATTCCAGCAGGAATAGAGCTTGCAAAAAAAAAGCAAAAAGCAAGAGTTTGAAAAATTCATTTCCAAGCGATTGAGAGCTTGATGCCTCGCAACTGTCGTGCACTGACAGAAAAGCTCAAAGCCACGGTTTCCTTTGCCAAAGGAGAGCTGTAAAAACCAAGGGTTAGCTCCTGAACTCGGGCGAATGGCTGATTATCTTCCATTTATGTGTCAGCTCAGCCCTCCCCAGAGGCCATTTTGATTCTGTTAGGGCCTGTTTAAAAAAAAAATATCCCCAGCCGGACTAACACATTGTTTGCTTCACTAATTCCACATTACTCCGGCCTGGGCTGGTTTCAGGCTAAAAGTTGTGCAGGCAAACAGAAGGATTGTCGCAACTCCTCTGAGATGCATCCCTCTAGCACGATGCGGGTGCAACCCTGAATTAAATTAACCCATTTAAGGGTAAAGGTAAGGATGAGGGTCCAGAAACTGCAAATTTTTGGAGGGAAAAATATAAAGGGCTAGTGGGGGGAAATGAATCATTATGGAAGCTGCAATTTAAAGAGGTTTGACACCAAACTCACTCTCTTTCTCTCTCTCAGAGAGAGAAAGAGAGAGAGAGAGACTCAGATATCTCCAAAAGTTTCAGTGAGAGCCTACAAGAAATTTCAGATGCCTTCTGATTTAACACACACCAAACGCTATGTGTCTTCCCCGAAAATGTCACCCACTTCTTCTCCAGGACCTGCCTCTTTAAATAGCTCGTTTTATTTACGGTGTGCATAGTGTTAATGTCCTTCCGTTGCTCTATTTTCAAGGATGGAAAAGCAGTTGCTAAGCATTTCTAAATGACAGCCCCAGGGTTCATTAAAAATATGGCAAACATTTGCTAAGCTCATTAAGTGCAATTTTTGTGTGTGTGTATCAGATTCCTCCTCTGCATGTTCTGCATGACCAAACATCTATTAACCCTAATCCCATTGATGAGGCTGATATATTCAAACCAGCAATTAGACAAAACAAAAGGCTTACTTATTGAGAGATTCATAAATGGGCTTTTCATATTGGTCTAAGCCGTTCCCTTCTGCTAATCCCTACCTACTCCAGCACTCTCTTTGTTTGATTATAGGTTGTCAGATTTAAGGATTCTGACTGAATCAAAATCTGAAGTAAACTAGAAATACACAATAATTACCCTAGCCAGGCACTCTGTGCATTTCATCCGTGCATTTATAAGCAAAACAAATGCACAGATAAAATTGCACAAATGAAAAAAATCCCCATCAGAAGAAGCTTACAGGGTCTGATGCTTAGGAGAGAGAGATTAAAAAAAAAGAAAAAGAAAAAAGAGAAAGAGAGAGAGAGAGAGAGAGAGAGAGAGAGAGAGAGAGAGATTGACAAGCATTTCACTTCCAATCTCAGCCATTTCTCAAGTTGCTCCTTTGTTACCCATCACTCTTGTCTTTATCCCCTTGTCTGATTTGCTCTTTGGCAGATAATCCACTGTTGGATTTGCTAATGGAGAAACTGAGTCTGAAGAAGGAGAGTTCAGCCAGGAGCACCACAGCTCAAGATGCCTCTGAAGCTTGAATGAGCTCCTGAACATAGCAGAGGAGGCTCACCCTTATTTTATTTATTTAGTTTGTCAAACATGTAAGAGATAACAGGTATAAGTATAAATGTGGACATGAACACAGGAAATGGGTACAAATAAATGGGGACAATAGGACAGGGCGCTTATGCACGCCCCCTTACAGACCTCTTAGGAAAGGGATGAGGTCCACACTAGATAGTTTAAGATTAAATTTATGGGGGTTTGAGGATGTAACAACAGAGACAGGTAGTGCATTCCTGGCATTGACCACTCTGTTGCTGAAGTCATATTTTCTGCAATCGAGTTTGGAGAGGTTTACCTTGAGTTTGAATATACCTTGAATAATACACGAGTTTACCTCGTGTATTATTGTGGTTGAAGCTGAAGCAGTCATTGACAGGTAGGACATTGTAGTAGACAATTTTGTGTACTACGCTCAGGTCAGACTGTAGGCGGCATAGTTCTAGGCAGTGACGTGCAGTGAGGTTTATAGCTGGTGAGGCAGCAATTTTTTTAGACTTGTGGACTTCAACTCCCAGAATTCCACAGTCAGGCATGCTCAGTTGCGACCTGCTGCCCTCCGCCCTGGGATTCGGCCACGGCACCGCCTGCCAGAGCTGCGCGGAATCTGGGGCACGCTTGTTGGGCGAGGGCAGCGCAGATGGGGAGTGGACGGAGTGGAGGAACCCTCTCCCCCCCGCTTCCCGCACCCGAAAGAACAAAGGGAACCTCTGCCGCCGCCCAGGCAACCTGGCCGGCCTCTCTCGTGGCGGCTCTCTGGTGCAGAGCTTGGGAGTCCCTGGAGGAGCTGGTGGGGACTTCAAGCACCGCAGGCTGGACTGGAGCCTCGAGTCTAGGGCAGCGAGTCATTCGATAGGAAACTTGCCTCTTGGAAGGAATGACTCAGCTTGGCTCCTGCTTTGCCCCTCCTGCCTCTTCGCTTCTCCGTTCGGTCGTTGGGCGGCAGATCGAAAGCGGGAGCCAAGCTGGGTCATTCCTCCCAAAAGGCAAGTTTCCCATCGAATGAATCGCTGCCCTGATGATGAGAGGTTAGGCTGTGCCTCACTTGCCTCACCTGACTGCACGTCACTGGTTCTAGGTTATCCAAGCCCAAAATTTCCAGCCTGGTGGCAGTGTGTTCCTGTCATTTCTACCTAAAGGCTTAGAAAAAGCAGGTGTGTCGGGGAGCGGGTGTTGTATGTAGTTTTATAAGCTCCCCAAGGCTGCTAATGATTATGTGTACGCATATATGCATGCATGAGTGTTTATTTATTTATTTAGGGGACACGATGTCTCAGGAATTAAAGACACTGAGCTAGTCAGCTGGAAAGCTGAAAGTCTGAGTTTGAGTTCTGAGCACAGTACAATAGATTGACCTTACTTACACCAGCTCCTGCCCATCTAGCAGTTTGAAAGCATGCAAATTAGATAAATGGTGGGACAGTAACAGCATTCCATGCACCTCAACGTATAGGTCATGCTGGCTGTATGACCATGGAAGTGTCTTTGGAACAACATTGGCCTCCTTGGCTAAGAAATGGAGAGGAATACAGCCCCCCAGAATTAGAAACCACTGGACAGGGGAAACCTTTACCGTTTATTTGTTTAAATTAGACTTTATTCAATTCCTTTCAATTTACAGAAGATAAAGTGACAGAGATAGAACATAGAACATAGCATCATAAGACTGGAAGAGGTCCTCTAATCCAATCCCCTGCTCAAGGCAGAAGTCATTATATATCCCAGTCAAATGATTGTTCAGTCTGTTTTTGAAAACTTCCAGTGTAGGGGCGGGTTCCTGCCGACATTACTATCGGTTCAGCATGTGTACGCATTTGCACTTAAAAAGGTCTGCGCATGCGCACCGCATTAGAATAGGGGAAAATACATTTTTTTCAATGAAGATTGTTCTCCCCATGTGCAGAACAGAAAATCAAGATGGAAGCCCTGAGGATGCAACTGGTTTGGGTGTGTGTCCAGCCAAGTTACTACCTACTTGGCCGAACTGGTAGGAACCCGCCTCTCCTCCAGTGTTGCAGCGCTTACAACTCCAGGAGACAAGATCTTTGATGGATTAATTGGTCTCATTGCCAGAAAATTTCCCCATACTTCTAGGTGGGATCTCTCTTTAATAAACTCTCACTCATTACTTCTTGACATACTCTCTGGTTTTTTTGAAGAATAACCCTCGTTGTGGCATCCCCTTAAATACAGCATTAGCTGGCAAAATATATACTGCCCTGATACAACACAGGTAGTCTTCACTTATTGATCTCAGTTGGAACCAGCAGCTCCATCACTTCAATGGTGCGGTCACAAAGTGTCACATGACTACACAGACTTAAGACATCAGTTTTGACTGCAGTCATTAGCAAATCAGCACAGGGCATTTAGCTTGATGTCACACAATCACGACTTGCAATTTCCTGCTGGTTTCCCCATTGAACTCTATTTGTTGGAGGCTGTCTGTGAAGGTTGCAAATGATGATCATGTGACTTTGGGATGCTGTGATCATCATAAATGTGCACCAGTTGCCAAGCAACTGAATTGGGATCACATGACTTCCCAAATATTGTGACGGCTTTCACTTTGAAGTCTGATCATTAGTCTCCTTTTCAAATGCCATCATACTGGTGAATGGTCGCTGAAAAAGGGTTCAGGAAGTAAGGACCACCATAATTAATTTATCTACAACAAAGATAAAGTAGCCATAGCTTTCTCATATTTATCATCTATAATCTCTATAATTTGAGAAAATTATCAAAAATTCTCTAGGTTTTTGCTCTCGAGCAGGAATAAATATTCCCTTGCTACTGGAAGTAGACGGCACTTGACTTATTCTGGTCCAGGAAACACATGGAAATATAGCATCAGCCTGGTTTGCGAAGAGAGTAGTGATGAACTTGATGGGGGGCGGGGCATGATGTGAGGGAAGATATCAGAAGAATCAAGATGGCAATTGCAGCATTGGGGTCCAAATTCTGGCCTTTTACACTTTCACGCAAGGTCAGTGCATCAAAGGAGTGAAAGATTCAGCCAGTTCGGTCTAGTGCAGTGGTGGGCAACCTTTTTTTTCAACTGAGCCAAATCTTGCCAAAACCACGATTGAAATTTACTTTGAGAGCCACATTTTTAAAACCGAAAATACATAGGATGGTACACTGTTTTTAGTTTCAATAAGTTTTTATTGAGAATATTCTGCATGCAAGTATCCACATAGGTCGGGAGAATGCAAATAACACAACTAATAAAAAAAAAACTTTAGAACGATATTATTTATCGATAACGTTAAATTCCGTAAAATTTGCCTTACAATGTAGAGAAAATTACATCCTGACATTGACTGACAAAGTCACAACCACTAATGTGAACATTGGCCTTGCATTTCCTTGGATAGTTTGAGTAAGTCAGGTTTGTATGTTGTTGTTTTTCATTTCATCTCTCTCTCCCACTTTCTTTCTTTTTTTCTTTTTCTTTCTCTCTCTCTGGCTCTTTGTCTCTCCCTCCCTCCCTTCCCCATCTCTGTCACTCTGTGTGTGTGTGTGTCTGTCTGTCTCTCACTCACTCTGTGTGTGTGTGTGTCTGTCTCTGTCTCTCCCTCTGTCTCTCTCCCCTCCCTTCCTCTCTCTCTGTCACTCTGTGTATGTGGGTGTGTCTGTCTCTCACTCATTCACTTAATCACTCACTCTGTGTGTGTCTCTCTGTCTGTCTATCTTTCTCTCCCTCCCTCCCCCTCTCTGTCTCTCTCTGTCTGTGTGTGTGTGTGTGTCTGTCTGTCAGTCTCTCTCTGATTCCCTCCCTCACTCCCTCTCTCTGTTCCTCTCTCTGTCTGTCTTTCTCACTCACACACACACACACTGTGGTCACCTTGTTGAGTGTTCCAATCACATTTGAAGCACTCAACAACTGACCTGCATTTATGGTATTTTGCAGCATTCTGCAGTCATAGGACCAAAATTGGTTGTCACTCGCCCGGGCTTTTGCAGAAGCTTCCCTCCGAAGCCCGAGAGGAGGGAGGGGAGCGGGCACCCGGCACACAGAAGAGCCGCATTAAAGGGTGTAAAGAGCCGCATGTGGCTCCCGAGCCGCGGGTTGCCCACCACTGGTCTAGTGGTTAAGGTGCCAGGCTAGAGACTAGAACCCCATGAGTAGTTGTAGTCCTGCTTTAGCCATGAAAGCCAATTCAGTGATCTTGGGCGAGCCTGCCTGCCTCCCTCTCTCCCCCCCTCCTCTCTCTCTCTCTCTCTCCATCCCTCCCTCCCTCCCCCCTCTCTCTCCCACCCTCTCTCTCTCAGCCCAGGCCACCTCACAGGGATTTTTTTGTTGTGGGGAAAATAGGAGCAATGAGGAGTATTAGACATGTTTGCTGCCTTGAGTTATTTGTAAAAATAATAAAGATTGGATATAAATAAATAAATCTTGACTCCCCCTTGCAAACATTTTTTTTTTGCCAAAAACTTTTTTATTTATTTTTAATTTTCAAAACAAACATAAAAATCCTCCATCCTGTAGAAAATGTATCAGTCGGTTACAAACGGTTTTTGTGCATCTCTTCTATCGTCATCAAGTATAATTCATATTAACTCTGGTATCTTAACTCAAATGTTTATACATATTACCATCATCATACCTCCACTTTTATTTGACTATAATTGTTTAAACGTCCTTCATCATGAAATATAGCAAAACTTAGTACATAACCACATACTGGCATTTCATTTACTTATTTATAAAATCCTCCATTAACATTAAATCCTTATATCCTATTCTAGCTAAGCATCCATAATATTTAATAACAAAGTTTTCTAATCCTCCTTTCCAGATCGCTGTTTACAATTTACATCCATAATATGTATATATTATATACATTTATGTTATATTTGTACTGATAAATAAATAAAGGGAGACTAGTATAGATCTATTTCGAGCTAATTAGCTCTCATCAGCTAGCCATACCCTTACTGGGATTTGAACCCGGGCTGTATATATCTTAGGCAGGAGTTTTAGCCACTAAGCCACGGGCTCTGTTCCTTATCAGTTGAGCCAGGGAAATAGGTATGTATTTGTGTTACAACCCCTGGTATGACTAAATATGGGAGGAAGGTCACTACTCCCTCTTTCTGTCCTTCGGCTTATCACAGAAGACCATGCAGGCAGAAAACCATATTTTTATTTTTAATGTTGCCTTTTATATTTGTGTTATATTTGTACTGATAAATAAATAAAGGGAGACTAGTATAGATCTATTTCGAGCTAATTAGCTCTCATCTGCTAGCCATACCCTTACTGGGATTTGAACCCGGGCTGTATATATCTTAGGGAGGAGTTTTAGCCACTAAGCCACAGGCTCTGTTCCTTATCAGTTGAGCCAGGGAAATAGGTATGTATTTGTGTTACAACCCCTGGTATGACTAAATATGGGAGGAAGGTCACTACTCCCTCTTTCTGTAGGCTAGCTAAATATGGCTAGCTGATGAGAGCTAATTAGCTCGAAATAGATCTATACTAGTCTCCCTTTATTTATTTATCAGTACAAATATAACACAAATATAAAAGGCAACATTAAAAATAAAAATATGGTTTTCTGCCTGCATGGTCTTCTGTGATAAGCCGAAGGACAGAAAGAGGGAGTAGTGACCTTCCTCCCATATTTAGTCATACCAGGGGTTGTAACACAAATACATATATACATTTATACATTTATATATATATATATATATATATATATATATATATATATATATATATATATATATATATATATATATATATATATATATATATATATATATATATATATATATATATATATATATATATATATATATATATATATATATATAAAATCCTTTCTTTATTTGGCTACAAAATTTCCCCCCTAATAATCAAAACTTAACTGTGTCTAATTTAGTTGTTATTATTATTATTATTATTATTATTATTATTATTATTATTATTATTATTATTATTATTATTATTATTATTATTATTATTATTATTAACCTTTATATATAATCTCAGGTATCATTCAATATTCATATCCAATTATTGCTTATCATAACACTACACATTGTATACAGTATTATCATTATCAATTTTTAATTTAACTATACCTATTATCACTAAGTTTCACTAGGTTTAGCTAGTAGTTTTTATACTCTTCCATCTGTCAACCTGTATCTTTCCAATAACAAAACAATCTTATGTCCTCTGCCATTTGTGGTATCAATCTTTTGAGCTTCTTCTTGATCAGCTTTGTATGGACTAGTCCTAGCAACTCCTTGCTTGTAAGATCTCTCATATAATCCTGATGCTCTCTTTCTGCTTCTTTATTCCACTTGTCTTTAGTTCTCTGCAGTGTTATCCATATTTTCGTTAATAAAGTTTCATAGTCCATAAATTCTTTACTTTTTTCTTCTTCTTCTATGTCTTGTCCTTTGAAATAGGTTTCCTGTCTATTTATTTCCTCTTTCAGTATTCCATTCTTTGCATTTTCAAAAACAAACCAATTACCATAAATGTCAGCAAGTTTAATCACTTTATATTCATTTTCCACTTCAATTCTTTGAATTTTAATCCCCTCATTTTGCATTTGGTGAACATCATCAAATTTTTGATCATGTTTTTCTGTTAGCTGTTCCAAAAGTTCCAGTTTTTGTTCAATTCTCTCATATGTATTTGTTAATTTTAGTAATTCTGAAAATATTGTCTGCAGCCTTATAATCTCTCTATTTTCTTGACATTCTGCCATCTTAGACAAAGTGCTCTTACTTGGAAGGTTTTTTTAAGTTAAAACATGGATTCACAAAAGCCGTTTTTCTCCTCTTCTCTAGTTGAAAACACGCTTCAAAGGGACATTTGGCTTACCCCTATCGCTCTGCAACAAACCGTCAAAACAAACCGCGAAGAAAGGGAAAAGTTCCGCTTGAATACACAAGCTCCAATCAATAAAACCTCCTGGCACATAGCACTTTTAAAATATTTTTTTTAATATCTGTTTTTTATTTCAAATTAGAAAAAGAGATCTAGTCTTTAAATGAATTAAAAAATGATAATACTCACAGCAATGAAAGAGGAAAGCTTTGGTCTATGAATCACCGAGAGTCACAGAAAAAAAAGTAGAAACAGAAGACTTAATCCGTCCATTTTAAAAAGCTTGTAAAGGTTCCATCCATGAAGATAGCATATTAAAAAAATGGGATAGCCACTGTCCAGAACCGTTGCAAGTTTAATTTTGCCGCTTGATTCTTCTATTCTTCAATTTAAATCATTTTTTAAAAATTTTTATAGGCAGTCTCTCTTTTAAAACAATGAAGATTCCTCACCAGCTGGAAACACTTTCACTTTCTATTCCTTCCGTTTTGGGGGCACCCCGACTTCATCAGCCTTGGCTGGATTTTTTGTCACCGGCTTGAAGAAATTTCTCTTGCTTCTTTTGGGGATTTTGCGATATCCCCGAGTTCAGCAAGACGTATTCTTCCTGTTCACTGTCTCTACAGGACAGTTTAGATCAGTTTGCTCCCCCCCCCCATGGCAACAGTGTCGATTGCGATCTCAGAGCATTGAGACCGCACATCGTGTCTTCGTGACTTCGGCCCCAACCCCCCCCCCCCCTTGCAAACATTGTTGACAATGATAAAGTCAAAGATAGAACTGCCATTGTTTTAGATTAATTGTTATTGTGCAAAAAACAACAATAAGAATATTTTCAAATCATGGTCTTGAAATTATTCAGATTTTTTTTAAACAGGTTACATAGTTCTTACAATTTTTTTATCATTTCCACATGGATTCAGTAAACAATTTTGTCATGATCAAGGTCTTCAACTTACAGCCATAACCGAGCCCGGAATTGCAGTTGTTAGTCATGCCGTTTGTTAAGCAGGTCTTCACATAACTTCAATTTGATATTTTTGTGGCAGCGTTAAAGCAATCGCCATGGTCATTAAGCTGTGGTTGTTAAGCAAACCTATTCCCTGCCAAGACATTATTTAGCTGGAAACTGGAAATCAACATTGGTTTCTGCAAAAAAAAAAAAAAAAAAAACATCGCAAATTGTAAGTCATGTGACCACAGGATGCTGCAAATGGCTGCAAATGCATAAATGTATACCTGCAGCAGCAAGAGTTATATGAGGGCACCTAGCCATCACTAGAATTTGGTGGCTTGCCAAAATATTGCATTGCACCTTGTTTTTATTTCAGAAACAGTATACTACCAAGTCAAAACATCACAAATATCAAAAGGATAACATTTATCTGCTAACAGAGGAAGATGCTAAATAATTGTTTTCTATCTCTTAAATATGTCAGAAGGTAAATTACTAGCAATTTAGTCAGTAGAAGCGACAGGATTTCTTCATACTAAGATGAATAACATGAGAGTTTCACAGATATCAGCAGTAGTCATAGTGTGCGGTATTTCACAGATATCAGCGGTAGTCATCTGGGATTCTCATTAAAAAATATTAAGCAAATAATGAATGGTGTTACGTTCATGAGCAATGATACACAATTCCTTATTATTCTTTAATGTTCTTACCTGAATTATATCTTTTCTTCAAAAAATCAAGGCAGCTTAAATGAAAATCTTCCTCCATTTTATTTAAAAACTGTGTAAAATTCATCAGTAGAGGTTGGCTTGGCCCACAAACTGGACTATTTCATGACCCTCATGAGATATGGCAGAAATTCCAGGGTCCATTATGATCATAAGTTGAGGACAACCTGTATATGAGTTGTTCCAATCTATGAGGGGTACCACAAAGGAGTGGGAGACAACCTATTCTGTAAAGCACCTAAAGGCAGGACAAGAAGCAATGCAGGGAAACTAATCAAGGAGAGAACCAACCCAGAAATAAGGAGAATGTTTCTGACCGTTAGAACAATTGATCAGTGGAACAGCCTCTCTTCATAAATTATGGGTGCTTAAGAGGTTTTTAAGAAGAGATTGAACTAGTATAGTGTCTCCTGCTTGAGCAAGGGGTTGGACTGGAAGACCTTCAAGGTAACTATACAATACAATAGTAGAGTTGGAAGGGACCTTGGCGGTCTTCTAGTCCAACCCCCTGCCTAGGCAGGAAACCCTATACCATTTCAGGCAAATGGCTGTCCACCATCTTCTTAAAGACTTTCAGTGTTGGGGCATTCACAACTTCTGGAGGCAATTTCTGTTCCACTGATTAATTGTTCTAACTGTCAGGAAATGTCTCCTCAGTTCTAAGTTGCTTCTCTCCTTGATTAGTTTCAAGGATCCATTTATTCCCTCATCTAAATCATTGATGAAGATGTTGAAGAGTACTGGGCCTAAAACAGAGCCTTGGCGTACTCCACTGCATACATCCCTCCATGTAGATGCAGTTCCATTGAGGACTACCCATTGAGTGCGGTTGGTCAGCCAGTTACGAATCCATCTGGTGGTGATGCTGTCTAACTCTTTTATTCTATTATTCTATTATCTTGTGCACCATGTCCAAAACACCTTGAGCTGCTTTCAGTGCAGAAAATTTATTTCTAAAGCCTGCCAAACTGCCCTAGGAACCACAACAGCTGGGAGGAGGTTCAACATCATCCAGGGAGAAAGAAGTATTATTAATTTCCCTGGAATGTTTTATATATGGATCAACAAATTTTGTACATCTCTATTATAGGTCTATAGGACACAGGTTGGATTCAGGGGGAAAAAATCATCTAGTTGATTTCCAAGATCAAAGGTTGATTTGAAATGAGCCTTTATCTAGTTTTTGTCCAAAATCTTAACCATTAAATTATATAGATATTTGGAATAAAACAGAAAGAACGCTTCTCTTTAAATTGATTTTTCATGCATATACTTCACATGCCTCATCTAAATATTTACAGTAAATATAAAGGCCAAGAAATTAAAAGATGCTTGCTCCTGGGGAGGGAAGCTATGACAAATCTAGACAGCATACTAAAAAGCAGAGACATCATCCTGCCAACAAAAGTGCGTATACACAAGGGTATGGTTTTTCCAGTTGCAATGTATGGCTGTGAAAGTTGGACCATGAGAAAAACTGAGCACCAAAGAATTGAGTTCTTTGAACTATGGCAGGGGTGTCCAAACTTGGGAACTTTAAGACTTGTGGACTTCAACTCCCAGAATTCCCCAGCCAGCCATGCTGGCTGGGGAATTCTGGGAGTTGAAGTCCACAAGTCTTAATGTTCCCAAGTTTGGACACCCCTGAACTATGGTCTAGAGAAGACTCCTGCTAGTCTCTTGGACTGCAAGCCGATCAAACTGGTCAGTCCTAAAGGAGATCAACCCT
Organism: Natrix helvetica; assembly: GCF_964273705.1. Lineage (NCBI taxonomy): Eukaryota > Metazoa > Chordata > Lepidosauria > Squamata > Natricidae > Natrix > Natrix helvetica. The sequence goes on from NC_138552.1 coordinate 69,373,404, forward strand.
GACTGTTCTTTAGAAGACCAGATCCTGACATTAAAACTCAAATACTTTGGCCACCAAATGAGAAGGAAGGACTCATTGGAGAAGAGCCTAACGCTGGGAAAGATTGAGGGCAAAAGAAGAAGGGAACCTCAGAGAATGAGATGGCTGGATGGAGTGACCGAAGCAGTAGGTGTGAGCTTAAATGGACTCCAGGGGAGGGTAGAGGACAGGAAGGCCTGGAGAAACATTGTCCATGGGGTCACGATGGGTTGGACATGACTTTGCAACTAACAACAACAACAAAATATAAAGGAATATTCCTCTGGTTGGTTTATATTGAACATTGATATAGCCTTTCTGCATAATTCAGAACACTAAATCTTTATTATAAACTATTTGTACATATAAATAAAGGCTATTATTATACAATAGGGAATGAAAAATATTTCCTTGATCTTCTGTAAATAGTACAATTAATTTAGCTCTAAAACAAATTGCCATATTTAATTTGAGTTGTATGACCAAATATTGAATGGATTAGTAAATTATAGAATTTTCAAATAATTTTGACTTTTGGGCAATGAATACTGAATCATACTAACTTTACTCTGCTTATTGGAAGAGCTTATATTTCTGTCATTAAAAAAAAGAACTTTACTCCAAGGAGATGAGTGCTAAATTATCCAAATCCTTTCCTGCCAGAGGAAATTAATTCAGCAAATAATAATAATCCAGATGGGGGTGACATAAGTATGAGTCCACACATACTAGATTTGGACATCAACTTAGTTATTCCTCATCTTCTGCTGCAGAAAACCAGAAAGAAGAAAGAGAATTTACAATATGCTTAGCTCTAAAGCAACACTGTATATTTAAATCTGAATACTTCATAACAGATGTTACATGGGTAACAGTGGGTTAAACTGGCTTTAAATTTTCAATCTTCTGCAATAGTATAAGTACTTAATATAATTTTAGGAATATTTGGTGTGAAGTATATAACTTATGTGTTTATGCAAAAATGAATTCAAGTGGTTAATTAAGAAATATACAGTATATAGACTATATATGTATATACATATGCTGTACATTTTTTCTATCACATATGGAAATATTTGCGAGTATATTTGGTTTGATTGTTTTCCACCAAGAATAAATAATGTTGGTTAGAATATCTTAAAGACCCTTTTCTCTCACAGAAAGGTATTTTCTACATTCAGTCTCAAAGGCCCCATTTTAAATTATGGGCATACACAGGAGGGCTAGTGGCATTATGCACATCAGGAAATACTACAAGAACAATCTTGAATTAAATACACCCAAAACCGTAGAAAAGGTGGTAGATTTTAGGAAAAACCCTCCTGTACTACCACCTTTTACAATACTAGACAACACAGTATCAACAGTAGAGATCTTCAAGTTTCTAGGTTCTATCATATCTCAAGACTTAAAATGGACACCTAACATCAAAAATGTCATCAAAAAAGGACAACAAAGAATGTTCTTTCTGCACCAATTCAGAAAACTCAAACTACCCAAAGATCTGCTGATTCTGTTCTACAGAGGAATTATTGAGTCTGTCATCTGCACCTCTATAACTGTCTGGTTTGGCTCTGCAACCCAACAAGACAGACACAGACTTCAGAGGATAATTAGAACTGCATAAAAAACAATTACTGCCAACCTGACTTCCATTGAGGACCTGTATACTGCATGAGTCAAAAAGAGGGCTGTGACAATATCTCCAGACCTCTCACATCCTGGACATAAATTGTTTCCACTTCTACCCTCAAACCACGCTATAGGACACTGCACACCAGAACAACACAAAGACAGTTTTTCCCCGAATGCCATCACTCTGCTAAACAACTAATCCCCACAACACTGTCAAATTATCTACTAAAACTGTATTACTATTCTTCTTTTCCTTCTTAGTACCTATCTCTTTCCACTTATGACTATAACCATGTTGCTTATCTTTAAAATTTATATTGCTTTATTTGTTTCCTAGTATGATTTGATTGCTTATTAGTAACCTAGGACTATCACTAAATGTTGTATATTATGATTCTTGATGAATGTATTCTATTTTATTTTTCTTTATGTACACTGAGAACATATGCACCAAAGACAAATTCCTTGTGTGTCCAATCACACTTGGCCAATAAAGAATTCTATTCTATTCTGTTCTGTTCTGTTCTGTTCTGTTCTCTTCTCTTCTCTTCTCTTCTCTTCTCTTCTCTTCTCTTCTACTCTACTCTACTCTACTCTACTCTACTCTACTCTACTCTACTCTATTCTATTCTATTCTATTCTATTATATTATATTATATCAAGACCAATGTCTTCTCCACTGTATAGCCCTAGCTTTGAGGTGTTCTACTCCAACGAATTTCCTGGAACAATATAGATACCTTTTGATCATATAATAAATATCTTTATTTGTTTAGACCTTTCCAAACTTGTTTTTGTAGCAAGTTTTAGTTTCTCCCCCTCTCCCTGTCTTTCTCCCCTCCTCTCTCTCCTCTCTCTCTCTCTCCTATCTTTCTATCATCTATCTATCTATCTATCTATCTATCTATCTATCTATCTATCTATCTATCTATCTATCATCTATCATCTATCTATCATCATCATTTTCTATCTATTTTCTGTCTTTATTATTTTTATAAATAAGTCAAGGAGATGAACATATCTAACCTACCTTTCCCCTCTTTATTTTCCGCACAACAACAACAACTCTGTGAGATGGGTTGGCTGAGCGGGACTGGCTGAAGGCCACCTAGCTGGCTTTCATGGATAAGGTGGAACTAGAATTCATGGTCTCCCACTGCTCCCCTTTTTTAAGAAAAAAAAGATATAGATTTAGTTTGGATTGTTGTCATAATAATTTCTCTTAGCCATTCTCAAAGCCAATCACCTGAACTAACAAGTTATGTTAACAAATGTATGAATTAAGAAACATTACCAAACTTCCCCAGACATTCTTGGGCTGTTTGCCTTACCTAAATGTGTACAATCACTTTCATATCCACCAACTTTATTGATGAGCAAAATAAAGAACTATGTGGAACAGCAAATATTCAATTGATTTTCAAATAATAAGTCCTTTGCTTCCTATTCATGAACCAAGGAGAGGAAGATAGAATCTAAATGAAAAAGCCAATCCTCTGAATGATTTTGCCTTAAGGATGTCTTTGCCATATCAGACCTAACAATCCCAATTTCCTGATCTATTGGAGCAGTATACCACTCAAAGTCATCTCAATAAGCCTCTCACTTTTCAGGAACATTAAATAAATTGGCTTAAAGTTAGCCAAAGCTTTCGTAAGATTAATTTGAATAGAGTAAGGCAAGGAAGGGGGAACTCTCTGTCTTTGACATCCCTAACAGGAGATGAATGAATACTCTTGAATACTCTTTTCAAGCATCCTCCTTTTTTAACTCTCTATATATGAACCCTTAGAAAAAATATCCTTGGTGTCTTGCGTGGCAACAATGTCTGGATTTAGACTGAGACTACAGTGCATATGATAATAATGCTGGTTTTTAATGGAAGTAATTTGTCTATTGGGAGGAAGGATTTCATCAAGAGAAATAAGTCAATGGAGATGAATAAACATGCTTTTCAACTTCACAGATCAAATTTGAGAGCTCATTTATTTGAAGGACACTTCTTTCCAAATTTATGCCACATGGATCGTTAATTAGTTGCTTTCAGAATTGAACATTGGGATATTTCTTTCCAAGGTAAGGCTTTCAAAATTGCTTCTTCTCTCTTTCCATTCTAACCATGCTTTTGTTGAATAAATGTGACAGTGGAGAATGGCATTGTGACATCACGAGTCTTCACATTTATCCCAGCAGATTGTTCATGAGCTTTTATATCAACATACTGTAAGTGCCAGGACTAAATTGTTATGTTATTGTTTTCTTTAAAAATTATAATAATAATGTACCCTAATGTGTTTAGATGTAGTGATTTAGCACTATAGCAGAGGGAGACAATGCACAGCTTGAGAATCATGTGTTGGCTATCCGATATATTTGTGTGGCCTCTCCCATCACTTGGGTGCAGCTTTTTAGTGGAAAACAAACCCAATGTAACCCAAAAGACTGCCTAGCTAGATCTCATATAATATGAGAGTGGTTTACTAACATAAGTCAGTATCAAGTCTTAGTAATCATATTATATTTTCTCCAGGAAAATCTGTCCTCCAACCTGGTTATTTAAATTTTACAATGGTGTACCCACTGTTACTGTGAATTAGTTCATCCAACTTGCTTCTGGTTGCCTTCCCCCCCCCCCTTCTCCCTTTCCCAGAAATACAGAGATTTTCAGAGAAGTAAATTTTACCATAAGGTGTTGAAAATATGATACAGTAGTACCTCGGTACTCAATGTTACTTTGTTCCAAGAGGCATGATGAGTACCAAAAATGATGAGTATTAAACAATTTTTTTCCCAGAAGGAATAATGTAGTGAGTCACAAAATAGCCAACATTGACAAATTCTAGCTTGTGTGTTGAGTTCCAAATAAAGGATAAGTACCAGGACAAAATGTCCATGTCAAAATGTGTTGAGTACCAAATCTGATAAGTTTCAAAGCAGTTGTGTACCAAGGTACCACTGATAATTTGTGCCTTGAGTCAAAGCACTGGGAGAACTTGATATATTTTCCATTTTTACACACTTTGGTCTAGATTCATTGAACTGCATTTTTTTTTCACTTTAGCTAAAATGTTTGGGTTGTCTACAAAATATTTTCTAGACAATTACATGTTTGTGATTGGCAATCTTTTGGGAACTGTTCATGAGTGTTCTGTATTCTTAGAGAGCCTTAAATGCAGTCTGCTATCATTAGGCCTAAATCAGAAGATCTCTACTAATAATCTGGAAGCAGTGCTATGTAGCAGGCAGGAAGGAATTCAACATTATTATTTTATCACTGCTTCTTCCATTAAGGATTACAATGCTGCTATTTAACCATTTAAGTAAACAGAGCCTATTTGAAAGATATATTCATCTAAACAGGAAGTCAGCCTCCAACAGAACATGAACGTAGCTTTCTGGCCATGAAAAATGCATAAACTATTGGAGCATATTGCAGTTGATTCAAAGAAATAAATTGCATTACTTGATGAAGAATGCTTTTACAGTGATCTAGCACTCTTTTGGTGGTTCATAGTTTGCATGATTTTTTAATACAGAATCTGAAAATGTGCTCGGGATATTTAAGGGCTCTCCTGCCTCTTGAATGAACCTATTTTATGACTGAGGACATTTTTTGAGGCTCTGCTTTGCATTTCACCCGATGTAAGTATAACTGGCAGAGATGCAGGACACACTTTTTCAATGGCAAAGCCCTAAATTTACAACTTCTTTCTAAAGGTTAGATTCTTTCTTTAATGCCTTTTAGAAAGCTGAGTTTTGTTGTTTGGCCAGATTGTCAAAGTGTTTAAATTTTACTTGGTAATGGCAGACCTCTCCAATTTCCAGATTTTTGGACAAATCCCAGAATAAATCCAACATATCTGGAAGCACTCGATGAGATAGAAGCTGATTTATTATTCAGCTTATCTGTTTTACTTTTACTTTGAATGGTATTTTTATGAAGCTAATTATATTTTAGTGCAAACCACCACTTGGGCCCTTTGTCGATTAAGAAAGGATATAGAATGCATGAACAAATGAAGAAAGATATTGAAGCCTTGGTCAGTGATATCATTACAATGCATTCCTAGAGGGCTGGGCATGCTTCAGAAATGATTCAGAGAAAAGTGCTATAATCTCATGCAAGAACTAGAAGAGTATCTCTGTGTTACTCATTAAAGAAGCCCATTGTTTTTCATGCTTCCTTATAAGAGAGAGACACAGAGAGAGATCAATATTTTATTGGATTCCTGAGAGTGTTGCCGCCTTCTTTTTTTCAGCTTGATGGAAAAGCCTGAAAAGTTGAGGGTTTTTTTAAACAAATGGTAGAAAACTCCAAAGTTATTCTTCTGAATTGTCTTACAGTGCTATATACGTATGGAGAAGACTCCTTGGATTCTGTAGACCAGTTGTGCCCAATTTGGCAACTTTAAGACCTGGGGACTTCAACTCCCAGAATTCCCCAGCATGGTTGGTTGGAGAATTCTAGGCGTTGAAATCCACAAGTCTTAAAGTTGCCAAGGTTGGACACCCCTGCTATAGATCATACTCTCAAAAAAAGAGTATATAATTATGCTTTAATTCTATAATTGTTTTATCACCATTTTTATGTAAAATAGTTTATTTAAGACAATCCAATTTTTGAATTTATATTCAGCAGAGCAGATGTCTTGTTTGTATGCATATGTATTTCTCTCAGCTACTGACAATTTCATCTTCTTTGCCTTTAATCTGCTTTTATTCATTTCTTAAAAGCAAAGGGCATGGACAACTGTAAAAGAAAGCCTTTGTTGCGTAAACAAAAATATTTAGAACTGTTAATAGACAATAACCAAATCTTATATGCATTTTTGGTAATATTTTTATCATATTTTACATCTGGCATTTACATCTCATTTATCCATTGAAAGAAATCATACAAGTGTTTCCGTCCTTTTTTTTTTCCTAATAGTTTAATATTTTAAAATGTCCCTGTTTTGCTACATAGTCAAATCATTTATCCGTTTTGGTTACAGAGGTTTAGATTATATAAACATGTGTAAACCAGAAGATAAATACATTTTTTTAAAAAAACAACCTGACACAATCTAGCCCAAAGCTGAGCACCTTTAATTTCTGCTGATTTCTGCTTGAGAAATATGCTTAAATTCCATTTAAAATCAGCAGGAGCTCACTGTACAAAACATTGGCTGAACTGAACTCCAAGTATTATGTTAAGAGCTAAATTCTGCTAAAATGTGCTTTTATGCATCATCTTGAAATAAGTATCACTCTGTCTGCCAAAATAATAAAAAAACACCCAGAAATGCAAAAATTAAACCAGATGTCATTGAAGCAACGTAAAACTTAAATTCAAGTTTGAAAATAGCATATTTGATCATCTGTCTGGAAAGAATAAGTGAGACAAGGAGGAAAGAAGAAAAATAACAAGGGTTTTGTGTCAATTTTCACAAGCTAAAACATATCATCCTTTGCCAGGGATGTTTTTAGCCTGCAGACTTTTCAGTTCTAGGAAGCTGAGAAAGGGATTTATCTAGCTGTATTCTCCTGCTTGTCCAAGAAATCCTATGCAAAGCTAGACAGCCTTCTCATTTCAATGCATCTCCCTTCCATCTTCCATGGCTTGCTTCTTGGATCTGTACTTGGTCAGCATTTGCTCCACAGAAAAAAAAGGGGATAAAATAGCCCAAATCAGTTTCATTCACATTATACCTTTCTCCATTGAAATTTATAATTGAGCCATTGTGGCAGAGGTGTCCAATCTTGGCAACTTGAAGACTTGTGCACTTCAACTTCCAGAATTCTCCAGGCAGTATGGCTGTCTGGGAAGTGCACAAGTTGCCAAGATTGGACACTCCTACATTGTGGAATCAGATATGGGGAAATTGAGTTGGGAGACTCTCTTTAGACCTGGGTGATTCTCTTAAACCTAGACTAGAAAGCAAAAATCTTCAGTGTGAATATGGTAATTGACAGCCTATAAGTGTTAGGCCTTCATCCTACAATGATGGATTCAAGCTAAGTGAGAACTTACCGTTCTGACCTAGGCTTCCCCAACAGCACGAAGCCGGGTCCTCATCCTGATAAACCCCTTTTATTTAATTTACAGTGAATTCTTCTCCAGCAAAGTCCTTTCAAGATAGTTCACAATTACTTACCATTATCAGACTTTGAGAGTAGCTAGGCCAGTGGTGGGCATCTGCTGGTTCACACCAGCTTGGGAGAACTGGTTGGTGAAATTTACCAATCCAGTGAGAGGAGGTTCGACCGGTGGACGTGGAAGCAACTTATGGAATGCGTGCCCTGGCCCTGTCGCTTGCTTGCCTGGGCCGTCCCGTCGCAGCTCGCTCACTCACCCACCCGTCTGCACTAAACTAGCCCAGCCTGCCACTCACTGATTGGCTGGAGTCCAGCCAATCAGTGAGCAGACTGGAGGCAACCCGTTTAAAAGCGTGGCGCCAGAGTCTTTCTCGTTCCCGAGAAGCTGTTGCATTGTGCTTGCTGATCAGTCCTCCCTTCGCTTCGATTCACCTTCCAGCAGCTTGCTGCTTCCCTCAGGTAAGCAGGTAAGCGTGGGGGGGCAGCGGGAAGCTAGCTGACACCAGCTCGTGGCTTTCGCAAGGGAAGGCCTTCCAGGCCTTGCCTCACAAAAGCCGCAAGCTGGCATATGCCATGTGACCGAAAGCGGGTGGGCAGCAGGTGGGCAGCGGAGGCAGCAGGCTAGCTTTCACAAGGGAAGGCTTTCACGCCTTGCCTCACGAAAGCCATGAGCTGGTGTATGTCACGTGGCTGAAAGTGGGTGGGCGGCAGTGGTAGCAGCGGTGGGCTAGCTTTCGCGAGGGAAGGCTCAGCCTTCCTTCGCGAAAGCAGTGAGCTGGCATACGCCACATAGCTGAAAGTACCCCCCCCCCCTCCAGTCTTGCCTGGCTGGCTAAGCCTGCCAGGTGGCGTGCCTAACTAACCGACAACCCTTGTCCAAGCAGGTAAGTTTACCTCTCCTGCTGCCTCGTTGCCTGCCTGCTCCCTGCTGCATCCATCGCATCGGAGAGCGGCTGATTCTGCCTGCTAGTAAGTGACACTGGCACTGTCATAGTTTGTGTGGGTGACCTTTCCTTACATAATTGGTGTTTTTTTTCATACTTTTCGATTTCTAATTTCTGTTTCTGTTAATTAGCAATTGCTAAAACAAATCCCATGAGAAAAAGTATTCAAAGCCTTCTTGATTTTAATTGTCAATTTATTTATTCCTGCACATTGCAATATTTATTCATTTTCATATCTCTGTTTTTCCACTGTTGTGCAAACACAATTCCAGCAGCTGCTAACATGTGTAAAATATAATATATATTGTACTCCCTTTCAAATAGCCGACAAAATATTTCTGGTTTTAATTCCATATCTTGCTTTACCATTGCTTCTAACCAATAACTTCTGAATAGCTACTTGGACTGACCTAAGTACTGAACCTAATTCATATGTTCCTGTTTTTTGGAACTGAGAACTAAATTTCAGAAAAAGGAAATGTGTAGTGCTCTGGGAATCTACTTATGACATTCATTCTTGAACTAACTTCTTGGTTGAAAGACTATATCTTTCCAGTTTATATCTTTCCTGTTTCTCATCCTTCCTGAAAAGATTGAACATTGTTGGTTGAAAGCAGAGGTCCCTTCTGTTACCTGTAGTCCTCAGCTTACAACCACAATTGAGTCCAATATTGTTTTATTTCTTTTGCAGTTAGTATTATTTATTTTTGTACTTATTTTAATCTTATTGTAGTTCATCCACTGGGGCAAAGAATTCAGTGACATCGTCTTGGCCACTCCCACCCAGTCACATGACTGCCAAGCCACTCCCACCCAGTCACATGGCCGGCAAGCCACTCTCCCCTGGTCACATGGCCAGCAAGCCACTCCCACCCAGTCACATGGCCGGCAAGCCACTTCCACAAAGCAGGCCACACACACAGAGTAGGTTCCAAAAAAATTTGAAACCCACCACTGAGCCAGGCCAATATCTTTCAGACACCACAATACTTGGCAAGAATGCAGGAATAAACTAATTGTCACCTGCAAACACACATCCCCTTTTGCTCCTCTTTTATTCCTTATGGGAGTGGCCATTCACTGTCCACCTGTGGCTTTACTTCCAAGTCGACCCTTGTTCCTTAGCTGTTTCCTTCATCTAGCAACTCTGCGCATGCGCACACTGGGAACAGGCTCCAGCTGTTCATCTGCCTCACTGATGTTTGACTCCAAAGGCAGTTGATAACTGTCAGACAGCCCTGGCTCCATCTCTGCCTCCAATGCAGGGCACTTGTCAGAGCCTTCGCCAGACTCCAGGACTGGCCCATATTCCTCCCCAACCTCCTCACTGTCCGAATCTGCTGCCAGCTCTGCTGGCTGCTGGCGGGCCACAATACTTTCAGGAGCTACTTCCCAAAGACCTACCAAAACCTAATGACATCATTCAGTATAGAAACCAAGATGAAGGCATTCATTCCTCGGGAGTTACAGATTAACCACCAACCTCAATTGTTGCTAATGGGATTTATACACCCTGCTTTGAAAGCCCACCCCTTTAGACTGAGCTATGGTAAGCATGTGGAACTGTGACTTCCATCTGGGGGGGAGGAAGAGAGAGGAGAAGGGAAAAGAGCAAATGCACAATTAAAATGCCATGTCTTTTGGATCAATAAGAATTGATTTAAAAATAAACACCAGCTTAATCTATTAAGGTTGGGCCAAATAACCCTTCTGTTAAAAAGGACTGAGAAAACGACGCCGACCCTTTTTAGTTTCATGTCACCCAGAAAGGTTCAGAACAAGGAGGAGAAGACACCACAGTCCTCAAAGTGCAACTGTTCAGTAATTATTTCCCTTCATTTTTTCCAAAGAGTATCACTTGCCAAAAACCTCTAATTGTTTATTGAATTGTTTGTGAATAAACTCTCTCAACACAAGTCCATTAATTAATTTTAATGAATCAGATGAATGTCTCAAGCTTTCCCCAGTTATGTCTGCTCTAATCAGGAAAGATTTGAGGCATATCAGTTGGGGTTGTCACCAACTGATATGCCTCAAATCTTTCCTGATTAGGGGTTGTCACCAACTCGGCAAATATCTTATCTTCCTATTTTCATTGGGACAAAATTCTAAGGTTTTTTTCCCCTCCATCTTACCTGAGGAGTTCAAAGCTAAGCTGTATAAAAAAAAAAACCTATCTCTTCAAAAGTATCAAATAAGAAAAACTGTCAAGTGGAGAAAACCTTTAAAATTAGAATTAGAGGTCTTCTAATTACACTTCAAGAAAGAGGTGTCTAACTTCACACATCATGCTAAGTCATGATGTTGTTTGTTTGTAAATGCATCCATTCATAGCCATAAAGACCCTAACATGTTGCTCATTGTGAGATCACTATGTAATGTCTCAGAAAATCTTGCTCAGCCGAACTCAACTCATAAGGTTGTTGTGGGGAAGTATGAGGAGCTGGGGGAATTGGTACCATGTTCACCATCTTGAATTGTATATGAAAAACAAAAGGAGGGATAAAAATCTAAAGAACACACACAAAAAATAGCTCAATCCTGTTAAAATATTCATGACTGGGAGAGACATGGGAACAAGGTCAGCCAGTGAATAGGCATAGCAACTAAATCAGCCAATGGGAGCAGATCTAATTCTGTGCAAATAATTGAAACTGAAACTTAAGCACTCTGCTGCTCTTAGAAATGTAAGCAGTCTGTCTGGGCATGTCTGCTGAAATGAAACTAACTGCTTGTGTTTACTTGGAAGAACCACCTGTTGGTATTGTACATTTATTCATCTATTCTTATGTATATAAAGAAGTTAATGAATCCTGCTACAGTTATCTGTGTGTACTTCTGGATTTGAATTTATGCAACAAACTGACAAATCCTTTTATACCTGTAATACAATGTCACACATAAAATCATTATAGTACATGCTTGTTCCTTTTGAAACCTGTTTGTTATGTTTTATTATAGGGTTTTGCAGCAGGTAAACATAGTGCATGGCTTAGTGAAATTAAATAAACCATAGCTTGGTGTGCTACTTGAGTCACTTTTTCAAAGTCTGCCATTCATATCATCTCCTAGAACATGGGTGTCAAACTCACGGCATCATGTTGCTATCATGTGACATTTCATGATGTTTTTCCCATTCGTGGAGCTGGCTTGGGCATGGCCTGATGCATCAGTCCTGTGGGCCTCCAGTTTTACACACCTGTCCTAGAACAAGGCATCAAATCAGATATATTATGAGGAAGAACACAAAAGTCAATCATTGAGACTAATTAGCTAAAATTCAATGGGTTTGAACTGGGTCAAAAAAGTCAAGATGGCCAACTTGATTTCATGACTGAAGTTCTGCCACTATGTGCATATCTGTGTTGTCAACAAATTAAAAAAAAGGGTGACTTCCGCTTCCGGGTCCGGATGGCGACGGACGCGTTTTCCGCTGTTCGCTTTCAAAGTGGGTTCCGAAAGGAACACAGGAGACTCTGGACGGGTCTCCTGCCGAAGGGCGGCTTGCTGGGGTACACGGCAATCGCCTAGGTGCCGGGGAGCAGAGGGGGGTGAGTGACCTCGCCCTTTTGCCGAACGGCTCCGGAGGGTTTCAAAACAGAAGGAGAAGTGCGGCTGGGGACTGGAGGTCTGGATCCTGTCCGGTGCTCTTTGTCTACTTAGAAGAAAAACAGCAGACATTTGTAAGTGTGTGTTCCGGTTTTTGGAATGGAAATTAGAGGGGGGTGGTTTTTCTATTGCCCCCCCCCTCGGGCTAAGCGGCATTTAAATGAACTCTCTTGAAGAGAGAAAATAAAGGCTTGACTTGTCACTTGAGACAGTAAATTGAGAATGACTTCTCACAATTGCTGGAAATGATTTCAGAGCCAATTTTCTAAAAAGGAAAAAAAAAACTTTTTGTGACTTCTTTCCCTGTGGAAGGGAGGGCCAAGATGGCGCCCGCCCTCCTTCCTTTGTCTACATATGAATGAATCCTGACCTTTGAAACTACTCCCAAAGGGAAAACAAAGAAAGTGGATTGTTTGTTTTACTCTCTCGAAAGGAAACTGGGACTTCTTCCTGATGTGGCTCTTCTGAACTTGGGTTATTTGAACTTTCCTCTTGGAGTATTTCTCTCTTGGAACTGTAAATTGGGTGCCTTTGCTCTTGTTTGCCCTTTGGAGACCAGCGCAGCTGCGAAATCCCCGGACACCACATTCTCTGGAAAAGACTTGCATCTCTGAATTTAAGTAAATGGCTTCAAGGAAACCACCGACGGGCAAGTCCCACTCAGCCCCCTCATCTGCTGCCCCCAGCCCCACAATACAACAGACTAAGATTACTTCAATGTTGCAGAAAGGAGGGGCTGGAGAGGAACCAAAAGAAGTATCTGTTACTGAAATGTTTAAAGAACTTATGAGGGGGCAAAATGAACTAAGAAAAGAAATGGCAGAGATTAAAGAATTTAATTTAACTAATTTAATTTATTAAATTTATAGACCACCCCCTCTCCCCAAAGGGACTCGGGGCAGTGTACAGACCACAATAAAACAATATAAAAAGTTAGATAATTATAAATACCCATTAAAACAAATTATATGATAGGCTGTACAGTTATAGTTAAAAATTAAAACAACCTAAAAAATCTATCCCTAAACATTTAAAATTTAAAATATAGACTAGAGGGACACAAAAGCTACAGTTAGGCCAGGCCAGCTAAGTTAAACAGGTGGATCTTAAGTTTTTTACGGAAGGAGCGGAGATCGGTCGTTATTCTAATGTCGGGGGGGAGGTCATTCCAGAGGGTCGGGCCCATCACAGAGAAGGCCCTACTCCTGGGCGTCACCCACTGGCACTGCCTAGTGGACGGCACCCGGAGGAGTCCCTCCCTGTGAGAGCGAATCGGCCGCAGGGATGCATGGGGCAGGATGCGATCCCGCAGGTAGCTAGGTCCTGTGCCATGGAGCGCTTTAAAAATGATAGTCAACACCTTGAAACACACCCAAAAAGCCATTGGTAGCCAGTGCAGCCCGCGCAGGAGAGGTGTTACATGGGAGTATCTGGTACCTCCCATAATTGCCCGCGCGGCCGCGTTCTGGACCAACTGCAGCCTTCGGGTGCATCTCAAGGGAAGCCCCATGTAGAGAGCATTGCAATAGTCCAGTCGGGACGTCACCAGTGCATGGGTGACTGTGTGCAGGGCGCCCCAGTCCAATAGGGGGTGCAATTGGCGCACCAAGCGAACCTGGTGGAACGCCCCCCTTGCCACGGCCGTCACATGGTCATGCATTGACAGCCGGGCATCCAGGAGGACGCCAAAATTGCGCGCCCGCTCCACGGGGGCCAGCTGTTCGCCCCCGATGGCCAGTGATGGAACCCACTGGTTGAACGGGGGCGCCGGTAACCACAGCCACTCCGTCTTGGAGGGGTTGAATTTGAGTCTGTTACTGCCCATCCAGACCCGTACAGCCTCCAGGCACCGGGACATCATTTCAACGGCCTCGTTTGGGTGGTTCGGGGTAGATATGTACAGCTGGGTATCGTCAACATACAGATGGTACTCAACCCCAAAACCGCTGATGATCTCACCCAGCGGCTTCATATATTTGTTGAACAGGAGAGGCGAGAGGACCGACCTCTGCGGCACCCCACAAGTGAGCGGCCTCAGGGTCGACCTCGGCCCTCCCGTCAGCACACATTGCGCTCGGCCAGAGAGGTAGGAGGAGAACCACCGCAAAACGGTACCGCTCACCCCCAACCCCTCTAGACGGCGCAATAGGATACCATGGTCGATGGTATCAAAAGCAGCCGAGAGATCTAATAGGACCAGGATGGAGAAGCAACCCCCATCTCTGGCCCTCCAGAGATCATCCACCAACGCGACCAAAGCCGTCTCCGTGCTGTGGCCGGGCCGGAAATCGGACTGGCGCGGGTCTAGATAATCAATTTCATCCAAGTGGCATGGGAACTGTTGTGCCACCACACTCTCTACAACCTTTGCCAAAAAGCAAAGGTTGGAGACAGGACGGTAGTTAGCTAATATAGCTGGATCCAGGGAAGGCTTCTTGAGTAGGGGCCTCACCACCGTCTCTTTTAAGATGGCTGGCAAGAACCCCTCTCTCAAGGAGGCGTTGACTAACTCCTGGAGCCAGCCTCGTGTGACCTCCCAGGATGCCAGTACAAGCCAGGAGGGACACGGGTCCAGTAAACACGTGGTGGCTTGCAGTCGACCACGCAACCTGTCCATATCTTCGGCAGTAACAGAGTCAAACTCCTCCCAAGATGGTCCCTCAAGACTCGCCTCTGGCGTCCCTCCTAGCCCACTGCAGGGGACCCACTCGCTGCGGATCTGAGCGATTTTGTCCTGCAGATATTCCCCAAATTCCTCTGCTCTACCCTGCAAAGGGGCTTCCTGCGGCCTCTGTGAAAGGAGGGAGCGGGTCACCCAAAACAGGGCGGCAGGGTGGTTGTCTGCGGATGCAATAAGAGCGGCACAATATCGACGCTTGGCCACTCTTAATGCCACAAGGTAGGTCCGTAAATAGGCTCTTACCTGTGTTCGGTCAGATTTAGAGCATGAGGATCTCCATCTGCTCTCTAGGCGACTCTTGTGGTGCTTCATCACCCTCAGCTCCTTGGAAAACCAAGGGGCTTGGGTGGATCGCTGCCGCAGGAGAGGCCGCAAAGGCGCAACCCGGTCTAAGGCCCTGGCAGCCGCACTGTTCCATGCAGCCACCAGGTCCTCCATCCGGGAGCGGGTCAGGACTACAGGAAGTGGCCCAAGCTCCGTCTGGAACCTATCAGGTTCCATCAGGCGCCTGGGGCGGAACCATCTAGGACATTCCGGTTCTGCCTCCCCGCGATGGGGGTAGCGCCTAGGAAGTCGAGCCGGAGAAGTGAGTGATCTGACCATGACAGGGGGGTAATAGCTAGTTCCCCTACTCCCAGATCACTCCTCCACTGGTCAGAGACAAAAATAAGGTCCAGGGTGTGGCCTCCCTCGTGTGTGGGGCCCTGAATTATTTGGAAGCCATGAACTCCCGAGCTACCTCGGATGATCCCCCTGTCGACGGCAGGTTGAAATCCCCCATAATCAATAGCTTGGGGGGTCTCAACCGCCATCTCGGCGATTACCTCAAGGAGCTCTGGCAGGGCCGCTGATGCATAGCGAGGAGCCAGGTATGCAATCAGCAAGCCCAACTGTTTCCCTGGGCCCCACTTCACGCATAGAGACTCACACCCGGATATCTGTGGCACAGTGAACTCTCTCAGCTCGAAGAACTCAGAGAGGTTAAAGAACACATAGCTGGAAATAAACAGAGAATTTTGGTGTTAGAGGAAGGAGCGACAGAACTGGGGGAAGAAATTAAAACAATATGCAAGGGAAACATAGACATGGAAAATTTTCAGCCAAAAATAGAATTTGAAAGAATGTCCTTTTTTCTTAGATTCCAAAACCTACCAGAGACAGAAAATGAAGATCTTAAACATATTATGAGTACAATCTTAGCAGACTACATTAAGAGAGATAAAAAACAATTATGGTGGGATATGGATCTAGTATATAGGATAAATTCAGCATATGCTAGAAGTCATAATGTTCCAAGGGAGATACATGTTAAATTTGTCAGGAGATCCACAAGGGATGAGGTGCTTGCGGCCTAAAGGGAGAGACCATTGATATATAAAGAAGAAGGGATCACCATTCTTAAACAGATCCCCAAAAAATAAGAGAAAGGAGGAAATATTCCTCCTTATCAAAAAAACTTATATAATAAAGGGGTATTGTTTAGATGGCTGTTACCAGAGGGGATGTTGATCTTCTGGGAGGGAAATAGGATTAGAATTAACACAGTTCAGGAGGCAGAAGCCTTCATTAAAAAGAATCTTTCCCTCCCAGAGGAGGAATTTAGTGGGAGTAGCGAAAAGGACAGCAAGATGCAAGCTGGGAGGGAGGGGGGCGTGGAGGCCTCTTCTGGGGCAGGGAAGAAGGAGCAATATCGAAAAGGCTCAGATCACAAAAATAGAGGTATTTGGAACAATAGCAATTGGTGATATTTTAGAAAGTGACAAATAAAAATGTAGAAACACATGATTGATAATATAGAGTAAGATTTGCTCTGCTGCTTTATTTTATATTTTGTTTTTTAAGATTGTTAAATCTGTGAGTGTCTTGGAGGGATCTCCACCACCAGTGTGGAAGCTGCCAAAACTTTTATACATCCACTTACCTTTCCCTATACATTCAAAAACCAATAAAACTTTGTTTTATAAAAAAAACAAATTAAAAAAGGGTGAGACATCAATTGTATGATCACAATTGTCACCTTAATTTTTTTTATATTGATCTTCTGTGGACATCCCTGCTTTTGTAGTGTCCAATATTTCAGAACTGAACTAAAATCTACCCTAAAATAGGAGTATGTAGATACAAGTAATACTCTGATTCCAAGCTCTAGTAGCTCCATCTCATTCTGAAGGCACTTGTGCTTCTAAGGCTAAACATACAAAGTGCGATCAGTGGTGGGATTCAAATAATTTAACAACTGGTTTTCTGCCCTAAAGATTTCTTCCAACAACCAGTTCACCAAACTGCTCAGAAAGTTAACAATCAGTTCTCCTGAAGTGGTGCAAACTGGCTGAATCCCACCACTGCTTCTGATGTACACTTTATGCTTAGAATTAGCAACCATAGGGCAATCAAAGTAGAACATGATATATCAAAGTTGTTCAATTATTATTATTTTATCAATGAGGAATCATTGGGGTTTTCTTTTCACAGAGTAAAAAAAAAAGCATCTGCAGCTAGGTAAACTTCTTGAACCAATATGTCCTTTTTTGTTCTGTTAAAAGTGGTAATTGATTACTCCTTACTGTATGACATGATCCCAAGAGGCATTGGAGTCTTGCTTTTCTTTGATAGGATTATCTTAAATTCAGAATGTGGAAATTGAGGAACCTCACTTGCCTTATAAAGGGTAAATCAATTTGAAGAAAGAAGGTTTCACATTTGAAATATTTCTAACTCAAAATGGTCTGTCCTAAGTTTGAAACAGGTCAGTCTAACCTTCCTGAATGTAGATTGAGTTCAGAATATCTTATTGTTCATTGAAGAAGTCCTCCCGATGAACTTAAGTTTGGATAGGTGTTCACGCTAAATAGAAAACTAATGATATTTGGATTCTATTTTAATTTTTCAAATGTGCATTATTCAGCCGGTAACCCGTGATGGCTTTTAACCAGCCTTTCATTTCAAACCTGCGTGAACAAAGAGCTCTTTAAAAAACCACAATGAATGTATATTGAGAAGGATATGGATTTCTTATGGAGATGGAACAGTGAATAAACGAGCAGAGAAATAATTTGTAGTGAAAAGGATAACTAGGCATGATGAGGCACTGCTTTTCAAACACTTAAGAGGTGTTCATTTATTTCTGCAAATCACAGACAGACCTTGTACCCATCAAGTTTGATAGATAGATAGATAGATAGATAGATAGATAGATAGATAGATAGATAGATAGACAGACAGACAGACAGACAGACAGACAGACAGACAGACAGACAGACTGACTGACTGACTGACTGACTGACTGACTGACTGACTTCCATTGGAAAGCATGCAGAATTACTACACAATGCCTAGGGTGTATGTAGGGTTCAAATGTAGAAATAAATTGAGCGGATTTTGTTAGTGGTAAAGTAACAGACTAGAAACTGGAGGACCTTGAGTTCTGCCTTAGGCATGAAACCTGCAAGGTGTTCTTGGATCTGTCTCCTTCTCCTAGCCCTAGGAAGGAAGCAAGGGCAAACCTCTCCTGAAATCATGCCAAGAAAATTGCAGAGATTTATCCAGGCATTTCCCAGGTATCAATTCTGACTTGAAAGCACTATATATATATATATATATATATATATATATATATATATATATATATATATATATATATATATATATATATATATGTGTGTGTGTGTGTGTGTGTGTGTGTGTGTGTGTGTGTGTGTGTGTGTGTGTGTGTATAAAGGAAATAAATAAATCTGGATCTGATAAATGTATGAGATTACCGTATTTTTCAGAGTATAAGACGCACCATTTCCCCTCAAAAAAGAGGTTGAAAATCTGGATGCGTCTTATACACTGAATACAGCATTTTTTGCCTCCCAAAACCCCACCCCCTTCACCAAAATGGCCATGCATAACCTTTGGGAGGCTTCCAGAGTGCTCCTGGGGGCTGGGGAGGGCAGAAATGAGTAAAAAATTGGCTGTTTTTTGCTTGTTTTTGCTAGCAAAGTTATGTTCAAAATCCTACAAACTAGGCTCCAGTGGTATGTGGGCCGAGAACTACCAGAAGTAGAGGCAGTATTTTGAAGAGGCAGAGGAACCAGAGATCAAATTGCCAACCTACACTGGATCATGCAGAAAGCTAGGGATTCCAGAAAAACATCTACTTCTGCTTCATTGACTATGCTAAAGTCTTTGATTATATGGATCACAACAAATTGTGGCAAGTTCTTAAAGAGACAGGCGTACCAGGCCATCTTATTTGTCTCTTGAGAAACTTATATGTGGATCAAGAAGCAACAGTGAGAACTAGACACGGAACCACTGATTAGTTCAAAATTAGGAAAGGAGTCCAGCAAGGCTGTATACTGTCACCCTGCCTATTTAATTTATGTGCAGAGCGCATCATGAGAAAGGCAGGGCTAGATGAATCAAAAGTTGGAATTAAGATTGCCGGGAGAAATATCAACAACCTCAGATATGCAGATAATACCACTCTAAAGGCAGAAAGTGAAGAGAAACTAAAGAGCCTCTTGATGTGGGTGAAGGAAGAGAGTGCAAAAGCTGACTTGAAACTCGACATTAAGAAAACTAAAATCATGGTATCCAACCCTCTCAATTCCTGGCAAATCGATGGGAGGTAATGGTTGTAGTGACAGATTTTTCCCCCCTTGGCACCAGGATCACTGCAGATGGGGATTACAGCCAAGAAATTAAAAGACATTTGCTCCTGGGGAGGAAAGCTATGGCAAATCTAGACAGCATACTAAAAAGCAGAGACATCACCCTGTCAACAAAAGTGTGTATACTCAAGGCTATGATTTTCCCAGTTGCAATGTATGGCTGTGAAAGTTGAACCATAAGGAAGGCTGAGCGCCAAAGAATTGAGGCCTTTGAACCATGGTGTTGGAGAAGACTCCTGCGAGTCCCTTGGACTGCAAGGTGATCAAACCAGTCAGTCCTAGAGGAGATCACTGCTCTTTAGAAGGCCAGATCCTGAAGATGAAACTCAAATACTTTGGCCACCTGATGAGAAGGAAGGACTCACTGAAGAAGAGCCTAATGTTGGAATGATTGAGGGCAAAAGAAGAAGGGGATGACAGAAAACGAGGAGGCTGGATGGAGTCACTGAAGCAGTCGCCGGGGGATGGTAGAGGATAGGAAGGCCTGGAGGAACATTGTCCATGGAGTCACGATGGGTTGGTCATGACTTTACGACTAACAACAACCAAATTTGGGTTGCAGAAACTTAGATGACCACCTGATGGCAGAAAAGTGACATAGAATACTCTTGTTTTATGCTGCCATCTAGTGATTGTCCATGTATTTGCAATCTAGCCCAGATGAACATTTGGAACCCAATTCTTTAATATTGATTGTTGAAAACAGAGAGCAGAGTTTCATGTCATTTTGAAATCCACAAGAATAAGTCTTTTCCTTTTCAAAGGAAATCCCCAAATTCATACCCCATTAGTATCCTTCTTACTTGACTGATTTGGCCCACCAACTCTGCAGTCTTCAGTCTCATCAGAAGTGTTAAATGTGACCTGTGCAGAGGTGGTATTCAGTGTGTTCTGACCAGTTCTGGAGAACCGGTAATGGAAATTTTGAGTAGTTTGGAGAACTGGTAAATACCACCTCTGACTGGCCCTACCCCCATCTATTCTCTGCCTCCTAAGTCTCAGCTGATCGAGAGGAAATGGGGATTTTTCAGAATTCTTCCCCTGGAGTGGGGTAGGAATCAAGATTTTGCAGTATCCTTCCCCTGCCATGCCCACCAAGCCATGCCACACCCACCAAGCCATACCCACAGAACCAGTAGTAAAAAAAATTGAATCCCACCACTGGATCTGTGGCCATCAAAAAGTTCTCCACCCAGGTCCTAATGTTTTCATGCTTTTCATCTCAGTATGTCTTCGTCCTTCAGTGCAGGCCAAATCAGAAACAGATTCTACAGGAAAAACAGAGCTAAATTTTGTTGAGATACATTAACATAATTTTGTTTGCTTTTTCCACTCCTTTCCTTTTTAATATCCCAAAAGGTTGGGACCATTCAGCCTAAGTTTTTTTTCTAATAATTTATCTTTGCCTAAGACACAAAGCATGCTTCTTCGCCACCTTTTTTCCCCCAGATATTTCCCCTAAAGTCATTTACATGAGTCTTTAGAGTATGGAAAACCATATTACTAGAGGGTTCCACAGATGGGAAGTAAAAATGGCAGTTGTGACTATCTGATTGAAACTCTGCCTCTTCTTTTTATCCAAGCACAACACACATAAAAGGCAGAGGTGGGTTCCTGCCAGTTGGGACCAGTTCGACTGAGTAGATAGCAACTTGGCTGGACATGCGCCTGAACTGGTTCTGTCGGTGACACCATAGACTCCATCATCTTGCTTTTTACTTCTGCACATGCCTGCATAGCGGGCATCAAGCACATGTGCACCTAAAGCGCATCCCTGAGCGAACTGGCAATAAAAGAAGCCAGCACCTACCCCTGATAAAAGGTAAATGTTTCCCCTATCCAGTTGTGTCCGACTCTAGGGGGCGGTGCGTTCAGCCAAGCCGCGTCTTAGCCAATCAGGCGTGACTTGGCTGTTGCTAGCTGTCAGGCAGAGCAGACCGGTCGTAGGTCGAGGATAGAATAGTGCTGATCTCCATTTGTTAGCTGAGAGAGCCAGTATTGTCTGAAGACACTTCCGTGGTCATGTGGCTAGCATGCCTATACACCAGGGGTGGGTTCCTGCCAGTTCTAACCTCTTCTATAGAAGAGGTTCCACAAATCTGCAGTGCCGTTTAGAACCAGTTCCAGGTCCCTTCCCCCCCACCACCACCCGTCCGCACATCATCAAGATGAAGAGTGAGAGGAGGAATTCTGGGAGTTGAAGTCCACAAGTCTTAAAGCTGTCAAGTTTGAACACCCCTGGGGCTTTTTTCTAAAGGGTTAGGGGTGCAAGGGTCTTGTAACTTGACAGCTTTAAAACTTGCATGCTTCAAATGCCAGAGTTTCTGAGCCAACATTTTGGTTGCTAAGCAAGAGCGTTGTTAAGTGAGTTTCACCACATTTTACAAGTTGGCCATGCCCACCCAGTGGCTGGGAAGCCACTCCCACAAAGCAAGCCACACCTACAGAAGAGGTTCTAAAATTTTTGAAACCCACCACTGCTATACACTGAGGTGCATAGAACACTGTTACCTTCCCACCAAAGTGGTACCTATTTATTTACTCACATTTGCATGCTTTCAAATTGCTAGGTGGGCAGGAGCTAGGACAGGTAATGGGAACTCACTCCATTGTGTGATGCTTGGTTCTCAAACCCAGGCTGTTACCTTACCAGCTGACACATCCAGTGTATTTAACCACTGAGCCACCACACACATCCCCACCTCAAACATAAGGAAAGAGAAATTTCATCACGTGGCCACCATCGTGCTCTTTTTAACGACTCCTACGCATAACAAAATCACAGCAGTGTGGTCGATACACATTGAAACCCGCAAAAAGGGATTACAATGGGCTCCAGGGGTACAGAGATGCCCTAGCTTTTGTAGGATGCATAGACATTCAAGGAGGCTGATGATTAAGATAACTGTGGAGGCTGAATCACATCCAGGAATTGATATATTTAATAGTAAGAGTTGATCTGCTCAAAGATTTATTTGCTTCACCACATGGACTTTTTATTTGAAATGTGGCTAGCTCTGACCCTCAGCCCTGAACATAATGTCAACATGCTTAGATATGAAGAATTTCAATTAAAAATTATGCAAAGCCTAGAACCGTGATGGCGAACCTATGGCACGTGTGCCACAGGTGGCACACAAAGCCATTTGTTAGGGCACGTGAGGCGTTGCCCTGTTCAGCTCCAGCGTGCATGCATGCATTGGCCAGCTGACTTTGGCCTTCATTTTCAGCTGTTTTTCACCCTCCGGAGGCTTCCCTGAAGACTCCAGAGGGCAAAAAATAACCCAACGTACAAACCGGAAATTCGGGAATGGACTTTGTGTGCGTAGGGCCATTATTTTGCCCTCTGGAGGCTTCAGGGAAACCTCATGAAGCCTCCAGGGGGCCAGGGGGGCAAAAAACACGTCCATCATGCGCCAAAAGCGGGGGGAGGGTAGGGGTCACGCGTGTGTGTGCGGGGGATAGTGCGGGGGGTTGCACACATAGAATTAGGGTGTGGGTACGCTTGCGCATGATCCCCCTGTGCTCCCACCCCCGTCCCGCTTTTGGCACGCGATGACAAAAAGATAAGCCATTGCTGGCCTAGAATGATCCAAAGAATTGATTCCCGTGGATAGGTTTACATTCAGCAATTTACTCTACAACATCATTCAGCAAATTGTGAGCCAGATTGTAACCTGTCAGCAACTGTGTGGAATCTGTTTCATAAAGCTGTGCACTAAATACAGCTAAATTCACACACTACTTACCAAATGGCGGTGAAGATTTAAAAATAGATACTCGTTATTTATTTAATTTTCACTCTGTCTCACTTTCTGCTCTAAATCTATGGAAGACTACCAAATCAGGAAAACCACAGAAAGAGCAGCGATCAAGAGGCATGCCTGGTCAAATATATAATATTTATGCATTCTTGCTATGAATAAAACTGTGTAGCTCTGCACAAGTCGTATTGTTTTGCTCCTTCATAATAAATTGAGCTTCATTTCATATCTGACTATGTGATACTATAAAGACAATGAAAGAATGTTTGCTCCTGCCAATGCCACATCCTCAAGTAGTTGTCCAACAAAGCTTTTGTGCAGTTTGGGAATTTTCAGCAGTTTTTCCAATAAATGTGCCCCCGGACCCAGAGATGCTTACTGGTTATGAGCACTGTTTTGCATTAATATTTTTAAGGAGGCCAACAGTGGTGGGTACAAGTGACGTTTCTTTTTATGGAAATAAGCCAGGTGATTCATTTGTACAAAATGACATACAGTACATACTGTAAGAGAAATGATGGTCATAAGGTCATAGGAAAAAGTGTTCACCCTCCCTCACTATTAGCCTGTGCTTTTTGGAAGATGGTGGCAGAGAAGTCCTTAATCGATCTTGTCATATGCATTCATGAGACATGGAGACAGAGGCTTCTGCAGAGGGAAAGTAACACAATGTTTTGACTGCCCCCACCCCTCCTCCCTGTCAACACCCCAGAATAAAGAACTACTTTGCTTTTCGAAATCTCTTTTATAATTGATGCAATTAATCTACCCAAATTGTCTGTGTGAGTGGGTTTTAGGTTTAAACTCTGCCTTTCTTTTAGGTAATTCATGGTGGAAGGCTTCATTTTTCTCCAGAACAGCAACTATAATAAATAATTTGTTAAATTAATATGCTGCCCAATTACTAGCGAATTTCTAAAAACAAAGAAACAACATACACAGAGACCAAAAAACCCCACAGCAACACACAAAAAACAACCCTGTGAAGAAGATTGGGGTGTGGAGAGATGGTTCTGAAACCAGGTGTCTCCAACCTACTGCAGTGCCTTAATCACTAGACCACGCTGAAATTTAAAATGTATTTTCTTTTCAAAATCTCTTTTCAAAATCTCAGTGAACAAATTGACGATTTAATCAGGCTTGGCATAGGGACAGGATACCAGCCACACTTAGCGGTTATAACGCTTCATCTGTGGACTACTGAGATTTCTTCTTTTATTTTAGACATAAGCCAGGAATTAATTTGGCTTGTTTGTTTCCACAGTAAATAGGCAAACATATGTATTTAAAAATAATGAACATATGTGTTCAGAATGAAATGGGAGTGGGAGGATAAAGCAAGAGTATATAAAATGGCAATTACAGCGAGAGATTTACCTCATTATGTTTGCCAACCTTCAAACCCTGGGAGAGATTCCCATTCCTACACCCCCTGGATATATTCCAAACTAGACTATTTCAGGACAAATTCACCAGAGGAAAGCGTGATGTTTATAAACTGGGAGCAAGGGATTGGGGATGTTACACTAATAACGGGCTGCAACCAATAGCACAATACCCGTGTATTGGCAATAAGCGAGATCAGTGGCAGCTTCTCTGCTACCACCACCCTGCTTCACGAAGCATATCTGACTACACACAGAGGGCTTGTAAGCCAGCAGCCGTGCTTGGTTGCGAGAATATTATGTCTAAACCTGACAAGCAATTTTCTTTCTGTCTTTCTTTCTTTGTTTCACTCCTCCTACATCTGTTGTCAGCTACATTCTCATTTTTTAATGAAGATAATGAAGAATAAAGATGGGAAAATTCAATGGAGCTGGGGAAAGAAGGAAGGAAGGAAGGAAAGAAGGAAGGAAGGAAGGAGGGAAGGAGGGGGAGGGGGATGGAAGGAAGGAATTTAGTTCTAAATCATTTAGAACATGGGTGTCAAACTCATGTCACATTGCTGTCACGTGATGTTTTGTGGTGTTTTTTTTTCCCTTCATGGAGCTGGGATGGGTGTAGCCTGTATGTGATGCACTTGGACCGCCAGTTAATATGTTCTAAAACCCCTGTTTTAGAACATATTAACCACCGTGACAAATGGTCATGATAGAGGGAGTGGTGACAATGAAAAGCTCTCCCAGTACATTTTCTGCCATTGTTTGTGAATCCACGCATCATTGGCCATGCCTGAAACAGAGCCTTTATAGAGTTGCAGTTGTGCGTTGGTTACTGGTCTGCAGTGGAGTATGTATTAACAGCATGGGCCACCAACTACCTGCCGGAAGCTCCAGACTGGGAAGACTTCAGGGACACTTAGGACACTCTTCTGCCATCCCTGCCTTGATGCTTCATGTGTTAACCGAAGCTTATGGGCACACAGAAGCCCAGCCAAGAATCCGCCTAGGGTGGGCACCGAAAGTGCTTTGCTTCACTGCTGAATGCCAGAGTGGAGCACTATAATTTTATTCCAATTATACTCTTAGTGCCATGATGTCACGGCATAAATTTGTACTTGTGCATGCAGCTCATGCTGGTGTGATGACAGCTCTTAAAATATTGAGTGATTGTGGGCCCGTCAGCATAAAATTATTCTAACATGGTGCCTTTATTACTGCTTCAATAAATGCCATTCATTTTGTGTTCCAAGGTGGCATTTGCAAATGAGCTAATTCCTCCACAGTAAAATTATTATGTTGCACTTCTTTTACAGGAACGAAGAAGGGAAGTGGGGAGGGGAAACGCAATTACCTAAAAGAGGCTATTTTGCCATCAAACTACCTTTGCTGTAGTTAGGCAAACTGAGGGTGGGGGAAGAGCTGCCTAGCTCAACAACTGTACCGTTCTTCAAATCTGGTGGCTGCTTTATAAAGTTGCAGAGTGGGGGAATAAACACTGCAAAAGTGGAGGAGGGAAACTCCAAATGAAGGTGGCAGGATGTTCATCAAAAAATTTTCTTTTTGCAAGCCAAATGCAAACTGTTTACTGATGGATGACCAATATTTTGCAGCCTATAGTTCATCCCTGTAAGCATGGTGCTAACCATTAGCCTGATGGCTTAAGAGGAAAACGTTCATTTTATTTTGGACATGCTGTGCTAATTTTGTCATTTCCCTCTGACAAAATAATGCACCATTTTAAAAAAATGAGAACGATCCTTGCAGCATAAGTGCAAAGCCCACTCTACGCAGGCACCACGCAGCGGCGTTCACTGTAAAGCTGCCTCTGATCTTTTAGAGGGAGGAAAGGATTCAGTGATTCATTACATGTAAAGTCCATTTTGAGGAGACACTATGTGGAGGAAGCAATTCATATTCAAGGTTCTTAACTTGCGCTACGCCAAACTTTGCTTCATCAGGGCTTCTTGAATAAGCACCAATTGGGTAGTTCACATAGCATTACACTAAACCATAAATCATGGCATGCAAATTACAACAGGTAGGATCAGAGGTGGTATTTTACTGGTTTGGACCAGTTCGCCCAAATTGGTAGCAGAAATCATGGGTGGCTCACCCACTCCAGCTCTATGGAATCTCATTTAGGCCCTTTTTTAGTGAAAAGTGCATGCTTGCAAGGCTTAGTGCATGCACGGAGGTGGCACATGCGAGCAAAGTAAGCATACATGCACTCACGCTCACCTTTGCGAACCAGAAGAGAAGGTAAGTAAATACCACCCCTGGATAGGATCGCACAACAGCTAAATCAAAACTAGCAAAACATATTATGCCTTGGCAAACTGTGAGGATCTATGGCAGTGATGGTGAACGTTTTTCTGCTCGGGTGCCAAAAGGGTGCACATGCACACAATAGCATGTGCAATCATGTCCACACCAATAATGCAATGCCCTCACCCCACGCATGCACGCACACACACACACACCCTCGGCGTTCCCCCCTACGCATGTACGCAGGCTTCACTGAAGCCTCCGGACTTCCGGTAGGCCCATTGGGAAGGCTTCTGAAGCCTGGGGAGGGCGAAAAACAGCCTCCCTCTGCCCCCCAGAAGGCTAAAAATTAGCTGGCTAGTGAGCACATCTGCGCTGGAGCTGACACAGGGCAATGTCTCATGTGCCCTCAGATATGGCTCTGTGTGCCACCTGTGGCACGCATGCCATAGGTTCGCCATTACGGATCTTTGAAATTAGATGAGAAGGCAGACAGATTTGGAAAATCTCAAAACCTAAACAGGGCTGGGCTTGGTAAGATCTGAATTTAGACTATGAGCAAGTTTCAGAGCTATAGGCTAAACTGGGAACCGTAAAACAAAATCCGTAAAAGGCAACAGCATGGCACTTTAGTAGTAAGTGATGGTTCTGTGCTTACACAAAGTTGCACTTAAATTCGCACTGTAATTAGTAAGATCTAACATAGCAATGATTTACTAAAACCATATTCATAGCTGCGTGAATTAAAAGTGATATTGTCTGGATAGCAGGATTATTATATGTAGGAATAATCCTCGACTCGTGCCAACCCAAAGTTCGCAGAAAGCCACAAACACTAATTTGGCTCATGTTCTATTAAAATTTAGTGGGATCACACTTCTCAGCCCTGTCTGCAAACTTGAAAGCTTTTCCATAATAAAATCTACATTTAAAAAAAATCTGGGGATACAGCTCACAACATGAAAGTTGCACTAAAAGTGATCGCATTAAGGAATGAAGAGTATGTTATATTAGGGGAGAGACAGCACAATGGAAGAAAACACATCTATACAAAGGTGCATAAACTGTGAACAATGTTTTTGCCCAGATTTACATCAACAAACCTGATGCAGAATCAAAATGACATAAATTTAAAGTCAGGAAGACTAATGGAAATTATTTGAGAAAGATGTCTATCTAGATTTAATATATTATATACTACAGGGCTAACCCTATTACTGTAGTATTGATTGGGAGGTACACTCCCTGGGTATGTGTGCACAGCTAGGTAAGTTGCTTGGGATCACTTAACCAATCAAATTGTAAACAAATCATGCAGGTTGTATTATCATAGCACATTGAACCACAAAATAGTCAGTCCCAGTTTAGCCTTGCGTGTTATTTGAATCAAGTCATGGCTTTTTCCTTGCATTTCATTTAGCTTTCTGGTATTTGTAGGAAAGGATGGGAGAACAGAGCAACCACACAGTTGCTTTGCTTCAACCTCATTTTCTAGCAGTGGAACAAAGAATTTGAACAAGTCCCCCCCCCCGCGCACGAGCACACACACACACACACACACACACACACACACCTGCCTCCCATCTGTTACATCAAGTCTTATGAGATGTCTAAAAAGATCTTGACATCTCAGTGAACTGCTCACCCTGGCAACAGGGTTGGAAAGGATCCTACCATTATCTCCAGAAGATTAAAAAGATATTCTTGGCTTTTCGTGGTAACCAGCTGGAAAAAGAAATGGTGTTCAGTGCAGTTCACAAAGTGGGGAGGGTCATCATGTGACCCCCCCCCCCCCAGGCATGGACATCCCTCCACTTCAGGTATACAAGTATGGGTTTCCATGTGTTGCACAATTCCCTGGCTGAAACAGAGTTAAAATGAATGTGGACAAACAAATAACCAAACTTCCTCTGGCTTTTTTCTGCAAATTCTCATTTTATTTGATGAAAAAGAAATTGCTTTTGAAATTTCTTTCAAAGAAAAGATTACTTCAGTGAAATTCTCCAAGGTGGTGTCTTGGATGTCCTATCTTTAATTCTATACTTGTCTCTCCAGCAATCTGTGGCCTGTCTGACTTCCCAACCTCCTATTAATTCACAAAGGAGCTCCCCAGGAGGGAATGGGTATCCTCCTGCTGTTTAAAGCACACTCAGCCAACTTCACTGCAATGGAGACATTACTGCAAAACAACATCCATCACAATAGCATCCTTCACAAGGAGGTATTGTACTTCGTGTCCAAAGGTGAAAAGACATGGACAACTTCTTAAAGCTACAAATTTCCAGGAAAATACAGGTCAGATTTAAGAAGATTCAAAACAGGATACTTTCTGAAGACCTTGCCAATGCCTCTTTAATGGAAATGCAAGGTTTCTTGAAATTGCAGAGTTACTATGTAAACTCAGGAAAAGACACAACTTATTTAAGAAGGCACTAAGAGGAGTGGGCATGCAGGCTCGTTTCCAACTTTTGCCTTCAGATCCATATTCAGCATATTCCCATTCTGCACAAACTCCAATAATGAAATTCACCATTGGGCAGGGGTGAAATGCTACCGGTTCGGGCGAACCAGTATTTCCAATGATCATCTGGGCAACAATCAGCTGTGATGTGTGATTTATATTAGTTAGAATTGTTGGATTTCCTGCTTTCTAGCTAATCAAAATCACATGGGACAGCGGATTCCACCCCTCTCACTGTTCTACTTACCTTTGCAGACTCCGAAGGCTTTAAAATGTTCCTTGCTTAGTGCTGCGCAGGGATGCCTGCATATGCGCGCAAAGCGCATGCTCAGTAGCAGACTCACCGAATTGGTAGCAGATTTCAGAGGATTTCACCACTGCCCCTGAGAGTTCATTTGAAGGAAATTCACAAGTGCCCTGCAAAACAAGATTGGAAACAAAGAAGTCATTTTCGCAGGGGAAGAAAAAAAAAATCTGAGAAATTGCAAGGCAGATTTTGAGGCAGAAGAGTTGAATCCAAAGGAAAAAAAATACAAAAACAACCCAAACACATTTTAAAATCTTTTTTAAAATGATTAAAAGCACATAAAAAGTTGACATTGAGAACTGCCTGACAATCAGTAATAGCAATGATGCTCAATAAATCATAGAATTCTACAAAAAAGTAGAAACACCTCATGAATGTTGGACTATGATGGTGCCATATATAGGGAAAGTTTCTTGAGGTTGAATAGAGGTAGACCAGGGGTGGGCTCCTGCCAGTTCTAACCTCTTCTATAGAAGAAGTTCCACAAATCTACAGTGCTGTTTAGAACCGGTTCCAGGTCCCTCCCCCCACCCATCCGCACATCATCAAGATGAAGAGCGAGAGGAGGAATTCTGGGAGTTGAAGTCCAAAAGTCTTAAAGCTGTCAAGTTTGAACACCCCTGGGGTTTTTTTCTAAAGGGTTAGGGGTGCAAGGGTCTTGTAACTTGACAGCTTTAAGACTTGCACACTTCAATGCCAGAGTTTCAGAGCCAACATTTTGGTTGCTAAGCAAGAGCATTGTTAAGTGAGTTTCACCACATTTTACAAGTTGACCATGCCCACCCAGTCACATGGCTGGCAAGCCACTCCCACCCAGTCATATGGCTGGCAAGCCACTCCTACCCAGTCACATGGCTGGCAAGCCGCTCCCACCCAGTGACATGGCTGGCAAGCCACTCCCACAAAGCAAGCCACACCTACAGAAGAGGTTCTAAAAAATTTTGAAACCCACCACTGAGATAGACCATTGCAAGTCATCCATTTGAACAGCCCTCGCTCAACAGAGGGGGAAGGATATGACATCATCTAGCTCCAATCTACAACCCAGTCCTTTCACAGTTCCAAGAAGGCTCCACACTAATTTGTACCACTCAGGTGACTCTAATGACCAACTAAAAGAATGCAAATGACCAGCTATCTGCAAGGAGCATACATCCTTTCATTCCCCACCAACCAGTCAGAGTTGAAAAAGCTTCTTAGATGAGAAGTGAAACGCTTTCAAAGAGAACCC
Organism: Natrix helvetica; assembly: GCF_964273705.1. NCBI lineage: Eukaryota > Metazoa > Chordata > Lepidosauria > Squamata > Natricidae > Natrix > Natrix helvetica. Next base: position 69,404,436 of record NC_138552.1, read on the forward strand.
AAAAAGTCAAGTTGCCTCTTGAAAAAAGCACCTTTGGGACAACTATGACCTGGATGACTGAGAATCTCCATAGACACTCCGTTTCGTGAATGCTGGCAGAAAATAATTCAATGCTCTCTGGTGGACGTGAGGCTCAAAAATTGACTTGCTATAGTGTCCACATTCATTTTACATTGATCTTGGCCAGGGTTGGATGATTGCTTAATTTTTGCACCCATGTTCCTTATCAGTAAGATGAATTCCAATGATAGTGATGGAAGCAGAAACCATGGGCACAATAAAGTGATGAGTTCTTGACTTGTTCCCTGGCATGCAAAACGAATACACAACATGAGCTTTTAATTGGATTCTAATCATATTATCAAAGATGTGGATCTATTGTATGTTAATTTCATGCTTCATGTAAAAAAGTGAATCATATGTTTCCTGCTGTGCAAGGTGGTTTGGTCTACCAATAAGGTAGAGATGACTCAGCACATTGTTTAGGTCTGACCAAAAAAGCATAGTCTATTCTAGCATAACCTTTCTAGTCACCAAGATAGAAACTTTGGTGGGAGGACTTGTTACATGGGAGAAAAAAACTTTCCAGAGTGAATTTTGTTCCTTATAGTAAAACAGAATGTCTTAAAGATTCATGAAAATTAACAGATATATTATGGCATTGGTTTTAAGGAATTCACTATGGCCTCCCTGGAATGATAAGGTGTACATGGATTTAATAATGTCACTGTAAAGATGTACTTTGAAGAAGCCCTAATACTTTATGTGACACTATCAGAAATGCCTGATTAATTTGATTTTCAAACAGTACCAAGAATCATCCCTTTGCGGCAAATTGCATGATCTTAAAATCACACCAGGAGCTAATTTGCAACCCGGGCTGCCAATTTCATCAATATGCAATGAAAGAGGCCAAAATGAAAGTCATCTGGGTGGGTAGGGTAAATTGGGAATATATTTCACCGAAGAGAAGCTAATCAATTCCCACCCAAATCTTCCCAAATAGGTTCAATTAATTTGAACCTCTTCCTCAGCTCACCCCAAATTAGTAGCTCCTCTTCAATTAATTTGCCCTCATTAATTTCCTTCACAGACCTTGTTCTAAATCAAATTATCCTTCAATTAATTATGCGACAATCAATTTTAGTTTTAAACAGGAAGAAAGTATGACATATTTCCTTTGGTTAGTAGGGTCGATCAAATTAAATTGTCTTCCCAAAAAAAAGAAGAAAAAGAAGGAAAAATTATATATATATATATATATCAGAGTCCCAGATGATCGGGAAGAAATGGGGAATTTTGCACTATCCTTCTCCTGGAGTGGGGTGGTAATGGAGATTTTACAGTATCCTTCCCCTGCCACGCCCACCAAGCCACACCCACCAAGCCATGCCACACCCACCAAGCCACGCCCACAGAGCCAGTAGTAAAAAAAAATGAATTCCACCCCTGATGCAGACTAACACCATTAATTAGGTTATTACTTAGGCTATGAACCATTTGCAAGCAAACCACCAACTCAGAGAGTACCAAGGGCTCCATAGTTCAATGCTAAACTACATATAGTCTTTTCTTTTCAAAATCTTCCCTTTCCATAATTCTGCAAAAGCAGGATTTATACAGGTCTGCATATTGTTTATGTAGGAAGAATAAAGATAAATGATGATTATTGTTAAATGTTGCTCATATTTTAGATTAATTTTGGAGGAAAGGATCGTCTGAACAGAATATAAAAACAGGCTTTGATTTATGACCACAATTGGGCCTGGCATTTTGTTTGTAAATTGGGGTGGTCAACACATGACCTGACTCCATTTTACTACTATTCTTCAACTGTAGTTGTTAAGCAAACCATATGATCATTAAGCAGATCATGTGTTCGTTAAGTAAACCACGTCATTATTAAATGAATACAGCATAACTGATTAGTGGTTTTTGCTGATTTCTGTCAGAAGATGGCAAAAAATGTTTTTGCAAATTTCAGTCACATGATTGCAGGACGCTGCAATCGGTCACAGATGCGATCATTGATTTCTAAATATGACCATGAGGGGGATGGCATGATATTTTACAATGGTTGAAAGGATTTTTAGGCCACACAGCTCCCTTTTTTAGGCTGTTGTAACCAGGGGTGGGCTTCAAAAATTTCAGCAATGGGTTCTTTGCCCAGTTGCTAGTTGGGCGTGGCCATGGAGGGTGTGGCCTAGTCTGCCTCCTGCACCATGAGGGGTGTGTTTTTGCCTTCCCCAGGCTCTGGAGGCTTTCCTTGAGCCTCCAGGAAGACAAAAACTGCCTCCTCCAGGGTTCCATTTTTCCCCCTCTCTGAGTCTCCGCAAAGGCTCTGCACTTATCTTGCATCCTTGGGAGTGGTGGGGTGGGCGAGGCCAGCCAGGGGTGGGATTTGGAGGTTCTCCAAACCGGTCATAACATTAGCTACAGGTTCTCCCAAACTGGGGCGAACCTGTAGCAGCCCATCCCTGGTTGTAACTTCAAATGACTGTTAAGCTACTGATTACCTGTATTACACAATCCAGATACAGAGCGACAAGGATTATCTGTATTACACAATCCAGATACAGGGTGACATAGGCCAATAAATGATCTTCTAAAAAAGTGACTATTTAATATCAGAGTCCTGTGAGGCTTTTAAAATCAGGAATGCTTTGAAGGATACTCCTCTACACATTCAACTATTTTTAGATAAAAATCTCATTTCAGAGGGAACTATACTCTAGCAAGGACCTATAAATGGAGTGTTCTCAATGAAGAAAATGGCAATATTACTATATATGGGGTTTTAGGGTTTGGTTTTTGTTTTTGTTTTTGCTATGATGGACAACATTTCAGAATCAGAAGAGAAGTAGTCCCATGGCTTTTATGATTAACAAGGAACAGAACAGGCATTGTGTTTCACTCCCTGCACGCATTCTTTGTGCCTTAAAGGGAAAAATGAAAACAACAACAACCAACCCCCCAAAACGTTGGCATCTGGGAGTCAAGCATTATTATTGCAAGACAATGGAAATAATCTTCCTTAAGCCTAAGAATTATATCTAAATAATGACAGGCAGCTAGCTGATCAAGCTTGAAGCACTGCTTGGCATTGTGGGAACAAGCTGTCCTAACACTAAACCAAGAATATGTCTATATTTTTGACTGTTGAAGTTTTCAGGAATTTGGGGGAGTGATGCTATCGGTATTCTGATGGCATCCAGCACTAACTCAGATACCATTGGAATGTAATATTTAGCTGGAAGAGGGCCAAGATGATAAAAAAAAGAGAGAATTTGTGAATTGTTGGTTTTTAGGCATAGGAGCCAGAGGCCTTCTTTTATTTTTTTTAAGTTAGAAATAAAATCGCATCCTGTCAAAACAAAAACAAAAAAACAGATACATAATTTGGAAGCGAATCTAGAAGCATTATTATTCCTAGAAGCCAAGTGACTTCTTTGACTAGATAAACCTACTTTGAGCTTTGCTTTTTCTGTTTCAACTGACACATCTGCTGGATCACTAAGATCACCCATAGAGATTTGTATGGCAGGTGACAGGAATTGTATGCTATCATATTTTGGTCAATTGTGGATCCAAGCGGTGAAGCTGGCAATGAGGTTGTCTTCAACCCTTTTGTGGTTCAATTAAGCTGTGTCCTAGTCTTTGTGACCCCATAGACCACAGCATGCCAGGATCCCCTATCCTCCACAGTCTACCAGAGCTTGCTCAAACTCATGCCCACTGTGTAGATAACACTATCCAATCATTTCGTCCTCTGCCGTCCCCTTCTCCTTTTGCCTTCAATCTTTCCCAACATCAGAGTCTTTTCCAATGAGTCCTCTCTTCTCATTTAGTGGCCAAAATTTTTGAGCTTCATCTTCAGTGTGTCCATCCTTCCAAAGACTATCAACCCTGTGAATCAACTCTGTGAATATTTAAGAACCTTCTTTCCTTGTTCAAAGTTTCTCGATGTAGCAGATTCTACATTAAGGGTTAGTTCCATAGCTGTAACCATTAAATATTGATAATGAATCCCATCTTCACCTCAGAAAATAGTTTTAGTATATCACGCAAATATGTATATATTCTGATTTTCATTTCCCTAAGGAAATTCTATCCTTGACTGCAATTTTTTTAACCATGCTAAAAAGTATCATTAAAACATTACTGCATGGGATAAGTAAAACACATTTTCTCAAACGTCTATGGAAATTCTCAGCCATCCAGGTCATAGACATTTTTTTCAAAATCGACACTGAGCTTATTGATCAGAAAAGTCAGCATTTCAGCAGTTCGAATCCCTAGTGCCGTGTAAGGAAGTGAGCTCCTGTTACTTGTCCCAGCTTCTGCCAACCTAGCAGTTTGAAAGTATGTAAAAATGCAAGTAGAAAAATAGGAACCCCCTTTGCTGGGAAGGTAACAGTGTTCCATGCACCTTCAGCCGGCCACGTGACCACGGAGACACCTTCAGACAGCGCTGGCTCTTCAGCTTTGAAATGAAGATGAGCACTGCCCCCTAGAGTCAGATACGACTAGCACATATGAGGGGAAACTTTACTTTTACCTTTTATGGTTACTTGCATCTTAGCTAGCTAATACAAAGCTAATAAATTTATACCTCCTCAAGGTACATAGTGAAGTGATCTTGAGACCTGAGTACCATAAAAATGCCTAGTACCTTTATTTAATCTGCTCTGTTATAATACATCAAGCATTTATTCCAGAAAAGTGGTTACCAATGTGTAAATAAAATGTAATCTTCCAACAGGTACAAGCACAACTGCAGCTTTTGGTAAATGGATTTCTGAGTGATTTTTTTTTTCCTCTCATAAAACATTACTTCACTTTATTTATCACAATCCAACTTTGATCCAATTCTAACTTTCACTGAGATCCAGCTTTGGATTTAGAAAAGGAAATATGTGAACTAATCATAGACTCACCATAGAAATCTTCCTTGAGATTACATCATCCTCTTTTCCAGTATGACTGATGATTTAACAAAGCATCTTAATAGATCCACGTCTAGTTTCTTTATAACAGGACACCTTTGGTACATATAGATTCCTTTCACTAGAACAATAGTGTGCATTAAAGATCTCAAACTGAGATACTACTGCCTGTTGAAACAATACTATACATGGAACACTTCACTATCTTTGTTGGTTTAATCTTTCTACAATATGTTTCTCTTGCTTTATGATACTTTGGTTCAGCAGTGGAATTCACTTACCTTCCCTACCGGTTCACAAATCTGAGTGCATGCGCCCTGTCTGCGCATGTGCACCACCTTATGCACATGTGCAGTGCTCGCACATTATGTCAGGGCGGTTGGATAAAGACTCCTGCAGCCACTGTTACCAGTTCGCCCGAAACGGAGAGAACCAGCTGAATACCACCTCTGCTTTGATTGGAGAGTCTCATTGTCATAACCATTGTGCAACACGAACTTGGAGTTAACTTAAAGTGTGAGACATGCTTCACCATTAAGCAGTGTGTGTATACCGATGCACACTCAAACACACTAATTTAACCACTATTCAAAGTTCTCTGTAAATGTATCCAAACTCCAGTTATGACAGCAACGTTGCCACACAATTTCCTATATTTAAGCCTTTCACGAGAGGTATATTTTTAATGTGGTTTGCACTGAGCATACCCAGAAAGAGAAACCCAACAAAGATGAAAATTACCAGGGAGAAGTTGTGCACTTTGTCAGAACTGCCATTTGTATTCAGTGAAATGTGTGCCTGTGTGTGTATGGGTATGTATGTGTTTAATCACTAGAACCTTGTGATAATTGCTTTTAGATAACATCTAATATTCTCTTTTCCAACACACTGGATAAGGTGACTGGCTTTGGCACATTCACGCAGATAGTTCTTTGTTGTTTCACTCTTTGGAAACATTTTCTTTCCAGTTTACTGAAACTGTCATTTACAGTGAATCACAAATTGTACTGAACAAAGTGTATCTGGAATAAATAATAAATCTGCATTTATTTTGTTCCCCATGTCACTGGATTGTGCGAATCTACACTATGCTGGACAACACCTACAGTATGTGCCCCTTGACATTATGAATCTTATGATACATTAAGAAGTCATAGTATTAACGCTTTCGCTCTCGTTATTCATCATTTTCTTTTCCGGTGTGGCTTTCTGAATTCCATGCCCTCTGCAGATTCGGAGGAAGTAAAAATAGTTCCACAAAGTCTTTGCCTGACTTTCTGTTTGTTCTTAGCGGAATTTGGATTCTTCAGAAATGATTGGAAAGACTGCACTGGTTTGGATGAGCAAGAACTTCAGCATCAAAGCTGTTTTAGACAATACAAAGTTGCTTTGCATAAGAAAGAAAACTTCATTTCTTTGCTGAAATAAATCTACTCTGGATAAAGGAAGCTGTTTACTTCACTCCTCTAAGCTGCTTTTGAAAATGAAATGATTTTGTAAAGAAAAATCCTTTATCATTTAATAAAATAAAAGGATGATAGATTTTTGAAGGAAGCGCCTGATTTCACTGCCCACCCAAAGCTGTCTATGCTTATGAAGAGTCACTCAAACGACTGTGCATTGTATATTTTGGCACTTATTAGAGCTTCTTTTTCTCCTGCAGTGTGACTGATAACCCTCCTCCCCTTTTGGTATGTATTACATGATATGGAACCTCCAATAGAAGTCAGCATAGGTGGAGTATACACAGGGGTGAAATCCATTTACCTTTGCTACCGGTTCAGTAGGAATGTGAGCATGTCCACATCCACACATGCACAGAGCGCCAAAAAGGAAGGGTAAGCGAACAGCAAATAGGGGGAATCCTGCTTTCTAATTAATATAAATAGTGCGTCACAGCTGATCGACAGAAATTCATTTATTTTACTACAGGTTCAAGTGAACCAGTAGCATTTTTACTACCGGTTCGGGCAAACAGGTCCGAACTGGTAGCATTTCACCCCTGGCTATGCAATGCATTTTGCCAAATAGGAAGCATTGTCACACACATAATCCCACAGCAAGTTGAAAGGCGCAGGGCCAGTGGTGGGTTTCAAAAATTTTTAGAACCTCTTCTGTAGGTGTGGCCTGCTTTGTGGGAGTGGCTTGCCAGCCATGTGACTGAGTGGAAGTGGCTTGGCAGTTATGCGATTGGTGGGCGTGGCCAACTTGTAAAATGTGGTGAAACTCACTTAACAACGCTCTTGCTTAGCAACCAAAATGTTGGCTCTGAAACTCTGGCATTTGAAGCACGCAAGTCTTAAAGCTGTCAAGTTACAAGACCCTTGCACCCCTAACCCTTTAGAAACCCCTAGGGGTGTTAAAACTTGACAGCTTTAAGACTTTAAGGTTTAGATAGGACTCTTAGAGGTGTATGGGGGATTGATGAGCCAGCCAATCAGTGAGCGGGGGGCAGGCCAAGCATGGTGCAGATGGATGGGGGGAGGGAGCTGGAACCAGTTCTAAACGGTATGGTAGATTTGTGGAACCTCTTCTATAGAAGAGGTTAGAACCGGCAGGAACCCACCCCTGTGCAGGGCCAATCCACATTCTATCTTATTTCAGTACTTCTTTTTTTTCTCCATTTTTTTAAAAAATAAAAACAAATAAAATTATCCCCCGTTACAAAGTTGTAGAAAATGTGTCAATTGGTTACAGAGTTTTCGTGCATCCCTTCCACTGTCATCACTTCTAATTCATATCAAATTATCTACTTTACATCACATATATTTATATATAATTGCTATCATCATATCTCATCCTTCATATGACTATAGTTGTTTTAACATCCCTTTATAACAAACATTCCAAAATTTAAAACAAAACCACATAGTGGCATTCCCTTATCTATTTTCAATATCATCCAATCACATTATTTCTTTATAATACATTCAAAATAAAAAAAAAATTAATTATGTTTAATAACAAAGTTTGAAACCTCTTTTCTTAATCATTGTTTACAACTTTTATCCAATTTCCCCTTTATCCTGTCAATGCAAATTATTACATTATTATTATTATCAGTCATTTATTTAGCAATAGTTTGACTAAGTTTAACTAACTTTTCCCCTTTTTTCATCATTTAAATTTTTTACCAAATTTTCTCTTATCAAACACATACACACACACACACACACACACACACACACATACATACGTTGTTATCCTTATCAATTATTTATCTAACTTTATCCATTAACATTACATTTTTAACATAATTCTCTAATTTTAACAAAGTTTTGAAACCTCTTTTCTTAATTATTGTTTACAATTTATATCCAAGTTTCCCTTTTATCATGTCAATACAAATTATTACATTATTATCATTATCAATCATTTAGTTTAACTATGTTTACTTTTCACCATTTAAAAATTTATACCAAATTTCCTCTTATCAAACCAATACATATGTATACATTGTTATCATTATCAATTATTTATCTAAGTTGTAGTGATAATGATAATCACTACATTTTTAACATAATGCTCTAATTTTAACTAAATTTGACTAGTATTTTATTTAGTTTTCATATGTCAACCTGTGTCTTTCCAATAATAGTATAGTCCTATTTCTTTTGCCATTTGTGGAATTGATCTTCTGGTTATTTCCTTAATCAAATTTGTTTGGACTTCTCTTCGCAACTTGTTGCTTGTTACATATCTTGTAAAATCTCAAAACCATCAGCTTCCTTAATCAGTTTATCTTTGGTTATCAGTAGTGTTTTGGTCAAAATTTATCTCCTTAAGTCCATCCATTCTTCTCTTATTCCTTCTTCTGTACCATGAAATCTGTAGTAAAGCACCTTTCCATCTATCTTCCCTTTCCTTGTTCCACTCTTTCCATCTCCAATCACACTCAGTTCGCTGTCAATATCCACAGTTATCTTGCCTCTTTGTTCATTTTTCCTCTGGGTTTTTAGAACTCCAGCCTCCACTTTTTCCATTTGCTGAACATCTTCTATTTGCTGAGTGTCTTCCATTTTTCCATCAGGTTTTGCCACATTAAAGTTTATATTTTCAAAATTTTCCAATCTCTTCTCAATTCTCTCTGTTGTTTCTAATAATTTTTGAATTCCCGACATAATCGCGATGTCAGCTCCTAGTCCTCAATCTTATTTCAGTACTTCTGAGACATTTGAAGGGATAAGCAATCTGAAATTTCCTAAGAGTGGTTTTCTGAACATGGCCTTGCTTATACATTTTATTTAGAATTACGCAGACTGAGATTTAATTCAGTCAATAAATAAAAGCTGGTGTGTTTCATTATGTAATAATTGTGTTGCTATTTATTAAGACATAGAAGCTGTATTTGAAAATGTGATGTGGTAATTTCAGATAGAATTAACTCTGAATCCTGAATATTTGGGAAAGCCATTGTCACCTATATGAGGTGGCACTTCATAACATGGAGATAGCAATGGCAATAGCATCTAGAATTATATACTACTTCATAGTGCTTGTACAGCCCTCTCTAAGTGGTTTACAGAGTCAGCATCTTTTCCCCAACAGTCTGGGTCCTCATTTTATTGATATCAGAAGGATGGAAGGCTGAGTCAACTTGGAGCCTGGTGAGATTCGAACTGCCAAATTGCAGGCAGCTGGCAGTCACAATGAGGAAAACTGAGTCATATAAAAATGTAGCTCACCAGTTCCAAAAGCTAAGAAAGGTTGATCTGTCTAATCCAGGGGTATCCAAACTTTTTGCAAGGAGGGCCAGATTTTGTGAGGGGAAAATGTGTGGGGCCAACCATTCAGCCTGACATTCTTTGAACATTAAATGCAAATGAAGTATTTCATGAAAGACTAAACAAATAACTCCAGTGGGGAGAAGATGCTGTGGGGTAGCTCGAAAATTGAAAATGGGCCGCAATTGGCGCCTGGGCCAGATTTTGGACATGCCTGGTCTAATCTATCAAATCTATCAATAAAGAAAAATATTTGTAGCTCAGTGTTGAAATAAGGGATCATTCGTGTTCTCTGAGCTTGGTTGTTTTCTTGTAGACATTTCATTACCGAAACTAGATAACCTCATCAATGCTAGAAGAGAATGGGATTTGCTCTCACTTTATAGTTTACCGTTAGACAACCCACAAGCTAAAAAGCTAACAAAAAGACCAAAATACCTCCCCTACCAGCAATAACACCCAGATGAGCATAGAGTAACACCAACATTAACACCAGACCAACAATCAAGAAGTAAACAATATTCCAATCAAGGAACTGCCAGACAAACAAACAGTAGAAAGCCCAATCAAAGAACCTCCAGGACCCCTCATAACAACACTGATAGGGCAAACCACTAGAATATAAATAAGGAGCAAATCTCGCTCCTTACTAGCACCGATGATGTTACCTAGTTTGAGTAATAGAACATTACATGCAAGAAAGCAGCCAAGTCAGAGAGTAGCAAAGACGATCCATCCATCTATCATCTATTATATATCCCTCCATCCCTCCCTCCCTCCCTCCCTTCATCCATCCATCCATCCATCCATCCATCCATCCATCCATCCATCCATCCATCTATCCACATGCCACCTTGACACATGCAAAGTTCTTCCAGCTATTGAAAATGCTGGAAAAGGCCCCAGAAGAGTGATAAAGAGAAGCAATATAGCTATTTTGTTTTATTCCCCAACATGAAGACAGCACTTTTCTTTATGAAGCAGTTTCAACTGAGTGCCTAAGTCAACTTCCTTCAAAGCAAAACTCCCTTTGGAAATCTGTACAACTCTTCGGTAGATCATTTATATCATCTGTCCAATCCCAAATAATCTTCCTGCATTTTCAATATGCCCCAATAATAAAATCTTCAAGAGCATCTCTTTTAAAAGTTCTGCTATTGAATTTAAAGATATGTTTTCTGGAATATAAGAAGGGACCTTCTCTATTATGGACACACATCTTACTCAAGAGTTCTGCTTAGTTAAAACAAAAGTTAGCTTAGGTGGTGTAGTTCAGATGCATCTTTTCAGCCAAGCCTTAAATGTTAGGTTAGTTAACAGAACTTTAAAGCTTTATTTTTAATGCATTTTATATTCTTTATTTTTTGTATTGTGAAGTGCCTCTATAATCCTCTGAATGGAAAAGTAGGATATTAAGTACATATGTACATGCATGCTTATGCTGCATATTTTCATCTTTTTGGTGGAAAGGATTCTGAAGAAGATCCGCTTATAGCTTAGAATTCATAAATAGAATGAAACTTATATGAGTCTATTAAAATACATTTTGATGCTTTAAATGAACATAATAGAAGTTGAGAAGCTTTGCAACTTTGCTATATCCCCCAAACAGTTAGACGTTAATGTCGTATTAATTTAATTTACATATATAAGCCTTCTGGGTTTTATTGCAACAGTCCACCTTGTCCAGTAACTTTTCGTGAGACATCCCTTGGTGCTTTAAATTAAACAATTGTTTCAGTGTGGGACCACCAGTTACAACAACACAAGCAGCATTATCGCAATCTAATTTCAGTTTTGATATAATGCTAATTTCAGTTTTGATATAATGCTAGGCCTGTGATGGCGAACCTATCGCATGTAGAGCTCTCTCTGCGGGCACATGAGCCATTACCCCAGCTCAGTTCCACCGCACATGTGCACGCACCTCCTGCCAGCCAACTGATTTTTGGGTCTCTGGTGCAGATACACGGGGCAGCAGGGCGCATGTGGGAGACACGTGTGCATGTGTGTGTAGAGCATGGAGGCTGTGATGTGCCTCCCCATGGCCCATTTTTGCTCCCAGGAGGCTGCAGAATTTGAGTATTTGAGCCATCTTAAATTGAGGAACATCAAGAAATGGACCTGAACTGAATTCAAACTTTACAGCTCCTGTTCTCCTTTCGTAGATAATTGATACAGTGAAATATCACCTTTGTTTAATGTTGCTGTTTCTCCCAATGGGATGAGAACAAATAGCAGATTAATTACACTGGTCAGCTAAGTGCGCTCAATTTCATATGCTTTTTTATTTTAATTTCCCATATGAAGTGCAGTCCCTTCTGTGTACAACTGGACTGAGTGTATGAATAGGAGTTTAAAAAATGACTAACCAACAAGGCAGCTTCATGCAAAAATGGTGCATGGGTTCAATTTTTATTAACGGACAAGGAGATTATCTATATAGAATTTCTCTGCACATAGTTCACCGATTGAACCCTGAATCTCTTCCTTCTTATAAAGAAGAAGACATTTTCTTATAAATTTCATCTTTGGGTCTAGATTGGGTTGTGCTCTCTGGAGAGAATGGATCTGTGATCTGGGGATTGTTTTAGATTCACAACTCCACTGGCAGAACAGATGGTCAGAAAATTTTGCCCAGCTATCACCAATATTGCTATGTGTTCCTTGGTTTTGTTTTTCAGTAAAGGAGTTTCCTAAATGATTCCAGACATTTTTCTTCCACATCACAATAACCCTTGCTTTTTGAGACCATGGGCAACCATTGAGGGAAACTCAATGAACAACATCTCCCAATTATGCGTTTCACTTTTAGACTCCTGAGCCCGAGGGTGGGGTCAAACGCATCATCAGTTTGGAGTCACAAGACCTCCACAAGAGACCTAAATACAGCTCACCTTGAAGTTTAATGACTTATCTGGTACCAATTTGCCTTGACTGTTAGCAGATCAGATCCTTGTGTATAATTTGCATGGAAAATACACATAGTGCTCTAGAACTATCTATCACAGCTCCTGAATTCCTCAGCCTGACATTACGTGTGTTTATACCACAGACTGCAGGTCTGTGATCAAATGTAGGTCTTACACCTAATCAAAGGATGCAACAATATTTATTACTATGCAGAGATTCTTTGATATTTTACAATAATATCTTTAGATGTTCATTTATAGTAGTGAATTCTTTGGTTTACCTGTGAAGATTTATCTGAGCTGCAAATATCTAGGCAACCACCAGTAGAAAGAGACAGCACAGAAAACTCTAACTCTTTGCTATCATCTACTGGTGGTCTATATTTTTGCATATCAGCTATGGCAGTCCTGTTGTCACAGGAAAGTCATATTTGGGGCTTTTTTTCCCAGCTCATGTTTATTTCTTCCCACTCTGCTAATAGCTTGCTCTTTGGATTAATCAAGTATCCAGCAATTGAGCTGTTTGTGTTACATAAACCATATAAGCTTAGAGCAAATGCACGATGGCTAAAGCTATGCTCCTGAAACACAACACCCCCTCAAAAAAGCTCTTTTATTCACAGCAGGGCTGTAAAAATCACTTTCCCTTTAAAGCCATTCTGCTAATTTAGACAAGGGAAGCAAGAAAGTGGAATCAAATGTATAATCAATTGATCGGCAGTATTACCTGTTGTAAATCAGGCAAAATCTCAAAAGTTGTGGGCAGAGTCAGGAAGACAGAGGAAATGGGGCTTATTTCCCAATACAGCCCAATAGATACACACAAATCTAGGTATGTCTAGCTTAAGAGAAAGAAGGACTAGGGGAGACATGATAGCAGTGTTCCAATATCTCAGGGGTTGCCACAAAGAAGAGGGAGTCAAGCTATTCTCCAAAGCACCTAAGGGTAGAACAAGAAGCAATGGGTGGAAACTAATCAAGGAGAGAAGCAACTTAGAACTGAGGAGAAACTTCCTGACAGTCAGAACAATTAATCAGTGGAACAGCTTGCCTCCAGAAGTTGTGAATGCCCCAACAGTGGAAGTCTTTAAGAAGATGTTGGATAGCCATTTGTCTGGAACGGTATAGGGTTTCCTGCCTAGGCAGGGGGTTGGACTAGAAGACCTCCAAGGTCCCTTCCAACTCTACTATTGTATTGTATTGTATAAATCTATTCAGGTCTAACATAAATGCTGATCTGGATGCCACAGAGTGGTGGTGAGGGGGGTGGGGGGTGGAAGATGTGACTATAAAAGAAAACAAGAATCATAGGATTAGTTGTTGTCACAGTGTGAACAAATTCAACTTTATATTTTTCCTTTTCCTTTTCCATATCTTGGGATTGCTCAATTGGCTACTGTTTCTAAAGTTAACAGCACAATCCTATCCATGTTTATCTATCTATATAAATAAAAATGTAATGTTTGTTTGTTCAAAATCTCAAATCCCCGAAAGTTCTTCACCGATTGCTTTGAAATTTTGACACAACGTTGCATTTGACTATGCACATGTTTATATATATGTATATTATATAGATGTCACACCTGTGACAAATAAAAACATCCTTTTTTGTAAAAACATGTTTTTTTGAAAACCAGTGCCATCTGCTGGGCGTAAAAGAAACACACACTATACTAAATATTTCACGATTCCATTTCAATGTTTCCGATTGCATTGTTATATTGATTTTTCATACATTTCCATTAATTTTCATTTTGATTTAATTATTTCATATTTCTTAGATCCGCCAGGAGGAACTGGTAAAACATTCCTAATTACATTGATTCTGGCAGCAATTCGATCCCAGAATGACATTGCCTTAGCTCTTGCGTCATCGAGAATAGCTGCAACATTGCTACCAGGTGGAAGAACTGCTCATTCTGCTTTGAAATTGTCATTGAACATGCAATTCATTGAAACTCCCACGTGCAACATTTCCAAAGCGTCCGATATGGGAAAAGTATTGCAGAAATGCAAACTTATTGTTTGGGATGAATGCACAATGGCGCACCAAAAATCGCTCGAGGCTCTTGATCGATCATTGCAAGATTTACGAGGAAACATCAGATCATTTGGGAACACATTAATATTGCTTGCAGGAGATTTCAAGCAAACATTACCTGTAATTCCTCAATCGACACCAGTGGATGAAATAAATGCTTGCCTGAAATACTCTACTTTGTGGTGACACGTAAAGACATTAAAATTAACTACAAATATGCGTGTCCAGCTGCAAAAGATCGGTCAGCTGTGACATTCTCACATCAATTGCTGGAAATTGGGAACGGAAAAGTTCCGGTTGATCTGACCTTAGGACGAATTTCATTGCCTCATAACTTCTGCAATTTAGTGACATCCAAAGAAGAATTGGTTGAAAAGTATTTCCCCATATTCAAACCAATTATAAGAATCACGATTGGCTGAGTAAATGAGCTATTCTTGCAGCCAAAAACAAAGACGTTTATGAACTTAACAATATTATTCAGTCTAACATTCAAAGTGAGGCAGTCACATACAAGTCCGTCGACACTGTTGTGGAAGCAGATGAAGCGGTTAATTATCCAACAGAATTTTTGAATTCACTTGATCTACCAGGGATGCCACTGCACGTACTGCAATTGAAATTTTATATACGTATATTATATAGATGTCACACCTGTGACAGGTAAAATCATGCTTTTCTCCCCTCTCCTCCTACCGGGCCTTTGCTTTCTGAGGCGGTGTGGCGCCTGCACCATCCATCGGCCGCTTCCCCCCGCCCTTAAGCCATCCTCCCCCGCCCAACCCAGCGGAGCTCCAGAGGGGGCTCAGGTGGAGCATCTCCTCAGCCCGGCTGGCCACGCGTACTCTCCACCACCCCCTCAAAGCAAGCCAGCTACGGCCTCGCCAAGGTGGCTCTGACAGGCAGCGGTGTCAACCTGAGGCGCAGTGGGGCTGGGGTGCTTGCTGGGTGCCCTGTGAGGTGGTGGCTGCAGCGGCGGCAGCCTCTCTGGATGGGGCCGCGGCTGGAGGGGGCTGCCTTGCGTCCTTCCTCCTCCTCCTCCTCCTGCTCCTCAGGGGATGCCGGTCACCTCCTCTCTCCACTGACACTGAGGGAAGCTGGGTCAGGGGCGGTGGCCACCTTCTCCTCCTCTCCTCCTCAGCCTGGCTGGGCTGGCGCCTGAGGGAGGTGTCTTCATCGTCGGTAGCAGCGTCAGGCCTTCCGCCGGCCCCAATGCAACAGCAGCCACAGCAGCCTGACTCAGCGGCGGAGGTGCGGGAGAGGAAGCCCGCGATGCTGCCTCGGTGGGCCAGCAGCAGCAGCAGCACCGGCTTGGAGGACTTCCTATCCGACCTGCTGGCTCAGCAGATGCCGCCTCCCCTGCCCTCCAATGCCGCCTCCATCTCGGTCTCCCCCTGCCCTCCTGGGGCATCTCCGCCGCAGAGCCTAGAGCTGCTCTCGCAGGGAGGAGGAGGCATTGGGGGTCCGGCATGGGCCCAGTTGAAGAAGAAGAGCAGCTTCCAGATCCCCAGCATGACCCCAGCACAGATCTCGGCCAGCCTCAGCTCCAACAACAGCATCGCCGAAGACACAGAGAGCTACGATGACCTGGACAAGTCGCACACTGAGGACGTCTCCTCCTCTGAGATCCTGGATGTCTCGCTCTCCCGGGCCACCGACTTGGGGGAGCCCGAGCGCAACTCCTCCGAGGAGATGCTCAACAACTTCCACGAGGCCGACAGCCCCGATGCCGTCTCCCCCAACCAGCCTCACCTGGCCCAGTAGCCCTGAGGCCTGACCAACAGTAGCACCCACCCGCCACCCCACTACTCCCATAGGAGACACCCCCAGCCTCCCTCCCATGCTGGGGTCTGGAGGGGCCCCACCCAGCCTGTCCTTCCGGAGGCTGCCCGTCGTGGGGAGCTTGGAGGGCGCCAGGCTGGGGCCTGCGGGAGCATCCTCCGTGGCAGCTCTTGCAGGGGCCACTGTGGCTCACTTCCATGCTTCTGCCGGGGAGCCATGGCCGGTGCAGTGAGTGGCAGGGCCCGCCAGGTGAGCAAGACCCGCACAAACCTTGCCACTGTTGGTAACAATATGGCCCTGCCCCGAGGGAACCACCCTGGGAATGTTTCTTTCTTCACATGCTTTTGGTAAATGTGCCCGGTCCATCTTTCCAGCAATTGAAAATTGTTTCTCACAAGGACAATTATATGTTGCATGTTCTAGAGTTGGCAAACCAGACAATCTCTATGTCTGCACAGACAATGGAGCAACAAAAAATGTTGTATACCCACAAGCCTTGTGAAATTAAACATATTAGAAACTTGCGCTTTCACTTTTCTTTCTTTTCCATTTAACCAGACTGGGTCACAGCAACACGTGGCCAGGTACAGCTAGTACAGAAATAAATTCCAATGAATTTCATTGAGGATAGAGAGTCTATGCTTGCTTACTAGGGATCTAGCCTTATGCAACACAATGCTATATTTCCAAGAGTATGTGTTAAGGGTTTTACAATCAAGTTATATCATTCAAGACTATCTAGAAGAGGGCTCAAAAAGAGTTGAGAAAATGGATACAAGTGTGTGCTTGAAGCCCTGTTGCATTTTTTTAAGTGTGTTGCTCTAGTAAAATGAATTGGAACTTCAGTCATGTGATCCCAGATGCCATCTTGATTTCTACACTACAGTGTGCTTCCTTCCATCCATCAGAGACCCATGCTTCCAGTGACATAGCACAGGTCTTTCTTGCTTAACAACTTATGCCACTGTAATATGGCATGGAGTGTTCCACTACTCATGGCTATTGGTACATATATACTTTATATATAGAACAATAGAGTTGGAAGGGACCTTGGACATCTTCTGGGTGGTCAGGAACTACAGGGCCAGGGCATGCGGCTGATGCTGTGCAATGCAAGGTCCGTAACCAACAAGACCCCCCTCATTAGTGAGTTGATCTCCGAGGGGGAGCTGGACCTTGCAGGGATAACGGAGACCTGGTTGGGCCACGAGGATGGCTTACCCCTCGTGGAAATGTGCCCACTGGGTTTCCGTGCATTCCATCAGCCCCGGGCCCTGGGTAAGGGTGGCGGGGTGGCAGTAGTTATTCGGGAGAGTCTAGAACCGAGAGAGTTCACTGTTCCTCAGATACCCGGTTGTGAGTCCCTAGGTGTTAAATGGGGCCCAGGGAGGCAGTTGGGCCTGCTGATTGTATACTTGGCTCCTCGCTATACATCAGCGGCCCTGCCCGAGCTCCTCGAGCTGATCTCAGAGACGGCGGTTGAGATCCCCAGGCTTATGGTCATGGGGGACTTCAACCTGCCGTCGACGGGAGCAGCATCTGAGGTGGCTCGGGAGTTCATGGCTTCCATGACAGCCATGGGCCTGACCCAACTAATTCAGGGCCCCACACATGAGGGTGGTCACACACTGGACCTTATTTTTGTATCTGAACAGTGGACGAATGATCTGGGAATAGAGGACCTAGTTATTACTCCCCTGTCATGGTCAGATCACTCATGTCTCCGGCTCGACTTCCCTGTCGCTACCCCTCACCGCGAGGAGGCGGAGCCAGCTCGTCCAAGCTGGTACCGCCCCAAGCACCTGATGGAACCGGAGAGGTTCCAGACGGAGCTTGGGCCGCTACCTGTAGCCCTGACCCGCGCTCGGTCGGAGGACCTGGTGGCCGCCTGGAATATGGCGGCGGCTGGGGCCTTGGACCGGGTTGCACCTTTGCGACCTCTCCTACGGCAGCAATCTGCCCGAGCCCCTTGGTACACCGAGGAGCTGAGGGCGATGAAGCGCCATAGGAGACGTCTAGAGAGCAGGTGGAGGTCCTCACGCTCCGAGTCTGATCGAACACAGGTAAGATCCTATTTACGGACCTACCTTGTGGCATTGAGAGCGGCCAAACGTAGACATTGTGCCGCTCTTATTGCGTCCACGGATAACCACCCTGCCGCCCTGTTTAGGGTGACCCGCTCCCTCCTATCACAGGGGGCGCGGGTGGCGCCCTTGCAGGGTAGAGCAGAGGAGTTTGGGGAATATCTCCAGGACAAAGTCGCTCAGATCCGGAGCGGATGGGCCCCCTCCAGTGGCACGGACAAGCCGTCAACAGTGAGTCTTGTAAGACCACTCTGGGAGGAGTTTGACTCTGTTGCCCCCGAGGATTTGGACAGGTTGCGTGGACGGCTGCGGCCCACCACATGTTTAATGGACCCGTGTCCCTCCTGGCTGGTACTGGCATCCTGGGAGGTGACACGAGGCTGGCTTCTGGGCCTGGTGAAGGCTTCATTGGGTGAGGGATCCTTACCAACTGCCTTGAAAGAGGCGGTGGTGAGGCCCTTACTCAAGAGGCCTTCACTGGACCCAATGGAGCTGGCTAATTATCGTCCAGTCTCCAACCTTCCTTTTTTAGCGAAGGTTGTTGAGAATGTGGTGGCGCAGCAATTTCCACGACACCTTGACGAATCTGAATATCTAGACCCATGCCAGTCCGGCTTCTGACCCGGACACAGCACAGAGACAGCCTTGGTCGCGCTGGTTGATGATCTCTGGAGGGCCAGAGATAGAGGTTGCTCCTCTATCCTGGTCCTATTAGATCTCTCAGCGGCTTTTGATACCATCGACCATGGTATCCTACTGCGCCGGCTGGAGGGGATGGGAGTCGGAGGCACCGTTTTACGGTGGTTCGGCTCCTACCTCTCCAACCAGTCGCAATGTGTGTTGATGGGGGGGCAGAGGTCGACCCTGAGGTCACTCACTTGTGGGGTGCCGCAGGGATCGGTCCTTTCGCCCCTCCTGTTCAACACATATGTGAAGCCGCTGGGGGAGATCATCCGTAGTTTTGGGGTTGAATACCATCTGTACGCTGATGATACTCAGCTGTACGTTTCAACCCCAAACCACCCCAGTGAGGCTGTCGAAGTGATGTCCCGGTGTTTGGAAGCCGTCGGGGTCTGGATGGGGGACAACAGACTCAAACTCAACCCCTCCAAGACTGAGTGGCTGTGGCTACCGGCACCTCGGTTCAGTCAGCTGATTCCAGTGCTGGCCATAGGGGGCGAACAGCTGCCCCCTGTGGAACGGGCACGCAATTTGGGCATCCTCCTAGATGCCCGGCTGTCAATGGATGACCATGTGGCAGCCGTGGCAAGGGGGGCGTTCCACCAGGTTCGCCTGGTGCACCAATTGCGCCCCCTCCTGGACCGAGAGGCCCTACGCACGGTCACTCATGCACTGGTGACGTCTCGCCTGGACTACTGTAATGCTCTCTACATGGGGCTTCCCTTGGGGCGCGCCCGAAGACTGCAGCTAGTCCAGAACGCAGCCGCGCGGGCAGTCATGGGGAGTACCAGGTACTCCCATGTAACACTGCTCCTGCACGAGCTGCACTGGCTGCCTGTGGTCTTTCGGGTGCGTTTCAAGGTTTTGACCACCATCTTTAAAGCGCTCCATGGCATAGGGCCCAGTTACCTGCGGGATCGCGTCCTCCCACATACATCCCAGCGGCCAATTCGCTCTCACAGGGAGGGGCTTCTCCTGGTGCCGTCCGCTAGGCAATGCCAGCGGGCGACGCCAAGGAGTAGGGCCTTCTCTGTGATGGGCCCAACCCTCTGGAATGACCTTCCCCCCGACATTAGAACCACCACCTACTTCCGCTCCTTCCGGCAGAAACTAAAGACTCACCTGTTCCGACTGGCTGGCCTGGCATAATTTCAACGCCTATCTCCTGGCATTTATATTTTTACTGGTTTTTAAGGGGATTATTCTGTAGACTTAATTTTATTGGGTATTGGGATTTTAATGTCTGTTTATTTTAATTATTTATTAGCAATACAGTCCTGCACATCTTTTATCCTCCTCTTATCCATCTATTTTATATTTGTATATATATATTGTCCATTTAGTAATTTTAATTGTTTTAATTTTGTTCTTTGACATGGACTGTACACCGCCCCGAGTCCCTTTCGGGAGAGGGGGCGGTCTATAAGCGCTAATAAATTGAAATTGAAATTGAATTCTAGTCCCACCCCCAGCCCAAGCAGGAAATCCTATACCATGGTAAATACCATGACTAGCATGAAGAAAAGGAAGTAATGATATTTGTCCAGAATGGTATAGGATGTCCTGCTTGGGCAGGGGTTTGGACTAGAAGATGTCCAAGGTTGTTCTGTATATAAAGTATATGTGCACTGTGCTATCTAGCTACATATGTACTGTATATAGGGTTCAGCAATAACTGGATACACTCAATACCTATAGCAGGAGTGAGTACAGGTGGCTCAGGAATTCTGGGAGTTGAAGTCCACAGGTCATAAAGTTACCACAGTTGTCATCCCTGATCTATAGTACAAAGGTTGGATGTACGAATTTCACAGATCAGTCATTGGGTGAAATCATTCAGTTAAGACAGAACAGCAAAGCTTGTCACATCCTTATTAAGAATAAGAAAGGGAAAGAGAAAGAGAGAGAAAACCAAGGAAACTTGAATATTTCATAATTCAGTTAGCAGTGAGACTAGAACAAGCTGTCACAGAAAAGTGTAATTGGTACTGTATATATACAATCCATGCATTTTTACATCATTTTAGATAATTCAGTTTCATTCATTAATGTATTAACCTGCAGTTTTAAAGATATGTAATCCTATCAAAAGTACTCACTTGTGTACTTCTGCATTTAATGACAGGTGGCATTATCCCTATAGATTTTGTAAAGGCATTGTGTGATCTCTATAACTTCCACGCGTTAGCAGCCTAAGTGCCACATTTTATACTGGTGCAACCTCCAGAGATTTCTCAGTGGTAGTCCACAATGAGCTTGTTATAGAGTGGCATCCATGGGAGTGGGTGAAAAGGGAGTTGTGGCATTGCAACACAAACCCCATCCCTTTTTAACATACATCGTAAGATTGCATGCATGATCCACACTGCACGCATAAGGACACTGAATAGAGAAAGAGATTAGTGTACAGGCATTGTAGTTGGTATTAAAACAATGAAGGTGAGAATGGAAACAAGGCATGGGTAATTGTTATCAAATCTGACCAGCAAAATTACTGCAAGTCTGTTCCTTTCTAAAACTACTATTCTCAATCTAATGATTGCTAAGGATAAAGGAGCACTTTCAGATTATGGACTGCTCGTTCAGGAAGACAGAAACTGCATCAGAAGGACTGAATCTCTAACCCCACACACCCCTATGTTGTGTGTGTGTGTGTGTTTGTGTGTGTGTGTGTGTGTGTGTGTGTGTGGTTTTTATGTTTTACGTTTGTTTACATACAGTTACATACAGTGTGTCGATTGGTTACAAAACTTTTTTACTTCCTCGCCATAGTCTTCACTTGCAATTTATATAGAATCTCATATTATCAATCTAATATATCTGTATACAATTATTATCATTATTAAACATTTATTTGACTATAACTATTATTACTTCATTTTATGTGTAATATTCTAAGTTTAACTAAATTTAAATTTAATCAATTTCATTTCAATATACATATCCCAACCGCCCCCTCAAAAAAATCAGATTGAATTATTGCTAGAAAAATTGGGATGGAATGGCTTGCCTTCAGAAGTTGTAGGTGCTCCATCACTGGAGAAGTTTAAGAAGACATTGGACAACCATTGGTCTCAAAGGGCATCTGAAAGGGCCTGATCAGAGAGTCATGCTAGAAGACGCAAAGGGTCCCTTCCAAATATGTTGTCCTGTTATTTTGTTATTCCTTGTTTTCATGGGAATATGAGGTTGGAGTTATGTTGAAATCAAAATCAAGATCTTTTTTTTAAAAAAAAACATTTAAAAATTATTTTTGTGGACATTCTAGCTCAGGGGTGTCAAACTCGATTTCATTGAGGGCCACATCAGGGTTGTGTTTGAACTTGGGGGCTAGATGGGCATGGCCAGGGTAGAGATGGCTAGATTGA
The DNA here is from genome assembly GCF_964273705.1 of Natrix helvetica. Taxonomy (NCBI): domain Eukaryota; kingdom Metazoa; phylum Chordata; class Lepidosauria; order Squamata; family Natricidae; genus Natrix; species Natrix helvetica. The sequence continues at coordinate 69,426,974 of NC_138552.1, forward strand.
CATCACTCGTATCAGGGGTGTCTGTGGTGACCCATGTACTCTGCCAGGGAAAACGGAGCTTGGAAGGGCCACAAAGGCACAGCGGGTTGGCCCTTCACTGTTTCCAGGGAGGCCCCACAGGCCACATCTACTGTAAGCACCCCAGGGGCTGAATCCAGCCCACAGGCCTTGAGTTTGACAGCCCTGTTCTAGCTGTAGTCAACAGAAATACCACTAATTCTTTGAGTAGACCTTAACGTCAAGGAGAATCCATAATCCCTGTGAACTGGATCCTGTGACTTTTATAAGAAATTTGGCATGAGTCGAAACTTAAGTCTGAAAAGAGGAGAAAAAAAATACTTGGCAAGATGAGCATCTGGATTTGTGACAGATAATATGGACATTTTCTTAGATCATTATCTTAGGTCAATCCCCACAAGCCACCTGCTGACCATACATAATTTGGTACCCAATAGGTATACCTTTTTAATCAAGTGTTTATTTCTTTTGATCACACACAAAGCCATTTTAAAGGCAAAGACTTCAAGGAAAGCTGCTTTGTCTCCTTCTGAAAAACAACATTGACCTTTTTTTCAATGGATACAACACCACTCCTCTTTGTTGCAAAGGTCTTTCCACTGATGCTGAAACAAAAGCTTTCTTTTTAAAATATTCATAAGATCAGATGTCCCGATTCTAGTAATTTCTTCTGACTCATCTGGCTAAAGGAGCTCATGCATATACATCTGGTGTGGTGCAGCAAGCCTACTAATATCAGACGGAGTATCAAAGCTGTGCCTCCAAAATTCACAAGATAGGCTTTCGTAGTTGCTTGTCCTCACTGACTTATGACAATTGCAAGAAACAAGTTAGTGCAAGTATCTACTGCAATAACATGAGCTTGTGTCAATGAAGTTGAGTATAGATTTTTCCAATGTACAAAGAGAAATAAATATGGAATCCAGTAAGTCTGCCATAAATTGAAAGGAGTCTGTATATGTACTATGAGCAGTAGCAATAACACTTAGATGTACCCCATGGGCTGGATCCAGCCCACAGGCCTTGAGTTTCCCAGCCCTCTCTAAGCGGTTTTACAGAGTTAGCATATTGCCCCAATAATCTAGGTCCTCATTTTACTGAGCTTGGAAGGATGTAAGATTGACTCAATCTTGAACTGATCAGAATCAAACTGCTAGCAGTTGGCAGAATTAGCCTGCAATTCTGTATTCTACCACAGTGCCATTACAGCTCTATTAAGTCTTTATATAATGATCCTACAGTAATATTCTTTCTGACTCCTACTTATAGGAAGTTGATAATTATTTTATGAAATGCATGTCTTATTTTTCCTCTAAATAATCCAAAAAAGCACTGTTGCAGCCATGTTCTAATGAAGTCATGAGGTGATCTTGACAGAATTTCATTTAGTGAGTTTTTGCCCTGAGGTGGGATCTAAAGTTAGGTCTTCTTGGTCCTGCCAAACTAAACGGGAACATCTGGTCAACTGTCTTTAAAAAGACTTGATATTTATCTTATTGGTCCTAATCCACTAATCCACTTTTCCAAATACGATTTTATATTTATTCTCTTCACCAAGAAGGGTAGAACTTTTCCCTATCTATACATTTGACCATCTGTATCAGAGGTAGTATGCTGCCGGTTTGCACTGGTAGTAGCGGCACATGAGGCTCCGCCCACTCACCCAGATATCATCACGGACCTCCTTCTGTGCATACGCAAAAGGTTCTGTGCATTCCCAGACACGTGCGCTCCTGCTACCAAACTGGTAATCAAGATAATAGGATACCATTATTGATCTGTATGTTATATTGTTTCTCCTTTGTGGTGCTTCCTTTATTTTATTTTTTTTAAATGTATTTGTGTTCTCTGAAACAAATTATTTGATTGGCTAAGAGTTCTTCCAGAGAAGCATTGGTTCCCCACAGTCTTTGCAAGTGACTCCCTAGATGGCTTAGTTTCTTAAAAAGAATATGGGACCTAAAATTAGAGCAGGAAACCAGATTGTTCTGATCACTGGGTGTTCCAGGCTATTAGAATGGCCTGTTCTGAAGATGCTGTATCCAAGATTGCCTGTCTTCCAGATATAATTAAAGATCAGTGGGTGGCAGCAGTTAAGATATGATTGGCTTGGGTGATGCTTTCACTCCCATAGAGATGCAGCCAGGCTTTTGAAGAAAGTGAAATAGTGAGGAAAAACTGTAAAATAAACTCCTATTTGGCCAAATGACACTTTACTTAGAGTCCCCAAACTCTTACAGTATCTCACTTTTAAAAAGATTGGCCATAACTACACAGAATTGTCACAGTGTCCTATCTTTAGCATTTATAAATATGTATTTCTTTTTAGAATGTAGGAAGTTGCTTTCTACAGAGTCAGGATTACGAATTCATGAAACTATATATTTTCCACATGCTGTGTACTTTCAGATGCTCTCGTTTGTCACTCTCAGAGGTGTCTGCAGGGATAGGTCAAGAAGTCAAGAGGGCAGCTACAGCTGCATAATTTTACATAAAATTCTCACAGGTTCAATACAATACAATACAATACAATACAATACAATACAATACAATAGTAGAGTTGGAAGGGACCTTGGAGGTCTTCTAGTCCAACCCCCTGCCTCGGCAGGAAACCCTATACCATTCCCAGACAAATGGCTATCCAACATCTTCTTAAAGACTTCCAGTGTTGGGGCATTCACAACTTCTGGAGGCAAGCTGTTCCACTGATTAATTAGTTTGACTTTGTTCTACTACTTGTGTTTGGATAATGTTGAATTCCAATATTGCATGGTCACTTGCCCCCAGGGTTCCTATGGCTTCAACACCTTCTATCATTTCCTCTCTGTTAGTTCAGATACACAAATGGGTGGAGCTTCTACTGCATTGCCATAGGCACCCTAGTTTTGACCCCCACAGGTAACCCTGGTCACACACATGGAATGTTTGGTTTAGGATTAGCGTAATGTGGGGAATGTAAATGAGGAAAGCCTTGCCTGTAAAAAATTAAAGAGTGGCCTGACAATGATGTAGCTAAATTATTTATTTTTATTTATACAACGTTAGGATGACCTCAGACTTAAAATTGTAGACAGTTTAAAAAGTGCAATAATCCGAGATCTGAAAATGAACACAAATGCAATATATTGTTCATATTTTTCATCTCTGGCATTGGTAAGTCTTCAGTGAGGAGATCCTAAGAGCCTTCCGAATGAACCATAAGTATGGGACCTACCCTCTCTTCATGGGTGGGTGTGTATTCAGGTGGTGAGTTCCAAGGAGAATAGCTGTTTTTGAGCCCCTTCCTGTCATACTTCTTAATAAGTGAGGCACTTTCTCATGAATGAACGCAAATTTATGTGTCCGAGGATAATGTTGCAAGATCCAGTCTGGGTTGGTCACCAGAATCAGAGGTTTCTCTTCCAAGCTTTCAGTCTTGTGCTGGAACCCATCCTCAGGGCACTTCTCTCTACTGGAATATGTGTTTCTATGAGTTGTATTTATGTGGTGCCTTCCTATTGGTTGATTGGTGTATTGATGGTCATCAATTGGCTGTTGTTTCCTTGTGCTGCCAAGCCCTCTGCTCCTAAGTACCTGATGAGTATAAGGAAACAACAGCCAATCACTGGCCACTAACACACCAATCAACCAATAGGAAAGCACCACATAAACACAACTTGTAGAATAGCCCAACACACATATTCCAGTAGAGGGAAATTCCCTGAGGATGGGCTCTAGCACAAGAGTGAAAGTTCGGAAGAGTAAACCTTTGGTTCCAATGAGAGACCCCGATTGGATCTTGAAACATTTTCTCTTCATTCATGTTCTCTTCATTTGGGTTGGGTAGACAGAATCGATCAGATGTAGCCATCCATGGAGTTGCCAAGTATTATTATCACAAAATGTACATATGCATCCAAGAAAAACCTTATCCAATACTGTATCCTTTGGAACAACCCCCAAACCTTTCACCAGCACTTTCATACATTCTTGGCATAATCTGAATTGCCCTTTATTTATTGCAATTCCTAGACTGGCATGGAACATGAAAGTCGAGGAGAAAGATGGGATTGGACTTCCCTCTTTCAGTTATGCCAGTGGAGAAGGTTGGTGAAGGAGTTAGGGGATGAATGGGTTAGACCCAGAGTATCATTTCCTCAAGTAATGCGTGCTCTGCTGGAGTACTTCTCTAAACCTTCTTAATTACTCAGGCTTGCATTTTGATCCTTTATAAATACTGCCTCAAATCAATTTGTTGTCAGGCAACAGCTGCAGCATTCATCACAACTTGTTTCCTGGGGAGAAAAAAAAAAGTTAATTCTAAAATATGTTAATAGCCTCCGTTTTTCAGTCGGGAGGTTTAATCGTGTGTGTGTGTGTGTGTGTGTGTGTGTGTGTGTCTCCCTCCACACATAAGTACATCTCCACTTAAGATAGGCTAGCCTGACAAAAGCATCACTTTTGATCCAGCTGAAGAAGGCAAGAAGATTGTATATCCCTGTTAATTCCATAATTGGCATCTAGAATCTGTTCCAACCCTCCCCCCTTCCCTCCCCAAATCCGATTTATTTTGTAGCAGAGGATTAAACTTACATTGAAGGTTCTTTATGGCCTGCAGGAGCTTGCAAAATTCAAATGTAAAAATTGTCAAGGCAACATTTCCATGGCAAGTCCTACCTTAGGGTAATCCCACGGAAACATGGAGCAAGTGTAAAAGGAGATGAACACCAGAGTTTCTTTTCTTTTCTTCTGGCTAACTATTTGTGGGAGCGTTCTTGTTTTGGATGAGGCCAATGAACAGCACTGCCACTTAGATCAGAATTCACTTTTCGAGAGAGTTCTAACACAGTTTTTTTTTTTCAAAGCTGATTGTTGGATTAATGAAATATTAATGCTGCCAGCCATCCTTCCTTCCTTGCTTGCCTCCTTCCTTGGCTTTGGTGTGCAAGCTCAGCTGAGTAATTCAATGAAATGATAGAGACATGAATAGATATGCTAACTAGCATGAAGGCTAACCTTTAAAGTTTTTTTTTTAAAAGCTGCCAGAGAGCTTTCACTGATTTTTTTTAAAAAAAATCTGCGATGGAATGTATAAATACTTTTTTTTTGTAAAGCTGGCACCAGGGGAGGTAGCAGGAAAATCTCAAGGAATCGGCTTCTAAGATTTAACACTTTTTTTTAATGGCAAAGAATAAGCTTAGGATGGGTGTCAGTTTCACAGTCTTGCGTTCGCAGCGCTTGTCATCACAATATATTCATGTTGTGCCCGATTCTCATTACAGTCACTGTCATCCAAACATAGTGACGGAATTTAAATATCTCACACTGGTTCTTCAGGCAACGTGCTGCAATCTGAAAGCAAATAAATCAGTAAGAGAAAAGAGGAGAAAGAAGGAGTATGCTGTTGCGCGGCTGTGGAAAGGTCAAGAATCGTCTCAAATTTAGCCTAAAGATGGAAATTAAGATTCGCCAACACATTTTTGAAGAATTGCCAAGATATAGTCAGTGCTTATGATATTTGCTGCTCCCTTCATTTTAGTAGATTCGTTTTATTTTATTTTTATTTAGTTTGTCAAACATGTACAAGATAACAGGTATAAGTATAAAAATGGACATGAACAAGGGAAATGAATACAAATAAATAGGGACAGTAGGATAGGGGTGGAAGGCACGCTGGTGCACCCTTTACGGACCTCTTGGGAATGTGGTAAGGTCCACGGTAGACAGTTTAAGGTTGAATCTGTGGGGGTTACTGGCTGTAACAATGGAGTCAGGTAGAGCATTCCAGGCGTTGACCACTCTGTTGCTGAAGTCATATTTTCTGCAATTGAGTTTGGAGCCATTTACCTTGAGTTTGCATCTATTGTTTGCCCATATTGTTGAGGTTGAAGCTGAAGTAGTTGTTGATAGGTAGTAGACAACTTTATGTACTGTGCTTAGGTCAGACCATAGGCGGCATAGTTCCAGGTTGTCCAAGCCCAAAATTTCAAGCCTGGTGACGTAAGGGATTCTATTGCGAGGCAGACGAGTGGAGTACTCTTCTCATGAAATACTTCTGGACCCGCTAGTTTGTATTAATGTCCGATATGCAGTGTGGATTCCAGGCAGATGAGCTGTATTTGAGAATTGGTCTGGCAAAGGTTTTGTATGCCCCAGTTAGCAGTACAATGTTACTGGAGAAGAAGCTTTGCAAAATTAGGTTAACAACTCTTAATGCTTTTTGGCAATGCTGTTACAGTGAGCCCTGGGGCTTAGATTAATTGTGAGGGGAAAAGTTCAATCAACAGCATCTCCAGGGTCTGGTTAAAAAAAAAGAATCAAGTTGTTTGTGATAGTACAATCAAAGCTATGCCTGATCAATCACATTGTTGCAGTCGTCATCTTGACTTTTTTCAGCCAGACCCTGAGATACACCCAAATGCAATGGCATGAATTAAGGGATTAGAATATGCAAGTCAGATCTGCACCAAAATACATGGTGGAATACTGCAACTGAGGAATCTAGCCAGTCTTTTTACCAACAGTTTCTTTCTCAATTCACATTTAGTTGCCCCTTGTATGCTTCATTGGGTATTCTACTGATACCTTCAACTCAATAATCCTTTTAGGAGGGAATAATAGCAGTTAAGCCACAGGCTTGGGAAGCTGTTATACAGGAGAATGATTCCAGTGAGTGCAGGGGAGTAACAGCTAATCTATTAAAGTTTCCACTCCATTAATTAATTTAAGAAGATATATGTACCTCCTTTACTATTTAGATTAAAATTAATTTCCTCCAGGATTCTGCTAACGCAAGGCTCTGATTCATAGATATTGGGAGATCATCATCTGTGTAAGTATGACTTTTTCAAATAAATCACAATTGACTGGATTTGCACAACATATAGTGGCACACAACAGAGAGTTAGACCTCCTATATAGTCTCACCCCATTTTGATCATGCTTAAAGTATCTTATGACCAGGTAGCTGCAAATGGGTAGCACGGTTTCTTTCCATTTTGAGATGAGGAACCAATTTTTTACAAATATCCTTCCCATAACTTCCTCCAAATGCTTGCCTCACCTTATTTTGTACTTCTTTGGTGTCTCACAGTGTTACATATGGTTTTCACCTACCCCTGGATAGTTGACAAATCACAGTCACTAGATCAGACAGCACTCTAAGCCAAAAACAAACAAACGTACAAGATAAACATTGAACATGAACCAGGCCAAAAAAACATCAAGCTGACTTCTAAGCTATTACTCAACCGAGTAGTCCTTAAAGGTATCTATTGAATAATTATAATTTTATTCATCTAAGAATACTGGTTGCTTGGCTGAATATGAAGCCAAGGAAAAACTAATCATTTAAATATTTACTCTAGCTTAAGAGTTTATAATAAATCACAAGGACACAAGCTACAGTTGATTATGACATCATGCAAATCCTGTTGCTCTAATATAGAGCATTATTACATACTTGCAATACAAAAATATAAATATGTAAATCTCTGCATGATGATGCAGTCACATGTTGTCATTTGGCCTCATTTTCATCTTCTGAGGATACCAGGATCTGCAGATCTCCAGATGACCATTAGATAGCAGCAAAATAGCTATTTTTTCCCAAAGTTCCAAATTGCCATCCAGTGGCCTGTTTTTTCAATCCCCAACCCATCAGAGGTAGGTCATAGGTTGTTTTGGACTTGGAAGCAATGACCACAAAGTATGAGAATGTAAGATTATATTCCAAGGTACCAGTAATATACAAAAAACATTATAATGTAACAAAACAACCTCAAACAAAGGATATTGATAAATACTGAGAAATACAATAAGACAAGGAAAGAAGGACCTTATACCTTTCTGCCAGTCAGGGGGACAAAAGAAATATGCCAGATGAATTCTTCGACAGCCCATAAATATGCAGCACCTTCTCAGTTGAAGTTCCATTTCATGTAAACTTTGAGTAAGCAATATAGGGAAGGAACCATAATTAATTAGATTAGATTAACAGTTGGAAGGGACCTCATAGGTCATCTAGTCCAACCCCCTATCCAAGCAGGGGACCCTATACCAATTCTGACAAATGGCAATCCGATCTCTTCTTGAAAGCCTCAACAATTGTGGAAAGTCTTCACATTGTGGGATGAAGCTCCCACAATTTCTGAAGGCAAGCTGTTCCATTGGTTGATTGTTCTCACTGTCAGAAAGTTCCTCCTTATTTCTAGGTTGAATCTCTCCTTGAACAGTTTCCATCCATTATTCCTTGTCTGGCCTTCAGATGCCTTGGAAAATACCTTGACCCCTTCCTCTCTGAGGGCAGCCCCTCAAATATTGGAACACTGCTATCAGGTCTCCACTGGATTATGGACATCCATTTTTCAATGATCCCATCTCCCTAGATTTTTATGAAAGACAGGGATGATAAGTCTATCTTATCTTGAAAACTGCTTTGCTCTCCTTCCAAGAATGAGACAATAAGTGTTGAATTTGAGGATTTCTGCCAAGAATGAAAATAACAAGGGCTAAGGAGTTTTTGCATATACCAGGTGGTGATGAAACCATCACAGAATTAAGGAATATTCGTTTCTGAAGGTTAATTGGAATGAAGATGAGAAGAAGAAGAAAAATTTCCTAGCCAACACAGGTGTCTCACCAAGGAGAAGGCAAAATAAAGTAGAACTCAAGTATGAGCCTTTAGTGACTAAAATAAATCCTTGCTTAATTCTGTACAATACTGAATCAGTAAATTAAAAAAAAATGAACTCATACAGAGATCTATGCGCTATGCAACTGAGGGTAAAATGTACCCACAATTATTCAATTCCTCCTTGCCAATCTTCTGATGGAACATCTAATACTACAGGGTCTTCTAAATTTTTGCAGTGCATATATGATAGTCCTAATAGACAAACACTTAATAGTCCTAACAGACAATAGTCCTGTTACGGATGGTGTAATAAATCATGTAGTTTGCAGGACTTGTTTGATTACTATAAAATCAAATTTTGATTCAGGTTTTTTTTTTTACATTTATAGCAATAAGTACATGAATTTCTTAAATATACACATTACACAATTTTTTTTGAATCCTTTCATCACTGAGCTCATGTAGTATCTATTTAAAAAGCTCAATATATCAATAGATTTTGTCTTGTATACTAGAAAATTCTACCAAAGAGCAGGAGCATGGTAAAAGATTTCAGCAATTTAAACAATTTTCAATTTGTACATTGGCTTTTTCACACTCATTTTGCATAAACACCCAGAAATGGAAAGAACAGAGATTAGTTTAGGTAACAATTACCACAATTCACAATTGCATTAGCACCTATTAAGCTTCATTGTTCTGTGGAAATTTTAATGATATATTCTAGAGTTAATAAAAAGCAGAAGATGATTAGAAGTAAAATTGTTTCCATGTAAGCTGACAGGACTGCTGAGCATAATAATATATTTCTAAGACGACCTGTTTAGAGTTTACTCCATAATTTAATGTAAATTCTGAAGAACTTTTTTTTTCCTTCTTCTGGTTAAATGTTAATGTGTTACCTTTTATCACACAAAGAGTTCTAATGGATGCAACGATCCAGTGATGCAGTTGCTAATAATTTAGAATCCTGACTATCTCAAAATAATGTGCATTTTCATTGGCGTTTTTTTTCCCCTCTGTTGCTTAATATCTCAGTCTTTGGACAGCTCTCAAGATAAAATTTTCAACAGATGCATTTGTAATATGGATTCAATCCTAATCACAATTCACAAATGATTTGTTATATTCTTTTAAAAACATAATAAATATAAGCTTTTGCTGCATGTATTAATTTTTTCCATCGTTATCTTACCCTTCCTCTAATTTTATCCTCACAGAAACTTTGCAAGGCTTAGAGTAAGTCCAGAGAAGGACTACCAATATGGTAAACAGACTGAAAATCAAGACATATGAAGACTGATTAAAAGATGTAGATAGGTTCAACTTGAGAAGATAAGATTGAGAAGGGACATAATAGCTGTCTTCAAATATCTGAAGTCACACCCCAGAGGGTTAAGACTTATTCTGACTTGCTCCAGAAAAAAAAGACTAGAACTAATGGAATGAAACTTCAAGGATGTAGATACAGATTACATACAAGGAAGAACTTTTTGACAGTAAGTGGAGTAGTTTATTTCATGGAGTGCTTTCTTCCACTTCACTGGAGATTTTCAAACATAGGCTGGATAGTCATCTATCAGGAATGGTGTAGTGAATGTTGTAGTTTGCAGGAGGTTGAACTTGATGACTTCTGAGACCCTCTCAAGCTCTATGCTTTTATGATAGCTTTATCTCATAGTAAGAGCCGAGTTTCACATCCTAAAGCTATCGTCCCCAGAACCTGAGTATCATCACACATTATTAAAATAGTTAAGTTGCCCTCAGCACTGAAATCTCACACATGACTATCAAGATCTCATACGTTTCTGAAGATATAAGGCTTTAGTATTCTTCTGGGTTAACACATGGCATTTTTTGAGATTCTAGAAATTTAAAAACTTGTTTATTTTTTAGGTGGAGGAGATTGAACACTGGGCAAATGTCAGGGATCATATTTCCAGCCTGTGCATTAATCCTTACAAAATAACAATGGCTTTGCATTGGTGCCAAACAGGAAGGAAAATTGCAGGCATCAATAATGAAAGCATGTGGAAATAAAAAGGAATGAAATTATATGCGATGTATAACCTATGATTGGGATTCTTCTGAATAACCACATTCCATTGCATTCACAGAAACAGTAACTAAACAATCAGTCCATAGGACTCACTTAACTTCCCAGGACAAATTTCCATGGGACATCAAATCTTTAACATCTTTGAAAGGCCAACAAATCATGGCCATCTAGATCTCCAGAGAAATGGTCTTCTACCGAGCAAATGCAATGGTAGAGAAGGTAGAGCTTCTGGAACATAAGGTCTCTGCTGCTTCTTGTGGGATGAGAAGATAACCAGAGACATAACAATAATCTACCCTGTGCCATGTAGGTGATAATTAGCATCTTGATTTGTGCCCAGAAGCCAACTGGAAGCCAATAGAGGTCATGGAACAGAGGTATCACATGGAACACACAAAAAAGTCTGTGGATCAGCTCTAGTTTTCAAATGTTCAAGGAGTAAACCAATTTGAAGTTGACTAAAGCATAATTCCCAAGGGACACGGTGGCTCAGTGGCTAAGATGCTGAGCATGTCGATCAGAAGGTCAGCAGTTTGGTGGTTCAAATCCCTAGTACCATGTAATGGAGTGAGCTCCGTTACTTGTCCCAGCTTCTGCCAACCTAGCAGTTCGAAAGCACATAAAAATGCAAGTAGAAAAATAGGAACATGTATATGGTGGGAAGATAAGAGCTTTCCGTGCACCTTCAACGTTTAATCATGCTGGCCACATGACCACGGAGATGTCTACGGAGAGTGCTGGCTCTTTGGCTTTGAAACGGAGATGAACACTGACCCCTAGAGTCAGGAATGACTAGCATATATGTGTGAGGGAAACTTTTACCTTTATCTTAAAGCATAATTCACCATCAATAAAGTTTCCTGATTCAGAAATAGGTGAAATTGGTGCACCTGTACACCTGTGCATATGGTCTTCTATGATTACCACCTGCATGTCAAGTAGGATTTGCAAGTCCAGAATGACCTTCTTCTGGCCTACAGTTCTGCTGCCCTTTTATTTGTACCTTCTGTATTATTTCCTCTGATTTTATTGCTCTCTGATCTCTCATGTCTTTTTTTTTACTTTTTTGCTTTTCCACACACAAAGGAACACATGAGATTCCAAACCTATTCAAAAGTTACAATAGTACAGGAGGCCTTTAACAAATATGCATCTAGATATGGATAACTTAAATGCCCAATGTGCTTTAAGATGTGTCCTCCTTGAGAGGCAATGCATAAATTCAGTCACTGTTTTCTCCATTATCATTCCTATTCAAAGTTTTAAAAGTTTGTAGGAACAAAGGTCACTGTATAAACTGAAAAAAATTATGCTTCAGAACTCTACATAGTTGGCAACAAATCTGCTTTTGCAGGAGTAACACATGAATTTATATTTGGGAAGGATGCCCCCCTGATAGGTGGAAGGCATTGATATAAATTATGTTGCCCACACAACTTTGACACAAATTGTCAGACAACCTTCTGACAACTCTACATGGATGATTGAGAATCCTCATCAGCATATTTCAATGCATTTTGGAGAGAAATCCCTGAGGTTGGTGTGGTAGGAATTGGTACATTCCAATGACTCTCTGCCTTGCTCTGACTGGATGGGCAGAGAAACATCTTTCAAACTAACAACAAAAGAATTAGTCCAGTTGCCATGATTCAACCTTCATATAACTTCAGACAATCCTATCTGGATGATTGAGAATCTTCACTGACACATTGCCCACATTAGTTTCTCTCTTAATAGAATCTTCTTTTCATAAGTTTGTATTCTTGTAACCCACTGCAGTGCATTGCAACATGTCAACAGCCTTTCTATATCTGAAGCTCTTTAGATCTATTGATGATTCTGGCTGGGGATTGTGAGATTTGAAGTCCAAGGCTCTTGGTTGTAGGAGGTTGATTACCATCATCATTCTTCCTTCTCTCAGTTAGAAAGGAGCAATATATCGAAGTCAATAAAAATGACATATATTGGCAGTAAAAAGCTCCCTGTTTTACCATGCTTCCTCCACTCTCATTCATTTTATTCCATGAGTTTGGGTGAGGCAGAAATAGGTAGGAAATGACATATGGGTGGGGGTGGGGGAGGAAGATAAAACAAAAGAGACTCAAAATGCCTGATCTGAGTGTTTCAGAAAAACAGCTGAAAGGGTAGAAAGAAACAATTAACAATTAAGCTTTTGGAATTGTGTTCCAAACAAGTCATCATACAAGAAAGCAGGAGCACAACTGGAGCAACCTAAACTGATCACCAAATGTCTAAAACCCAGGGGGAATTCCAGTTGATCCCGTTTTAGAGAACATTCAAGAAATTGCATGTTTTTCTCTCCAAGGTACTACAAACTTTCAGAGGTCTCAAACACTCTGAAGTAAAGTTAAGCTTGATATAATCTCCCCGGCCCATAAATTGGTTGCATTTCTACCAAAAAATTTTCAGGGATAACTCTGACTCTGGAAAACCAAATCCAAAATGAAATCTCTCTTTTCAGACATGGTGGAATCATCTCTTCTCTTTTATTCCTCTCATATGGCAGCTCTGATATGAGAAGAAGGCAAAAGGTGAAGAATCAGAGTTATGGTATGGCTGGAGAAGGAGAAAAGTTGAGTTCCAAAAAAAAAAAAAAAACCCAAACCTTCCACAATGTCCCATTTCAGAGGAAAATTTAGACTTTAGTTAGGAAATTGATATTTTTACAGCCAAAAAGAGAGAAAGAGATGCAAATGACTCCAGCAGGACTTGGAAATGTCAGAGGTTCCTGCTATCAATATGCAACATTACAAAGAAAAAGTAATATGCAGTTGGGGAATAATAATATCTCTGTCTTTAATGTTAAATTCACTACTTATCCACTGGCTTTGAAAAGAGCACTGCCTTTGCTATCAATTCCGTCTTCTGCCGTCTGCATGCAGGAAGAAACAGATAATTCTATTTAAAGTCTGCATACCATTTTCACATGATGATTTCACATCTGTCCGTCCTACCAACAGCAGAGGGACAGGAAAAAAACAACAACTAGGAGGACAGGAGAAAGCTACTGGGACTACCCATCACTTGTTGGAGTGAAATATATTCGGGTTATGGTGACAAACTCAAGGCAATGTGATGGCAAACTAGAACCCATATATATCTCGAATCTTGACTCTAACTCTGGCTGAATCATTGGTTTCCATAAAGTAGTTATAATATTATCAGGATTCTCCCACACCTTTAGAAGTTGATACTTTCCTTGGTTCAAATTAACTTCACCCCTAACGCGCGCACACACACACGCACACACATACCAGTGGTGGGTTGCCAATTTTTTTACTACCGCATGTGCAGAAGCATCCAGGCAGGTGGGTGGAGCCTCCTGCCACCGCTACTACTGGTTTGCTCGATCTGGACCGAACTGGGAGCAATCCACCTCTGACACACACACACACATACACACACCATTTTTACTACTCAAAACCAAGCCAAAATCGAAAGACAGCTCTGTGGGAGGAAATCATTACAAGAGTCTTGTAATACATGTTTTAAACAAATATATAAATCTCCTCAGACATTTCTCATTTGCAGATTAAAAATAATGCAGAATAAAACATAATATTCTGATGACTCCTGCTTCCCAAACCCTGGAGAATGAGCCAAGAATGTTTATAATGCAAACATTTTACAGGCAGCTGGCTCTTTTAATATGGGATAAATACTTCCCCATGTTTTTATATTTTTAAAAAATAGATGTTCTGAAATTGCCAGAAGCAGAATTCAAATTAGCGGAGTTGAAGTACCTACGAGAAACTCTATCAGGGCCCCATTATTTCTAGGATTTGACAAAACAAGGTATCCTTAACAGTAGTATTATTTAACCCTTAAGCAGACCTACAGATTAAATGGATGAAGCATACTTCACTATAGTTTGTTTCATCGTGGTACGAGAAAGCACCTATCAAGGACACCACACAAATGAGGTACAAAAAAACATGCGATACGGTATAATTCTGTTCATCACATCAGAAGTATTCTTCTTCCTGGAGCTGTTTTGAGCCCTATACCATATCAGCCTTGTTCCAACATCAGAACTGGGGGCAGAGTGATCACCCACAGGTATTACCCCGCTAAACCCGACAGACGTACCACTACTTAACACAGCAGTACTGCTCTCATCAGGAGCAACCATCACATGATCACATCATACAATAATGGAAGGTAATAAAAAAGAAGCCATCTATGCCCTAATAACGACTATTTTACTAGGCATCTACTTCACAGGCCTACAAGCATCAGAATAGGCTTGGACTCTGACTGGGTAGATTCGGGCAAGCCGACAGTTCCAGAAGTCAAGAAATGGGCCTATTTCTGGCCTTCAGAGGGTTTCCGTAGGCCGGGGGGAAGCAGTTTTCACTCTCCCGGAGCTTCAAAAAAAGCCTCTGGAGCCTGGGGAGGGTGAAAAACACCCCCCACGGTGTTGCAGGAGGCTGACTAGGCCACATCCACCATGGCCATGCCCACACAGCAACGGAGCAGCAAGCCCATTGCTGCAATTTTTGAAGCCCACACCTGCTGAGAAGAGAATCTCATCCCTCTCCACCAGGCTCAGAATTAACTGACTCAGCTCAAGTGATGGGAGGAGAAAGGAATTCAGGAATAATGAAAAGAGTGAGAAATTGTTTCAAGAAATAGTAATCTCTGAATAGATAGATAAAATAACATTCAGCAAGAAATACTACATATGCAGTATTTTTTATTTTTGTTTAATTTTACTTTTCAGATTATTTCTTTTGAGTTTCCTGTATATGTGTTTACATTTACTGTTCCTCTCTCTTTCTTTTTGCTCCATACAAGCTTAATGATATGTGGTCTCTGGTTTCCTAGAAGATTTGCATGAAGCAACGCCAGAGGCGATCACCTAGATAGCTAAATTGGACATCCAGTTATGAGGCCACTGTCACTACGTTATTTTGTTTGTCTACTTGAGCCTCTATTATGAGTTACACTGTAGAGAAGTTTTTCTTATCTGACAATGATTTACTGCGCATGCTTCTTAACACGTTTCATATGCATCACACATTCCAGAGATTTTTTTTACTTTTGTTCTTCTGTTCGTCTGCCAAGAAGGTGGGCGACAAACTGCTCTTACCAAAATGTAACAATTAGATAGAATTGTTTATTTTCTTATTTCTTATTTTCATATAAAACTTTGTTTTAATTAGAACTTGTTATTGGATCTTACTTTCGCTTTTTGAAGATATGCTGTTTGGAAAGCCATCGATCCTAGACCTCATTAGCTCAGGGTGAAATTTTCCTCTGACAGCCACTGCCCTACCCCCATAGAAATTTTACTTATAATTACATGGCCTGTGTGTATATGTTTTCTTCTCTTATGTTATATTATCATCATACTCAAAATAAAATAATAATAACAAGCTAAATAACTCCCAAGTTTTATGCAGCCCGGATTCTCTTTACAATATAATTGCCTCTAAATAAGGAGCAGGCTGGTGTCATCTTCCAGTCTATCCACAGTCTTATATTTAAACAAACAACCAAAAAATTTCTAGTATTTTTTAATAGAAAATCATCTTGCATCATGATCTGAGTGTCAAACCTGGAAGCCATCTTTTACATTGGGCCTTCGGGCCTGCCACATGTTCTGCTGTGGGAAAAAGAGAGAAGGGATTATATGGAGTATGGGAGATATATAGTCTAAATAACATTCCTTTCTCAGAGAGGCAAGGACACCTTGCCCTGCAGCTGCGATGGTGTGACTGGGAGGCATCTTCAGTTTTGACTGTGTTTGATTGGATCATGTGATGGACATGTGGGTGCTGGGCAGGAACTTGAACTTTCATTTGGGTGGGGAAAACGTGGAAACTTTCAAATTCAGGTTTTTCCAGCTGTGCCAATATGACATCTCTAATAAAATGGAATTTTGAGGAAACTCAAGCCTCGGAGTCTTCTTTCATTGGGGGTGTTTCTTGAAACCCTGACACTGGGGTTTGAAAAGTTCTATGTTTTTATCTCTGCTCCTGCTGAGTATTTATGCACGTGACTACTGAAAGCTAAAAAAGATTTTTTTTTTAAATGAGAATTGAATTTAGAGTAATGCCTCCAATGTTACAAATTGCCAGCAGATGGCAGCACCGGTGTCCTAGAAACTCTTACCTGTTCTTAGCAGCTATTCTTTCACTGTAGTCAGATGCCATGGAAAAAAGGTTGTGTTGGCATTGTTTGTGAAATGCAACCTGAAGTCATTTCTCAGCAGTGCACTTTAAGCAATGCATCATGATCTCTCTCTCTCTCTCTCTCTCTCTCTCTCTCTCTCTCTCTCTCTCTCTCTCTCTCTCTCTCTCTCTCTCTCTCTCTCCCTCCCTCCCTCCCTCCCTCCCTCCCTCTCTCTCTCTCTCTCTCTCTCTTTTACTGCTGAAGGAGTCCTTCCAATTGAAATTCACTACCAAGTATAAGTTGTTTATGGTGATGACTATGTTGACTATGAGTACTGCATGTTGTTATATATAGACACACAGTGAACTGTAAAGAATTGATTTGTGTGACCAAGAATGAAATGGATAATCTGTGATAGCAGCCAATGAGTTTCACATGAGAAGATTTGATGAACTGTAAAGAGAATTGGAAGATCTCTCAAAGAGAAATTGCTCTCATGCTTGGCATTTCACAGGAATGTGTGGATCACATTATTGATATTCTTCAAGATGAGAAGGTTGCGCAAGATGGGTTTCATGTATACTGATGGCAGAGATCAAAGACTTAAGTGTTCAAATTTGCCAACAAACCTTGTCACATTTCAAGAATGAAGGTAATTCCTTTACAGCACCATAACAACTGATGAAACATTGGATCCTTTATGACCCAGAAACAAACCATAAGTTCATAAAATTGCATCACAAAGCTTTACTTAGGAAAAAAGATGATCAGAAAAAAATCATTGTTTTTGGGGGGGACGCAGATAGTATTATTTTATGGATTTCCTTGAACTTGGCACCAACTATGAAGTCCATTGCAATAGTCAAAACTCCGAAAGAACTACATTAAACAGCAGAATTCAGAAGCACAAAGAAGACAATTGTATTGCAAAGGGACAATGCTAAGCCTCACCACCAATCAAAGAGACAAACCAGCCAAAGTCACAGGGAGTCAGGCAGCGCGTACATTTAATAAATTATTTTCATTATTGTTATTTGAAAAGTTAGATCACATTGTTTTACCCCATCTGCCCTAAGGTAAGATTTGGCACCGAATAATTTCTATCTTTTCCCAAAATTGAAAGAATATCTTCGTGAGCATCTGATTCATTCAAATGAAGAGACAAAAAAGACTGTAGGACCTACTTGAACTGAGAAAGTATGGAGGTCTTTTTTGATGCCTTAAGAAGCTTCTCTGGGACATGGTGGCTGAGTGGCTAAGATACTGAGCTTGTCAATCAGAAAGGTCGACAGTTCGGCAGTTCAAATTCCTAGTGCCGCATAACGGAGTGAGCTCCCATTACTTGTCCCAGCTTCTGCCAGCCTAGTAGTTCGAAAGCATGTAAAAATGCAAGTAGAAAAAAAGGAACTACGTTTGGTGGGAAGGTAACAGCGTTCTGTGCACCTCTGGCATTTAGTCATGCCAGCCACATGACTATGGAGACATCTTCGGACAGTGCTGGCTCTTTGGTTTAGAAATGGAGATGAGCACTACCCCCTAGAGATGGGAACAACTATCACATATATGTGAGGGTAATCTTTTCCTTAAGAATCTTCTGTATAATTGGCAGAAGTGCATATGGTGATGATGTAAAGAAGTAAATGTAAGTAATAAATGTTCATTTCAGTGTTTATTATCCTGTTTCATCTATTAAAATAGCACAATTTAAATTGAGATTATGATTGTGGAGGAATTACTTCACATGTAGAAGGGACTGAGACTAATGTGCTTTTTTTTAAAAGCTAAGAATCTAAAGAACAAGGGTCATTGAAAGGAGGATTGGTATGAATCTTGATTTGTATGGTTTGTCTTTATTTTCTTTTTAATCAATGTGTCACAGAGTTATGGGAAAACAACAATCAGGATACAGTGTTCACGGGAGGAAGGTCGCTCTCTTTAATTGCCAAATGTGGTGTCTCTAACAAGGAAAGATTTAATCAACATGATGAAACATGCCATGATGTCAAAATGCAAGTTTGACATGAACCTATGTACAACAAATAGGAGTGGAATGGTACTGTGCCTGCACCATGAAAATAATCATGATTGAATTGAGGTTTTTTTTTCCCCCAACTGATAACTACTTTTCCAACTCATTTGGAGCTTTATGGGAAAAGTTTCAAATTGACATCAAGAGGAACAAGTTTCTGAATAGTCGATTTTCACTTGAGAAGCAGAAAGATAAGCCTGCGAGGCCTGTACTTTGCATTTGAAATAGGAATAATCTGTTTTAATGTGTCTTTCATCATTTAAAGAAAAAGGCAATTCTCACGCAGATTGTTCTATCGAGTTAAATATCACTGAATGCATGGGGATTTACATCTAAGGGGAAAAAAATTATATAAGAGTCAACAACCCTTATTTAAGTATTTTTACTTAGATATAAATCCTGCGTTCTTTTAGATTCTGGTTGCCTATCCCCTTTTCCTCAAATCTGAGAAAATGTCAGCCTTCTCGGCTGAGTTCTTTCAAGATCTAAATCTCTTTGAATGCAGATCTTACGAGGGACTTCAGCATTCTTCTGTGATATCTTGTAAACTTCTGCCCATTTTGCTTAAAAATACAGCAGTGTAGAGCCGGATCTTTTTATAGGTTTGGTTCAAACATGTATCTCTACCCCTGACATTCAGAATATGTCAACTGTTTGAATTCCCTTCCTTTCAGAATTACCATGGATTGGACAGGAGGAAAGGGGTAAATGGTAAATACACACCACTTATATTCGAAAAGATGATAGATGATAGATAGATAGATAGATAGATAGATAGATAGATAGATAGATAGATAGATAGATAGATAGATATGGATGGACGGATGGATGGATGGACGGATGATGGATGGATGGATGATAAATGGATGATAGATGGATGATGGATGACGGATAGATGGTTAGATAGATGATAGATAGATAGATAGATAGATAGATAGATAGATAGATAATAGATAGATAAATAGATAGATAGATAGATAGACAGACAGACAGACAGATACACACAGATAGATAGACAGACAGACAGACAGACAGGAAGACAGACAGACATGGATAGATAGATAGATAGATAGATAGATAGATAGATAGATAGATAGACAGACAGACAGACAGACAGACAGACAGACACACACGGACAGACACACAGACACACAGACAGACGAGAGAGATAAATGATGAATGGATAGAAGAGATGATAGATGATAGAATAGCAATAGTACTTAGACTTATACAGGTATATTGCTTCACAGTGCTTTATAGCCCTCTTGAAGCCATTTACAGAGTCAGTATGTTGCCCCCAACAATCTGGGTCCCTAATTTACCCACCTCAGAAGGATGAAAGGCTGAGTCAACCTTGTGAGCCAGTGAGAATTGAACTGCTGAACTGTAGGCAGGCAGCAGGCAGCAGAAATAGCCTGCAATACTGCATTCTAACCACTGTGCCACTAAGATAGATAGATGACAGACAGACAGACAGACAGATCGATTTAACAATTCTTATTTGTAAGCCTGAAGCTTTTTTGGGAACATTTCAAAAATAAACTTAAAGTGTTCCTAATCACTCAAAATTCCTTTACACAGCAAATACAGTGGGACCTATAACATTGCAGTAGGAAATTGCATTAATCTCTCTCTCCCTCCCTCCCTCCCTCTCCCACTTTCCCCCACCAGCAGTGGGACAGAGATGTGTAAAATTCTTTGTCAGATCAACTCCTTTCCTATAATATGCAAATTTGTGCTCTGGGCAAATAAGTATCACATTATTTCTCTCGCAGCAGCCACATCCCGTTTCCCAGTATAATTAGGGATTCAACCTGAAGATCCCCTTGTATGATGAAAGGTCAACGGATTAAACCAGATGAATTGTGCTCAATAATCTGGCAAGTTATAGTTTGCTTGCTACTAATTCTTCAATACAGCCTGCTTTCAGGAAGCTAACAGTGAAAGGCTGGGAGCTGGCAAAACCTTCTGCAGTACTTGACACATCTCCAAGAATTCTCTTTGCCAATAAAATAACATCTTAAATCATTGAAACCTTGCAAAACTGCAAAACCTTATGAGATCTAATGCGAGAATGCCATACTCATGAACATGAGAATAATAGCAAATGCAAGCTGTTGTGAGTGCTATATACTGGGCTCTGAGGGAAGACACAGAGACCGATTGCTGAACAACTGCTTTTATTTTAAGACTAACAGCAAACCAAGAAACAATTTAACCTGACAGCTCTTATATAGCCTAGCTGTCCAACAGTTAACCAATGGGAAGCCTGGAATCTTCCTGCCAGACTGCAGTTGCGTCTGGACCAATCAGCGCTTGCCAAATACGTGATTGACATTCCTGGCTGTAGTCATGGCAATGTAACACTCTTCCCCCCCCCCCCGGATTGTGCAGATGTAGTCCTTAAGGTAGGCGGGTTTCCGGCGCGTCCTCTCCGAGCGTCTCAGTTGCGGGTTGGCCACCGGGGAAGGAGGCTGCACTGACTCTGCCCCTGCTGCTGTTAGTGTTTGCTGGTCAAGGCCCTCTGGAGACTCTGCCCTGACTACGAAAAATGACAGGTATGTCATCTGACGAGAACAAGGAGGGTGAATCAGCGAGGTTGGTTTCAGAAGGACTGCAGTCTGGTCGGCAGGCAGTAGAGATAGGCAGGTTTGGAAGGGGCTCCCTGCTATGCACAGAGGGCTAAGCTAACAGATTGGGTTGAGTGTCACGGTGCCGCAGCTGGTCCACATGGCGGCGCCACTGTTGTCCATCCTGTAACTGGACCCTATAAGAACACGGGCCAGTTACATGAACAATATATCCCTCAACCCATTTCAGATCTGCTATAAAATTTTGTGCAAATACCCTATCCCCTAGACTGAAAGTATGGGTATGGCCCAGTGGCTCCGGAGGGGAGTCCACATGATATGTAGGATGCAACTGGTCCAGTAATGTTCGGAGACGGGGGCTCATTAAAAGCTCCGCAGGGCTTTTCCCTGAGATTGGGCAAGGTGTGGTGTGTTGGGCCAGTAAGTACTGACTAATTTTCTGCTCCAACTGTCCTGGTCTCATGCGCTGTAGAGCCTCCTTAGTGATTCGGACAACCCGTTCTGCCAGTCTGTTGCTAGAAGGGTGATAGGGGGCAACCAATGCATGTCTAATACCCAGACTGGACAGAAAGGCTTGGAAAATGGCAAAGGTCAATTGCATCCCATTATCAGACACGATGGTGTCCGGTAAGCCGTGTGTGGTGAAAAGGCACCACAATTATTTTATCGTGGCCTCTGATGTGGTAGTGTGCATGGTAGATATTTCTACCCACTTCAAAAAAGCATCTACCACTATCAGAAAATTGTGGCTGTTTACTGAGCCAGCAAAATCTAAATGCAGCCGGGCCCACGCCCCTTAAACAATTTCCATGTCCTAATGGGGGCTGATGGAAGACTGGGTCTGGATAACTGACAAGGTTGACATCGTGCCACCCAGATAGCTATTTCTTCATCTAATTTGGGCCACCAGACGTAGCTGCGGCCTAAAGCCTTCATCCTGGCGATGCCAGGGTGCCCTTCTTGGAGGCAGCGCAGAATGGGAGTACGAAGAGATGGGGGCACTACAACTCTCTGTCCCCATAATAGACAGCCTTTAAGTTCCGACAGTTCCAGCCGCCTGCGATAATATGGTAGGAACTGCTCAGCAACATCCCTAGGCCAGCCTCTTCTCACCCAGCCCACGACCTGTGAGATAGTGGGGTATCATTTTGAATAGGCTGCCACATCAGTGGATGATAGTGGCAAGTCTAGATGATCGATCAAAAGGACCATAGAAATGGGAGCCGGGTCTTAAGTTTCTGTTGGCAAAGGACAGCAACTCAAGGCGTCCACGTGTCCCATGTGTTTTCCAGAGCAGAATTCTAAGCGGTAGCAATATGCCACTAAGAATTTTGTCCAACGTGTCATTCTAGGCGATAGTATGGGGGGAGTTGGATGGTCCCCTGCTATTATTCCTAGTAGTGGATTGTGATCCGTTTGGAGAATGAAGGGGCGACCATATAGGTAATGATGGAATCTCTTGATTCCTGTTACTGCCACCAAGGCCTCCTTGTCCAATTGGCTGTAATTCCTTTCAGCTTTGTACAAGGAACGGGAAAAGTAAGCGATGGGAGCTTCACTGCCATCTGGGCAGCGATGGTTCAACACAGCTCCCACACCATACGGGGAAGCATCGGTGGCCAAGAGGAGCGGTAGGGACTTGCAATACTGCATAAGCACAGAGGAAGATGTTAAGAGAGATTTGACAGCCGCAAATGCATGCGCTTCGTGGCTGCCCCATCTCCAAACTGCAGAAGTGTCAGTAGCCTATATAAAGATTCCGCAATGGAAGCCTTGTGAGGTAAAAACATGGCGTAGAAGTTTAAAATCCTCAAAAACGCTTGCAGCTCTGTTTTATTGGTGGATAATATTTACTGGAGCCCTTTTAATGGCTTCCACCTTTGCAGGGGTCAGATGGATGCCCCTGGCACGTATGTGAAATTCCAGGAAGTCTACGGATTCCACCCCAATGTGGCACTTGGATTTTTTAAATTTGAGACCCCCCTTGTGGAATCTTTGTAATACAGCCCTGAGCTTAGACAGCAGGGCCTCATGACTTTGTGCTGCTATCAGCGCATCGTCGAAATAGGGTAACACCCCTGGCAGCCCATGGAGCAGTCACTCCATAATGCTTTGAAAAATGCCTGGGGCCACGCAGACTCCAAACTGGAGTCTACAGCATCGGAACACTCTGCGATGTGTGACAATTGTTTGAGCATCTGCAGTACCATCATCCACTGTCAATTGCTTGGATGCTTGTGCTAAATCAAGCTTAGTGAATATGCAGTCCCTGCCCAGTGAGTGCAACAAGTGTGGCACCACAGGGACAGGGTAAGGATGAGCCTGAAGGGCTTTATTTAAAGTTGATTTGTAATCTGCACAGATCCTGATGGATCCATCGGATTTGACAGGTATAAGAATAGGGGTCTCCCACTTAGCGTAATCTATAGGCTCTAATACCCCCCTGCTGCAGTAGCTTGTCTAATTCAGCATCTACCTTACTCTGGAGAGTGAAGAGAACCCTCTTGGCCTTCAAGTGGATGGGGGTGACACTAGGGTTTAAATTAAAAGATATTGTGGACCCCCTACATTTACTAAGGGACTCGCTAAATACATCTTCAAACTCTCTGACCAGGTCTTCAAATTCAGTGGTGCAGTCGGTGGCGTGGATGCCTGTAATGGGAAACCCAAAGCAGCAAACCACTCTAACCCCATTAAGGTAGCCAATGGTCCATCCACCACCATTAGTGGCAGAGATCCTTTAAATTGGCCATATTCCACAGTGAACATTCCATAGCCAATAACTGGTATTGGGTTATTTTGGAAATCCCTTACAGCTGCGCCGTGCCAAATTGTTTTTTTTTAACTTGGGGCAGCAGCCGCTTGAGAGTTCCCCAAGCTATAATTGATTTCATAGACCCCGTGTCCACCTCCATTCTACATGGAGTCCCCTCAATCAGTACACTGACGAACAGCTTCTTGCGGCTGTCACTCCTCACAGCTGCGGTATTGATGGTGTCCATGTCCTCCTCGTGGTCTATGGCATGGCAGTCATCTTTCGTCTGGAATGGATGCCTGTCCTTAGGTTGACACTCAGGGCAACCAGCCGGCTTGTCTTGACTTTGAAGGGCGGCATGGCAGACAGAAGCAAGATGTCCAATTTTGCCACACCGGCGGCAAACAGCTGACTTGAAGTGACAATTTGATCACAAATGGTTGCCTCTGCACCTAAGGCAGCCCCTCTGAGGGAATTTTGCTGGCGGCTTCCACTGGCGGTTTTGGTCAAATTTAAATGGCTTACATCTTCAGCTGCCCCCTCTTTGTCCTCATCTTCAGCTGATGACGATTGACCATGGCTACAGCTGAGGGCTCATTGTGCGCGGCTTGAAATCTTCGAATATCATCCACAGATAGGTCTGACTATTCGGCTGCTCTTGCCTCATCTAAAGCAATGGTCAATGTTAAATCAGATCTTGCCAACAACCGGCGCTGAAGCCGCAGGTCTTTAACACCACAAATTAGCTGCTCTAACAAGGCTTCTTCTAAGTCAGAGAAATTGCAGTAAAGTGCTGCCTTTCTCAGAGAAACCATAAACTGGTTTATGGATTCAGTTTCTTTCTGCCTACACAATCGGAAAGAATATCTCCTGGCAAAATGTGAGGGAGCAGGAGTGTAGTGAGCCTTCAATTTGGCCAATGAAGTGTCCCATGGTACAGCATGGACAGAAGCTGGAGTGGCTAGAGCCCTTGCCATCGAAAATATTTCTGAGCCACATACACTTATGAAATATCCCCTCTTCCTTTCGGTAGATATTTCAGCCAAATCATGAACTAAAAGAAAACAATCAAATCGTACCATGAATGTTTCCCAAGATTCTTTCTCCAGGGCGAAAGCCTCAAACGGAGGCACCACCATTAGTTTTGCCATTGCTTCCTAACAACAAGGTAGTTCTGAGGATTTGCTAAACTTTTCCCTCAGAATCCCATCCTCGTTGCCAGTGCTATATACTACACTCTGAGGGAAGACACGGAGACCGATTGCTGAACAACTGCTTTTATTTTAAGATTAATAGTGAACCAAGAAACAATTTAACCTGACAGCTCTCATATAGCCTAGCTGTCAAACAGTTAACCAATGGGAAGCCTGGAATCTTCCCGCCAGACTGCAGTTGCGTCTGGACCAATCAGTGCTTGCCAAATACGTGATTGACGTTCCCGGCCGCAGTCATGGCGATGTAACAGTGAGTTACTGCTTTTTTGTTTTGGTAGGCTACAACTCAAAGACATTGCATCGTGTACCCAAATATATACATACATCCAGTAATCCTTTAAGGCTTGAATTCAACATATTTTCAATAATCTGCAAGAACCGTAGCTGTTTGAGGTTTATATCACAAATGCCGCCAGCCTCATCCATCATCCCCCTGGTTTCCTTTGTTATGGACAAGGTGAGGGCAGAAGGAAGACAGGAGAAGCCATTAATTGCATTAAGAGGCAGCCATGTTCCCTTGTTGTCGATTTCCCCTTCACATGGAATTGCAGGATTCCTACAGCCTCATAAAGGGCTTTAGAAAGTTCAAATAAATTAAGCAAAGGATCCAAGTTGTTGAAGGAAGTTACTTAATTAAAACAAAGAGAAAGAACGATGAGCACTTAGCTGCAGGCATCTTTTCTCTACCGAGTGTAAAGCACAGTGAGAATATAAACAAAAGTTCTTCGCTCTCTGCTAGATGACAGGTATGGTAGGCTCTGAGGAATGCAGGTCAAGGAGTAGATGGAAAGAGAGGTTTTGCATGACCCACCTTTCTCAAATGGTGCTGTCAACTGTTTGCCGGAGGATTATGTTGGTTTTATCTTAACCTCACGCAGATGAAAAGTAACAAATTCATCATTTTCACATAGGATTTGCAGATGGAAGTATGCTGCAGAGGAGATCGGCTTCAACTATCCCAAACTTGAAAGGCACCTGCAAAATATAGAAAGCAATGACAATATGAATATCGTACTTTTTGGAGTATAAGACGCACTTCCCCCCCAAAAAAAGTGGCTGAAAATTGTGGTGCATCTTATACACAGAATGTTGCCGAAGTCCCACCCATCGGCCCCCACCCTTCTGCTGTTTTCGGCCTCCATGCGTCGCGTTTTTGGCCTCTGCACAACCCATTTTTGGCCTCTGTGTGTCGCATTTTCGGCAAGTTCCAGGCAGCAGGAATCGGCAGTGGTAAATTGGGCCGCGGCTGAATGGGCCGTGCCGGCAGCAAACAAGTCGTGGCAAATGGGCACCGTCGAATGGTCTGTGCGAATGAGTGGCAGCAAACAGGCTGTGGCAAATGGGCCACTCTGAACGGACCGCGTTGGCAGCAAAAGGGTGGCAGCAAATGGGCTGCACTGAACGGGCCAGAGGAATACCGGATGGATGCTGGGAGGCAAAGACAGGGTTTTTTTTTTTTCCTCCCAAAAATATATATAGTATTTGTACTGATAAATAAATAAAGGGAGACTAGTATAGTTCTATTTCGAGCTAATTAGCTCTCATCAGCTAGTCATACCCTTACTGGGATTTGAACCTGGGCTGTATTATATCTTAGGCAGGAGTCTTAGCCACTAAGCCACAGGCTCCTTATCAGTTGAGCCAGGGAAATAGGTATGTATTTGTGTTACAACCCCTGGTATGCCTAAATATGGGAGGAAGGTCACTACTCCCTCTTTCTGTCCTTCGGCTCATCACAGAAGACCATGCAGGCAGAAAACCATATTTTTATTTTTAATGTTGCCTTTTTATATTTGTGTTGTATTTGTACTGATAAATAAATAAAGGGAGACTAGTATAGATCTATTTTGAGCTAATTAGCTCTCATCAGCTAGCCATACCCTTACTGGGATTTGAACCTGGGCTGTATTATATCTTAGGCAGGAGTCTTAGCCACTAAGTATATAATATTATATACTTATATATATAATATTCTAATATTTTATATATATATATATATATATATATATATATATATATATATATATATATATATATATATATATATATATATATATAATGTGTGTGTGTGTATATGTATGTATATATATATATATATATATATATATATATATATATATATATATATATATATATATATATATATATATATATATATATATATATATATATATATATATATATATATATATATATATATATATAATATTAGAATATTATATACATCCGTCCGGCTGCGCCCCGGAGCTGCGGAGGCAGAAATGTATAAGAATTTAGATGTGTTCATAAAAGTGAACTATAATAATCGGGCGGGGCTTCAAAAAATTTTGGCAAGGGAGTCTCTGCCTGGTTGCTGGGTGGGTGTGGCCATGACGGTTTCCTGCACCATGTGAGGGGGCATTTTGCTTTCCTTGAGCCTCCAGGAGGGTGAAAACATCCTCTCCAGGCTCCGGAGACCCTCTGGAGACCGGAAACAGGTCTGTTTCCAGCCTTCCCAAACTTCCTGTGGACCTGTTTTTTGCCCTTCCCAAGTCTCTGTGCCTGCTCTGCACTTACCTGCATCCAAAATGGACTGGGTGGGGACCCCTGGGAGGGATGGGGTGAGGTGGCCAGGACCAGCCAGGAGTAGGATTTGTGGGTTCTCCGAACTGCACAGAATCTTAGCTAGAGGTTCTCTCCTCGCAAACCCCCAGCAGCCCACCCATGATCAAAATTTGGACGCTTGGCAGCTGACTCATATTTATGACAGCTGCATTGTCCCAAGGTCATGTGATCACCTTTTGTAACCTTCTGACAAGCAAAGTGAGTGAGGAAGCCAGATTCACTTGTTACTCGCTTAACAAGTCCAGTGATTCACTTAACAATTGTCGTAAAATGGGGCAAAGCTCACTCAACAAATATCTGGCTCAGCAACAGAAAGTTTGGGCTCGATTGTGGTCGTAAGTCAAGGACTACCTGTATTCACTGCTGATTTAGGAAACTGAATTCAACCCATAAGAAATCAAAATCTGCTTCCCCAAAAATAATAGGAGTTCAACTCAGGCATACCATGGGTCTTGACTATTTTGAGTTAAAGCAAGTTCAGCAGTTATAAATTTAACACTGTCAGGAACCTGATTAACATATATAAAACCAGACTGAACTGGCTATGATCTGGTTAAATACCCACATCCCACCTCCTTATTTATCAAGGAAATTGGTCCATAATTAGACACAGCAGATTCCTTGCCTAAAAGTATCATGATGTTTGCCTCATTAAAAATAACAGAGAGAGAGAGATTTATTGGGAAAAGCTTTATTAATGGAAATAGAAGAAAAAAATGTATAATTTTTATAGAAGCTAGCTGGAAAGATATCCTGACCAGAAGTCTTCCCTAATTTCATAGGCTGACTTATTTTAGTGATTTATTAAAGTAGGAGAAGCAAAATCTGTAACGTAATTCTATAATGTGTGTGGTTAAAAAACATAACGTTATGTCTTCTGTAAGAAAGAATAAATATTGCACCATTTAAAATTAGAATTGTATATTGTAGCCAGCGGTCTAGGCCATTTCCAGAAGCCAAGGAGAATATCCATTTAGTTTTTATGGATGCTGAATCAAAGTATTTAGGCTTGAAAATAGTTGTGGTCACAACTGCCTAGGTAATTATAATTGCTTGGGAATTAAATTACCTGTAATGTTTCAGGTTCTGTTTCAGCCTGCCCAACCTGATGCCCTATATTGAATAAGTAAATAGTTTATTGAAGAAGTCTCCAGATCATTTTAAGTATACTATGGGTAACCACAATAAGTACATAAAACAAGGCAATATCATTAAAATCTAAAATAGGATATTCCTTATTGACCAAGTGTGATTGGAACCACAAGGAATTTGTCTCTGGTTGCATAAGCTCTCAATGTGAATTAATAAGTTATATAGATTTAAATCTCATTCTAAATAATAATACCTAAAATAACGGAACCTTCATAACATAACTAGCTGATCACCTGGCATTGCCCAGGTATTTATTTATAGGGGGAAAATGTTCTGACCAAACATAATTTCTAATGTTGAAATTTCCCCCTTACCAGAGGAAGCTCCCTTGTGGAGTACTGTGAAGCTGTTATCATGGCAACTCCATTGTGCTGTACAGTATAAGCCATTTTACGGCAGTACAGTAGAAGCCAATTTAAGGTACAACAGGCTGTATCTTACTAGAACACACACTCCAAGAGGTTTTAGGGGTGTCACAATATCCTTACAATATTTTTTTCCAGAGAGTAAGTCATCTGTGTACCAAGTTTGGTTGAAATTGCTTGAGGCGTTCCAGAGTTATGCTGGAACACACACACACGTGCGCACATGCACACACGCGCACATGCACACACGCGCACATGCGCGCGCACACACACACACATATACATATATATACATATATATACATATATATACATATATATACATATATATACATATATATACATATATATACATATATATACATATATATACATACATATACATACATATACATACATATACATACATATACATACATATACATACATATACATACATATACATACATATACATACATATACATACATATACATACATATACATACATATACATACATATACATATACATATACATATACATATACATATACATATACATATACATATACATATACATATACATATACATATATATATATATATATATATATATATATATATATATATATATTTGTTTTCGTAGATTTTCACGGGTGTAGGTATGCTGGTTTTGTTGTATTCGGGTCTTTTCCCGTGTAAGGTTGAGATTGTCTTTGCAACGTTTCGGCAGGATCACACCTGCCATCTTCAAGCTGTGGCCTTAAGCCCTTAAAACCTTACACGGGAAAAGACCCGAATACAACAAAACCAGCATATATATATAATAGAAGAAGAAGAGATAGTACCCTAATTGGTTAACAAAATGAAGTAGGGACTTTAACACATCTTGTCAGGCTCATATGAAACATAGCCATTATATAATCTGTTGTGTCAGCCAGAATCTACTATTCCCTTCCCCCTTAGCCTTTCTGCAAAGATAACAACTCCCTGTGTCAAAAATTGATTGGTACTTTGTAGGAGGAAATTCAATTTTATTTCTGTAGTAATATGAGTTGATAATTCCACAATTTCCAGCCAAACCTGAGATAACAGGGTCTGGACATCAACCTATCTAGAGATTGTTGGGTTGTAAAGCTTACTACTTCACTGCACATTCACTCATATTATAAAGTGCACTAATAATTTTCCTATACTTGGCTTGTTATATTGTATATGTAAATATATTTTGCATGAGAGCCCGTTCCAACTTAACCACTACAAACTGCG
Organism: Natrix helvetica; assembly: GCF_964273705.1. Classification (NCBI taxonomy): domain Eukaryota; kingdom Metazoa; phylum Chordata; class Lepidosauria; order Squamata; family Natricidae; genus Natrix; species Natrix helvetica. The sequence continues at coordinate 69,457,761 of NC_138552.1, forward strand.
AGACTGTGAATTTTAGTCCCATTTTAGGCACATAGCCAACTGGGTGACCTTATGCCAGTCAATCTCTCTCAGTCCTAAGAAGGAGGCAATGGCAAATGAAATTATCATTGAATTGAAACACACACACAAAGAAAACAAAAAAAATCTCCTTCTGTATTTATACAACATAAATAAAAAATATGATTAAAATGTCTCAAACCTACAATTGTCATATTAAGAGGAATCACTTTAGACACAAAGAAGAAAATAAAATACGATTGCACCACAGCCACAGAAAAGAGAACAAGTGAAAAAGAGAGAGGCAATGAATAATACTGTGTAACACATTTCAAAGTACAAAGTAATTATACAGGAATTATAGCAGGCAACCACTGCATCTTTGGGAAGGAAGATAACCTCCACATGTGATACTACTACTAAAAATTCCCCTAATGCCACAACCACTCACCATAATAATTTAGTAGGAAAGAAGCCTCAAATGAGGAAATGTCATGTATTGGTGAGAAAGGCGAATTGAAGCCCAAAGCTTAAATCAGTGCAGGCATATTAGAAGCAATCTGTGTTTTTATTTCTTTAGATTCTGGACTGAAATCAATCACTATTGTGCACTTCAAGGATATATACACAGAGAACAGATTGAAAGGCTATTATTAGAAGAAAATGATAGTATTTATGGGAGAAGAATTAGTTAGAAGAAAGAGCTGTCCTGGATTGAAAACAATTTCAATACAATACAATACAATACAATACAATACAATACAATACAATACAATACAATACAATACAATAGCAGAGTTGGAAAGGACCTTGGAGGTCTTCTAGTCCAACCCCTGCCTAGGCAAGAAACCCTATACCATTTCAGACAAATGGCTATTCAACATCTTCTTAAAGACTTCCAGTGTTGGGGCATTTACAACTTCTGGAGGCAAGCTGTTCCACTGATTAATTCTTCTGTCAGGAAATTTTTCTTCAGTTCTAAGTTGCTTCTCTCCTTGATTAGTTTCCAGCCATTGCTTCTTGAGGTGCTTTGGAGAATAGTTTGACTCCCTCTTCTTTGTGGCAACCCCTGAGATATTGGAACACTGCTATCATGTCTCCCCTAGTCCTTCTTTTCATTAAACTAGACATACCCAGTTCCTGCAACCGTTCCTCATATGTTTTAGCCCCTACTCCCCTAATCATCTTTGTTGAGACTACACAATATTAGATAAACTGTTGATACAGACAGAAAACAGACTGATCAAAGTGCTGTATAGATTTTTGTTGGAATATAAACTAGAGGACGAACATGTCAAAGAAAACATGGTCGCCTGGGCGAAAAATTTCGGTTACAATGTGGAATTGGCTAAGTGGGAAAAACTTTGGATACTTAATCAGAAATTAACATTGGCTACGGCGTATAAAGAAAATCTTTACAAGATGTTCTACAGATGGCATCTCCCGCCAGCACGGCTATCTAAAATGTTCAAAAATTTGGCCCCAAATTGATGGAAGTGTAAAAAAACACCAGGCACCTTCTACCATATGTGGTGGACGTGCAATGAGGCAAAAAAATATTGGAAAATGATCCAATCATAGTTAGAACAAATGGTGGGAGAACAAATTATGTTTAAACCAGAAACCTTTCTCCTAGGCATAATACCGGAGGGGTTTAAGAAAGATACACTCTATCTAATTATACATATACTGACTGCAGCGCGCATAACCTATGCACAGCATTGGAAAAAAGAAAATACACCAACAGAGCTAGATATAATCAGAAAAGTGTTGGCCTGTGCAGAAGCAGATAGGCTCACTTTGGAACTTAAAAATAATGGGGAATCAGAATATTTTGAGGTATGGAATAGATTTTATGATTGGTATAAGTTAAGATGACAAGACTGGAATAAATGTATATATGGCGATCGAACAGAAGGACAGACAATGTATTAAGTAGAATAACTGTTAATGGTTGAAACTAGCTGTACATAATGTGAATATATGATCACCCTGACCCCGCAGCATTGCATTGTTTTAAATGTAAAAGCAATAAAAATATATATTAAAAAAAAGCAGAAAAAATCATCTTTGTTGATGCACTCTTTCTAATTTCAATTTCAATTTATTAGCGCTTATAGACCGCCCCCTCTCCCAAAAGGGACTCGGGGCGGTGTACAGTCCATGTCAAAGAACACAATTAAAACAGTTAAAATTACTACATGGGGAATATATATATACAAATATAAAATGCATGGATGGATAAGAGGAGGATAAAAGATGTGCAGGACTGTATTGCTAATAAATAATTAAAATAAACAGACATTAAGATCCCAATACCCAATAAAATTAAGACTGTAGAATAATACCCTTAAAAACCAGTAAAATATAAATGCCAGGAGATAGGTGTTGAAATTATGCCACGCCAGCCAGTCGAAACAGGTGAGTCTTTAGTTTCTGCCGGAAGGAGCGGAAGTCGGTGGTGGTTCTAATGTCGGGGGGGAGGTCATTCCAGAGGGTTGGGCCCATCACAGAGAAGGCCCTACTCCTTGGCGTCGCCCGCTGGCATTGCCTGGCGGATGGCACCAGGAGAAGCCCCTCTCTGTGAGAGCGAATTGGCCGCAGGGATGTATGTGGGAGGACGCGATCCCGCAGGTAACTGGGCCCTATGCCAAAGATGGTGGTCAAAACCTTGAAACGCACCCGAAAGACCACAGGCAGCCAGTGCAGCTCACGCAGGAGCGGTGTCACATGGGAGTACCTGGTACTCCCCATGACCGCCCGCGCGGCTGCGTTCTGGCCTAGCTGCAGTCTTCGGGTGCGTCCCAAGGGAAGCCCCATTTAGAGAGCATTACAGTAGTCCAGGCGAGACGTCACCAGTGCATGAGTGACCGTGCGTAGGGCATCCCGGTCCAGGAGGGGGCGCAATTGGCGCACCAGGCGAACCTGGTGGAACGCCCCCCTTGCCACGGCTGCCACATGATCATCCATTGACAGCCGGGCATCTAGGAGGATGCCCAAATTGCGCGCCCGTTCCACAGGGGGCAGCTGCTCGCCCCCTATGGCCAGCGTTGGAATTAGCTGACTGAACCGAGGTGCCAGTAGCCACAGCCACTCAGTCTTGGAGGGGTTGAGTTTGAGTCTGTTGTCCCCCATCCAGACCCCGACGGGTCCAAACACCGAGACATCACTTCGACAGCCTCACTGGGGTGGTTTGGGGTTGAAACGTACAGCTGAGTATCATCAGCGTAGAGGTGGTACTCAACCCCCAAACCACGAATGATCTCACCCAGCGGCTTCACATATGTGTTGAACAGGAGAGGCGAGAGGACCGACCACTGTGGCACCCCACAAGTGAGTGACCTCAGGGTCGACCTCTGCCCCCCCATCAACACACATTGCGACCAGTCGGAGAGGTAGGAGCCGAACCACCGTAAAACGGTGCCTCCAACTCCCATCCCCTCCAGCCGGCGCAATAGGATACCATGGTCGATGGTATCAAAAGCCGCTGAGAGATCTAATAGGACCAGGATAGAGGAGCAACCTCTATCTCTGGCCCTCCAGAGATCATCAACCAGCGCGACCAAGGCTGTCTCTGTGCTGTGTCCGGGTCGGAAGCCAGACTGGCGTGGGTCTAGATATTCGGATTCGTTAAGGTGTCGCGGAAATTGCTGCGCCACCACATTCTCGACAACCTTCGCTAAAAAAGGAAGGTTGGAGACTGGACGATAATTAGCCAGCTCCATTGGGTCCAGTGAAGGCCTCTTGAGTAAGGGCCTCACCAGCGCCTCTTTCAAGGCAGTTGGTAATGATCCCTCACCCAATGAAGCGTTCACCAGGCCCAGAAGCCAGCCTCGTGTCACCTCCCAGGATGCCAGTACCAGCCAGGAGGGACACGGGTCCATTAAACATGTGGTGGGCCGCAGCCGTCCACGCAACCTGTCCAAATCCTCAGGGGCAACAGAGTCAAACTCCTCCCAGAGTGGTCTTACAAGACTCATTGTTGACGGCTCGTCCGGGCCACTGGAGGGGGCCCATCCGCTCCGGATCTGAGCGACTTTGTCCTGCAGATATTCTCCAAACTCCTCTGCTCTACCCTGCAAGGGCGCCACCCGCGCCCCCTGTGATAGGAGAGAGCGGGTTACCCTAAACAGGGCGGCAGGGCGGTTATCCGCGGACGCAATAAGAGCGGCACAATGTCTACGTTTGGCCGCTCTCACTGCCACAAGGTAGGTCCGTAAATAGGATCTTACCTGTGTTCGATCAGACTTGGAGCGTGAGGACCTCCACCTGCTCTCTAGACGTCTCCTATGGTGCTTCATCACCCTCAGCTCCTCGGTGTACCAAGGGGCTCGGGCGGATCGCTGCCGCAGGAGAGGTTGCAAAGGCGCAACCCGGTCCAAGGCCCCAGCCACCGCCATATTCCAGGCGGCCACTAGGTCCTCCGACCGAGCGCGGGTCAGGGCTACAGGTAGCGGCCCAAGCTCCGTCTGGAACCTCTCCGGTTCCATCAGGTGCTTGGGGCGGTACCAGCTTGGACGAGCTGGCTCCGCCTCCTCGCGGTGAGGGGTAGCGACAGGGAAGTCGAGCCGGAGACATGAGTGATCTGACCATGACAGGGGAGTGATAACTAGGTCCCCTATTCCCAGATTACTCGTCCACTGTTCAGATACAAAAACAAGGTCCAGTGTGTGACCACCCTCGTGTGTGGGGCCCTGAATTAGTTGGGTCAGGCCCATGGCTGTCATGGAAGCCATGAACTCCCGAGCCACCTCAGATGCTGTTCCCGTCGACGGCAGGTTGAAGTCCCCCATGACCATAAGCCTGGGGATCTCAACCGCCATCTCTGAGATCAGCTCGAGGAGCTCGGGCAGGGCCGCTGATGTATAGCGAGGAGCCAAGTATACAATCAGCAGGCCCAACTGCCTCCCTGGGCCCCATTTAACACCTAGGGACTCACAACCGGGTATCTGAGGGACAGTGAACTCTCTCGGTTCTAGACTCTCCCGAATAACTACTGCCACCCCGCCACCCTTACCCAGGGCCCAGGGCTGATGGAATGCACGGAAACCCGGTGGGCACATTTCCACGAGGGGTAAGCCACCCTCGTGGCCCAACCAGGTCTCCGTTATCCCTGCAAGGTCCAGCTCCCCCTCGGAGATCAACTTACTAATGAGGGGGGCCTTGTTGGTTACGGACCTTGCGTTGCACAGCATCAGCCGCATGCCCTGGCCCTGTAGTTCCTGACCACCCAGTCTGCGGGGGTTGGTACAAACGACCGGGCGTAGCCAACAGCCACGGTCTCCCAACCAACCTCGTGATTTTCTCCTGTCCTCGCATCCCCCCCTCCCCACGACCGATGTAATAAAACAACCCTCTACTGGAATAGCTTGTTCCCTCTCCCCCCCCACCTCGCTCGCTCCCCTCCTTTACTCACCTGTTCGACTGGTGCTGGCTTCTCTCCCAGCCTTGTTAACCCACCCCCCCTCCCTGGAACCCCCTAAGAACAGTGTAAAACATTTCGATAAAAAGCCCCTCAGCTTTCGTTTCTTCCACCTTTCGGGGTTCGCAAACCCGTCATCAAGGCAGGCCCTTGAAAGCGCCAAGGGCCATACCTGCGAGAGAGGGGCCTCTCGCAGGCGGAGCAGGTCTAGCCTTGAGTAGATTGGTAAAATATTAAAACCCAATTGGGTAAGGTGCAGATGGTAATAGTTAATAGTTAATAGCTGGAGGCGAAGATGTTAAAGATGTTAAAGGGGAGCTGGGGGGGGGGGGGAGAATGTTCCCAATATTTCCAGAACGTGAAGGTGAAGCAGGTGGAGATATCATAAAAAATAAAAAATGGGGGACAATCAAGGTGGTTGAAAGTAGATGTAATTACAGACGTGGGTTCTCTAATAAATGGGGGGTGGCCTTCTAAGCCCAGCTGTTCTTAGTCTTAGTCTGGTCTGGGCAGTCTGGTTCCAGGCCATCCCCAACCATTATTTAGGTCTTCTTCTTCTCTACTGGTTCCCAACATCCTCACCTTGACCCCCCTATCCGGCGTCTCAGTTCTCAGTTCTCTTAACATTCGCAGCAGTTTGGGGAAACACTTCCAAAAATTATCCAGACACCAGAGCAAGAGTCTAGAGTCTCCACATCTTTTTTACATCGTGGCAACCAAAACTGAATGCAGTATTCGAAGTGTGGCCTTACCAAGGCATTATAAAGTGGAATTAACACTTCACGTGATCTTGATTCTATTCCTCTGTTTATGCAGCCTAGAACTGTGTTGGCTTTTTTGGCAGCTGCTGCACACTGCTGGCTCATATTTAAATGGTTGTTCACTAGGATTCCAAGATCCCTCTCACAGTTACTATTATTGAGCAAGGTACCACCTATACTGTGCCTGTGCATTTTGATTTTCTTGCCTAAAGGTAGAATCTTACTCTTTTCACCATTGAATTTCATTTTATTAGATAGTGCCCAATGTTCAAGTTTGTCAAGATCCTTCTGTATCTTAAGCCTATCTTATGGAGTGTTGGCTATTCCTGCCATCTTGGTGTCATCTGCAAATTTGATGAGTTCACCATTTATTCCCTCATCCAAATCATTGATGAAGATGTTGAAGAGTCCTGGGCCTAAAAGAGAGCCTTGGGGTACTCCACTGCATACCTCCCTCCATGTAGATGCAGTTCCATTGAGGACTACACGTTGAGTGTGATTCGTCAGCCAGTTACAAATCCATCTGGTGGTGATGCTGTCTAACCCACATTCTTCTACTTTATCTAGTAGTAGGTTATGGTCTACCTTATCAAATGCCTTACTGAAGTCCAAGTAAATTATATCAACGGCATTCCTCTGGTCCACTAATTTTGTCACTTTGTCAAAGAATGCAATAATATTAGTTTGGCATGATCTGTTTTTGGCAAACCCATGTTGGCTTTTGGCTATTACTTTGTTTACTTCTAGGTGTTCGCTAATTCGTTACTTGATTATCTTTTCCAGAATCTTCCCTGGTATTGAGGTCAGACTGATAGATCTATAGTTTCCTGGATCTATTTTTTTTTCCTTTTTTGAAGATGGGAACCACATCAGCTCTTTTCCAAATCTCAATTTAGATTTGGGCAACTCAGCCTCATATTGGACATGTAACACTATATTATTATTAGAGTAATAACTACTACTACTATAGAGTATACCAAAAAAAAATCAGAACCATCAGGAATTATCATTAATGCTTAGACCTGGGGTATCAACCTTGGCAACTTTAAGATTTATGGACTTCAACTCCCAGAATTCCCCAGCCAACATAGAACAGCTGGCTGAAGAATTCTGGAAGTTGAAGTCCACAAGTCCACAAGTTACAGACTGCTGGCTTAAAGTACCATTGCAAAAAAAGAAAAAAAGAGGGAAATAGCAATCAGTGTAAGAGCTAATCAAGTAGTAGAATATTGTGTGAATTCACAGGATTTCTTCCAAAGGCTGAAATACAAATAGAAATAGCACTTAGTCTTGTATATCACTTCATAGTGTCTTTACCTCACTTTCTGAGTGATTTATAATGTCAGCGTATTTCCCCAAACAATCTGGGTCTCATTTTACTGACCTCAGAAGGATGAGAGGCTGAGTCAACCTCAAGTCCTGTCAAGATCAAATTCTAGACTATGGGCAGAGTTTGCTTGCAATTGTGCATTCTAACCACTGTACCACCAGGGCTCCACATTCCCTTCTTCAAATCCACAGTTTATACTTATATTGCTCCCTAAAATAAAAGGAATATGCATTTACTGCCTTCAGGAGCTGTGCTAAACTTAACTCTCAGTTATACTAAATAAGATGCTGAGAGACCAAACTTGCTCTAATCCCTTTTCTTCTATGAAAAAAAGAGGAAAAGAAAAAGAAAGAAAGCAGCTATTATCACACATCATTCACAAACCAAACCAACATCTTCAATGCAAGGGCTGGGGTCTCAGTGTTGGAGTCAGTTTTTTCTGAAGGCCTTTGGGTAACCCCTCCCCTCCTTCTCCCCCCCCCCCCAAATAAATAAATAAGGCAGATGATTCTAGCTTTCTCAATCTGTCAGAGGCTGGAGAGCATAAAATTCATCACCCGGATAGTTTGAAATATGATAATAAAGAAATAAGCAGAAAAGGGATAAATTCATCAAAGTGCAAGAACTATTTGAAGGGAGAAAAAAAGAATTTCCTGAGGTAACTGTCCTTGACCTGGCTCTTTAATCGAGTGAAATTTCATCACTTTATCTAATATCATGCTTCATGCTTCAGGCTCCTGGCAATTCTATTTTAGTGTGGTCTAATGGGCAGCTGACACATCCACTCAGCACCAGACTGCATAATATCTGCTGACACACTGTGTGGTAAGCACCCTATTGAGAGTGTTTATTTGTGCCTGGCAAGGAGGAAAAAATCATCCAGTAAATGTCTCTTCATAACCATTTCAATCTCAGGTTTCAGAGTCTCTGTAGGCTTCATATTTCAAGAAGTTCCATGAAGCTGGATAGGGGACGGGGTGGAGGTGAGATGGGAAATAATTCTGTACTATTACCTGGTGAGAGGTTGTCAAAATACCCGTTATGGTTGTCTGAAACCTGGATCTAGAGAGGGTAATCAAGAGTGTCATCCTACCTACTTTGCAGGCAGCTTTCTTCTCAACCACTGATTCCATCTGATATTCAGAAATTAGCAAGTTATGTTGGAACCAAAGCTAGTAATACAAATGAAGCTCTATTATAGTTATTCAGTTCAGTAAGCATGGCAAACTCATCAACAGCTATTGGCAGCTATCTGGGAATTCCAGGGAAAACATGGAGAACTGAAGATGGATGTGCTAAAAGTGGAACCCACAACCACAGTATTATAAAGTGGCAGTGAATAGACTGGCTCTTTGTAATTCCACTCTGGACAAGGATAAGACTTCAGTTTGCCCACAAGTACTCCATATAGGTGCTTCTCATGAGGAGACCTAAATATAATGGTTTCCAGCAGTTTATACTTTGGGAGATATGGGAATAGTAACCTTTTGCTCATACTGAGGTCAGTGCCTCAGCAATTCCTTCAATCCTTAGCCAAACAAGTTTTAAATACAAGTTTAAAGGCTTTTTAAAAAGCTTATGGAATAAATAGCAAAAGGTTGATTAGAACTTTGAATTTGAAAATTGTAAATGGGCTAAGGGTACAAATGAATTTAAAAGAAGATTTTGGAATTAATTATAAAAGTCCTTCCGGTGGGAAAATGCAAAATATTGAACACCCAAGATAACCAAAGCAATGAATTAAAGGAGAAGAACACTTAATTTTTTCTTATTAAGGCAGAATGAAAAATATTTTTATTGGCTGAGCTCCAAGCTTGGCAAATTGGTTGCAAACGTTTCATCACCATTCAAAACCATTGCACATCGTCAGTGCAAAATATTTTAACGTTGGAAATAGTGAAGGTTATTTTTGAACCATGGACTAAGAAGTTAATTTTAAGATTATCCGCCTCTATGAGAAGATTATGTTTCAAAATTGTTATGAAAGAGGAACAAATTTACCTGATGATATTGAGACTGACATGAAAGTTGATTTAAAAAATGATGTACTGCAAGAATGATATGAAAAAACATGCTACCCTGGACATACAAAAGAAACTATCTGATGTGTTGATAATTAAAATGGATATGCAAATAATAAATCAAGAGACGAACCTGGATAATTTTCCTATAATGGATTTACAAAAACAAATATTTGTTAAAGCATAAAGAATGTTATGAGAAGGAACAATGAAAACAAAATGAAAAGAAATCCAGTTTTAGGAACTTATTTGAAGGAGCCTGAACATCAAGGCTGTTTAAAATAAAAGGAAGGAATATAAATGTGGTTTATTTCATTAAGTTTTAACTGGGTATGTTTTAATATCTGATAATCTTTAATGGGCTTTTGCTGATCAAGACTGAACAATGAGGCTTTAAGGATTTGTTCATTGCTAAGAGATCATTTGTTTTATTTTAAGAGAAAGTGATATGTAAGTTACTAAACGTTATACTTGTTGGGATGAACAAGTATAAATTTTCCTTCATCTTTCTTCTTTATATGTTTCTTATTCTTTTTCTTTTTTTCATTTCTGCACTTTCCATTTTTTCCTTTCCCTTTTTTTCTTTTCTTTGCATTAGTTTTTATCTTTTTAATCATAACTTTTAATAAAATTATTATTCAGAAACCGCTATTTGCATTGTAGACATGGTGGGACTTTGTGGTTTATACTGATTTATGCTTGCTATTTTCTTCATTCAGTATTAGTTACTAGTAGATATGCTTTTTTTTTTTTAAAAAAAAAAAGCAACCACAGAATTAGTGTTGGAAGGAGGTGAATGGGATAGAAGGGAAAGCCATAGTTCTCAGCCTAATCAAGTATATTATGATCAACAAAACATCCTTGGAAGAAAACAGCATGAGATTATAAGTGATGAATGATTCACTCCTCCCAGCTTAGGCAAACATTAATGTTCTCCTTAAAGGGAACTATGTTGTTTCTTGCCCATATATGCTCACAATTCAAATAGATTAAAACTGAAGAAATGTGTCTATCGTGAACAGACCCAGAAGACATTAAAAACTTAATTTGTTTTAAATTACACTTGCGAAGTCTATAGACAGATTCTTCACACAAAAGATATCAGTTCCTGAGAGGGCTGTTTCCTTAATTTCCAAAGGCTTCTAAATTACTGAGTTGAAAGTACAGGAAATTCCCCATGAATGAACCAGGGAGGAGAGCAGCTAGTAAATTCTCTCAATTTGAGCAGATTCCATAGTATATGAGGGAGGGAGGGAGGGAGGGAGGGAGAGAAAGAGAGAGAGAGAGAGAGAGACAGAGAGACAGAGACAGAGAGAGAGAGAGAGAGAGAGAGAGAGAGAGAGAGAGAGGGAGAGAGAGAGAGAGAGAGAGAGAGAGAGCTTTTCATAGACCAGCAACACTTTTTCCCCACCTAATATACATTCGGAGTGATAAATAGTGTGCAGATAAATAGGGCCTTGGGGAAAACTATTTCACTACCCATTATATATCTTTCTTGGGAACTGCCTGTAGGAAACTCTTACTACACTCCCAGGATCAGCTAAGAGGGCAAAGCGGAGCATACCAATGAAGAGGCACAGGCAGCTTATGAGGACTATAGAGAAACAAGGTGAACCAGGATGAAAGAGAGAAACTTACAAAGTATCACTGGACACAAATGGTAACTCTTAAAATCAGTAAAGATAGGAAACCAGCAATGATCACACCAAAAGAATGGCTATTTTCTGTTGTGGTCTGCTGGCAGCCTGCAGAGTTGGAAACAGAATCAGACAGCAAGGAGGTTGGGGAGGAACATTGGCTGGTCCTCGAGTCTGGGGAAGGTTCAGATAAGGGCTCTGCGTCGGAGGCAGAGAGGAGGCTAGGACCCTCTGGGAGTTTTGTGCTGCATCTGGAGGCTCCAGAGTTGGACATCTGCAAGGCAGAGGAACAGGCTCCCCCTGTTCCCAGAGTGTGCATGTGCAGAGCTGTCAGAAGGCAAGAACAGTTAAGAAAGAAGGGATGACTCGAGAGTAAGGCTTGGAGGTGATTGGCCCCTCCCATAGGATATAAAGGAGGAGCAAAGGCACATGAGCTTTTGCAGGAAGCAACTTGGTTCATGCTGGTCAGTTTATATTCTGAAGCTCCATTTTGACTCTTTGCTCCATGCGGCCTTGCCAAGCTAATTGCCAATTAAGTCTTTGGCAGGGTTTCAAGGAAGATAAAGGTGGGTGCTTATCCGTCTTATCCCGAAAGACTTTGGCAGCCTACTGTAGGACTCTTCACAACGATTTGGGGGTCATTACGGGCTGTGAATGAACATAATTCACAGCCTTTGAAATAAAAAGAGGGTTTTGGGGACTAAGTGTGTGCTTTTTACTTCTTCCAATTCCCAACCAACTAACAAGCAGAATATCATTATAAGCAGCAACTCTCTTGTTTCAATAATATATACTGGAGATCATACATGTATATCCTCAACTTACAATCATTCCTTTAGTGACCATTTGCAATTACAACAGCACTGAAAAAATGACTTGTGACTGTTTTTCACACTTACAATTGTTACAGCATCCCCATGGTAACATGATCAAAATCCGGACACTTGACAACTGAATTGGCATATATTTATGATGGTTGCACTGTCCCGGAGTCATATGGTCACCATTTCTGATAAACAAATTCAGTGAGGGAAGCCAGATTCACTTAATGATGGATTCACTTAACAACTGCAGTGATTCACTTAACAACTATGGCAAGAATGATCGTGAAAAGGGACAAAACTCGCTTAACTGCCTTGCTTAGCAATGGAAATTTTCCACTCACATGTGGTCGTGAGTTAAATTCTATCTGTATAAAGTGATTGGTTTATTTTAATTGGTTCTGTGAACTCACATATATTTTGTTTCTGGAAACTTAAGCTAGAAAATTAGGACAACGGTCAACAAACAATAAACAATACCTTAGTCCAATTTTTAAACGAATTCTTGGTTTCTTTGTTTTTACTCTATATTTAAAACTACTGTGTTTATTTCAATGGGATCTAAACAATAACAGAATAACCAATTTGGAAGGGACCTTGGAGGTCTTCTAGTCTAACCCCATGTTCATGCAGGAGATCCTATCTATTTCAGACAAATGGTTGTCCAAGATCTTAAAAACCTGAAGGGATGCAGCACCCACAAGTTCTGAAGGCAAGCTGTTAATTAAGTCAATATCTAAATTTTATGCACTGATTTGTATACATACTTAAGAAAAAATAGGGAGAAATGTGCCTTAAATCTGAAGTAGGAAAAACTTTCTTAGAACATTATCAAGGATTCAATGCTTGTGGAGATTATTCAAATAGAGGTTTACAAGCTGTGGGCTCCCCAGCTAATATATACAGCACATAATGCTGCACATAAATTGCCTTCATAAAGTTATCTTGCTATCTGGGGTATAAAATGATAGAAAAGACAAAGTGGGATATATTGAATCTTGATTTTACTCTCAGCAATTCTCAGGAATTGGTCCATGAGCAGAAAATTGCCCAGAATATTAGACAGGCTCACCTATAAATTTAAATAGGGAATTCTTAGGGATTGGAGGAAAGATCCATTTTTAAAAAGCTGTAAACTATTTGGAGTGATGCTTTAGTGTCTCAATTCCCATTGCTGTGGAGCTAAACATAATGCTTAATTAGGGATTCAATGTTTATACATCCAATCTTAAATAACCTTATTAATTATTAGGTCTGAAAGGTACAACATGTATTCAATAAAAAATCAATAATTGGCTTTGGTGTCGTGTTCTGAGGACAATTAAATAATTAATTTGAATTTTTGAAAGGGATTTGTTGACTTAATAAATACAAAATGAACATTAAATACTTGTATGGTATAAGAGATTAACTGCGATGCGTAGAACATCTGCTTGGCAGTTTTTAATTCTCTCTGCCTAATTAGAGATATTGAATATAACATGTAGCAGTTGTCAGTATCTCAACCATTATGATTTCACATAGAGCAGTTTCCATTTGTTTAATTATTTATTTATCTATTAAATGAATACGAATTAGAATCATTTCTAAAGAACTTTCTAACCATCTGGTATCGATGCCGCAAGACAGGCAGTTTTCAGCAGGCCTCCCAAGATCACACAAGAACATTTAATTTTGGATCTTGTTTCCCATGCAGACACTTTGGGATTATCTTCCATCTGGTCATTTTTAATACTTGCTAATACTGGTATGGCTGGCTATGGAAAATAGAGTTATTCCAAACATTTCTGCTTCACTTTATTTCATCACTGCCCTGAATGGTCCTCATAGCAGAAGTTGGACATCATGAACAGCTGAGACCCGGCAGTGATTGATTTGTTGGCATCAGGTTGTTTGAGAGACTGTCCCTGGATGCTAAGGTTAGACTCTAAGGGAAACGATGCTGAGCAGTTTCCTGAATTCCTCATGTAAACATTCCTATGTTAACCTTAAGTCATCCTCTCCAAAAGATGAGTCAACCCCCAACTTTATACATTTCCATTCACGTGGTTCCCGAAATGTAATGTGACATCAGTAAATCTTGGGGGCGGGGAGGAAATTAAGACTGTATTTCCACTTAGCATAATTGATAGTAGAATTCCCATAGACATGCAAGGGGATCATATTTAAGTTCATTATTTCCTCATAATGTTCCTTTCTCACAAATCTATCACTTATTTTATATACGTATAAAATAAAGGTAAAGGTAAAAGTTCCCCTCACACATATGTGCTAATCGTTCCCGACCCTAGGGGGAGGTGTTCATCTCCATTTCAAAACCGAAGAGATAAACATCAGAGTTGTTTATAAAGAGTTAAAAAGAGATAAACATCAGAGTTGTTATTTAGTGCATGAAGAGCCATCGTTGTCCGAAGACATCTCTGTGGTCATGTGGCCAGCATGACTAAATGCTGAAGACGCATGGAATGATGTTACTAAATAATACAGGATGGAGATGGTGTTGCATATCGCTGAAGTGGTCACAGCTTTAAAATGTGGTATTTCCTTTTCTTTATATTTTATAGAAATAACTACACTGATTAATGCCCGTGCTTTCTTTAATGAACAAAACACAATATGGAGTAGATGGACTCTATAGATTTCAATGGGAAGTCTCAGATCTATTAGGCAGAATACGATCCTTTCTTTCCAAAGAGCAACTAAACAATATTGAGAGTAAGTCATAATGGTTCAGAAAAGCAAATAAAAAACAAAAGAGATAAACATCAGAATTGTCATTTAGTGCATGAAGAGCCAGCGCTGTCCGAAGACGTCTCCGTGGTCATGTGGCCAGCATGACTAAACACTGAAGGTGCACGCAACTCTGCTACCTTCCCACCAAAGGTGGTTCCTATTTTTCTACTTGCATTTTTTACATGCTTTCTTTTTTTTTTTCAAAAAAATTTATTGGTTTTTATACATTTATGGGGAAAGGTAAGGGGATATACAAAAATTTTTGGCAGCTCCCACACTAGTGATAGAAGTCCATCCAAAACTCACAATTTTTACAATCTTAAAAACAAAAGATAAAAGATAAGCAGAAAACAAAGCCTTATTCTACATTGTCAACCATGTGTTCATTCATTTTCCTTTGTCACTTTCTAGAATATCACCAATTACTATTATTTCAAATACTTTTATTTTTGTGACCTGAGCCTTTTTGATATTGCTCCTTCCTCCCTGTCCCCAGAGAAAGCCTCAGCCCCCCCCCCCCCCTTATCTTGCACTTTGCTGTCTTTTCCACTACCTTTGCTATGTTCGTCCTCTAGGAGGAAAAGATGCTTTTTGATGAAGGCTTCCGCCTCCTATACAGTACACAAGGAGGCATTTTTTACATGCTTTCAAACTGCTAGGTTGGCAGAAGCTGGGACAAGTAACAGGATCTCACTCTGTTACCTGGTGCATAATATAAGGGATACCAAAAATGATATTACTTAACCAAAATTAAACTGAAAAATCAAGTACAGTATTTCAAATTAATTGCCATGCGTTGTACCTGAACTCTGAGATGAAGTTCCTAAAGACAAAAGAAACCTTCTTACATTTGAATTTGCAATGTGACAGTATTTCTAGTTTCTGTTGATTTTATAAAAGTATTTTTCTTTTGTTTTTGTTTCAAAGACAATGATCCATCTACAGTTATCAAACTAAATCCAGACATCCTTGATGGATTTAGTGGACCCAGTGAATGCCATTTTTTTACTGCCAACCACAAATGAGAATGTGATTCCTTTTCTTTTCTGTAAACAATATGGTGAACCTTTTCCTAAATATAATATATCACATTCTTTTGGCCTACGCCTGCAAGTATTGTTCTGCCCTAGGCTTCCCAAGAGCATGAAGCAAACTCCTTGTCCTGACAAAAACCCCATTTTATTAATTTATTGTGAATTCTGCTCATCCACTGTTGGCAAAGGCTTTCAAAGGAGGATTTACAGTCACAGACCTTATCTGACTTGGAGACCTGCCAGGCCGATATCTGCAAAACGTGGCGAGGAGTCTCAGAGAGTCACAGGCCAATTAAGCGAACTAATTGTGTCCTGCAAACTCCACTCCCCTTTCGCTCCTCTTTAATTTCCTCTGAGAGGGGCTATTCATCATCCACCTGTGGCCTTACTCTCAAGTCGAGCCCTGTTCTTTAGCTGTTTTCTTCGTCTGGCAACTCTGTGTATGCACACACTGGGAACGGGCTCCAGCTGTTCATCTGCCTCACTGATGTCTGAATCTGAAGGCAGCTGATAACTGGCATATGGCTCTGGCCCCCTCTCTGCCTCCGACACAGAGCCCTCATCAGAGCCTTCCCCAGACTCCAAGACTGTTTCCCCCCAATTTCCTCACTGTCCAAGTCTGCTGTATAACACACAGGAAGACGTGACTCTCAACCCATATCATTTTTAAATCCTTGGTTTTTTAAAGAAAAAATATCACAAAAAATAGTTTTCTTTTATGGCTAAATGATTTAAAATAAAAATAGAGACCTGGTACTATAACCTATCAATGCCCTCTTACTATTTAAAGGAAGAACAACAACATTCTGGCAAACTGCCTTAAAAGTAGAATTTCCCATCTTAGACATTACTGCACGTGAGGTTCATGAAGTTATTTTTGTATTTAGTCCAACATGAAATCAGAGGGAGTCTCAATTCTCATATATCATCACACCTTACATTTAGAAAGAGGGACGTGGTGGCTCGGTGGCTAAGTCACTGAGCTTGTCGATCTGTTTGGCAGTTCGAATCCCTAGCGTGAGCTCCCGTTACTTGTCCCAGCTTCTGCCAATCTAGCAGTTCGAAAGCATGTTAAAATGCAAGTAGAAAAATAGGAACCACCTTTGGTGGGAAGGTAATAGTGTTCCATGAACCTTCAGCATTTAGTCATGCTGGCCACATAACCACGGAGACAACTTTGGACAGTGCTGTCTCTTTGGCTTTGAAATGAAGATGAGCACTGCCTCCTAGAGTCGGGAATGGCTAGCACATATGTGCGAGGGAAACCTTTAACTTTTACCTTTACATTTAGAAGAGCCCAACTCTTAGCAGGGAGTTCTAATACCTTCCCAATTTTTGGACAATCTAAATTGGGGGTCCCGTACTCCCAGTTCATAGCCTATTGGGAACCAGGCCAAGCAAGCAGCAGGTGAGTGAGTGAGGCTTAATCTGAGCATGTGCGGGATCTGAGTTGTGTGAATGAAACCACCCCTCCTCTGATCCGTGGAAGAGCATTTTCCCCCCAAACTGGTCCCTGGCGTCAGAAAGATTGAGAACCACTGAGCTAAATAATACATGATGTAGGTGGTGTTGCATTTTGCTCTGTTCAAGTGTTCACAGCTTTAAAATGTTGTATTTCCTTTTCTTTAGATTTTACAGAAATAACTAACTACACTGATTGATGCTGATGCTTTCTTTAATGAACAAAACTCAGTCATGAAGTAGATGGACTCCATACATTTTAATGGGAAGTCTCAGATCTATTAGGCAGAATAGGATCCTTTCTTTCCAAAGGACAGCTAAACAAAATTGAGAATAAGTCATAATGGTTCAGGAAAGCAAATAAAAAAACAAAAGAGATAAACATCAGAGTTGTCATTTAGTTCATGAAACCACTGTTGTTTTGCTGTCCTAAGAATTCAAATAGCAGCAATTTTGCAGAACATTTGCTAATGATGACATATTTATAGAACCAGTATGATGTAGTTGATTTGGCAGCCATGAGCGAGGAATAATTTTAAAATATGGGAAGCGGATTGATGAAGCAGTCTTGAGCAGCTGAAGCAGGCAGACAAGTGGTTATGCATTTTAGACAACACAAGAATTAAGCTTGCCGATATCTAGGGTACATTTAACTTTTGTCCTCTGCAAAATTGATTACTAAAGATGTGGAAGCAATTTGTGTCGAATGAAACAATTTGGACATGGGTCATGGAACTGACTGTCCTAGTCAAGTAGCTATTTCCAGAATGTCCATAATGGGATTTCTCAACCTTCTTTGTTGAAGCACTGAAACCAAGCTGATAAATTGCAAGAGATTCCTGGGAACCAGATAAATTAATCCTACATAACAACTCTTGACTGCTTGTATTGGCTTCCTTTCAGCTGAGCTATTCATCGAAGCCTCTGTATATTATGTGCATGGGAGGGAGGGGAGTTTCCCAAACCCTCATAAATGAAAAGTAGAAATTATATTAAAATGGCACAGCCCAACACATTGAAGCATTTCCTCAAATGTTGAGGGCCATTTAAATTTGCTCCATAGTCTACAGAATGTTACCTACTTGAATTCTGATATAGTAATGGTGATTGAACACATGTGGTTCTCCAAAATGTGGTTTTGCCCTAATTCCACTAACTATGGCAACTACGCTGGAAGCCACATGATGTTCATTAGGTCTGAATAATAATTGGTGTATAATTACAAAGTTTACATTTAACTCAATAAGTTTAATATTTGGCTCTTTTGGTCTAATGGAACTGCTCCAGGGAACTGATGAATGTGCATTCTTAGAATCTTTCATGCTCCTTCTCCAAAGGGCTTTCTTCCACCTACACCCTGAAAAAGCTGTAGTAACAATGTATGCAGTAGTGGGATTCAAAAAAATGTAATACCGGTTCTTTGTGGACGTGGCAGGGGAAGGTTACTGCAAAATCCCCATTCCCTCCCCACCCCACTAACCTGCTTTCCAGCTCCGTTCTCCTGTTCAGGGCAGCAAAAGAAGATCAGTTGGGAGGCAGCAGGGTCGGGGTCAGCCAATTTGCTGGTTCTCTGAACTACTCAAAATTTCCGCTACTGGTTCTCCAGAACCTGTCAGAACTGGCTGAATACCACTTCTGAATGTGTTCCATATAAACGATGTAAAAAGTACTGATGTCATCAGGTATCAGCAGCAGCAGCTGTCCCTCCCATTGCATACTCCATAAAGCAAGAGAGAAATAGAAAATACTATATTTAATACAGATACTTTAATTATTTCAGTCCTTCTTAAATCCTCCGTACATTCATTTTAACCATGGGTGTACTACTTTTGGTGGCTAAAGGTGTTGGGACAAGTGTTGGGACAAAGAAAAATAGGATATGATCCAAGTACACTCTTCTTCAATTCCATCTGCTCTTTCTCTTGTTCTCTATATAACTGATTACTAAAGATGTGGAAGCTTTAGTAAGAAGAAGGTTATTTCATCCATCCTTTCTTGCCTTACTCAGTCTTATTTTTAATATATAAGACTCAAAAAAAAAATCAGATAAACCGGGGCTGAGGTTCTTCAAAAAAACTTCCAAGATGCTACATTCACCAGTTGGATTGCAGATTATGCATCCATAATTCATAATCTAGATCAGGAATGTCCAACCTTGGCAATTTTAAGACTTGTGGACTTCAACTCCCAGAATTCCCCACCCAGCATGGCTGGCTAAGAAATTCTGGGAGGTGGAGTCTATGAGTTTTAAAGTTGCCAAGGTTGGACACCCCTGATATAGACAGAAGACCATCTGAGCCCCTGGGTAGCAATCAACCATAAAAAGTCTTTACTGTGTCCTCCAGAACCCTTCCAAAATATGGCAGTGAATTTTGTACAGGTTTTGAATACATGGGCAATGACCCTATTAACTTTATAAAATTAAATTGAAATGAAATTAATCAAAATACAATTTTTGTCTTGGTCTTGTCAGATACTTCCTGCTTTTGGGAGGGTGGCAGCCAGCATGCCACTCAGTTCTACACCTATGCATATTAAATCCAACTTTTTTCCCCCAATAACTAGCAGACATACCAAAACACAACTTAACCTTAAAGTGCTCCTGGTAAAATATGAATCCTCTAGTGAATGGGAAATTGCACATTATTCCTTCAATAAAGCAGTATAAAGCTGAAATGAAAATATGCACCCTGAAGAATAAGATTTTGAAAAGCTACGGAACAATTTAAGTGTTCAGCTCTAATGCGCCTTTGAAAGGCACTATGTCAAATTAGACATATTGCAAATCCTATGCTACATATTGCTGGGTTGGATTGTTAAAAGGACTGTAGCAAACTGCCTTCTTCCAGGAGACTTCATGGCTTAATTAATGGATGCTTACAAAGCACAGCAGGAACCTTTAATAAAAATGCTAGAGAAGTGCAGAGAATTATTACTTTCCATTTGTATCATAAATGAATACAAATGCTTTTGTGGAACTGACATTTTCACTGATATCTGATATCTCGTGTTACATTTAATATTTAAATGCCCCCCCCTCCTCCTCCTCTGGTACAAATATGAAAAGAAAAAGAAAGATCCATGGGTAGATTTTATTCATTTGTCTCAGGCCTTTATCACACAGCAGGAAAACAAGTTGCATAGAGCAGCAGTGACTCAGTAACTACTACTTTCTATTCTTCATTGAAGGTGATTCCTACTTTACAGTCACATAATGGTTCGTTTGAGAAGGTTTACTTACCCTCTTCTAGATGGGATGACAACTCTGAACTTCAGTTCCCTCCCCTCCCCAAAAAGTTCATAATTGAAATAGAGATAGCCTCAAGATCACAAGTGGACTACTATGGCCCCTTGACCACCTGTGGAAACTTCCAGAATTGGAATTGAAGTCCACAGGCTTGGAGTTGAAGTCCACAGGCTGCCACGGAGCTATAGCTGCCCACCCCTGCTCAAGATTGTCTAAGATTCAGTTCTGTCTAAACCAAGTGTTGGCAAACTTAAATACTAAAAGAGCCATTTGGACCCGTTTCCCACAAAAAAAGAAAACACCGGGAGCCACAAAGGTCCTAACCGAAAGCCCCCTGTTCAATTCTTGAGCTGACCAGAAGTTCAGTTCCCCCACCATAGAGTCTCCTCCTAGCGTGACATACTTTTTCCTCTACCTGTCATAACCGAAAGCCCTATCAATTGTAGAGAGAACTGGAAAACCCTCT
The DNA here is from genome assembly GCF_964273705.1 of Natrix helvetica. Taxonomy (NCBI): domain Eukaryota; kingdom Metazoa; phylum Chordata; class Lepidosauria; order Squamata; family Natricidae; genus Natrix; species Natrix helvetica. The sequence continues at coordinate 69,478,691 of NC_138552.1, forward strand.
CCTTGCCATAGAGTCTTCTCCTGGCGCACTGTGCTTCTCTCTACCCCCCCTCTCCCACCGGAAGCTCCTCTCAAAATTGTGGCACCGACCAGTGACGGAGCCGCAGCAGAGGGAGGAAAGAGTCACATGCAGCTCCAGAGCCGCAGTTTTCTGACCCCTGGTCTAAACCAAGGCATAAACCAGAGCTTATGCATTGTGTTGCTTTTCCATAGATGGCAAATCCAGAGGACTTTCCTTGGTGCTGCTGCTGACATTCCAATAGTTTGGTAAGAAAGTTTAATATTAATAAGGGTGACGCTTGAAACTTCCAGTTAAATGAAATGTTACATAATCTAACTGGTGCAATCTAAATAATTTTGTAAAAGGCCTTTTCCTTATGGCCCCGCCTGCTTCAAAATTTTATTCCTAATTACTTCTTCAAGCACCAGCATGTCACCAAAAATCAATATTTGTCTCAAAATAGCCCTGGGCCAGTAGTTAGTTCTGAACCAATAGTATATGTACCACCTGTGGGTTTCAAAAGTTGGGTGGGACAAAGGGAAGTCAATGAAACGTCAGTTAAATTTTCAAAACTCAACCTAGCAGGTTTTGTTAATGCGTATAAATGTGAAACATCTATGATGATGGGATAGAGCAGTGGTGGTGAACCTTTGATCCACCGAGTGCCCAAACTGCATGTGTGCATGCCCAAACTGAAAAGTGTGCACTTGTGCAAACGTGTGCATGCATGGACATGCACACATGAGTAGCAGAGACCCCAAGACCAGTTGGCTGGCAGAGGCAGGGCATCCCAACACCAGCAGCACAGCAAGAGGTGAGTTCTTTTTCTTTTGTGAGTTTCTGTTTCGTTGTTTGCAGGGAAACAAGCTCACGAACGAAATGCCACGGAGACCTGGGATGATGGTGCGTTTGCCAGCAGAAAGGGTTCTGCATGCCACCTCTGGCACACGTGCCATAGATTCGCCATCGTGGGGATAGAGTGATCATGGTACTCAAGATACAAAACTCTTGAGTCTAACAGTGATCTAGGCAGTAGTTCCTTTCAGCTTCTTGTTAATTTAACACTCTCAGTGGTTATTTAAAAAAAAACACCTCAAAATATTCCCATTTATGTGTGGAATCAGGGAACCTGTGTGCTGAGGCATATGAAAACTAAGAAAGTTTGTCTTCACTCTCTCTCTTTAAATTGTATAGCATATATTAAATCTAGAAGACAATAGAGTGAAAGAAGATCTACATTATATATAGACTGCCATTATATCTTCTTTTTATGATACTGATATGGAGACTGTTAAAACCTAATAGAATATATTAAAAAGATTGTCATTATGTACAATGGGTCTCCCCAGATGGTAATATCTGACATAAGAAAAATCCTCTTTTATTCAAATGAACCCATGGGGAAAAAAAGGCAATTTAGGGGCTGAAATAATGTGGGATATTAATTAAAAATCAATTAACAAGGTGGTTATGGTCAAGTCTACAGTGGCAGTGTCTCCTTTGAAGCTAAGGGGTTATAGCTAGGGTCAAAAAGTGCAGAACCAAGAACAGCCTGAGGTAGTGGCTGCAAAACACCTTAAGTCAGGGGTGTCCAAACTTGGGAACTTTAAGACTTGTGGACTTCAACTTGCAGAATTCCCCAGCCAGCATGGCTGGCTGGGGAATTCTGGGAGTTGAAGTCCACAAGTCTTAAAGTTCCCAAGTTAGGACACCCCTGCCTTAAGTAGACCCTGTCTCCAACAACTGACACATGACTTGTCAAGCTATCTGTGTTTATGTCAGTGTTCCAAGGTAGATCAGACTAGGAAACCAAAATCACAAACTCTAATACTGCAGTACTTTTATTATGAAGTTACTATAAAGTAGAAGTGAGGAACTATGGCCGCTTTATGACTTGTGGACTTCAACTCCCAGAATTCCAGAGCCAGCATAAAAGTTGAAGTCCACAAGTCATTAAAAAGTCATAATTTCCTACCCCTGCTGTAAACAGACCTGCAGGTCTGAATGTGCTTCCTACACACCTCCCCTTTATATTTGTGAAAATAGGTAGTCCTCAACTAACAACCATCTGTTTAGTGTACATTCAAAGTTGCAACGGCACTGGAAAAAATTGATTTAAGACAATTTTTCACACTTATGATCCTTGCAGCATCTCTCGGGTAATGGGATCAAAATTCAGATGCTTGGCAGCCAATTCATATTTATGATGGCTGCAGTGCCCTTGGGGTCATGCAACTACCTTTGGACAAGCAAAGTCAATGGGGAAGCTTGATTCGCTTAATGACCACGCTACTAAATTAAAAACTGCAGTGATTCACTTAACAACTGTGGCAAGAAAGTTCATAAAATAGGGCAAAGTTCACTTAACAACTTTCTCACTTAGCAATATAAATTTGGGAATCAATTGTGGTTGTAAATCAGGGATTACCTGTCCTAGAGAGGGTCATGTCTGAGATGCTTACTCAGATTACATTACTGCTCTGGACTCAGATTTCTCTTATCTGACTGTTCTCTGGGTAGCAGTTCTTCCTCCTGTTTCTCATGGTTATTTTTTCTGCCTATTTGTAGTATGCATCTTGTTAGAACTTGAAATTAAAAAGAACTTATCCCTACACTCATCTGAACCCAGGATTCTTTGTAAGTATACAGACAAGAATGAATTCTTTACTTTGTTGCCCAAGTGATCACAGAATTTGACCCTCAGTCCGTTGATTCATACATTCATGAGACTCTCCCTTATGTGCATATACCATACTTACACCACAATCCAACTATTCTTAGGGCTAATACTGGATCCTGAAATATAAAGTGCATAAGAGAGAAGATTGTACATAAAATGCATAAAAGATGAAATATTAAAACAGTAATGCATACAAAACAAGAACTGAAAAGACAGAAAATGCCGCCTCTCCAAAAAAATTAAAGAAACAGTGGATCACCTAGTTAGCTGCTGCAAGAAGGTTGCACAGAAGGTTGACCAAAAACATTGGTGTGACAAAATAGTAACAATGGTGCACTGGGAGATCTGCAAGAAATAATATTTGACTGCAAGCAAGAACTGATGGGATCACAAAGTAGACAAAGTAAGGAAAAACAAAGAAGCTGAACTGTTCTGGGACTTTAGAATTCAAATAGACAAGCACCTGCCACATAACACCCAGACTTCACAGTTGTAAATAAGAAAGACAAAAACATCTGTATAGTGAACCCTTGAAGTACCTGTAGACTTGCAGAAGAACTGGAGAAAATCACAAAATATAAAGATCTGCAAATAGAAGTAGAACAACTATAGCAAAACAAAGCAAATATAGTATCAATAGTAATAGGTGCCTTGGGTGCAATCCCAAAAAATCTGGAGTCCCACTTGAACACTATCAGCATTGACAAAATCACCATCAGTTAATTTCAAGAGGCAGCTTTACTTGGAGCAGCTTACATCCTGCAACGACATATTTAATATTATTAAGCAACAACATCTGCCCTTCTCAGATTCTTAGCAAGTAGGTAGACAAAAATGCCAATTCCAATCTAAACATTTGACTAACTGTGCAACCAACTTATTAATTGTATATGCTTCCCTACTTCTATCATCTTTGTTGTTGTTGTTGTTAGTTGTCATGTCATGTCCGACCCATCGCAACCCCATGGACGACATTCCTCGAGGCCTTTCTGTCCTCTGCCATCCTCTGGAGTCCATTTAAGCTCATGCCAACTGCTTCAGTAACTCCAGCCAGCCACCTCATTCTCTATCATCTCCTCCTTCTTTTGCCCTTAATCTTTCCCAGTGTTAGGCTCTTCTCCAGTGAGTCCTTTCTTCTCATTAGATGGCCAAAGTATTTGAGTTTCATCTTCAGGATCTGGCCTTCTAAAGAGCAGTCAATTGAAAAACAGAAAACAATACAGAAAGCTCAAAAATGCCAGAAAAGAAAAAAAAACAATAGGAAGAGAAAAAGAAAGAAAGAAAGAAAGAAAGAAAGAAAGAAAGAAAGAAAGAAAGAAAGAAAGAAAGAAAGAAAGAAAGAAAGAAAGAAATCCAGAGAAAAATAGAAAGGAGCACTAGTCATTCTTTCCAAAGGCCTTTGCAAATATATGCACGCAGCGTAGAATAACACACCAAAAGAGATCATATCAATGAAAATGCACTGCAAAAATGCATACATTATGCAACATTGTATTAAAACATTTGTACACTTTTTTTTAAAAAAATGCACAAAAATGTATTCACTTTTTGTGAGAAGTAATGGATGCAGAAGAGGATGAAGCGACTCTCAGATTTGAAACCAAGAGAAATTGACATTGATAGAGTCATCTGTCATTGCGAGAGCCTTACTAAATATGACAAGCATGTCTAAAAGCATGACCACTTCAGCAGTAATATCTAGGGAAAGCTAAAGTAACCAACGTGGGGACCGTTTCCTTAATGCCTTTGTCTCGTGGGAACCATTATGTCATTAGCAGCTCTAGTGTGGCTGGGGAAACTTTTTACAAGATCTAACCTCAATCAGATGGAAAAGATCCCAAGAAATCAGAACAGTGTCAGGAATCTTGTGTCATGGATATCAGAAAAATCCAAGTGCTCTTGAGTCACAATTTTAATTCTACCAAGTCAATCAAACCTACCTACATCTATAAATAACCAAAGCTTGAATGACACTCACTTACCAGCTTCCCAGGTAAGTATATACACTCCACAAACATTGCTGCCTTTCTTCTAGAATGATCTTTACAGCATGTTAATGGGGGCTGCAAGTCAGTCACAGTTGGTTTCCTCAATGTTCATAACTTCTGCCTCTTCTGCCCAAGGGAAGGAATTATTACCATAATCTACCATCCGAGCAAGAACATCTTTCTCAAGCCAATTAACCTCAGCTCATTCCATTATTAATTTCCCGGCCTTCATACTTTCTCTTTTGCTGCTAGATTTAGATAAGACTCATGTCTAAGTCTCTGTGATCCCATCTGTGGCAAATATTCCCCGAAGGAATATTTTGCAAACTACTTATGTTTTAATTTTATTTCTGATTGTCAGAAAGATAATCTTAATCCTGGCCAATTCATTAACAACCACTTTGAACTATTTTCCTCTGATTTTATAACCTAATCATAACCAAATGTGCTGGAGTTGGATTTGAAATCCACCCTGGCACGTATATTGGTATGAGGGATTCTTTGTCTTTCTTACGAAATAAGAGCAAACATGAAGGACAATGAAGAAGAGAAGGACAGATTATGCTATTCTGGTCCTGTACTCAAAGACAATGGAGAATCATTTTAACATTTTTTGTGTGCATGGGAAACCTAGTAAAATTACATGAAAATAAGACATGCTATCATAACACTTCCCTGCTCCAAGCAATTTTATTCATAATTAAACACAGAATTTTTTTACTCACTCCTTGTAAGATTTATAAGGTAGTCCTTGACTTCTGAACATAATTGAGCCTGGAATTATGGTGGTAATAAGAATTCTTTATTGGCCAAGAATGATTGGACCAGGGGTGGGTTGTTGCCAGTTTTACTACCGGTTCTCAACCCATCCATGCTCCAAACATGTGCTGCGCATGCTCAGAACAATTTACAGTGAACATGTTGGCTGGGGAATTCTGGGAGTTGAAGTCCACAAGTCTTAAAGTTCCCAAGTTTGGACACCCGTGCCCTAGAGGATGAGACCCACAACTAGGTACAATTCTCAAGATGGAGTCTGATCAATGTGTGGGGATACATGGACATGTCCTAGAGACTGAGAAGTTCACTGAGAATGAGCACCAGGTAAGTCCAAAAGCTTGGAAGAACCAATCTGTGGTCCCTGGTGACTGACTCAGATTGGATCCTGCAACATTGCAAACTAAACAATAGCTGAAATCTAACAGTTAGTACAGATCGAAATTCCCCATCTTTTTCCTGCACCCCTTAAAAGCTGCCTGAGAGTGTCCCACTTAACTTCAGAGTGGCTTTTGAGGGTACATTGGAGCTGAAAGGAGAAAAAGTTCAATCCCATTACAGGAGTCGACATTCCCTTATGCAATATTGGAGAAAGTCTTCTATTTTCTAGCATGCATATGCCAACTGATCGTTGTGCCGCACATGCATGCCAAAAACTGGAAGACCAATTGGCCAGCGTGCATGCACATGTCAGAGTTCATTTCTTGGCATACACATGCCCTGTGGGCTGCTCCTCTTCCGGGTTGCATCCCTGATGAGCGTGCACACTCCCTTTTCGGCACCCGATGCCGAAAAGGTTCACCATCACTGGTATAAGTAGTCTTTGACTTATGACCACAATTGAGCTCAAACTTTTCATTGTTAAGAAAAGCAGTTGTTAAGGGAGTTTTGCAGCCCTTTTACAACCTTTTCTGCCGCAGTTGTTAAGTGAATCATGGCAGTTGTTAAGTGAGTTATGCAGTCGTTAAGTGAATCTGGCTTTTCCCATTAATTTTTGCTTGTCGGAAACCAGCTGGGAAAGTTATAAATGGTGATCACATGATCCCAGAACAGTGTGATTGTCATAAATACATGCCAGTTGCCAAGCACACGAATTTTGATTACAGAGATCCATGGGCTGCAATGGTTGTAAGCAGTGGTGGGATTCAGTCAGTTCGAACCTATTCGGGAGAACCAGTTGTTAACTTTCTAAGCAGTTCAGAGAACCGGTTGTTGGAAGAAATCTCATTTTGTGTTTTTTCCACTTTATAGGGCTAATCCAGCCTAAGGTTAGGTTGTTTCCAGCCTAATCTTTATTGCCCTGCTTACAGAAACTGCTCTCCGATTAACCATTATTACATTGTAACAGCTAAAGTGAGCCCTGAGTGATGTTGAGTTCGCCATGCCCATCCAGTCACATGACCACAGAGCCACACCTAACCAGCTGGTCATTAGGGCAGAGAACCGGTTGTTAAATTATTTGAATCCTACCACTGGTTGTAAGTGTGAAAAACAAAAGCAATAGCACTTGGACTTATATACTGCTTCACAGTGCTTTACAGCCCTCTCTAAGACATTTACAGAGTCAGCATATTGCCCCCAACAATCTCGGTCCTCATTTTACCGACCTTGGAAGGATGGAAGACTGAGTCAACCTTGAGCCGGTCAGAATCGAACTCTAAGCACAGCGCCACCATACTCATGAGTCACTTTTTTCAGTGCCGTTGTAACTGCGAACAGTCACTAAATGAATAGTTGTAAGTCACGGACTGCCTGTGCATAAAAACCAATGCACGGTTATCTGATTTAACAGGGTAGCGCTGAATCGGTAAGAGTCATTTTACATCATGGGATTATTCCACCCTAGGTAAACACTCAAGCCTCATTTAAACCTTTCCATGGTAATATACCAAGAATAAACACCTCGTGCAATCAGCAGCACTGGCATTTCATACCGCCCATTAGTTAAGAGGCTTGCAAGAGGAAGCACTGGTTTCCCAAACTGCAAATGTTTGGATGGGCTGTCAAAAAGCCATTCAGTAAATGTGTTCCCCTCCAAGAAAAACAAACCCTGAGCAAACAAATCAAGTGGTGCAGAAATCCTTTGCACAAGATGATAGGCAAGGCCTCCACGCTGACACTGTACGTAAGCCAAGTTTTCATGTACTCGGATGGCTGACGGCCAACTCCTGACATATTCATTATATTCCATCATGTTAGGTGCAGATTGCATTGAAGTGATGACAGTTACAAGACAGCCAACAAGAACACGGACATTTTGGCAACAGGTGGCCTTTCTCTTGCACTGGGGAAAGTTAATCTAGTTTATCATCAAAGTATATTACATTTGAGGAGTGTCATGTTTGGAAAGGTTTTTGAGGCAGATCAGACAGAAGGAGCATTCTTCCGCAGAATGGAAGTGTCTCACCTACGTTCCCCTCTTTTGGGCTATTCAACTGTTTCTTCTTGGTTTAGGTCAGAGGTATCCAACCTTAGCCACTTTAGGACTTGTGGACTTCAACTCCCAGAATTCCCTAGCCAACCATGCATGAAGGTCACCGGGATCTTGCTGCTATTTTGTAGAAAAGCACCTCGGGGTAACACTCTCGGGAGCTGCATATCGCAGTTGCTGGCTGGGCAATTCTGGGAGTTGAAATCCACAAGTGCTAAAGCGGCCAAGGTTGGACACCCCTGGTATAAATGATTTAAGAAATTGTTGTGGTGATTCAAGTAGGAGATGTACAGTTCCAAATTTCAATTTGTGTCGTTTGTCAATGACCGGCAGAAATAGGTTGATCGGAAGTTCAAAATGTAGAATGTTTGTTCAGGCATTACATATGTGGTATACTTGGATCCTTCAATCCACCCTTCATTTTCTAAAGTTGACCTTTTTCAATGGCATAAAGATTGGACTGTTAGAATTAGGCAACTGCGATGTGAAGCCCCAATATGTTATCCTGAGATCCTTTCTACAAAATGGCAGCTATATTCTGGTGACTTTCATGACACAACACTTTAGAAGTATTGAATTTCAATTAAATTTAGATTAAATATACAGTATTTCAAGTAAAAAAAAAGCACCAAGGTTTACATGTTACACCCCTTTTAGGTGGCCTGCACTGGTTGCCAGTTGTTTTCCGGGTGCGATTCAAGGTATTAATTATGACCTTTAAAGTGCTCCATGGCTTAGGCCCAGGGTACCTGCGAGACCACCTACCGCCACCAGTAGCCTCCCACCGTCCAGTGCGATCCCACAGAGTTGGCCTCCTCAGGGTCCAATCGGCCAGACAGTGTCGGCTAGCGACCCCCAGGGGGAGAGCCTTCTCTGTGGAAGTGCCTTCCCTCTGGAATGATCTGCCCCTGGAGCTTCGCATAATCCCCGACCTCCGGTCCTTCTGACACACCCTAAAAAGTTGGTTTTTCCAGCAAGCCGACCTGGCCTGAACAAAATAAAATAAATGATTGATTTAATTGTTAATTTTAATCTAATTTTTAAAATGTTATTGTTAATATTAATTGAGTTTGTTTTTGGATACTCTATCTAATTTTCTTTTTAACTTTTGTAATATGTGTTTTTTTTTAATGTTGTACTGAGTCCTTTGGGAGAAGGGCAGTATATAAATCCAATAAACAAACAAACAAACAAACAAACATTTTAGATTGTTTTGTCCTGAGCTTTCCAATGTTGTCCTGATCCTACCCATTTTTTTTAGAATGATTAAAAATGGTCATCGACGCATCATGCAGACACCATATAGGTGTGGTATCACAGTACAGGTACTGTACATAAAGAGTAGATTTTCATTGTGATCTACCAAGGCATTTATTTATTTATTTTCTTCCAAAATAAATTGATTGAATCAACTCAAGGGCCAATACCTACCTAATGCCCGGCCTTCTGTTTTCCCCACTACAACCTTGTGTGGAGAAAAAGAGACTCTCATCCCTCACAATGATTGGCTGTGGAAGTTTGTGTCTCTACCTTTTATAAAGCTTCAGCCAGAAAAGACTGGGAATAGACAGAGTTTATTTGTTTATTTATTTAAGAAAATTTACATATCTGCCCAAGTCACTTTTAGCTTATAACAATAAAAACCCAATATAAAAAAACAATAAAAAGCAATAACCACCCCTCACCTCCTGGCTTCAGGATAATGATTGAACCCCTAAAATTACTTTAGAAGACAACCCTAACCCTGATTAGGCCTGTGAAATTGCACGTGGATTTTTAAAAATGCATATATTTGAAATTGAAGGAAACAACAGATATTCTTCTTGAAAAGGCACTGTGGAAGGTTTTCTGTTTGTTGTTCTTCCAATAAACCGAACAGAATAGAATAGCATTCTTTATTGACCTAGTGTGATTGGACACACAAGGAATTTGTCTTTGATGCAAATGCTCCCAGTGTACATAAAAAGACAAGATACATTTGTCAAAAATCATAAGGTACAACACTTAATGATAGTCATAGCATAGCAAATAAGCAATCAGGAAACAATCAATATCAATATAAATTGTAAGGATACAAACAACAAAGTTACAGTCCTGCAGTCGTAAGTGGGAGGATATGGGCGATAGGAACGATGAGAAGACTAATAGTAATAGTAATGCAGCCTTAGTGAATAATAGTGTTTGACATTGTTGAGGGAATTATTTGTTCAGCAGAGTGATGGCATTCAGGAAAAAAACTGTTCTTGTGTCTAGTTGTTCTGGTGTACAGTGCCCTATAGTGTCGTTTTGAGAGTAGAAGTTGAAACAATTTATGTCCAGGATGCGAGGGGGCTGTAAATATTTTCACGCGCCTCTTTTTGACTCATGCAGTATATCGTTCCTCAATGGAAAGCAGGTTGGTAGTAATTGTTTTTTCTGCAGTTCTAATTATCCTCTGAAGTCTGTGTCTGTCTTGTTGGGTTGCAGAACCAAACCAGAAAGTTATAGAGGTGCAGATGACAGACTCGGTAATCCCTCTGTAGGATCCTCAAAACAGAAAATAAATTTGACAGTGCCTTTCCAAAAAGGAATGGTTTGCAGGATAAAATGCTGGAAGGTTTTGTTTTTTTTAAATTATATGTTGTAAGTACAACATTTCTGCAAAAGTTCCTAATTATCACTACAGTTGGTGTAAATGTGAATGATTTTGGATCCTCATGTACATTCCATTTGGCATTTTTCTATATAATACAAAAATTATTGTTGTGCATAACTGCATCATTCTCGTAACTTTTCATTACATTAGAATAACTAAGGAGAAATCTGACATATTTCACATTCTGTACTGCTCTCTGGGTTGCCAAGAATAAATTATATAGCTAATGCAATAAATTAAATCATTTTCAATCCAGGATGTATATCTGGAATAAAGAACTTTAGCGGATCCCCATAATAACTGAGCATTTGAATATATTTCAAAGAGGGTTCAATTGCAGCTACCAATTCAGCAAAGACATCTAGTTGCCACAGCGATGGTAACAACCTTGCATTTTGAATTTTAACAACTTACTTTATCTAGATTTACTTCCACTGATGCAGTGGGAAAAGGCAATTCATTACAAAGACCCATGAATGAAGAAACAGTAGGAAGCTTTGACTTGGCTTAGATTGGTAGACATTATCAATGTCTTGCTATTTAAAAAAACACTGAGGATGAATCACCAGAAGGGAAAGAAGCATTTGTCATCCAGCTTTGAGCTTTCCAAGGAACAATTTTGCGACCATATGTCTGAAGTTAAAATGGGGGTGGGTGGGTGGTGAATCTTGCTAGTAAGAAAACCTTTAAGACATTTTCAGAGAACTGGAAGTGCAATGGAACACCTGAACAGGCCTTGTTTTTTCAGCCACAAAACTCTCTCTAAAATTGCTACTTCTCTTATACGTTTTGGTATGAAGAAGAAAGAGGAGGAGGAGGAGAATGGAAGTTTTCCAATCTTAAAATTAAAATGTTTTGATTTAATAAATAAAAATACATTTCATACTTTACAAACTAGCCTTGTATATGGTAGAAATACATTTTTTGATACCTTGATTTATGTAGTGACCAGTGCTATGCATTACTCAAGAGGCAATTTACCTGATGCTGAGAAAACTTTAGGCAATGGAAGAATATATCTAATTATTGTATAATGGCCACTGGTTTTAAATAAGCTATAGTACGTCAACTAATTGCAGTATCTTCTTACACCTTTTTCAGAAAGTGTATGAACTAGAGAATGGGTGCACAATAATTCATTAGATCTAGAATGTCTCTGCTTAACTTACTTCTGCTGGTAATTATCCATCTCGTGAGATTTAAATAATACCATATTTAATAATAACCCTCTCTTTCTATATAAAGATATTGTTCCATACAGATGGAAGAGGTTAGCATACTGAGACAACCTTTCTTTTTTCTCAAAATGTAACATGAGCATCCTTTTTTCTAAGCATTGGAGGAAATCAAGATTCTCATATACTGTACAATTGCCATTGACATGATATAAAAGAAAGCTCAATCTGAGACATTTTGAACAGATTGAGAAAACTCCATAAAGCTGGAGATACAAACACAGTGGATACAACTATTCTGATCTAGGTCAGGAGGTGCATAACATCATTCTTACAGAATAACAGAATTGGAAGGGACCTTGGAGGTCTTCTAGTCCAACCGCCTGCTTAGGTGAGAAAACCTACACCACTTCAGACAAATGGTTCTCCAATATCTTCTTTAAAACTTCCAGTGTTGGAGCATTCACAACTTCTGGAGGCAAGTGGTTCCACTGATTAATTGTTCTAACTGTCAGGAAATATCTCCTTCATTCTAGGTTGCTTCTTTCCTTTATCAGTTTCCACCCATTGCTTCTTGTCCTGACCTCAGGTCCTTTGGAGAATAGTTTGATTCTCTTTTTTTTTTTGTGTGTGGCAGCCCCTGGAGATATTGGAACACTGCTATCATGTCTCCTCTAGTCCTTCTTTTAATCAGACTAGACATACCCAGTTACTGCAACTGTTCTTCGTATGTTTTAGCTTCCAGTCCCCTAATAATCTCTTGCTCTTCTCTGCACTCTTTCTAGAATCTCCACATTTTTTTACATTGTGGTGACCAAAACTGGATGCAGTATTTCAAGAGTGGCCTTACCAAGGCATTATAAAGTGGTATTAACTCTTCACATGATCTTCATTCTATCCCTGCTTATGCAGCCTATATCTTTAGATTTGGTGAAACTTTGCATCTTATATCCTAAATTCAATATGGCCAACATGAGAAAAAGAAGATCCTTATGTTAGTCTTTGACTAAGACTAAGAATTCGATTTGATGATGAGTTTAAGACATACATGGGCTGTGATGGTGCAGCCTTAGTGGCACAGTGGTTAGAATGCAGCACTGCAAGGTACCTCTGTTGCCTGCCAGCTGCCTGCAATTTGGCAGTTCAAATCTCACCAGGCTCAAGGTTGACTCAGCTTTCCATCCTTCCAAGGTGGGTAAAATGAGGACCCAGATTGTTGGGGGCAATAGGCTGAACTCTGTAAAGGGCTTAGAGAGGATTGTAAAGCACTGTGAAGCAGTATATAAGTCTAAATGCTATGCTATGCTATGCCATGCCATGCCATGCTATATGTTATTTCTATCCTGAACATGTCCTTTTTCTACTTTGTTAAGTCCAACTTTCCCTTGTCTGGATGAAGACATTCCACAAGATTCAAATGAAACTTTTGATCTCCAAAAAGGGATGTTGCTATGATAAAAAGGCACTGGTTATGGTTCCAAAACCATAGAATATAGCAGTGATGGCGAACCTTTTTTTGCTTGCGTGCCATAAGGGGGGGAGGACGGGGGTCATGTGCAGGTGTGCTGCACCCATAATGCAACGTGTGACCTCCCCCAATGCGCATGCGTGTATGAGAGGCGCTCCCCCCCACTTTTTGCATGATTTTCTGCCCTCCCCAGGCTCCAGAGGCACCCCTCCCCGGAGGCCCTTTGGAGGCTTCAGGGACCTTCAGGAGGCTTCTCTGAAGCCTCCGGAGGTCTAAAAAGGACCCTACGAGCAAACAGGAAGACTTCCGGAGCCTTCAGGGAAGTCTCCGGAAGGTCCCTGAAGCCTCCAGAGAGCTTAAACCGAGCCTATGAGCAAACCAGAATTCCGCTCCCAAACTTCCGGTTTGCCCATAGGGCCAGTTTTTTGCGCTCCGGAGGCTTCAGGGAAGCTCCTGAGGCCTCCGGAGGGCCTCCATGGGGGTGAGCTCTTTTTGCCCTCCCCAAGCTCCTATAAAGCTTCTGGAGCCTGGGAAACGCGAAAAATGGCTTTAAAAAAAGCTGAACTCATCTGGCCAGCGCGCGCATGTATGCTGGCCAGTGACAGGGCAACGTCTCGTGTGCCCTGACAAATGGCTCCGCATGCCACCTGTGGCACAATTGCCATAGGTTCGTCATCCCGGGAATATAGGAATGCTGTTCCAAATATGTATAACACAGTGACGTGCGGTGAGGTTTATGACTGGTGAGGCACTGACACAGTGCTGGGTTTCAAATATTTTTAGACTTGTGGACTTCAACACCCAGAATTCTACAGCCAGGCATGCTCAGTTCCGATTTAAAATGACAGCATTTGTTTTTCTCCTTTGTGAAATAAGTTTCCTCTTTTCATTTTCATTTTCTTCTCCCTTCCCCTCCTTCCTCCCTCTCTCCCTTCCTACCCCTCTCTCAAACACACACACACACACACACACACGTTGGATTGGACTATCTCTCCTACCCCCTTCCCTCTCTCATTCACTCTCAAACAAACACACACAAAAAAGTTGGATTGGATATCTTTTCCAATGGCTTGAAAGCAGCTCCTCTGCCATCCCCCCCCCCCCATTCCCCTGCTGCCTTTCCCAAACACCTCCACCATTGCAAATGCAGCCTGCTGTCTGGGTGGGAAATGCCTGGAACACAATAAAGCCCACCCACCACCTCCTGCTGGCAGGCTGGGGTGAGAGGAGAGGCAGAGAAGCCGGAGGGGAGCCAAGCAGAGCCTTCCAAAAGAAAGAGGCTGGGGGGAAGTGTGTGTACTACAGCATGGCTCTTTGCCTGGCTTCCTGCCTCCTCCTGTGGTCTCCTCAGTGCTCACTTGTGCTCTCCCTCCCCAAGTGTAGTTTGATTGCAGGTGGAGCCACGTTGCCTTTTCAAACTTGTAATCAGTGAAGCTGGGCTAGATTTTTATATAGTTTTATCCAGCTGTGTGTGTGAGAGAGAGAAATGAATGGGGGCCTGGGGAGGAAGTCACTACACTTGGGGAGGGAGAGCACCAGTGAGGTTAAGCAGAGTCATCCACGGTGAGGCAGCAACTAGCTCAGCTTTTTCCTTTTACTTTTTTTTTCATGATGAGAGTGGTGAGGCTATGCCTCACTTGCCTCACCTGACTGCACGTCACTGGTATAACATGAGATGTGACCTATTTAGTGATTGCATGAATATCTTTGCAAAGTACATAGGGAGGGGCAGGGAGGGGCAATCCAAATTGTGACATTGGTTTGACGGAATCTCCCTTCATTTTTATTCCATTCTAGACACAGGCCTTGCAATTCGTCTTTGAAGATCGACTTTAAGGAGAGGCCCAACATTGGTAAAAGAGATTATTTGTATCCCAGGTTTGACTTGTAAGGTCCGAGGTATTCTCTGTGTTTGGTGGTTTGCTTGCAAACGTTTCATTACATCAACTAAGTTGCATCATCAGATACCTAGTATGGTAATGAAAGGTCTGCAAGAAAACCAGCAAGCTGAGAGGCCAACAAGGACCCCACAGACTCAACAATTAAACCTAAGTGTGTTTTAGAATGACCCAAAAACCATGTTTAATAGGGCTGATATCAAGTCCTCGATGTATGACTGAACTATATAAAGTTTTGACATTTTGTTCCTTTTCTTTTTTCATTTTTGGTCAAAGCATGAAGGATCTGTATTTTTGTAATGTACACTTTGCCACTTGGGTAGAACAAGCCATAGGTTTCTATCAGTGGTGGTATTCAAATAATTTAACTACTGGTTCTCTGCCTTAATGACCATCCGGGTAGGCATGGCTCAGTGGTCATGTGACTGGATGGATATGGCCAACTCAACAGCACTCACATTGATGGGTGCTTTATCCTAGCTGTCACCAGGGACGTGCGGTCAGGGGAGGCAGGGGAGGCAGAGCCTCACCTCTCTTTATGAAATAATAGTATATAATATTATATACTATATATATATTATATTATAATATTATACACATCCGTCCGGCCGCGCCCGGGAGCTGCGGAGGCAAAAATGTTGTCGGTGCTCCCGGATGACGTCATCCGGGAGCGCCGACAACATTTCTGCCTCTGCCCTCCGCAGCTCCCGGGCGCGCCTGGACGGAGGTAGCCAGAATGGCGCCGAGGCAGTCCGGCGGGCGGGTGAGCGACCGAGGATCAGGCTGCCTCGCTCGCTCTTTCGTCTGCCCGGACCGCCTCGGCGTGGCTGTGGCTACATCCGTCCAGCCGCGCCCGGGAGCTGCGGAGGGCGGCGGCAGAAATGTTGTCAGCGCTCCCGGATGATGTCATCCGGGAGCGCCCGGGAGCTGCAGAGGGCAGAGGCAGAAATGTTGTCGGCGCTCCTGGATGACAAAGGCAAGAAAGCGACTGGGGAACGACGCGAACCTTCCTGCCTCTGCTGGATTTCGCACGCTCCTCGCGACTCCAACCTCACCGCACGTCACTGGCTGTTACAATGTAATAAGGGTTAACTGGAGAGGCAGTTTCTGTAAGCAGGGCAATAGAAGCAACACCAGAATGTTCCCTTCCTGGCTTCCTTACAGGATTATCCCTGTAAAGTAGAAAAAAACCAAAATGAGACTTCTTCCAACAATGGTTCTCTGAACTGCTTAGAAAGTTAACAAGTGGTTCTAGCAAATAGGTGCAAACTGGTAGAATACCACTACTGGTTTCTATGTAAGTGGATAAACAAATAAAATTTGGATATGTTTTGGATAAACCATGTGGGTGGACAGTGTTAAAAACTCCTGTTCTTCTTTACTCCTTTAATCAGCAACACTAAAAAACATTTATTTTGGATATAATATTTTAAGCATCTGATATACTGGGTAAAAACAAAAACATTCATAAACAAGTCCTTTTTTTTTTTTGCTTCCAGAATATAAAATAATACTTCCCAATACTAATAACAAAGACACTATTTCTTAAAATTAGCATAAATATATATTGCAAAAGTATTGGGCCAAACTTCGGATTTCTATAAATTATTTTTTATTGCAAACTTTCACATCATGAAGAACAGTAATAAATATTGCAGGAACGCTGCCAAGCCCTTAACTGCGCTGGTGTTAACACACGTTGCTACAATACATGCACTGGCAATTAGCATTAGACCAGAAAGATTAATACTGGGGGCATTTTTCCCACCTTTACAGGATGTAAATTAACTCTCTTATCGATCGTGTATAAGCAAGGTAATGTGTTAACTGTTAAAAATACTGCAGGGTATAAGAAATTTATTAGGAAGCTAGTCTCCGGAGACATGCTAAATAAGTTTTTTTTTCCCCAAGTGAAATCTGTTTACTGAGGTTTCTACCTGCAGCCATAAAAGAGTGCTACTAATGAAACCAAACATTGAAATAATACAAATGAAAGGAAATCCTAGAACTGAAAAAGATTTTCTTACAAAAAGAAAGTTAAGCTAGAGGGGAACTAAGAATATGTAATTGCTTCCAAGTGTTGGTTTAGGGTTTTCCATTAAATATGCAGAAGGAAAGCAAGTCAGTGGGAAATGGCAATGAAGTAGCCGTCATTGGGGAAATTGCTTTCAATCAGAAAAGGGCATTTAAACAGTCTGGCGAGACAGTAATGCAGAATTTGGGGGCCTACTGATGGGTCAATACATACCCAGCAGTTTTTAGGGAAAGCGATGTGTTCTGTGCAAACCATTCCTATAGAAGGTGTTGGATGAGGAGGGAGAAGAAATTCAATTTGCGGATCAAGGGTGCAGAGAGAGGAAGAAAAAGTGACTGAAAAGGCAGATCTGTTCATTCATTCATTCGTTGGTTTGTTCATTCGTTCACTCATTCATTCCTTGATTTGTATGATGCCAATCTCGCCTAGAGGCAGATAGGCTCAAAGTAAACAAAGAAGAAGGAAAGTGAGAAGTCAACTTGTAAATATAGATGGATAATACTGGGAACAGGAAGGAAGGAAGGAAGGAAGGAAGGAAGGAAGGAAGGAAGGAAGGAAGGAAGGAAGGAAGGAAGGAAGGAGGGGAGGGAGGGAGGGAGGGAGGGAAGGAAGGAGGGCATATTCCTTCCTGTCTATAAACCTGATTCTCAAGGACTGGTGAAACACCGGGCTTCCAAAAGTTCATAGGAGGAATATAATTAAAGTTGGTGTTCCTTTGCAATAGCCACTTGTCAGTGTTTTTAACTGGATCAGCTCAGCAGGTGTCTTGATTTCCTTGGTCACCTTGGCATAGGTGAGGGCAGTTCAGGGAACTATTGATATAGTCCTCTTTTTTTCTGATCCATACAGAACTACTTTACAGATAATTTTGCAATAGACTACATTGAAGCAGAAGTTTCTCAGGAAGGAAGGAGTATGTTCCAAAAAGTGGAGGGCGGGGACAAGAAGCAGCATAGCCCAGGACTGTGAAAGAGGAAGAGAGTTACGATAGACACTCTCCAGAATCACTGACGGTATATCTGTTAGGGTGAGAGTAGTAAGGGTTTAGTCTGAAAATATTCTGTTGTGTGTATGCAAATGAGGAGGTGAATCCTGGAAGAATTGGTCTGCATCGTTCTTGGGCTTAATGTCTATGGAGATTCTCAGCCATCCAGGTCATGGTTCACTTTCTCTAAAAAGCCCAGTTTGTTAGAGTTTGTTGCAGAAATCAAATCCAGAAAGCCGACACTGATAACTGATTCAGCAGGATTCATTAACTTCTCTTTATATACATAATAACACATGAAGTAATATATATAATACCTACATCTGGTTCACAGGCAGAGGGGAGAACATGGTATTCAGTTTCAGTTCAGCAGCAGACCAGATTTGTTCTCTTGCACAGACTCAGAGCTACATATGTAAGCCACGCCCAGACTCCGAGCCATCTGGCATGGCTCTCAATCACCAAATAGTTCCCATTGGCTGACCCAGTTGCCATGCCTATACATTGGCTGACCTTGTTTCCATGTCCTATTCCAGCCAGTCCCAAAGGCTGACCTGTTGCTATGTCCTATTCCAGTTCATGAATATTCTGACACAGTGGCCTCTTGGAAAAAGCACCTTTGGGACATTCTTGGGCTTAGCTTGACAAAATCTTCCAGGCTATGTCACAACTCAGTAGGCCTGCTCCAGGGATACCCAAAACCTGGGCATATGTGGTCTAAGGAGGCATTACACTGGAGGTATTAAAATCAACTCCTAGAAAGCTTAGGAGCTTCCTAGAGGCTGCAACTACAAGTCCATTTTAGGTGAGACCCTTTGCAGGCTTCTGCCTGCTTTGTCATTGCACTGGCTGGGCTCACATCCAGTCTTTCAAGGAGACTCAGCCTCAGTTGGCTCAGAGAGAGACTTCCTGGGATAAGCAAAAGCTTTCAAGGACAGGAAAAGCTCAGAGTTGGCTGCCCAATAGCTCAGCTTCCCTTTGAGCGATTTTAGCTGGAAATGAATTTTTTTAAAAAAATATGGTTTCTCTCCAGGATAATCAAAAGCTGGCAAAGAGGGGAAGAGCTCAGAGTTTGTTACACAGCTCTGCAATTTTCCCATAAGTAACTTTAGAAATTGATGGAACAGATTATCTCAAAATAATTTTTTTTCTCCTGCTCTGGCCAAAACATCAGTTTTGTCTGCTGTGTTAGCTCAATGAGTCATCCATTTACTCAGGATCAATTTCTCAAAAGACTTCCTCGTTCTTAGCATCTCACAAATATTGTTTCCCCCTTGCATTTAGAGTGGTCAGTATTAATGGAATTTATAATCCAGTTAAATTTTCATCAGGAGGCCTACGTGCCTCCTTATCCCTATAAAGCATTGTTGCGTCTTCTCCTCCAGATTATGAGTCACCCAAATATCAATCTAAAATGACACACAAAGCAGTGATATCATGATGCAAATTCCACCTTTGCATACTGATTGTATGTCCTGACATGCGTCATGAGTTGTAAGTTGCAGGTTTTGCATCATGGTGTAGTAGCCTATATTTGGTCACTTTCGCCTCTCCCTGTGGATGTCTGTATATTAAACGGGAGCAAAAGTTCTCCATTTCAACTGGAGCAGATAATAAAGAAAGGAGAATTCATCATCATTGTTTCTCTGTTCTAATCCCATTTCTCCATTCCAACTCGCTATGCTATGAAGCAGAGGTGATATCCAGCAGGTTCTGACCAGTTCTGGAGAACCGGTAGCGGAAATTTTGAGTAATTCGGAGAACTGGTAAATATCACCTCTGACTAGCCCCACTCCCATCTATAATCTGCCTCCAGAGTTCCAGCTGATTGGGAGGAATGGGGATTTTACAGTATCCTTCCCCTGCTACGCCCACCAAGCCATGCCACGCCCATCAAGCCACAGCCACAGAACCGGTAGTAAAAAAAATTGAATCCCACCACTGCTATGAAGGCTTTTCTATCTGTAAACAGGTAGCCCTCGGCTTACATTACAGTTCATTTAGTGACCATTCAATGTTACAATGGCTCTCAAAAAAAGTGACTTTTGACCGTGTTGGCACTAATGATCGTTGCAGCATCCCCGTGGTCAAATGGTCAAAATTCAGATGCTTTGCAACTAGCTCATTTTTATGATGAATTGTAGTGTCCTGCAGTCATGTTATCTACATTTGTAACCTTCTGGCAAGCGAAGTCCATGGGGAAGCAAATTTCACTTCACAACCACGTTACTAACTTAACTAACTGCAATAATTCACTTAAAAACTGTGGCAAGAAAGATCATAAAGTGGGCCAAAACTGACTTAACAAATGTGTCTCTTAACAACAGAAATGTTGGCCTCAGTTGTGGTCCTAAATCAAGGACTACTTGTAATCCTAAAATGGTTCAGTGTTCACATTTCAGGTGTGAAAGTCTTTTAGGAGAACCTACATGGGGGAAGGTTTCTGATGAAACCATGGGTCGCATTTCAACGCATAGAGTTAAAAGGCACCGTTTAAGCTAAAGGGTCCAATATCCTTCTTAGGGCAGGAATCCTAGTTATTTGCGGGATCGTATCCTGCCCCTCACATCCCTTCGGCCGATTCGCTCACACAGAGAGGGACTTCTCCGGGTGCCATCCACTAGACTGTGCCAGCGGGCGGTGCCCAGGGGAAGGGCCTTCTCTGTGGTGGGCCCGACCCTCTGGAATGACCTTCCCCCTGACATTAGAACGACCACGGACCTCCGCTCCTTCCGCCAGAAACTCAAAACCCACTTGTTTCATCTAGCTGGCCTGGCCTAATTCCAGCTTTCCCACCTCAGTTTGTACTTTTAAATTTTGTGATTTGGCTTTTAAGGTTACGTTTTTAATTTTTATAAATGTGTACAGGGGTATATTTAATTCGATTTTAGTTACATGTATTATTGATTGTATGGTTTTAATTTGTACCTATACACCGCCCCGAGTCCCTTTGGGGAGAGGGGGCGGTCTAGAAATCTAATTAATAATAATAATAATAATAATAATAATAATAATAATAATAATAATAATAATAATAATCCAAAGTAGGACATCCCAGGGAGACGGCTGTTCAACTTCCTCTTGAATACATCCAATGAAAGGAAACCCACAAGCTTTTTTTGAGTACCGTAATCGATTCCACCATGAAAAGAGCTCTTGCTTTAAAGAAAGTTTTTGTCATGTTCTATTAGAACAGTGTTGTCAACCTTGGCGATTTTAAGTCCTGTGGACTTCAACTATGCTGGCTGGGGGATTCTGGGAGTTGAAGTCCAAAGGACTTAAAGTGGCCAAGGTTGAGAAACACTGAATTAGAATGTCATTCAAACCCGTTAACCTGTGTCCTGCATTCTGGAATGAGAGAGATTGGCACTGAATTGTTTCTATGTGGTCTGTTTGTAGGGTACTATCATACTCCACCTCAGTTATCTTTTTTTCAGGTTTTATGGACCCATAAAGTAGAAAGTAGGACTTACTTTCTAATTCCCTGACCATCTCTGTTGCTCTTCTTTGAACCTGCTTCAAAATTAGTAGGGGTTCATTCTGAAATCCCTCTCAAGGTGGGCCTAAAAAACAGGTGCTATTTTTAACTGGCATGTCCCCATAATAGTCCCTTCAATTCATTTCTAGTTCATAGCATAAGTCACTTAGTCTTCTCCCAATGTGATTTTCATCATGGTTACCATCTATGATGTTTTGTTGATGATGTCATTGACAAAGCACTCTGAAGGTGGGATCTGTTCAACTTTTATTGGTCAAGTTTCTCTATTAAGTTTAGTTCAGGCATTTTCCATCCATTTTTCCAGCCCATTAATATTGCTTTATTTCTGCCTTCTATCCCACACGATTTTGTACCATTTGCAGATTTGATAATGCATTCCTTCCACCACTTCATCCAAATCATTAATGAAACTATTAAAGAATACACTGGCCTGATCTTCAAGGCCCTTCACTTAATCTGTCTCTCCAACTGGATGAGCATTGTCTGAGTACAATTTTTGAGCGAGCTCGGTATACATTTAATTGTCAAGACATCAAATTATATTTAACAAGGTTTTTGATGAACATGTATTGGGATACTCTGTCAAATATTTTTACCGAAGTCAAGGTATGTTTGTATGCTACAGCATTCCCATAATCCATTAAGGGTGATAACTGATTAAAAACAAAACAAAACAGATCAGTCTATCAAGATTTGTTTTTGACAAGTTTATGCTGACTACCATAATTACAGCATTCTTCTCAAAAGATTGCAGATTAATTTCTTTATAATATGCTTTACAATTTTCAATATCCAAAGATGAATTTCATCTAGTCCTGGAGACTTAAATTCATTCCAAGTGAAGTGACATTCTTTGACCATATTCTGTTGTTGTGGCCCAGCCGGTGCCGGTGCCGCTGCCACCAGACTCCGACAGCGAGGTGTCCTCTGAGTCGGCTCAAGAGGAGGTGGGGGACCCTGGACAGGGTTCCGACGCTGAGCAGGGCGCAGAGAGGCTGGTTGGCCACCAGGGGGCGCCTGAGGCATGGAGCAGTGGTGAAAGCCAAAGGAAGGGGGCTCCTGATGTCATGCCTTGGAGCAGTGGAGAGGAGTCACAGGACAGTGAGTCAGACAGCAGTGAGCTATTAGATGCTCGTTACCGACGTGCTACCCGGCGTAAGGAGCAATTGAGCAATTACCGGAGATAATGGCTCTCAGCTGCTGATCATTAGACTCCTCTCCAGACTATAAAGGGACTGCTTGTGGACACACCCTTTGCAGGAATCAACTGATCATTGGAGTTGGAGAAGCTCAGATCTGTGTCGTACTTTGGCAGGCTGGATTGCTGCTAAAGATTTTACCTGGATTACTGTCAATCTGTTCCCTGGACCTTGGCTGCTAAGGTGATTATCTGGAGCTTGGTAGCTGGATTGCTGCCAAGGGGTGTCGCTGTAGCTGGATTGCTGCCCAGAGTGCTATCTTGACCTTGGCAGTCTGGATTGCTGCCAAGGTGGAACCTGTATGTCAATAAACATCTTTGAAGAGACTTTGTGTCGGAGTGTCTTGGTATACAAGAGGAGGGGGTCAGAACATTCTGTTAATCACATACTTCACTCTTGCCCCTTCAACTTGGCCTTCACAATCTTTTCATTGTAAAAAATAAAATAAAATGGGAATATTTTTCTTTTTTATCTGTTAACATTTGTCTTCTTTATTAGGAGCTGACATACAAATTCTTTCTTTTTCCTTTCTTGTAAACACAACTTTAAAAGCCTGTTTTTCCTCTAGTCTTCGCACCCTTTGATAATTTCAGTTCAATTTAAGCTTTCACATTCCTGTTTCCATTGTTACATTTCCAAACTAACTGTTGGTAGTCTTCCTTTCCATTTCCTTTCTGAATGTACTTTCTTAGTTTAAGATACTTTTTGTAACTACATTGACTTCTTTGGCAGTTCTGTTGAAATTGCTGCAACTCAAAATCTTTTGGTGAATATAAACAAAAGGAGAAGGAGGTGAATATATCATATCTAATGAGTCTCTAAGAAGGCTAATTATTTCTTGTTCCTCCATTGGAATTCTGACAAAAGTGATTACATGGAAGTGCTTATATGTAAACATGTTTTTCCCTAAATGAAACGCTTATGTTAATAATATTGGCGAATATTTGTGATCAAAGGGCATCAGCCTTCATTTCAGCAGTAGAGATGACCAATGAAAGAGGATTAGTAATGATTTTCTACTGAGCTTTCCTGCAAGTATCTAGTTCGTCCGAAATGATTGTCATATA
The DNA here is from genome assembly GCF_964273705.1 of Natrix helvetica. Taxonomy (NCBI): domain Eukaryota; kingdom Metazoa; phylum Chordata; class Lepidosauria; order Squamata; family Natricidae; genus Natrix; species Natrix helvetica. Next base: position 69,502,525 of record NC_138552.1, read on the forward strand.
AACAAAATAGTTACAATATATTAAAAAGTATGGAAATTCTTCATTGAGTGACTACAATTGGAACTGGCAACATGGTTGTTCAGTGAAGCAGTCACTAAGTGAAAAACCATAATGATACTTCAACTTTCCTTTATTTACAGATCTGCAAAGGTCATAAGTGTGAATGGTTGATAAATGAGGCAGTCACTAAATGAAGACTATCTAGGTTAACTACTGTCAATTCAGAACACATCTGCTAAAGTAATACAACTTGAAGCCAGGCTTACAAAACATTACAAGGAGCTAGCATACATACTTGTTCATTATCATTTTGAACATGTAATATGGTTCTACCCATTTTCACAAGAATATATAGAAGCATACAACCAACGTAGCATTGCAGTATCTCATATTTACAACTTAGAGCAGTTATGGAGCTGCTAATACAAATGACATTCCTACTGCATTGACTTCTCATATAAATGAGTTTTGGTGATACATTTTCCAACCCACTCTAGCACCCACCAGTTGTCTAGCTTTGATGGGAAATGCACAATGTGATGAAAGAGGAAAGAGCATATCATCTCTTAAAACTCTTAACAACTTTGCCATGTTTTCAAAATAGAGTAATTTTATCCCCAATCGCCAAGCTGACATCGGGAAAACCAAATGAGTCCAATTCTTTATTTGCTTAATAGATAGAATCTTGCTAGACCAGTTATAAACTTCTAACCTAATAGGTATAACCAGTCAGATTCTAGGACTGCGATGATGAACCTATGGCACGCATTGCCACAGGTGGCAGACAGAGCCCCCTCTGTGGGCACCTGAGCCATCACCCCAGCTCAACTCCACCGTGCATGCACGCGCACCTCCCACCAGCCAGCTGATTTTCAGGTCTCTGCCACGCATGCATGGGGGCGGGGTGCCTGCAGAAGATGCTTGTGCATGTGCAGGGGACGGGGCAGACGTAGTGTCAGCCTCTGCTTCGGCTGCCATTGAAACGGGGAGGGGAGGTGATATGGTATTTGGGGGGGAAGTTGTCAGTACAGGAGTGAATGAAGAAGGGAGTGTTTTTCTCACCACCTACTGCGCATGTGGCAGATAGTGGATTTGCCGCTAAGGCCAACTGTCCAGCATACCAACCTGATGATGCCTTTTAAAGATGCAACCCACATGACACCAGTGGGGTGTGCGGATTGGACTGTGGGATGCGGTTACCAGGGGGAGGGAGTTGGGTCACATATTGCTATCTATGATTACGCGTGCTTTTGCTTCAGATCTTGCTTTGCCTAGCTGCTATCTACTCATAACCAGTAAAAGTACTCTTAATTCTGAAAAATGGAGTTGAGTGGTTTCTTTCTTGGTAACTGATGGAGGCTGCCCTGACACGGAGGTTTTCCTGCACGCATTGCGTTATGAATGCAGGTACATGTGTGTGTGTGTGTGTGTGTGTGTGTGTGCGCACACGCGCGTGTGCGTGCGTGCTGACACACACACACATACTTTCAGCACATGACAACAAAAAGGTTAGCCATCACTGTTCTAGGATGTGACTATCTTGAACCTCTTCCTCTCACTGCTATCCAGCTCAGGACTGTACAATCTCTTGTTCTGGGCCTCTCTCTGTAGGGCTGCTGAGATTCCATCCCATCCCTTCCCCATGTGCGCATTTCGTAACAGGTAATGTGTGTGGTTTGCTTCTTCTTCTTCTTTTATTAAACAAAAACTAATCCTTTTTGTGTCTTCTTCTTTTTTAAAAGGTAAATAAGCACGTAAGAAAACCTATTTGGTTTTAGCAGAACAGATGAAAAATCGTAATTTAATATTTCTGCTTACTGTTTGTTTCCATTTAAACACAAGATATTTGGGATAAGAAAGGCAACACCCCCTCCCTCCAGGAACTGGTAACAAAATGTAACAAAATACAACAGGTGATCAACTACCACCACCCCCGCCATTTTTTACGTGTGATGCAGCCCTTAAATAAGAGATGGGACTATGATTGCCTGGTCACACCTATTATTTTGATGCTGCCGACTTCCCCTGGATATCTTCTGGTTTCCTCATTTTATTTTAATCATCTGTTTTATATATTCTGGACGGGTATTCAATGTGAGAGTCGGAGGCTTTTAACAGAACGGTTTATTCACCACTGCTTCAGAATGAATACAACGAACTCTGGGTTGACAGTTTATTTTAAACCCACAGCTGTCAACCCGTTAACCAATAGGAACACAGCTTAACGTTAACCAGTAGAAACACAGCTTAACCCATGCTTAACCAATGTATGTCCAAAGCTGTGTTGATTGACAGCTGGGACATAACAATCTACATCTAATATCCACAATACTAATAAATAACACAGTTATTGTCACAAAAATAACAACAGATAATAAGTTAAGGGCAGCCCTCCGTTCGCTCTGTCCTTGATCGTTTTCTTGTAGAACTTTCAATACCGAAATTAATGAAATGTCTGTAAGCAAACCACCAAACTCAGAGAGCACCAAGGAGCCCTCATTTCAAATCTGAACTATTAATATTCTCCTCTACAGATTATAAGTAGTATATAAGATAAAGGTAAAAGTTCCCCTTGCACATATGTGTTAATCGTTCCCGACTTTAGAGTGCGATGCTCATCTCTGTTTCAAAGCTGAACAGCCAGCGCTGTCCGAAGACATCTCCGTGGTCATGTGGCCGGCACACGGAATGTTGTTACTTTCCCACCAAAGGTGTTTCCTATTTTTCTACTTGCATTTTTGCATGCTTTTGAACTGCTAGATTGGCAGAAGCTGGAACAAGGAATAGGAGCTCACTCCATTATGCAGAGCTAGGGATTCAAACTGCTGAACTGCTGACCTTTCTGATCAACAAGCTCAGTATCTTAGCCACTGAGCCACCAAATCCCTAAGTAATATATACTTAGTGTATATACTGTATTTCATTTGTTACTGCACATTTTCCTAATAAATATTTTTTTGACTGATTTGCCAGCTTTGTGTTAAATTTTGGGAACACTGGTAAGAGGAAGCTCATTCCAATTTTTTTCTTCTTCTGATATTTTCAACACTAAACAGTATGACTACATTTTGGCTGGTGCCACTATAACATTCCTGTAAATCTCTTCCTTCTAGAAAAGAATTGCCTAATGAGATGCCTTAATATAAGCAGAAAAGGTGGCCAGGAAAGTTTGTGATGAATAGTTATCTCTGTTTATTCTCATGCATTCAAATCAGTTGGCATATAGTCACACAGGATAATGAGTAGCTTACCTGGAGAAATGGGAAACCAGCAGCTTCGACTCAATTTGTGTTAATATCTACCAACTACATCTATTGCTTAGTGTCTCAATTGATTAAGTGCAGTGAAGTGGAGAACTTGCAAAACACTTTGGAATCATCTGGAATAAAGTAGAACAGCTAATGGAGCTGAAGCTGGGAGATGCCACATCTCGTGAAGAGCTGTAGACATTATAAAATGACAGGTTTCACAAATGAAATAAAGGATCGTGCGAGAGCAAAGAGCTTCAGAAAGAACGCTGACAGCCAAGGGCTAAAAGAAAGTACACTGACAAGAAAAGGTTTTCAGCACCAAAAGGATTTTAAACAATGAGAGACAGACACACACACACACACACACACTCACACATTCAGAACAAACGCAGATGCACAAAGGGAATAAAATAAATATTTCAACAAGGGCAGAAAAGCAGGTGGTGCAGCAAAGGCAACTTAAAAATGGAAAGACATGAGTTCCTGGAGTCTGATGGCAGCTTTAGATCCCTAAGTAACATGTGGGCATGTGTTGATAGATGTGCCTCCCTAATAAACATGTAGACTGCCTAGCGGAATGCACAAACAAGTTAGGCTCTTCCACCTGACACATAGAGGAATTTTTCAGGCGGCAGCTTCTAAAGAGTCCCACTTTGAACTCTAAAGCCTAAGGGAAAATATTGTGTGAAATTCCCAGATGTTGAAGGGAATGGGAAAGGAGAGAAACACTTGGTTTCAGGAAGTCTCTATGGTAGTGGTTCTCAACCTTGGTTCCTGGAAGATGTGTGGACTTCAACTCCCAGGATTCCCCACCCAGAATTCCCTAACCAGGGAGAGTCTTTAAGCTCTGGACAATTCATACCCACAATGTGACAAAAAAATGTCCATTGTGCTAAAGGGCCAGGCTACCAATACCCTGTGGTACAGCGCGAGGCCTTCTGAAAACAAAACCTGCAACAAACTGGGGATGGAAAATTAAAGAGTAGCAGGCAGAGTTTGCTAACCATGGATTGGGCAAGCTCCTTAACTTAATTCCTATCTTGATCTTTGTAATCCTATTATTACCACACAATCAAAAGCAAAGATGTTACAAAATCCTGCCTCCTGCTTGATCCAATCTTGGACTGGAACTAACACTTGGGAAACCTAGCCCTCATCTTCTTGGGGCTGAAGGCCTCCAAAACAGAGGATGCTACAGATCTAAAGAGCATGCCACCTTTTCATATTGAAAAGCAATATATTTAAAAGATAAATATATATATTATTTAGAATTATACACACATCAGGCTGAAAGGAACCTCCAACCCACTGCCCAAGGCAGGAATAGAATAGAATAACAGAGTTGGAAAGGACCTTGGAGGTCTTCTAGTCCAACCCCCTGCTTAGACAGGAAACCCTACACCACTTCAGACAAATAGCTATCCAACATCTTCTTTCAAACTTCCAGTGTTGGAGCATTCACAACTTCTGGAGGGAAGTTGTTCCACTGATTAATTGTTCTAGCTGTCAGGAAATTTCTCCTTAGTCTTTATACCATTCCGGACAATTGTTTTCCAGTCTTTTCTTGAAAATCTCCAATGATGAAACATTCACAACTCCAGGAGGCAAACTGTTCCATTGATTAATAGTTCTGATTATCTGGAAATTCCTCCTAATCTCCCTCCATTGAACTTCTACAAGTTGCTACTTGTCCTACCCTCAAGTGTTATGGAGAATACATCAATGCCCTCATCTCTGTGCCCTTCAAGTATTGGGAGACGGCTATCATGTCACCTATGAGTCTTCTCTTTGGACGAGACATACTTAATTTCCTCAACTGTTTTTTGTACAGTTTAGCCTCCAGCTTAGCATATTTGTGTCTCTTCTCTGTATTCTTTCTATGGCTTAACCATCAGTTTTGTATCATGGTGACCAGAACTGGATGCAGTATTTCAAATTTAGTTAAATAGAATCTAGAAGATCTTCAAATAGGGCAGAAATAATACATCAAGACTGCCTGTTATTCTTGTTGAAATATGACACGGTCACAGTAAAGACCAAGAATTGATCTGGATATTTCAACCCTTTAATGGAATCACAGTGACTTCAAAATGACCAAAGGTATTTCTTCTGAGCTCAAGAATCCATACAGAGAGAGAAACCTAATGGAGGGTTAAATCCAAAGTTTCTTTCTTCTGCCTATAAATAACAAAGGATTGATAGCCACTCTTTTGTTATATTCACCACCATAGTGATATCCTAATCTCAGCTCTTGTCAAACAAAAGACGGCAATTTTTATTTCTGGAAAATCTTTAGCCGTCCTCTCTTTCTCTCTCCCCCCTTAAGACTTTCTTCAGATTTGGATCTAATTAATAAATTAATGTATACAATTTATATTGCCACCCATCTCATGCAAGTGACGCCAGGCAGCATGCAGCCTTAAAACATGCAAACTCAGCAAACATCCCCTAATTTTATCTCTTGCACCTGAATAGTGTGATAGCAGATTGATGCCAACCGAGGGAAATCTGTCTTCACAGCAGAGGAAATGAGGATGTTTCCCAGCAGAATGCCATGTTAACTCTTGCAGCAAAAACAAGAAGCTTGCCCCCCTCCCCGCTTTAAAGCCTAATCAGTTTATTATCACATGCTTTCATGGATCAAAGCCTATTTCATCAGCTGCAGAGGATGTCATGTTCAGAAACGAGTTTTGCACACGCACCCAGCTTTCACTGGCTCCATTTCATCCTTTTGACAAATTCATTCATAAAAGCTTTATATGATACCTACATTTGATAACCTTTGTGGTTTTAATTACTGCTGTTTCCCCAACACTTTCTAAAGAGATTTGCTGTCTAATTAAATCAATGGAAACAGCAACATTCAATGGGCTATTTTGATCATACGAAACAATCCCTTCAGCATGCAAATCATTTTCCAGTCACTGATAGAGCAAAGTTCAAAAATATCCTCTCTCAGAGGGGCAAGATCTATTGAAATAAACCAAGGAAGAATATTTTTCCCTTCTCTGTTCATAGACAAACTAATCAGATTTTTTTTAAAAAAAAAATCAAAGACTTAAAAGATTCAAGCCTACTGTAATGTTAATTTTGCCACTTCCGTGGTTTGAACTTAGTACTATATGCCTGTCTTAAAACTTCCATTAAGTGGAAGAGATGCATGGAAATACTGTAACCAACTGACACACTTTCTACAATTTGTAATGGAAGATGGGTTTTTTTAATGTTTGTTTGCCCTTGTTCAAAAACATATAGAATTATTTTTTTAAAAAAAAAAACCTTCCATTAAGTGACATTTCCTGGCAAGGTTGGGGGGGGGGGGGGAGAATTAGCAAAACTGCAAATATTATTGAGCTAGGAATAGGAATTTGTCTGTTTTGCTCAGGAAAATAAAACTCTGTCAATTCGGCAAATCCATACTGAAGTGACATTTTTATTTTGATTGAGTGACAAATAACTTCTTATGACTTTAAAGCAGAAAATTATGTGTATTCTCTTGGGTTATAAAATGCTCTCAGCGAGCATTCAAGAATAACAAATGTGCTGCACAGTTTCATGTCACATTTAAATCTATAGAAAACAAAGAAAGGGAAAGCATGCAGGGAAAGGAAAATTCCATATTTGATCATTTAAATTGAATACGGGGAATCTGAGTAAAAGGAGGGCAATTAAAAATATAAGCTCACGAGTCTCAAGAACCACAGGGTGAAATTCAGCATGCAGGAATAAATATTTGGGTTAACTAGTAAGGTGGAATATAATCATAATAATTTCTTTCGAGATGCCGTACTTGGGAATAATTTCATTTTTGCTAAGCAAACAAGGAGGCATGTTAGGTTGAGAGACATGGATTGGCATTATCCATTGTTTAATGCTAGAGCTGTGCAATATGCAAAACCATTGGTGATAACTGGCATTACTACTAAAAATGGTTCATAAACAAAAGACAGAATCGTTCACCTTGGAGAAACTCTGCCAGGGGAGATAAGGTTGCGTCCGAGTTGGGCCAATTGTATAAGACCGTGATGGTGAACCTATGGCACATGTGCCACAGGTGGCGTGCAGAGCCCTCTCTGCGGGCACACCAGCCATCACCCCAGCCGAGTTCCACTGTGCATGCGCCCACGCCTCCTGCCAGCCAGCTGGTCTTTGGGTCTCTGCCGTGCATGTGCGGGGTGCATACAGGGGGACACATGTGTGTATGAACAGGGGGTGGGGTGCATGCATGGGGGGTGCTCACATTGCATTTGGGGGCTTCACTCCCCACCCCACCCCAATCTGGGCCTGGAAGGCCTCCTGCACCAACCTCAGAAATGGGTGAGGGGGAGGAGTGCATGCATGGGGGGCGGGGAAGTGCAGAGAAGGTCACGCATGCACACACAAGGGGTGGGGGGGTCATAGGCACATTGCATTATGGGGGCGCGCACGCTGTCGCGCACGCATGCTTTCAGCACACGACGACAAAATGGTTAGCCATCACTGGTATAGGATGTCACTGAGATAACGGTGGAATAAGCTTGTCTTCAGAAGTTGTGGGTGCTTCATCAATAGGGGTTTTTAAGAAGAGACTGGGCAGCCATTTGTCTGAAATGATAAAGGCTCCCCTGCTTGAGGAGGGGGTTGGACTAGAAAACTTCCCATGTCCCTCCCAGCTCTCTTCTGACTTTTCAAGATGTTAATCGTCCCTCCTCTCAGCTCAAGACGCGATCCATGGTCCTTCCAATCTCACTCTCAGAAGCTGCAATCTCTGTTGCGTAAGCAAAGTTGTAGTATGAAAGTCTGTGGTTCAGTAATGACTCCTGGGCACAAATTCTCCATCCTTTCCTTGTTTCCGTCCACATGGAGCAGCCGATCCTTTTGCAATTGGGAGGAGCTAGTATCATTTACAGGATGTCTTATGAGGTCGAATTAAAGAAGCCAAAATTTCAGATTCAATTTCAAAACCTCCTTGGAGTGGAGGTGATGGTTCTTTAAAATAAAACAGGTATGCTAAGAAACTTAATAAACACAAATTAAACAAACAAATATCATGAATGTTTCATATTAGGTCATCTTGGGGGATATCTATGTATATACATACATACATACATCCCAGATATGCAGACTGGATTCTGTTAAAGATTCGATCACACTATTTACTTATTATTTGTTGTCTGCCTACATTTATATTGTCCCTATCCTTCAAAACCTGAAGAGAGCAGCTAAAGTATGTGATGGCTAACCTTTTCCAGACCGAGTGTCCAAAGCATGTGCATGCACATGCAAATGTGCACTTGTGCACTTGAACCGCCAAATGCAATGCATGCATGCCCCCGTGCATGTGCCCCACCCCCACATGTGTCCTCATGCAAGTGTCCCCATGCATGTGGCCCCATGCAAGTGCAGCCTCCCGCACGCCCCATGCCCCCCCGTGCAAGCACTGCAGAGACCCAAAGACCAGCTGGCCAGCAAGAGGTGCATGCGCAGCAAAGCTGAACTAGGGCAACAGCTCACGTGCCATTAGAGAGGGTGCTGTGTGCCACCTCTGGCACATGTGCCATAGGTTCGCGATCAGGGGAGTATGCTGTAGATGGAATGACAGAATCTACGGGGATTTGCCTAGAATCCCTATGTAGTCATAAGCAGACTAAGTCCAACCCTCTTTGAATTCCATGGACTCTTGTCTAACTCCAAGCAGATGCTCACCATTAGTTGAGAAGATACCTGTGCATAAGCATGATTAGCAATAAATTAGTTTACTTGGACCTTCATGCATGGACCTCATCTTTCACACCTGATGTATGCTCTTTTCCAACTAGACTTGTTCCTGAAATGTCTTCATATACAATACTGCACAATGTCTTCATATACAATACTGCACAATTTCTGTTTGAATATTGTGGAAAATTCAGTTCTGAATTCATAGTCATATCATATACAAAGATAACAGTAACTGTTGCAAATAGGACTCATATCTCAACAAATATACTATAATGACAAAGCATTCTGGATTACCCCACCATTCAACTGTCATTCCATTTGTTTCCTTGAACTGGTTGTATATTTGCTGCAAATATCTATAATTTATTAGATGCTGTTTGAAATAAAAGGAAGCTATAGATGGGCATTAAATGCAGCATTTGCCAGTACAAAGACGCAAAGTGTGACATTCTGCCACCACAGCTGCCCCACATGTCAAATCCTTTGTTTGCAGAAGCAGCCTATAGTCTTTTCATTTGGACTCATTGTTCTGCCTGTAGAAGAGAGATCTTGGATTGCAGCAACAAATGACAGTTTGGCAGGAGAAAATAACATCTGTTTCACATCCCTATTTCTCATTCTTATTTTAACAATCATAAACATTTTTGAAAGCTGAAGAAGAACAGATCTAGTGCAATTCAGGGTAGGTAAAACGTCTTGCAAAGTACATTTGGATGCATAGACCCAGGGGGAAAACAGAAATAGATTTCGTGTTGAGTGTGACCTCTCTTTCTCCCCTTTTGAGAGCCAGGAAAGATTTTGAAGGGTTTGCTCATTTAATCTCCTTTGGCGGTTCTAGCCCAGGGAAGTCTAAATAAAGTTTTTCATGTTCCCCTTTATTTTCTTTGAATAATCCTGTCATCTGAATGCAAACTGGTCACATCTTAACATAGAGTCATGGGAAAATCTAAAGTCCTGGTCACAATCAGGGATGAGATCCAACCAGTTTAACCATCAGTTTGCTGAGCGCAGTTTAAAGAATACTTACCTTTCGGATTGCTGCTTGGGAAGGAAAACAGCTGAGGCGCGGCAATCCACTCTGCCCCGCAATTCAGCTGAGAAGATAAAGCTAGGTAAAGCACAGGGGCAGGCGGGTGGGCCCACTTGCTCATGGGAGTGAACCAGTTCGCTCCCAGATGATCTTCGGAGCTACCAATTCAGGGGTGGGTTGCTTCTGGCATTACTGCCGTTTCAGTGCGCACACAAGTATGCATGGGCTCACTCTGCTCACGCATGGACCAGACACACACTCTGGGTACATGGGCAGTTGCCCATAAATAGGTCTGCGCATGCACAGAACATTAAAAATGGGGAAAAAAACATACGCACCGACCAGGGAACCTGTTCAGAGACTCAGCAGACCTCGGTCGCTGCCGGTTCCAGCGACCCAGGCCGGCAAACCACTACCAGTTCAGCCAAACCGGTAGGAACCCACCTCTGTACTGGTTCGCCCAAACCAATCCAAACCAGTAGAATTCCACTCCCAGTCACAACCATGAGGACATGGAATTTGACCAGAAGACAACCAACAACTATGTAAACTCCATGGTTATAAGTAGTCCTTGGCGTACGGCTACAATTGAGCCCAAAAGTTATGTTTGTAAGTGAGACAGGAAACTGAAACATCAAGAAAGAAATTTTTAATATTTATTAATTCAATTTCTATAACTGACCATCTCAAACAATGAATCTGAACAGTTTACAATTGAAAAAATATACAAGTAAAGCAATAAAAACAGTTCAAAATAATGAAAACAATATTAAAAAGTCCAAAATAAATATATACAACATATGACATACTTGGCCAGGTAGCAATTAAGCCAGGAAATGGGGCCCTAAGCACAGTCGGCACTCAGAAACACAGTCAGGTTTTTAGAGCCTTACAAAAGGCTACCAAGGTTGGAGCCATTTTAATTTCTGAGGGGAGGGTGAGCTGCTTTCTGAGCTGCAAGCCTATTGCAGAAAAGGCCTGTCTTCAAGTCTCCATCAGCCAATCCTCTTTGGCTAACAGGATGTGCAGCATGATCCTTTATAGGATGTCTGCTTGGTCAAATTGGCTAGACAGAGACTCATTAAAAAAGGCGGTCCCTCAGATAACCTGCTCCCAAGTCATAATATACCATGATATTTAAATATACTGCACATAGGAGAAATCAAGAGGACAAAGAGTCCAGATTAGTTGGAACTTGAAGGAGGTAGTAAAAGTATAACTACTAATGCAACAAGGAAAATATGGCACAAGAAATCAATGTGGAGAAAGAAAGAAAGAAAGAAAGAAAGAAAGAAAGAAAGAAAGAAAGAAAGAAAGAGAGAGAGAAAAGAAAGAAAGAAAGAAAGAAAGAAAGAGAAAGAAAGAAAGAAAGAAAGAAAGAAAGAAAGAAAGAAAGAAAGAAAGAAAGAAAGAAAGAAAGGAGGGAGGGAGGGAGGGAGGGAGAAGGGAAGGAAGGAAGAGGAAAAAAGATAGAAGATTCAATTGGTATAACACTTTCAAAATGTCTAGTTTGGATGAGGCTGAGTGGAAGATGGGGAAAGGATTTAAATTTATTATTTTATTTTATTAATTAGATTTCTAGACCGCCCCCTCTCCCCGGAGGGACTCTGGGCGGTGTACAGGTATAGATTTAAAAACCCATACAAACAATAATATACATCGTTAAAAGTAGATTAAATAACCCCTGTACAATTTATAAAAATTAAAACTAACCCATAAAACCAATCATAAAATTTTAAGAACCAAAGCCGAGGTGGGAAGGCTGGAATTAGGCCAGGCCGGCTAGCTGGAACAGGTGGGTTTTAAGTTTCTGACGGAAGGAGCGGAGATCCGTAGTCAATCTAATGTCAGGGGGAAGGTCATTCCAGAGGGTCAGGCCCATCACAGAGAAGGCTCTTCCCCTAGGCGTCGCCCGCTGGCACAGCCTAGTGGATGGCACCCGGAGGAGTCCCTCTCTGTGTGAGCGGATAGGCCGAAGGGATGTATAATCTCCTTTCCTTGTCTCACTTGCTCTTCCTTCATACTAGGTGAGATATGCACAGTGTGGCCAGTTGTACTGTACAGTGGCTAGACCACTGGAGAGCTATCCAAGTTAAAGGAAAAATAAAAATATATAAAATCTACATTTGCTGGTCAATTACCATACTAATAATAAAAATGGTGGTAATTGTGGATCTATCTAATCTCTTACTGTGTCTTTAATATAATAGTATTAACACTTATAGACCACTTCACAGTGCTTTACAGCCCTCTCTAAGCAGTTTACAGAGTCAGCATATTGCCCCCAACAATCAGGCTCTTCATTTTAGTGAGGTTGGAAGAATGGAAGGCTGAGTCAACCTTGAACCGGTCAGAATCGAACTGCTGGCAATTGGCAGAATTAGCCTGCAATGCTGCATTCTAACCACTGCATAATGGATAACTGGACTCTTTTAAAGACTTTACATACCTCCGTGCATATTAAAAAGAGCTTATTCAGATACGTTTTCTTTTCCCCATTGTCCTGAGTTCATCACCTTCATCTTATTTTATCCACAATGCTCTTTGCATGTTTTGCATGCAATGAAGAAACCAGCCTCATTCCCAACTTTTTGACCTAAAAGAGAAGTTACAACTTCTTTCCCCCACACCCACCCCTGACGGTCTGTCTGTCTGTCTTTCTGTCTGTCTTGCTTCCCAATCAACTACAATCCTGATTATTACTGGCACTGTCTTGAACAAACCAAATATTCTGCATCTCTCTCTGAGAGTGATATTAGCATTTCTCTGCTCCTTTCAGATGGTTTAACTAAAGAGTGCAAGCATTAGAATCACTTTCCTCTAAATTGCATACCACAATCCCAGCTAGTTCAGTCTGACATCTCGCTGTAACTTTACTCTCCTTGCTAGTGTGGAGTTGATAGCTAATGGAAGTTTAAGAGCATCATTTCAGAGCATTAGTGAACCCATGTTATTTGTAAGCCACATATAGGGCATTTTGCTATGACCAGTTTAGAATGTCACAATAACCCAGTAATGCTCCCCAAGAGAATTATTAAGAGAGACATGCATCCAAATCCATATAAAGTTAATAGCTGGAGTTTTACAAAATAGTATACAAGCTTTGCAGTTAACAAAAACTATTCATCAACTAAATAGTTAAGGAAATCTAGAGAAAAGCAGGAGAATAAAGAAAATATGATAGTTGTTAAAACTATGTCCTTACCAGCCTAGAACATGGAATTTGGTCATGTTCCTTGTTACGGAAAGAAGCAGTATTTGGTTGTACCATTGATCATATTAAGAAAAGGAACTAAATATATACTGTAGTAATTGGTATCTTCCCCATTTTGGGGAGGTGGAGTATAAAATATAACTATTAAATTTAGCTATTGCAAGATAGATTCTTTCTAATATTAGTTAGAGCTTTTATTAGCCAAGTTTAAGCTAATTATAAACCAAGAGATGAAGGGATGGCCTCATGGTAGAAGGTCATCCATTCAATCAACACAGTCCAAATGTACTTGGTTTTGAATTTGCATCCTCCTCTTTTTAAAGTATTGCTGGCAAAGTTTGTTGCTCTGCAGATGAGAGGCAGAGGAGGGCCATGGATGAGTATACATCCTAACCTTGGGATCATAATTGGAATCAGATGATGGATGAGTTTGTTTTTAATGAGGGTATAGTTAATATGGGGGTGGTTAAGATGGAGAGTGGGCTGGCAGAAGTGGCTTTTGGCCAGATAGCTGAATTATTTTGTTAGCGGATAGAAGGTAGCAAATAATTTTACTGATTCATTGGCAGGAATTCTGCATGATTGGTTGATGATGAACGAGTCTAGGATTCTTCACTGTGTTCCCCCATTGACAAACAGGAGAAGATATGACAAAAAGTATTGATCAGCTTTTCCAGGAAAGAAACTGGCAATTTGGTATTGGTCCCTCTTCCGGTCCAACAGCTTTCTCCATGTCCTAGAGCAGTGGTTCCCAAAGTGGGCGGTACCACTCTCTAAGAGGCGGTGGGATGACTTAGGGGGTGCTAAGAGGCAAAGGGGGTGGCAGGGAGGCGCTAAGAGGGCGAGGAAAAAAAGATCATGTATTGTGTTGGCTGCAGAGGGCGTCGCCCCTAGGTTGGTAGCTTCCCCTTAGCTAATTCTCAGATGGAAAGGAGAAACTTGTCGAGTAGAAGATGGACTGTTTAAAGCCCATCGGCGCAGGCAGAAGATGAAATTACCCAAACAAACCTGGAAATAGCTGCAGGTTTCCCTTTAAGCAACGTCACCACCCTCCCCCCCCAATCACTGCCTTCCTCCCAGGAGAGGGGTGCACGCCGCTTCAATCACCCGCCCCCCAACACCGCCTGCATCTTAACAGACCAGCTAGGCTTGGGGAGATCATGCATGGTGTTGTTAGGGGGGGGAACCCCACCAATCGAATTCTAGTTGAGCTTGCAAGAGAGCTCTGCCACTGGTTTAAAAAACGGTCACATATTTCGTGCCATCCTTTTCCTTTGTATGGAGACACTGCTGGGGGGAGGGGGTGATGACCGGATGTGCGGTCGCTCCCTTTTGGTGGTGTGGTTTTGATTAGGGAGGTTTGGATTACCAGCAGGAGGGAGCTCGCATTGCAATCTTCCGTTTCTAGCCTTGGAAATATGGGTGTTGTTAAACTCACAGGAGCATTCTTTGATATAGGTATAGTATACTATTGTATATACTACTATAGTATAGGTCAGGAGTCCCCAAACTTGGCAACTTTAAGACTTGTGGACTTCAACTCCCACAATTCTCCAGCCAGCATAGCTGGGAGTTGAAGTCCACAAGTCTTAAAATTGCCAAGTTTGAAGACCTCTGGTATAGGTTCTCCTGCTTGAGCAGGGGGCTGGACCAGAAGACCTCCAAGGTCCCTTCCAGCTCATTTATTCTAAAGCAGTGGTTCTCAACCTTCTTAATGCCATGACCCTTTAATACAGTTCCTCATGTTTTCTTTTGTTTTAATACATTTTATTTTTAATTTTAATTTTCAAAACAAACACAACACATCCTTCATTACATACTGTAGAAAGTGTATCAGTTGGTTACAAAAAGGCTTTCGTGCATCTCTTCCACAGTCAACAAACATAATTCATATTAACTCAAGTATTCAGGTACTCAAGTACTCAGATATTTATACATGTTACCATCATCATACCTCCATTTTCATTTGACTATAAACGTCCTTCATCATAAAATATACCACGATTTAATACATAACCACATACTGACATTTTATTTACTATTATTTTATTTTATTTACTATTTACTATTATTTTATTTTATTTACTATTTATTATTATTTTATTTTATTTACTATTTATTTACTATTATTTTATTTTATTTACTATTTCTAAAATCTTCCAATAACACTGGATCCTTATATCCTATTCTAGCTAAACATCCATAATATTTAATAACAAAGTTTTCTAATCCTCCTTTCCAAATCATTGTTTACAATTTACATCGAGTTTCCTTATGTTGTACCCATACCTGTATATACGTTGTTATCATTATCCCTCCTTTATTTAACTATATCCTGCATCATAACATTTTCCCCATAATAATCAAGACTTAACTGTATCTAACTTAGTTCTTTTTATTAACCTTTATATATAATCCAAAAGGATTTCTAATCTTCCTTTCATGGGCGCCATTCAATATTCATATCCAATTATTACTTATCATAACACTACACATTGTATACATTATTATCATTATCAATTATTTATTTGACTATATCTATTATCACTAAATTTCACTAAGTTTAACTAGTTTTAAGTTATGCTCTTCCGTCTATCAACCTGTATCTTTCCAGTAGCAAAACAGTCTCATATCTTCTGCTATTTTAGTGTCAGTCCTCTAATCATCTCCTTAATCAATTTTGTATGGACTCCTCTTAGCAACTCCTTATTTATAAAATCTCTCAGGTAATTTTGATGCCCTTCTTCTGTTTCCTTAATCAGCTTATCTTTGATTGTCGGTAGTGTTATCAATGATATTGCTAATAAAATTTCTCTCTTTAAATCTATAAATTCTTTTGTTTTTTCTTCTGTATCTTTCCATCTGGGGTAAATTTCCTCTCCATTTAATTCCCCCTTCAGTATTCCACTCTTTCCATTTTCAGAGACAAACCAATCACCACAAATATGAGCAATTTTAATTTCTTTATATTCATTTTCCTCTTCGATTTTTAGGATTTTAACCACTACTTTTTCTATTTGATAAACATCTCCAACTTCTTCTCTATCCTCTCATATGTGTTTGATAATGTCTGTATTTCTGAGAATATCTTTTGCAGACTTAAAATTTATTTCTGCTGTTGAAATTGTGCCATTATCTCCAGCTAACAAACACTGCTGCTCTAGCTTGGAAGGTTTTAACAAGATTAAGCATAGATTCACAATAACATTTTATTTTCACCTTTCTCTGGTTAAAGATATACATCAAAGGGACATCTGTATGCTTTTCTTCTTATCACTCTCTATAAACAAGCAGTGAGACCTTGGAGTGCCAAGCCAGGATAATCAGTGAGAAAAGTAAGAGTGTTTCGTTTCCAATACACAAACCACCAGCCTCCGAGTAGCAGTGTTATTGTTGCAATCTTCTTGTTACTTTTTGTATCTTTTTTTGTATTTCAAGTTTTAAAAAATAGTCCGATTCTTGAATGAGTTAGAAGAACACCCACAGTAATGAAAGAGGAGAATTTGTAGTCCATAGGTTACAAAGAATAATAAAAGAAAAAAAATAGAAGAAGAAAACTTAATCCATTCATTTTAAAAGGCTTGCATAAATTCCATCCATGAAGATAGCATTTAAAAAGTAAGATAACCCACTCTCCAAAACCATTCCAAGTTTAATTCCGCCACTTATTTCTTCTGTTCTCCAATTTAAATTTAAGTTTTTTATAGGCAGTCTCTTTTAAAACGGTAAAAATTCCTCACCAGCTGGAAACACTTTCTCTCTCCATATCCTTCTGTTTTGGAGCCGCCCTGACTTCATCAGACTAATGGCTGGATTTTTTGTCACCGGCTTGAAGAACTTCTCTATCTAGCTTGCCATTGCTTTCATCATAGGTCTGAGAACATTACTTTCTTTCTTTCTTTCTTTCTTTCTTTCTTTCTTTCTTTCTTTCTTTCTTTCTTTCTTTTCTCTACCTTTCTTTCCCCCTGATTTGTTTCCCTCTTTTCCCTCTCTCTCATTCTCTCCCTTCAGCTCTCTTTCATTTCTTTTTCCCTCTCCCCCTTCTCTCTCTAATTTGTTTCCCTCTATTTTCCCTCTCTCTCATTCTCTCCTTCCAGCTCTCTTTCATTTCTCTCTCTCTCCTGCTCTCTCTCTTTCTCCCCTTTTCTCTTTCATCTCTTTCTTGCATGTGCAAGCAAAATATACTCCTGGGCCAGGATCACAGCGGCGGGGACAGCAACTCCTCCCGCTGCCGCCACTGACAAGTGATACTCAGTTTGGTCCCCTTCATGTTGACTCAGGAAAGAGCTGGACTAGTCATCTCTGGATGCAGAGTTCCAGAGCCCTGCGCAAGGAGAGCTTTTCCCTCCTGCACCCAACCAGCTTCTGCTGCTGCTCCCCATTCTCCTCCTTCCTGAGCCAACACGAAAGGGACCATGGCTTGCGCTGACCTGAGTCTGGTGCTGAGGAGTCTCCTGCGCTGCATACCCAGTTACTCACCTCATTGCACAGTGGCAACAGCAGGAGGAAAGTCATTGTCCCCTTGCCTTGATACTTTGCTTGCGCGCACGTGAGCAAGAGATGAATGCAAGAAAGGGGTTGGAGCTCTTCCCGACACTGAGTTGCCTGAAAAGGACGTGGAATCGCAAAAGCAGGCAAGAGGCTCGTGCCTTCTCAGGGCGGAGAGCAGATTGCGCGATTGGGTCAGCAGGGAACCGCCGGAGAGGGGTCAAAGCCTATTAACACTGTTACGCATGCTAAGTCTTAATAGGGAATATCAGTGTACGCTCATCCCATGTTCCTTTATTTTATTTTCCCTGCCTTGTTTTACACCTCAGAAATGGTACCTCCTGGCTTCCTTAGCTCTGCTCATCAACCTCCATCACTCGGAGCGAGCTGCTTTCCCAGCGTCTCTCTTCTCTCCCTCCTCGCCTCCATTCCGGCTCCTACTTTCCCCCCACCCACACACCCTCACACACACCGCTCTCCTTCCACCATGCACGGAACCCGAGCTGCTCCTTCCCTTTTTGGGCCAGCCTCTCTGGGGGAGGCTCCTCGGTGACCCCTGTGAAAAGGTCATTCAACCCCAAAAGGGGTCACGACCCACAGGTTGAGAACCGCTGTTCTAAAGTTTTTAAAAGCTCCACTCAATGCTGGTCCCGGGTGGATTTTCTTTTAGGATATGTTTTTAGTTTTTGAAATATCTCCATTTCCATCCTTTCTCCTTGCGGAATTATTGGTTTTGAATAGTTGGTTCGGCGAGCAGAAGTTTAGCCATTGAAACCACGTAAGCACTTAAAGGCAGAATGTTTGCGTCATGCAAAATAATTGGCAATCTGAAGGACATAAGATTATATTGTATGTCTTTGTATGTGTGGATATGTGCACACATAAATTTTGCAGCAGGATTAACAATGACCAGAGCACCTCTTGGTTAGCATAACCAATAATAAACTTGGCCAATAATATTAAGGCAAGTATGAGCAATTATCTGTCCATGGCTGCTTTTAAAAAAATGATACCAGAGTTTCTTGCCATTTTTGGATGGGGACTGGATGAAAACAATAATACAAATCTTAAAATTGAGATTTTTTTTTTAAAGGAAAAATAGATTGTACTTCAGTTTTGCTTAGATGTGTGATGTGAGTCAACCATTTTTGATATTTAGACCACCAAATCTTAAAGACTATGCAGATGGTTTGGAAGGGCTTAGTAGCAAAACTAGTGTTGATATTGTGGAAATTAATGAAACTAAAAATTACAATGATGTTATTGCAAGGATGTGACTATCCAGCTAAAGTTGTTTCTCTGACATTCTAAGGCTTAGATGTCTGAGTGATATCAGGATCTTCTTTTGATGGAAATTCCAGATTGGATGATAAATCCATTTTCAGATACTGAGGATGATGGGGTAGTGGAGGAACAACTCATAGAGCTGCAAAATGACATTGAGCTGAAGCCAAAGTTTAAGAAATCGTACCAAGAGTTTTGGTTACAGAAAGAAATTTCTGATCGCTATCCTGCACTATGGACAGTGGTTAAGAAGCTCCTTGTTACATTTCCAACATCATATTTGGTGGAACATGGCTTCAGTGTGGTCATCCAACTTCTCTCCAAGCAAAGAAATCGACTCCAGATTACTGAACGTGGTGATTTAAGACTCCTGCTAAGTGACTTAAAACCAGACATTGGGAAACTGGTATCCCTTCATCAAGCCCATCCATCACATTAAGAATTTACTGAACAGTGAAGTAGTTACTAAATTTTACTGAGTTTACTAAGTTACTAGTTACTAAGGTTCCTGATAAATGACTATCAGACTTTGAAAGCCTGGTATCACTGGATCATGTTCAACAATTTTGTTGAATTAACATTAACTAAAAAGGTTTTTTAAATTGGATTTTGAATAAATGTGCAATTAATTGTTGCAGTTTTGAATTTTACTGTTACTATCTTCCTTCCGTTGTGCAAACTGCCCAGTCACATGACCCTCCCAGCCACACCCACCAAGCCACGCCCACAGAACCGGTAGTAAACAAAAATGAATTGCACCACTGCGTGGGGGGCACTGAGAATCAGTTTGTAGCACCAAGCGGGCAGTGGACTGAAAAAGTTTGGGAACCACTGTCCCAGAGGCTGTAAAACTGATGGTATTGAAGCCTCACTAATCTATCAATTTGCCCTAAAGCAAATGAACAAGCACATCTGTTCTGTGTAACTAAGTACTGGTTAAATGAGGACGGTAATGTTGCCTTAACAGATATTTGTCCATTAGATTAGAAGTTCATCTTGCAAGCCCAAGGCTGGAGGGTGATGGAGATGATCCTTTGAAACCCTGGTTGTGACTGGGAGTTCAGTTTCACAACTGACTGAATGTGACTGACCCTGCATTGGACTGAGGACCAATAGAGATATTGGTGATTTTTCTCAAATGTTGACAATGAGGCATTTCAATCTTTATGTCCTGGGATTATGATATGGGAAGGATCAGAAATTTATGACCTCTGTTGTAACCATGAACTGGTCCTTGATTAACAGGTCAAATTCATAGAGATGATAACACAATGGATCTAGCTTTTACCTTGGAACGGTAATTTGAAGGTGAAGGACATTGTGATCAGTTCTTTGTCATAGTTACATCCGTTCTTAGTTAACATGTAGCTCCTTGATACCTTTGGTTCAATGATTAGGTTGGTCAAACCAGACACCTTATGGATTTTGCCATTGATCTGGCAGGCAAACTATGTCTCAGTGAATTCTGGAATGTAGAGACAATGAGGACATTGGGTGTGATAGTCTTTAATTAGCTTCTGTTTGTTCACCAATTCTAGAAACTCCTTGATTGACTGAGGAACTCTTAAAGGTAAAAGACTAAAAAACAGTGCCTACAGCCTGAGGAATTAGTAGGAGCAAATGCAGACACTATATGAAATCAGCTTTAGGCCTACATTGTGACAATAAGCAGTTTTCAACCATTACTGGGTCAGCAAATATTAATATGTATCTTGTTGGATAGAGAGAGCTTTGGGATGATCTGTTGTCAGGCTTTATCTCCTGGCAGAAACAAACCGTGATGGCAAACTCACAAGAAATCCAGGAATCGTACATAAAAAAATATTTATGAAAGAAAATAAGAAGCCATAATTAAAGCATGTCAGAAACGGCTGGGAATCAATAATAAGCCTTATATATAGAAAACCATGTTCAAATCTTGCATTTCATTTTCCTCTCTGCCCTTTCTAACTGATTACTTGGCCTCCTCCTTTGAGTGGGCTGGTTTGTCTCCATCTGTCCTTTGTTTTTGCAATTTTCAGATTTGCTGTCATGTTGTTTTTCACCGACTGTGTGAGAACTAATTCTCATATCTCTCTTTGGATCGCTGTGACATATTTGTTAGACATTTTGCTGATAAAAAACACTTGTATTTGTTGTGGAATAGATTTGAAGAGAATCCAATGAGTGGACTTGGGCAACAATTTGCTAAGTCATTTGGGATTTACTTTAGTTTTGTATAATAAGAACAAGGATAGAATTCTCTGTAATGCAACTCTACATAACTGCAGGTCCTGGCCATGCTCTACCTCACTTCTTCAGACACTTGTATATGAATGTGTGTGTTTGGATCTGAGAGATGATCATTCTTCTTTGAATAGAAGATGACATTAATTGCCCTGAAGGAGATGGTGGTACACTACATCTCAAGAAAAAAAAATTATCCTAATATTTGGCAAAGCCTGTCTGGTCTTCCCTTCCAATGAAGATGTGTAGATGTGATTGAGCATCAGTTGTAGATAGTCCTATAGAAGACAGGTGTTTTTTTATACCTTTCAATTGGATTCAGACTGATATATAGGATCAGACTCATATAGTACCATCAATACTTGCAAGCTTCAAGAATTATTGAGACCCTCCTCACCCATCTCTCCACTTAATTTGTAGGATACATTCATTTTTTTTGGGGGGGGGGGCTTCCTGTGAATTTTTTAGAATATATATTAAAAGGAAATTTTAAAAGGCTGCATTAGAATTAATTGATTTTAGTTGTAAAGCTAAAATTTCTTAAGTAAAGTTTAGAGTTTTAAAGTGAATATAAAAGGATTTTCTCTTTAACACTAAATAATCTGAAATAGTACAATGATTTTTGTTAATGTACTGTAGATCAGGGGTCCCCAACCCCTTAGACCACAAGACCACAAACACACACACACACACACACACACACACACACACACACACACGTGTGTGCATGTGTATAGGGGAAAATAGATTGCATTAAGATGGCAATGTGCTGTAAATGGTTTTAAACTAAGAGATTTTATTTGGTCTTGTTTCTACTGCAATACTGCTTCTAGTTTTTTTGCTTGAAATATAAAAAGAAACAACATTCAGAATTTAGTTTGAAGATTTAATAACAAGTTTTAGAACTGACTTGTAATAATTCTAAATAATGTAAAAAGTTCAGGTTGCAAAAATAAAAGTTGCCTTATATATCTATAGCTTCCATATGTTCCAATGGAAGTCTGTAAATAATGGAATGTTTTACTGAATCGCACAGAGAAGTGTTATTGTTTTTGAATATCCCAAGCATTCCTTCCAAATATCTTTCAAAGCATGTACAGTCCTGGTGTATGGCCTTTGAACCGTTCCTCGGTCAGCATTCCAAAACTAGAAATCAGCCCAGTATGGACCTACCAGAAGGCCCAAACTGTACAACAGTGCACCATTAATGAATTGAATAAGTGGTCCTGGTGTATCTTTACTCTCTTTCACAGCTCGATACTATGGTAGCAACTATCTACATGTACTCAGGTAACTCCAGAAAGTAAAAGGAAAGTTGTTGAAATAGATTGTGTCAAGTTCTTGCCCTCTGGTATGATGATAAGTGATAGCTAGGCAATGGGAATAAAGCATCTCAAAGCAGACATGTTGCCTCCTGATCACTTCTTCCTAGCATCAGTTTCAGGACTTGGTTAAGTATCTGCTTTCCTTTTGTAGGTTACCCTGCCAGTTCTCTATCTCATGGTTCCCTCGGATTCAGGGCGTACATTGCAATATTTTCTGGAACTGGGAGAGAAATGCATCCTGATCCGTTTGTGTGTGTGTGTGTGTGTGTGTGTGTGTGTGTACACCATATTTTTCGGAGCATAAGACGCACCAAGATTTCGAAGAGGCAAATTAAAAAAAGGTTTTGCATTCTGCAGACCTCCCAAAAGCGGCCCGTTTTTCACAAAAATGGCTTTGTTTTTTGTCAAAAAAGGCATGCATAGCCTTTAGGAGGCTTATAGAGTGCTGCTGGAGGATGGGGGGGTGTTAGATTGGGTAATGGATAGGCACACACAGGCTTAATGGTAACAGCAGCTCTTTATAAAGTACAACAAGTGAGAACAATCCAGTGAAGGTTGAGTCTGACACCAGCCCTTTTATAGGGAGCTGTCAGACCCTTCGACCAATAGGATTAAACTTCTGTTCCCGCCGGAACAGAGGACCTTGGTGGAAACCACTGTAGTTAGAACAAATATCTAACCGGGGGGGGGGGGGAGACGAGTTAAAAACCACCCGCTTTTTGCTCGTTTTTACCCTCCCCAGCCCCCAGGAGCATTCTGTAAGCCTCCTAAAGGCTATGCACGTCCATTTTTGCAAAGGGGGCAGGGTTTTGGGAAGCCAAAAATGCTGTATTCAGTTTATAAGATGCACTCAAATGTTCACCCTCTTTTTTGAGGAAAAAGGTGTGTCTTATACTCTGAAAAATATTATATATATATTGGCTAGCTGATGAGAGCTAATTAGCTCGAAATAGATCTATCCTAGTCTCCCTTTATTTATTTATCAGTACAATTACAACACAAATATAAAAAGGCAACAGTAAAAATAAAAAAAATATGGTTTTCTGCCTGCATGGTCTTTGTGATAAGCCGAAGGACAGAAAGAGGGAGTAGTGACCTTCCTCCCATATTTAGTCATACCAGGGGTTGTAACATAAATACATACCTATTTCCCTGGCTCAACTGATAAGGAAGAGAACCCGTGGCTTAGTGGTTAAGACTCCTGCCTAAGATATATACAACCCGGGTTCTAATCCCAGTAAGGGTTGGCTAGCTGATGAGAGCTAATTAGCTCGAAATAGATCTATCCTAGTCTCCCTTTATTTATTTATCAGTACAATTACAACATATATATATATATATATATATATATATATATATATATATATATATATATATATATATATATATATATACATACATACATACATACATACATACATACATACATACATACACACACACATACATACACACACATACACACACATTTAATATAATATATATTTAATATTTAATATTTATTATTTATTTAATATAATATATATATAAAGGTAAAGGTTCCCCTCGCACATATGTGCTAGTCGTTCCCGACTCTAGGGGGTGATGCTCATCTCCGTTTCAAAGCCGAAGAGCCAGCACTGTCCAAAGACGTCTCCATGGTCATGTGGCCGGCATGACTAAACACTGAAGACGTATGGAGCACTGTTACCTTCACACCAAAGGTGGTTCCTATTTTTCCACTTGCAATCTCAGCACTTTTGCTATAGAAAATAGCAGTCTGTATTATTAGTCTCTACTGGAAGGAATTCAAGGTGCTTTATTTCAGTCTAAAGTGTTATAAAGCCATACTTGCAGAGACAGCAGTTGGATGCACCAGAGTGCCCATATAGCACGATAACTTCATATTGGTTTGCTGTTCTTTTAGGCCAAACTAAATTTATTGTCCATAATGAAAGATTGGAACTAATTTGAAAAGTCTGAGAATATAAGAGAAAGGACAAAGAGGAGGAAAGAAGCAGGAATGATTTCAGCAATCTCTTTCTTGGATTATTCCCAGGACATTGTCTTATCTCTAAACCCAATAAACTGGATATAAAATGTTGCATGCTCCACATATTTTGCTTATTTAAGATAAGAGAAGGATGGGTCAAAAATCTTCTGACCTTGCCTGAAGTTATCAATTTGCTTCCATTCACTAGAAATTCAGATTCGGTCTTTGCCCCTCCAAATAGAAGCTGGAGGTTTTAAAGAAACGTGGGCTGCTTCCCATACCACATTGTTAGATATACACAGAAGATTATTTAAATGTGTACATCTAAATACTTTGCTGTGGAGGCAACAAATAAGCATGTTTATATTTTTCCCCAAGGCAGGCTCAGCTGCTCCCTCACATTGTTTATATAAATTAGGGATAGGACACTGGGTGCTTTCCAGTTGTTCTGAACTAACTTGCTGGAACTCACAGAAGTTAAGGTCAAAACCAGGGGTGTCCAATCTGAGCAACTTTTAAGACCAATGGACTTCAACTCCCAGAACTGTTCAGCCAGCCACGCTTGGTCTAAGTACTCAGTAGCAAATCCATCTTTCCAGAGTTGTTGTAATTCTTGCTGGATCGGCCATCTCATATCACTGAGTTATTTGCAGACAAAATTAGAATACAGGAAAAGAGTGATGTAAGATGCCTTGAGTTTTATGAAGGAAAGCACATTCAACAAAAAAAGTTTCACATACTTTTAAGTCACCTACAAGTGTTGAAGAATCAAGGGAGGGATGTTGCCTTCACACCCTCAATATTTCCAAAAGCTGCTGAAATCTGCCAAGCTTTGTGTGGACTATTAGTGCGCAATGCTGTGCTGCAATCTGGATTTCAGTAGAAGGTAATCTGGAGCATACATGAGAATCAGGGGTGGACTTCAAAAGTTCCAGCAGTGGGTTCATTGCCCTGTTGCTGGGTGGGAGTGGCCATGGTGGAAATGGCCCAGTCGGCCTCCTGCACCATGGGGGAGATTTTTCACACTCCCTGGGTGAAAGCCACCCTGCGGAGGCTTTCCTGGAGCCTCCGGGAGGGCAAAAACCGCTTCCCCCAGGCTCCAGAGGCCCTCTAGAGGCTGAAAACGGCCCATTCCTGAACTTCCAGAACCTCCGGTAGGCCCGTTTTTCGCCCACCACGAGCCTCTACCCAGGTCCTGCACTTACCTTGCATGATGAACGGGCCACATGGAGACTTCAGGGAGGGGAGGGGTGGGAGGGACAGGGAGGGGTGAGCGGAGCCAGCCAGGGGTGGCATTTGGGGGTTCACTGAACCAGGAAAAATCCTTGTTAGAGGATCGCCCAAATCTGTGCAAAACCCCAGCAGCCACTCCTGATGAGGATGCATATTATATCTGACCTTGCCTCCTGGTATAAAATTATTCTTCCACAGAAAAAAAAATAAAGCAGTTACTTGCAACCTGAATAATATGGATGTTTAATTGTGCTCCAAATCATGTTTTCTCCTTTGAATACAACTTCTGTGAAAATGGCTGACAGAGGGAGGACAGAAACAGCTAAACCTCCAGGTAAACAGAAAACAGAAATTTTGGCCCCAAATTGGAAATTTTTATTCAGGAGAGCCACCAACTATGCAGAGCGCAATAAGCAAGCCAGGTTTATAAACCTTTGCAGCTTTTTATACTCAGTGTGCAGACTGCACTGCAGTACAGAATATTGGGGGTGACGGTGGGGATATCAGGAGCAGCGTTCGCACACACATCTCCTTGCTACCCAATTTCATCTCTGCAGACATTTGTGGTTCACTTGTATTCATTTCCTACCCCAGCTTGGCTCTGCCATGTTTAGAATAAAATTATACAAATCGCTGGGAGAATGGTGGGATTAACATTGTGGCTAATGTAATCACAAGAGGCTTGAACAGGTCAAGGGGTCACTTGGACAAGTCTTCCAATGTGAAATATCCCCTTTTAAAACGAATTCTGGTATCCTCCTCTTTGTCTTAGCTCTTCTAAAGTTATGGCTCCTGTCAAAGGCTTCCAGGCATTAGAGCCAGGCAGATTTGCAGATGTGGAACATTTTCTAAAGGTGATACAAACACAGTTAAAATTAAATCAAAATTTAAAAGATGCACAGAGTAACAGGTGGCTCTTGCTATTCACAAGGGTTATGTTCCAGCATGAAACAACAGATACCTAAACTATGAATAACAAGATCTGGCTTCTAGGGGGGGGGGGAGTTTCAGAAGTTTATGATTGTCTTCTTTCTCCCATAAGAATAATTGAATTTGGATTTGCTCCTCTTCTGATTCATTTGTGGCAAATATTGCTAGGTCAACCTAGGTTAAGCTCTAGATTGCCTCCCAATGACACTAACCCTATTCTGAGTGAGTTGCTCAACTGGGATCAGATGGAATTACCCACTCACTTCAAGTCTCACATTGGTTTCTAATTTTGCACAACTTCTTCATGATTGTCATGGCCAGCCTTTGGAGGGCATGGCGGGACAAAATTATTGCCCCACCGGCCACTTGCACTGGTCAAAGAAAACCACAGAGTGACAATTGTGAAAGTGGCAGAATGTGAGGTTTAGGCAGGAACTGCATACGCTGAATGGCACACCCAAGTAACTGGCAGTGAACGTCTGTACAGGACGCATCAAGACCTTCCCAAGTTCAGATGGAAGATTCCAGAGAAGGTTGTGGAGAATAATAGGGCTAAGATCCTATGAAACTTTCAGATCCAGACAGATAGCAGATACTGGCTAATCAACCAGACCTTGTAGTAGTAGACAAAGACCAGAAGACAGCAGTGGTGATAGATATAGCAGTGCCAGCAACATCAGAAAGAAGGAGCATGAGAAGCTGGAGAACTACTGAAATAGCCTGAAAGAGGAACTGGAAACGATGTGGAAACTCAAGGCCAAATTAGTCCCAGTGGCAGTAAGACTACTTGGAGCAGTGATTCCTAAACTGGGAAAGTCCCTCCAAAAGATCTCAAGATAATAATGTCAGAATTGTCTGTGCAGAAGAATAGAATAGAGTAGAATAGAATTCTTAATTGGCCAAGTGTGATTGGACACACAAGGAATTTGTCTTTGGTGCATATGCTCTCAGTGTACCTAAAAAGACAAGATACAAGAAGGGAACAACTAAGATACTGCACAGAACTTCAACTCCCAGTCTCTCTGGTAGAGGACCTGAGATTCAGGAAGACAATGCTCATAATGCAAGAAAGTGATGAGAAGGAATGGGATTGAAGAGGACAAGATCTGTGATAATGTTTAATTGGGTTTCTAAACAAAGCAGGATTTATATTTTCCAAGGCTAGTATTTTGCGTTTTGTGGTAACAGCTTTCTTTTGTCGCTCCCTTTTTCAGATCTGCCCTTGGCAAGTGGCCAGCAGCAATATTAGGGGTGTTGCAATAAATTGCTTAGTAATGCATTCATTTGCTTAGCCAAATAAGGATACTGGAAGGTCTTCTCCAAATGTGGCTTGTGGTGGATTTTAATTTATATCTCTTTGCATTGCATAGCTTGAATAGAACAGTGTATGCCAAGCTACAATGTGACACTTTGCCCATTCCTCTAGAATGGGTGAAATTTGGACAATAATATCCTGAGATTCACCAGAATAATTATGTTTAAATGATTAAGAAATTGGAAAAGGAACGTTTAGGAATTGCATACATCTTAATGCAGTAGTGAAACCTTAAATGGTATCAAAACATTACTCTCTATACTAAGTAAAAGGATACCACTGATATCAAGCAGAAATAGGATTGATTTCTAAGTGCTAAATCTTGTTAACCCTCTCTTCAGGAGGAGACAAACCTTAGACTGTTCTTCACATGCAGTAGATAGACGATAGATCCATCATGGTGAACCTGTGGCACGCATGCCAGCAGTGGCACGCAGAGCCTTCTCTGTTGGCACAAGTACCGTTGCCCCAGGTCAGATTTCCCCGGCATTTCTTTTGTGAGCTTCTGTTTCCCTGCAAACAACGAAACAGAAGCTCATGAAAGAAAAGGATCTCACCTCTTGCTGCGCTGCCAGTGTTGGGATGCCCCACCTCCCACTGGCCATCTGGTCTTCAGATCTCTGCTGCATATGCATGCATGTCCGTGTGCATGTCTGCACATATGTCCGAATGTGCATGTATGTCAGCACATTCCAGTGGTGGGTTACGATTGGTATGCCCCGGTACGGGTGTACCGGTGCCTACTGGGAGCATCAGGTACCGTTCTGGTATGGTGCTCTGGAGGGCCCACCCACTTGCCCGCGCTCCTTACTGATATTTGAAGTTTTGGGGACTTCCACACACACGCACAGAGCATACGGCACCTGCACGACGCTCCGCCGAGCAGCTGGAGTGTCACAGGTGGTAAGTATGCATGTGAGCACTGCACGCGTTCATGTGGTGGGCGCCCGGCCCCGTTGCACTGTATCAGTTGCACCAAGATCCGGAACCACCACTGGCACATTCGCACATGTATCCTTCAGTTTGGGCATGTGCATGTGCACAGTTTGGGCACTCGGTGTCTAAATGTTCGCCATCACTACAATAGATGACGGATGAATAGATAGAGACAGACAAACAGACAGACTGTGATTGTAGGTTATCCCAACCCAATTCCTAAAGTGAATCTTAATTTCATTCAGATAGTGTAAGTTATGTCCAGAATTGAATTTAGTGAACTGAATGGTAGCCAAAGAGATACCTAGAACTTCACAACTCATGTTAGATAACTCTTTCTTTTTGAACTAAAGATATTTCATAGTTATAAACATGCTTGTCTAGAGGTCGTGATCCTTGAAACAGCAGTGGTTTATTTGTTTAGGGAACTAACCATGCAAGAAGAGCAAGTCTTTTCTTGCATGGTTAGCTAAACAAGTGCATACATATGCAAAGGTATTACAGAAATGTATGTAGGTGTGGATCAGCTCCTCCTTTATTCATTAGAAATACATGGTTCCTTCCAGAATATTTATTTGCAAATTACAGCCATGTAATCAACATGTAATCGAACCAGTAAGGCCAGATTCCGAGCCAGCTCATCTCTCCAGTCCTTTTGACAGAATGTCTCCATGAAGCATCACCTACCTGCCCAGCAATAGGCTTGCTGTAATGAATATTGGTAGTGGGATCTGCATTACTTGGCTCTAATCTATCTTATTATTATTATTTTATTATTTATTCACATTTCTAAACCGCCCCCTCTCCCAAAAAAGGGACTCGGGGCGGTGTACAGTCCACAATAAATCACAGATAAAATACAAATATAAATAGGGCTATAAATATATGTATGTATGTATGTATGTATGTGGAGGAGGTTAAAATTAAGAGTCCTGTACAGAAGAATAAATAAATATGAGGCTAAAAGCCCTAAAAACAATTAAAACTAAAACATTACCCTTAAAATAACCAGATGAGAATATACTACCAGGAGTTCATAGATGTAACATTTATAATCATGCCAGGCCAGCTAGTCGGAACAGGTGAGTCTTCAATTTTTGACGGAAGGAGCGGAAGTCCGAGGTGGTTCTAATGTCGGGGGGGAGGTCATTCCAGAGGGTTGGGCCCATCACAGAGAAGGCTCTACTCCTCGGCGCCGCCCGCTGGCATTGCCTAGTGGACGGCACTTGGAGAAGGCCCTCTCTGTGAGAGCGGATTGGCCGCAGGGATGTATGTGGGAGGATGCGATCCCGCAAGTAACTAGGTCCTGAGCCATGGAGCGCTTTAAAGATAGTAATCAGGACCTTGAAACGCACCCGAAAAACCACAGGTAGCCAGTGCAGCTCGCGCAGGAGCGGTGTTACGTGGGAGTATCTAGACCTCCCCATGATAACCCACGCGGCCGCGTTCTGGACTAGCTGCAGTCTCCGGGCGCATCCCAAGGGAAGCCCCATGTAGAGAGCATTACAGTAATCTAGGCGAGACGTCACCAGCGCATGAGTGACTGTGCGTAGGGCATCTCGGTCCAGTAGGGGGCGCAATTGGCGCACCAGGAGAACCTGGTGGAACGCCCCCCTTGCCACGGCTGCCACATGGTCATCCATTGACAGCCGGGCATCTAGGAGGACGCCCAAATTGCGCGCCCGTTCCACAGGGGGCAGTAGCTCGTCCCCTATGGCCAGCGATGGAGTCAGCTGGCTGAACCGAGGTGCCGGAAGCCACAGCCACTCAGTCTTGGAGGGGTTGAGTTTGAGTCTGTTGTCCCCCATCCAGACCCCGACGGCTTCCAGACACCGGGACATCACTGCAACAGCCTCGTTGGGGTGGTTTGGGGTTGAAATGTACAGCTGCGTATCATCAGCGTACAGATGGTATTCAACCCCAAAACCACGGATGATCTCGCCCAGCGGCTTCACGTATGCATTGAACAGAAGGGGCGAGAGAACCGACCCCTGCGGCACCCCACAAGAGAGTGGCCTCGGGGTCGATCTCTGCCCCCCTGTCAACACATATTGCATCCGGCCGGAGAGGTAAGAGTCGAACCACCGTAACACGGTGCCTCCGACTCCCATCCCCTCCAGCCGGCGCAGAAGGATACCATGGTCGATGGTATCAAAAGCCGCTGAGAGATCTAATAGGACCAGGATAGAGGAGCAACCTCTATCTCTGGCCCTCCAGAGGTCATCAACCAACGCGACCAAGGCTGTCTCAGTGCTGTGCCCGGGTCGGAAGGCGGACTGGCATGGGTCTAGATAATCGGATTCATCGAGGTGACGCGGAAACTGCTGCGCCACCACATTCTCAACAACCTTCGCCAAAAAAGGGAGGTTGGAGACTGGACGATAATTAGCTAGCTCCATTTGGTCGAGTGAAGGCCTCTTGAGTAAGGGCCTCACCACCGCCTCTTTCAAGACGGTAGGTAAGGATCCCTCACCCAACGAGGCGTTCACCAGGCCCAGAAGCCAGCCTCGTGTCACCTCCCAGGATGCCAGTACCAGCCAGGAGGGACACGGGTCCAATGAACATGTGGTGGGTCGCAGCCTTCCACGCAACCTGTCTAAATCCTCGGGGGCAACAGAGTCAAACTCCTCCCAGAGTGGACTCACAAGACTCACTGTTGACGGCCCGTCCAGACCACTGGAGGGGGCCCATCTGCTCCGGATCTGAGCGACTTTGTTCTGCAGATATTCTCCAAACTCCTCTGCTCTACCCTGTAAGGGTGCCCCCCGCGTCTCTTGCACCAAGAGGGAGCGGGTGACCCTAAACAGGGTGGCAGGGCGGTTATCCGCAGACGCAATAAGAGTGGCACAATGTCTACGTTTGGCCGCTCTCAATGCCACAAGGTAAGTCCTTAAATAGGCTCTTACCTGTGTTCGGTCAGACTCGGAGCGTGAGGACCTCCACCTGCTCTCTAGACGTCTCCTCTGGCGCTTCATCACCCTCAGCTCCTCGGTATACCAGGGAGCCCGGGTGGGTCGCTGCCATAGGAGAGGTCGCAAAGGCGCAACCCGGTCCAAGGCCCCAGCCGTCGCCCTATTCCAGGCGGCCACTAGGTCCTCCAACCGAGCACGGGTCAGGGCTACAGGTAGCGGCCCAAGCTCCAACTGGAACCTATCAGGTTCCATCAGATGCTTGGGGCGGTACCAGCTTAGACAAACTGGTTCCACCTCCTCGCGGTGGGGGGTAGCGCCAGGGAAGTCTAGCCGGAGACAGGAGTGATCTGACCATGACAGGGGAGTGATGTCTAAGTCCCCTGTTCCCAGATCACTCGTCCACTGCTCAGATACAAAAACAAGGTCCAGTGTGTGGCCACCTTCATGTGTGGGGCCCTGAATTAGTTGGGTCAGGCCCATGGCTGTCATGGAAGCCATGAACTCCCGAGCCACCTCGGATGCTGCTCCCGTCGACGGCAGGTTGAAATCCCCCATAACCAAAAGTTTGGGGATCTCCACCGCCGTCTCTGAGATCAGCTCGAGGAGCTCGGGCAGGGCTGCTGACGTATAGCGAGGAGCCAAGTATACAATCAGCAGACCCCACTGCCTCCCTGGGCCCCATTTCACACCAAGTGACTCACACCCGGGTATCTGAGAAACAGTGAACTCCCTCGGCTCTAGACCATCCCGTATAACCACCGCCACCCCTCCACCCTTACCCAGGGCCCGGGGCTGATGAAATGCATGGAAACCTGGTGGGCACATTTCCACGAGGGGCAAACCACCCTCGTGACCCAACCAGGTCTCTGTTATTCCTGCAAGGTCCAGCTCCCCCTCAGAGATCAACTCATTAATGAGGGGGGCCTTGTTGGTCACGGACCTTGCATTGCAAAGCATCAGCCGCAGGCCCTGTCTCTGTAGATCCCGACCACCTAGGTTGCGGGGGTTGGTACAAACGACCGGGTGTAGCCAGCAGCCACGGTCTCCCAACCGACCTTGTGATCTTCTCTTGTCCTCGCATCCCCCCCTCCCCGCGACCGTTGTAATAAAACAACCCTCTACTGGAATAGTTTGTTCCCTCTCCCCCCCCACTCTGCTCACTTCCCTCCTGGACTCACCTGTTCATGTGGCACTGGCTTCCCTCCTGGCCTGGTTATCCCCCCCCCCTTCCCAGAACCCCCTAAAAACAGTATAAAACATTTTGCTAAAAAGCCCCTCAGCTTCCTCTTCTTCCACCTCTCGGGGTTCACGAACCCGTCATCAAGGCTGGCCCTTGAGAGAGCCAAGGGCCATACCTGCGAGAGAGGGGCCTCCCCCAGGCGAAGCAGGTCTGTCCTCGAGTAAATTGGTAGGTTGTTGACCCTCCCGATAGGGTAGGGGTGCAGATGATATAAAAGTTAATAATTAAAAACCAGTGGGCTAGAGTCTCAATGGAGGGCGGAGGGTTTTTCAATGTCCAGGTGGTACTTAGAACTTGGAGAGAAAGGGGGGGGGAGAGCAAGCCATGATTGAATATCCCAGATGGTGGGGGGAAAGGCAAAGGTGGTAAATGGAAAATGTAGGCACAGGATAGGTGATAGTTCCATTCATCTGTTTCATGGTGTATGTGGCCCCCCCGATGGATGGGGGGGCATTCTTGGCCCAGCTGCTAGGCTCCCAATGTTAGTCCGCTCGAGCCAGCAGGGGCCCGGGAGGGGGGGGAATGGGAGTAGCCAGAAGCAAGTAGCCAGGAATGACAAGATGACAAAATATCCCAAGGGGTCCCTGGCTGCAACTTCCTCCATTCAACCATCGTCGCAGTCATCTCCCCTTGTCTCTTCCAGCAGCCTCCGGCTGCCTCCCAGTCCTTCTCACCTATCAGATGTTTCCTGTTTCTCTCCCTCGGGTCCTTTGATGTTTCAGGGATCTCTCCGGTGCCTCCAATGCCTCCAATGCCTCCGGGGCCTCTCACCCCCTTCTTCTCACTCTCCTTCAGCTTTTCTGGCTCTTTTCCGGCTCTTTTAGGGTTTTTCGGTGTTTCTCTTCTATTCTTGGTGTTTCTCAGCGTTTCCCGCCGCCGCAGCCATTGCTTTTTCCTGCCGGTGGCCGTTTGCAGCCGTTTGCAGCCCTCCAGTCCTCTCCTCCCTCCAGTCTTCACCGACCACCCTGGCGGGCCAAAACAAGCCCGAAACATGCCTGGGTGGTCGGGCTATCGAACTCTCGGCCCCCTCGGATGATACGGGGGCCGGCAGCAACCCTTAATCGGGCGGGAGCTCCATGGTGTTCTTGGAGCTCAGGAGACGCCTGCCATCATCATTGGAAGCTCCTCCTCCTGTCAGCCATCTGTCCTTTTTGTTTTGTTTTTAAATATCACTCAGCACCAACATTGTGATAAAATTATCACTGGCAGCGATCAACAATGGAGCAATTGGCTAAGGGTACCAAACTCTATTATTGTTTTAATAGCAATAGCAAGATGTTTAAATAGCAGTAGCACTTATATACTGCTTCACAGTGCTTTACAGCCCTCTCTAAGCAGTTTCCAGAGTTCAGCCTATTGCCCCCAACAATTTGGTTCCTCATTTTACCATCCTCGGAAGGATGGAAGGCTGAGTCAACCATGAGCCTGTGAGAATCAAAGTGCTGGCAGCCGGTAGTCGGCAGAAATAGCCTGCAGTACTGCATTTTAACCACTGAGCCACTATGGCTCTGTTTACATTTGTTTAGTGGCATCATTTGAATATATTTATTGTTTACATTTGTTTAGTGGCATCATTTGAATATATTTATTGTGGGTGTGATATGCAGGCATGTTAATTGGTTAAAATGTCAAGTTAGTAGTTGCAAGTGTGTGATGCAAGCCCCATCTCTCTCTCTCTCTCTCTCTCTCTCTCTCTCTCTCTCTCTCTCTCTCTCTCTCTCTCTCTCTCTCTCTCTCTCTCTCTCTCTCTCTCATGTGCTACCTCTACAATGTTTATAAACAGAGAATGGGGCTGCAACCACACAATCATAATCACCATCTTTATTTTTTGACAAATACAACCTGTATGGATGCCTTAGTACTCAGGACATTTTAACCGCTGTAAGCTGCAATGAGTTGAATGAAATTGACTCATTCATTCAATAGATGATAATTTCAGTGATTATTACTATTACACCTGTGAGTCTCCTTTTTGTTAACGGTACCAGTTTTTTTTTATTAATTGGAAGTGATGCTGTAATCACAATAGCTCCATCTTTAGGGCAGGCAATATGTCCTGAAATGGACTTTTTATTATAATATTCTATGGTTATATTTTATAAGAGCTTGCATATCACTCTGAATGGGAACTTGTGCCTGAAATGGTGATATAAAAATTAAATAATAAACAGAAATGAATATTGCTAATTGGTGAATTGATTTTATAATGAGCTATTATAACCACATCATCACGACCTACTAGAATTGTGGTTAGTTTTTTAAAAGAAAAGCCTGTCAGAGCAATTTGGAGAAGTCCGCAAAGACAAAAGACAATGCTTGCCTCTTGTCTAAAAGAACAGGGAATACATGAGCTATAATATCACAGTTTTTTGTCCAAATAACTCTATTTCTAAATTTCAATTTCCCATTATTAAGAAGGACACATTGTTGATATCATTCAGAGGATGAATGAGGAAAAAAGCTGGCACACTGAGCATATCAACATGCCATATAATATTTTAATAGAGAGTAATATTTAATAGAGCGAAATATTACATTGATCAGAGCAACTGTGCAATCAATCTAACCAGGCTTCATCCAAGCGGATGGAAGAGGTGGGAATATTTGCATTTCAGATACTTAAATGTAGAGAACAAACTACACAGTCTGGCTTTTCTCTTTTGAGAAGTCTATCAAGTTTTGAAGAATTCCAAAGTATAAAAATCTGTGTCGTTTTCATTGTGAATTGTGTGGCAAACAACTAATTCCAATTTTGTTTCCAAAATGCTTTTTAGTTTGATTAAAATTATTTTTCAGATCTCTGCTGAATACTGCCTTTCAACTGTTATGTCTGTGTCTTAAGTAGTTAAAGATTCTTTATTCACTCATTTACTGATTTCTTTCAGACAGAGTGCTATACAGGGTTTTATTCTTGCTTTGCAGTAAACTGATCTGAGATGTATCTTCCTTCTTGTTTGCAGGAAAACAATTTATCAGAGATGAGTCAGTGAAAGTGCTGCTATCTAACTTCAGAATGTAGGGTTGAGTTTCTAGAGAACTGAGATTTACAATCAAACCAGGGCCAGAAGTCTGACACTTCCCCAGTGCTATCAAGAAAGGAAGATAAAATGGAAGAAAACAGTTTCTTACAGTTGGCTGTAAGGTTCATCATTGTTCCCCTTAGGGTAAAAGTAAGTAGATGCCACATATTATCCTCCTGTATGGCAGTGTTGGGCAACTATGCCCCCTTTACAACTTGTGACTTCAACTCTCAGAATTCCTGACTCAGGAATGCATAGCTGGCTCTGGAATTCTGGGAGTTGAAGTCCACATGTTATAAAGGAGCCATATTTGCCTATAGAGGAAAGCAATTGAGGCTTTTAGTTTTCCTTTTCCTCTTATTTCTATCCAAACAAAATAGCTCTCACTGTCATTTCATGAATGCATAGTTAACCGAATTAACATGCAATCAGGAAAATGTATGCATGTGGCACTATCAAGAGTCAAATCAATTCATTTTCAAATGCAAAAACTATGATAATACGGCAATGGTTGCAGTGAAGATAAGGATTTTTTTTCAAATTTAAATGTATTGTTTGGAAAATATGCATGTTGGGTGCGCGTGCGTGCGTGCGTGTGAGACAGAGTGCATATATGAAGTATCCAGACTGAAGTATCCACACTATATGTGATTAAAGTATATCTACTATATCACACAAGAATATTTGATCTCAAGCATTAAATGTGACTGAATTGTTTTATTACTGCAGTTATTACACCAGAAGTGCCTCTATAGAGCTTTTATGCAAGGATTACCATTTCTATAACAGGAAAAGGGGATCTTCCAAGCTTAAGAAAGAAAGAAAAAATGGCTACCTTTGCTTTGGGCAAATGTATCAGTTTGATGGAAGGGAAGCTGTCTTTCACTTTGACTTCGCAAAACAACTTCTTCTTCTCCCTCCTCCTGCTCCCTGCTTGCCTTGATCATAGATGTGATCAGTGTCAGAGGTGGGATTCAAAATCTGTCAATGAAGCTATGAATATGGTGCTGCTTCATTGAAGAAAAATGAGATTGAATTGTGAGGACAAGTATACACAGTGGCGTAGCGTGGGTTGTCAGCACCTGGGGCAAGGCAAGTAATTTGCGCCCCCTAAAGTGAGGGCGGCCCGACTGCAGCTGCCCCTGGGTCGGCATCAGTCAAGTGAGGCTCTCCATGCTGGCCTCCTGCCTTCCTCCCGAGGAGGAGCTCGAAGGGCAGCGGGAAAAGGCTCGACTGAAGGGAAGCAGGTGCCGCGGGGGTGGGAGGCGCACCGGGGGCTTCGGGAAGGCGCCGGCTTCCCGGGGCGCTCCAGGCGGAGCGGGAGGACGCGGTGGCGTTGCAGCGGCGGGCAGATGGAGCGCAGCGCAGCGCCGCTCTCCTTCGGCTCCGCCTGGAGCGCCCCGGGAAGCCGGCGCCTTCCCGAAGCCCCCGGTGCGCCTCCCACCCCCGCGGCACCTGCTTCCCTTCAGTCGAGCCTTTTCCCGCTGCCCTTCGAGCTCCTCCTCGGGAGGAAAGAGACGGCCACAGTCCGGCAAAGGGCGGCGCAGGGCGAGTCAGGGCGCCCCCCCAGATGTTGCGCCCGATGCGGCCGGCCCCCCTGCAACCCCCACGCTACGCCACTGAGTATACAGATGTACGTGTGGGAGAAAAATCACTAGCAGTAGCACTTAGACTTATATACCACTTCATAGTGCTTTTACAACCCTCTCTAAGCAATTTACAGAGTCAGCATATTGCCCCCAACAATCTGGGCCCTCATTTTACTGACCTTGGAAGGATAGAAGTTGAGTCAACCTTGAGCAGGTGAGATTTGAACTGTCAAACTGCAGCTAGCAGTCAGCTGAAGTAACCTGTAGTACTGCACTCTAACCACTGCGCCACCTCGGTTTTCTAGAGGTAGCACATTTTCCAGCCAACAAATTTGATTAAAAGATGTAAGCTTTCATGAGCCACTGCTTACTTCACCAGATGCATCGAATGGTTAGACCAGTTTTTCCAAACCACTGCAATTTCCACATGTGTTGTCTTCAAATCTCAGAATTCCACAATCAGCATGGAATTCTGACTTAATAAGAATTTTAGGCATTGAAGATCACAACTTGGAAGTTGTGGTTAGGAAACAGTGGGCTAGTCCGATTTAGAATTTAGATTGGGTTGAGGTGAGGTGAGGTGAAGGGAAGACAGGAAGGAAAGGCAGTTTGGTTACATAGAAGCATGTTACATGAGACACTGATTACAAGTACTTGATCAATGAACAATTTTAGTGTGTCAAAATTCCGTTGTGTTTGTTGAGCCCTTCTGAGATGGCCCGAGATGTGTGACAATTGAAAAACCCTCAAAGTCCCATTTTTCCAAAACCCTCACTTTGATGTCTACTGTAGAATGTCTTGCTCTGATCCTTTGCTCTTGAGTCCTGATATCAAATTTGTATCCATTAATTCTTTTGCACAAAGTTTGTCTCATTTGTCTTACATTGAATTTGCAGAGATGGCACATGATGGCATATACATCACATTAGAGTAGGGGTGTCAAACTGGCGGCCTGTGGGATGGAGGCGTCATGTGTAGGCCAGCTCCGCAAAGGGGAAAAACATCACGAAATGTCACATGATGGCAACGTGACGCCGTGAGTTTGACACCCATGCATTAGAGGAAGAAGATGCACAGACACTTCTAATCTCAGGCTTTCAGTTACAGTGACTACCAGGAGGAAACATTTACCAGTTTCAACCTTCTTTCAAATATTTACACATGGGCAGCCAGATGTTATTCTAAGGAGTTCCAACCCTCTACCTGGAGTTGACCTCAATCTTCACACTTTAGATGACTACTTATAGTGCATCAACTTTGGAGAACAGAGGTTTGAAGTCATGTAAAATCCCATATGTGGGGGCTGGACATAATATAAGGAGTTCTTGGGGGCCTTTGTATAGCTTCTAATTGTGCACCAGTTGTGGCCATTCTTGGATCAGGAGTCCTTATGCTCAGATACTGACATCAAGGTCATAGATTACTGCAATAAGCTATGTATATATGCCCTTGAAGAGCATCCATAAACTTTGCTGGCATAAAATGTGATGGTAGTTATGTGGACTCCTAGGTCAGCACATTCCTCAGCTCGGTGGGCTGAATGGGGTACCCATTTGCTCCTGAGTTCAATTCGAGGTGCTGGTAATGTTCTATAAAGCCCTTCATAGCATGGGTCGATTATTTGAAGAATCTACTCATCTCATCAGATCTGGCTGAAGTGGCATGGTGCACATCCCATCAATAAGAAATTCTATCTGATAGGACCTAAGGGAGGAGCCTTTTCGGCTGTGTCACTCTTCCTCTAGAACATCATTCCTACTGAAGTCAAACTGCCCACAACTTTGTTGACTTTCCAGAAGGGCTCAAAGCAGAGATTGGTTGCTACCGGTTTGCACCGGTTCGAGCGAACTGGTAATGGTATTTTGGCCTTGGTTGCAGAACCAGCAGCAACCCAGGCTAGCCACGCCCCCAAACAGGTCCCCCAATCGCCACTCCTGTTGCCAGCATGTTTTTTAGTAATTTTTTAATGTTCTGTGCATGCAAAGCATGTGTGAAGCAAACCAGTAGCAACGCCGGCGGCAACCCACCCCTGGCTCAAAGCAGAGGTGGGATTCACTTACCTTCTCTACCGGTTCACAAATGTGAGCGCACTCATGCATGTGTTCACTTCGCTAGCAGGTGCCTCATCTGTGCATGCGCGCAGCCTTCTGTGCATGCACAGTGCTCCCACATTACGTTGGGGCAGGTTGGCCAAGCTTCCTGCAGCCGCTGCTACCAGTTCGCCCGAATTGGAGAGAACGGACTGAATACCACCTCTGGCTCAAAGACATGAGTGTGTCATCTGGCCTGGGGATCAGATGACATTGATGGAGAGTCTGCTAAGTGGTTGTAACTTTAGGAAAATGAATGGTGCTCTACTGCTGATTATGTGTTTATGGTTTGAATAGTTTTATATTTTGCTTTGAAATAGTGTGTATGTGTTTGTGTGTGCTTAGCTTTGTAATCCAGAGTCCAGTATATGAAATGGGCAGCTATACGCGTTGAAAAAATAACTAAATAAAATAGATACCTGAATCCCTTTGCTCTGAGAGCTTTATGGAGGGTATGTACAGGTAGTCCTCAACTTACAACAGTTCATTTAGTGACCATTCAAAGTTATAAGGACGCCAAAAAAATTACTTAGGATCACTTTTGCCAGTTACGACCTTTGCAGTGTTCCTGTGATCGTGGGATCAAAATTCAGATGCTTGGCAATTGGTTTATACTGATGACCGTTGCTGTGTCCCATGGTCATGTGATCCCCCATTTTGCAACCTTTTGACAAGTAAAGTCAATGGGAAAGCCAGCTTCATTTAAAAACCCAGGTTACTAACTTTTCAACTGCAGTGATTCACTTAACAACGTAGGCAAGGAAGGTAATAAAATGTGGCAAAACTCCCTTAACAAATGTCTCACTTAACAACATAAATCTTGGGTTCAGTTGTGGTCATAAGTCAAGGACTACCCGTGTGCCCTTCTGATCAGTGGTGGCAGTAGTGGGTTCCGGCCCCGTTCCAGACAGCACAGTTGGAACAGGCCTGGTGGCGTCCACATGGATGCGCGCAGCATGCACATGCGCCTTAGCGTCTCCACGAGCCTCCGCAATGTTCCAGCTGCTCAGCAGAGTGTTGCACAGGTGCTGTATGTGCCATGCATGTGCGTGGAAGTGCTGAAGACTTAAAAGACAGGTAAGGAGCTCGGGTGGGCAAGTGGGCCCTCCGCACCACTGTACCGGAACTGTATCCGGTGCTCCGGGCAGGCTCCGGTACGCCTGTACCGGGGCGTATTGCCTGCAACCCACCACTGAGCGGTGGGTTCCTACCAGTTCGGCCTGGTTTGGCCAAACCAGTAGTAGTACGGCAGCTTTGGTCACTGGAACTGGCAGCGACTCAGTGACCGCCGAACCAGTTCTCTCAGCACTGCCGTCAGCACCACCATCTTTTTTTTAAAGTACTGCACATGCGCAGAACAATTTGAATTGAATTGTGCATGCGTGTGCTAGCGAACCAGCAGTAAAGCCGGGCAGAAACTACCCCTGCTTCTGATAGTGTATTTAAACTTATGGGTGAAACTTAATGGGGCCATTGATAGTTGCTGCAGATTGACGTGCAAAGTAGATATCTGGTTAGATGCAGGATCTGGTTCCAGTGGTTAACATCATTGTTTCTTATTGCCTGTGAGAATCGGCTGCAAGGTGGGTGGGTGTCCGTATGCAGGTACAGGCCCACTGTCTGATGCCAGAGAAAGTGCAGTGTTGTTTGTTGTCCAGAATGGGCTATAGTTTATTAATAAAGCGATGAATGGTTTGCGCTCCAAGCTGTGAGTGACAGCCGGGGCGTTCTGTCGTTCTGTTTCTGGATTCTGTCTTTTAATAAGTCCTCCCTAGGGCTGCGTGGGAGAGAAACCGAACAGAACGTGTGCGTATGTGAAAGGGATCTTTGACAGCCTCTTTAACTGTTACAAGCCATCAGGCTGTCATGGGCGAGACTGCTACACACACCCTGACACATGTGTACGCGCACCAAAAGGATAAACTTTCCTTTCATCTTGGCAAGAACTAAGTGATTTATGGTAAACTTTAATGTCGTGATGCGCCACACACAATTTGTCAGCGGTGCAGAGCTCCACTCGCTTTCATGTAAACAAATCAAGAGTTGCTCTTTCCAGACTGCTGTTTGACACTCTCGGTGAGTGCCAGAGCAGCGCAGTGGTTTCCTTTCCCTGCTAATCCTACAGCTGGTTTCCCACCGACAAACCTGATCCATTGGTTTCACCTCCGAAGCTTTCACTTCCTTGTGTTTGCCTAATTGACACCATCCAAAGCTCCAATCCTTGCATAAACAAAGCCTGCAATAAATCCTAACAGATTTTTAACTAGACATATAAAAGCAGAGCTGGACCAAAAAAAAAAAGGCAGCCAGAAGTTGGAGTGGCTGTAGATGACAAGGAAAAGGTTGCCTAGTTCATACATCTCCCATGTCAGGCTGTTTGTAGTCAAGGGCTATTCTTAAATTAATTCACTGAACTGGAATTTTAATGGACTACAAAAAAGTCACACAATCAGCTGAAATCCACAGCTAACAAAACTGATTACTTTAAGTGATGAATGCAGGCTGGATGGGAGAAAAGACACGATGATAAATCTGCTTTTACGCTCACTGTCCTTGCATTTGCAGCAAGTGTGAACTTTGTGAATCAGAGCAGCAATGCCTAAAGAGCAAATCCTGGCAATTCACATTTCTAAATGAAATTATGCAAGTGATAGACATCTGTGACTAAGACTGCAATGCTTGGCACAATTACTCGGCCATCAATTTTTATTGAACTCACCACAGCCAACTTAATAACGCTTGGCTTTTTTATTGTTTCACAGCACTCTCCATGTACGAAGGGCTTCACGTAGTGGCAACAACAACCCTGCAAAGAAGATCAGGAAGATTATTTTTCTGTTGAACATAAGGACCCCAGGGCTGAAAGAGGTTGTGTGACTGTTTGAAAGTTGGCCAAACATCTTCCCAACAGAATAGCCCTCAACGTTTATGGGGTGAAAATTTGTTAGAATGCATGCAGACCAGGGGTGGTATTCAGTTACCTTCCCTACCAGTTCGCAAATGTGAGCACATGTGTGCACATATGCATGTGCCACCTCCGTGCATGTGCACAGCCTTCCGCGCATGCACTTTCATCAAGAAAAGGGCCTAAACGGGATGCCATAGAGCTGGGGCAGGTGGGTGGGGCCACCCATCATTTCCGCTACTGGTTCGGGTAAACCTGTCTTTACCAAAAGAAAACCACCTCTGTTGCAGACACATACACACCAGAGATGGGTTGCTCCCGGTTCGGCCCAGTTCAGCTGAACCAGTAGTGGTAATTTGGCCTGAGTCGCAGAACCGGCAGTGACCCAGGCTGGCTATACCCCTGAACCGGTTCCCTGGTCACCTCTGCCATTGCCGGAATGTTGTTTAGTACTCCGCGTGCATGAGCAGTTCACTGTAAATTGGTCTGCGCATGCGCAATGATCAATTTACATTGAACTGTGCACATGCTTACAGCGCACACGAAGTGAACCATTAGTAAAACCGGGAGCAGTCCACCTCTGATACACACACACACACAATCTTGATGGCATCATTTTAATTCCTGGTTTAGAATTGCATTTTTAAAAACATGCTTTTTTTTTTTAAAGAACCCTTCATATTAGAAATGCAAAGGTGGCTCAATAAATTTTGCTTCTATTTGGCAGAATGCAGCAGCCAATGGTGCTCCCTCCTGCCATCCCTTCTGTGTCGAGCCGAATAATACCAAAGCCAGTTAAATTATTTTGGCAGGTGAGGAGGAAAATCTCCTAAGCACCACTTCCCCTCCCTGGTGTTAAAAATATAGTAATAATAGCATTAAGCAAACAATGTGCTGCCCTTTGCTCAGCCAAAATGCTATGGCAGGTCCCGTGCTTTTATTGTGGCTT
The DNA here is from genome assembly GCF_964273705.1 of Natrix helvetica. Classification (NCBI taxonomy): domain Eukaryota; kingdom Metazoa; phylum Chordata; class Lepidosauria; order Squamata; family Natricidae; genus Natrix; species Natrix helvetica. The sequence goes on from NC_138552.1 coordinate 69,546,134, forward strand.
CCCTGTTGCGCTAAGTAGACTTTCTCCTTCCTGTCTTTCGCCATTTTCCATAATTTAAGTCCTCCTCTTGAACTCTGGTTTAACTCCCAGCTTTCCTCACACTCTGTAAGAAAGTGTGAGATTCTACTCATGTTCAGAGAAAGCAGGAACGAGCCCTACCTACCCTCTTCACATCAGGCTCCGTAACTAGAGGATGACTTGTTGGAGGAGAAATCTTCTTCTGATGTTAGAGATCCTCCGCTTAGTTGAGACTCCCAGGTTTCTTGACACAGAAGAGGCTCTTTCCTATAGCTTTTTATTCTCTCTGTAAGGAAAGTGATGCAAAGGGGCAGGATGGTATGCTTGCCCTAAGCCCCCTCCGAATGTAAGTAGAAGCTTGTCTCTTTTCATCACTCTTGAAGGCTGCGAAGACTCTCCATGATTAATTCTAAAACTGAAGTATGCATGCTTAAGGTAGTCTTGCTGACCTTCAATTGTTTGCTTTTTTTTTTTGTCTTCCACATAACAGGGGAATATACATATCTGTAGTGATAAAAGATGAGGGGAAGAAAGAGAAATCAAGGGAAACTTTAAATTGGGAACAAGGACTTGTTAACCAAACCCCACCTATGTGTCATTTCCAGTGGTGGGATCCTCCTGGTTTAACAATCGGTTCGGTGATCATGTGATTTGCGCATGCACAGTTTGAAGAAATCTTCACTTCTGGGTTTCTTCGGAGGAGTAACACAGCTGATTCGCATGGCGATCTGCTCTGCCACGCAAATCAGTGAGAAGATAACGGTAGGAAAATAGCATGGGTGGGGGTAAACCAGTTCACTCCAAGCTGATTGTTGGAGCTACCGGTTCGCTCGAAACAGTCTTAACTGGTAGAATCCCACCCCTGGTTATTTCCCAAGGAGATCCTTTACACCAGGGCTGTCAAACTCATGGCTCGCAGGCCGGACACGTCATATGCTGGCCATGTCCATGCCCAGTTTAGCAAAGGGGAAAAAAGTCCCAATATGTCACATGACACGCAGGTTTGTCAGCCCTGCTTTACACAATAACTTGAGCTCACTGAGGTTCCATATATGTATAAATCAGAATCACCCTTCTGTCTAGGTAAGAGTTGCTTCTTTCTGAGGGAAAGGCATTGTGATAAATAAATAAAATAAAAGTAAATAAATTCCCTCTCACCCTTTGAAACACATGAACACAAGAGTTCTAGCCAAAAGGAATGTTACAATCCCTACATAATCCCAATTCATTTCCAGTTTTATTTAGGAATGCATAGTTTTACAAGTTTGCTTAGTTGAAAGGACAATAGATCTGTCAAAGAGTGAAAGAATCTACATTTATCTTCCATTTTTCACAGCAACAACAGAGAACCCCTTGCTAAATTTTTGAAGCCCACCCCCGGCTCTAACAGAGTTTGTCCTATAGCACCTTTATCTTCTCAAGGTTAAAAAGTTGGTAGATAAAATACTACTACTTATCAATGATTCCTTGGATGTTTCACTCTTTTTTTTTTACCCATCACAATTATCACCATGATATGGTTAATGGTCTTTTTTTCACAAGCCAAGACAGCCAACAGAAAGAGCGAAGACAACTGTATTATTAGTTTCAACTTTATTCATGAGGTCTCCTCCCAAGTCCATCACCTGCTGATGCCTTGGAAGTTCAATGACATGTAGCCAATAACCTCTTTTGAAAAACAGAGCAATTTTCAGACATAAGCTTACACCCTTGCTTTAATGCATCTGCTACACACAAGATGAGCAATACATATTTAGGAACAGTATTTTACGGGTTTAAGAAAAAGAAAAAAAATGGCATTTTTCTCACTTCTGCTTTCCTTCCACTCCTCCGTCAGCTTAACAGATCTTCCACTTCACTTCCAATCACCTAAATGCAAAGGTAGGCTACCCAGGAAGTCTATATTGGATGAGAATTATATAGCGTGCTTTGATTTTAATTATACCAAATCCTGCTCTCCACAGGGAGAGAAACTTAATTCTAAAGGTGTCTCTATCAGCATTTTATCCATTAGTAGAATGATTCTGAATGATTTCACGACATCTAATTTTTCAAAGCAACCCCTCATTTGGGGAGCATAATGGAAGAGGCATTATAAAGGCACTTTGCCACAAGGACCCATCTTCAGAAATAAATAAAGTTGCCTTTTTCTTTGTATCTGCGCTTAGAGGCTATCCACTTCCTGCTTGGAAAGGAGACCCAGTGTAGCAATTTGGCCTACTTCAGAAAATTTAGCTTGGGTAAAATTACATAGATAACAGTCTTGACAAGCAGCATGGTTGCCACAAGATGCTTTTAGCAATTACTGATTGTCATCCAAAGGGCACATTTAAAGTATTATACTTTAAATGTCATCTCCCCATTGCCTTCCTCTTTTTGTTAAAATTTGAATTTTGTTTCACTTCCCAATATAGAAAATGTGTGTCCTTTAAAACTACTTTTTTTCATTGGCCGAATTCTTTCCCCGGATGCAATTTTGAGTCTACACACATACAGGTAGTCCTCAGTTTACAACCATTTATTTAGTGACTGTTCAAAGTTACAGGGCACTGAAAAAAAGTGACTTATGGTCGTTTTTCATATGGATGACCGTTGCAACCTCTCCATGGTCATGTGACCAAAATTCAGACATTTGCCACCAACTCATTTATGACGGTTGCAGTGTCCTGGGCTCATGTGATCACCTTTAGCGGGCTTCGGACAAGCAAACTCAAATGGGGAAGCCAGATTCATGTAACAACTGTGTTACGAACTTGACAAATGCAGTGATTCACTTAACAACTGTGGCAAGAAAGGTTAGAACACGGGGCAAAACCCACTTAACAACTGTCTTGTTAGCAATGGAAGCTTTGGAAACAATTGTGGTTGTAAGTCAAGGACTGCCTGGGTACTCATATGCCCACCCACACAAAATTGCCCATTGGGGGTCAAAAGAAGAGAATATAAAAGAAGTGAAGTCTCTGAGCGACCAAGAGAAAATGGTTAGGAAAGGAGGAAAGAAGGAAAAGGATTTACTAGCAGAATAAAATGAAAGACGCTAACATTGCCAATGGTATATAGTTAATATGATGTGAGGGAAATAGATTAATACTATTAATTGTGGATAATGAACTAAGTGAAATGTTTACTATACAAAATTAAATCTGAGGATATATGTTATCTATAGTAAAATAGAATAATAGTTGGAAATGAAATGTTGAATTTGATTAACTTGGAGGGACAAATAACGATAGATATTGTTTATCTACTAAGAAAATAATATGGCTGAAATTGGAAATAAAAAGATGATGTAAAATGAACTATGTATATGAGAAGATGTTAAGGGAAAAAACCCGGGCAACACTTCATTTATATAAAAAAAGTTAAAATATGTAACAAAAAATAAATAAAAACTTTGTTTCAAAAAAAATTGCCCATTGGATATCATTTTGGGAAGGGGGGTGGAATGACAATTCATAGACTACTATTTATATAGAATGGAACACAGTAATTATAATATTGTCTCGCACGTTGGCCCCCAAAATGCTGCATCTTACATTTTGCTTCAATTTTTCAGAAGGTGCTATTCAAAATGTTCAACAGCATATTCTGAGAGATTCTTTTTTCTGTCTAACATTCTATTTTGAGAAATTGGAAAGCACTCTCCTTTACTGGCAAGATAATCCTCTTGGTCTCTACAAAAAGGTAGTTTTATAAGGACTGGGAAAAACGTTCTTGACTCAATCCATAAGAAATGCTTTACTGCAGTCAAGAGCAGTTTTATGGATAAGTTGTAAATGTCAGCCCACACCTTTTTTTAATAATGAAAAAGACACCATAATACTGTTTCCTTTGTAACCGGGACAGAAAATCATTTGGTAAAAGTAAACAAACAAACAAACAAAAAACACTTATTGGGTTTGACATTAAAAAGAAAAAAAGGAAGAAAAACGACCGTGAAGCATAGGTACGACTGTACTCCAAACACGGTCTCAAAGGTTAGGTTAAGAAACTTTTGGTTCAAAAGCAGATGTGGCAGGTACATAATTTAAGAGCTTGTGAAAGAGAAACTTCTGTAGCATACTTTTTCACGCTTCATCTCTCCTGTTAAACATAAAGGGGGCCCACGGTGGAAAAAGGGAAGCTGAAAGCATCAATCATTGTTGTGCCCATGTGAATATTTCTGTTGTTGCCCCAGACTATATTGCATAAGCCCTTCACCAACCCCTTAAAATCTTAGTGCAAAATCCTTTGTACAAATAAGGATTATAACTTCTTCATCCATTCCAAAGAGCTTAAACTTCTAGCAACTTATTTGTGTTGGAATTCCAATTTTGATTACATGTTATTTTTCCCCCCCAAAACCTTGTATACGATATAAATATACCTCAAATAAAAATATACCCAAGCAAATGAGAACTACCCAACGGCACCCGGGGTGGTGGTGGTGGGACCATATACAGATAATCCTCAACTTACGACCACAATGGAACCCAAAATTTCTGTTGCTAAGTGAGTTGTTAAGTCAGTTTTGTAGCCCCCTTTTAGGCCCTTTCTTGCAACAGTTGCTAAGTTAATCAGTGCAGCTGTTAAGTTAGTAACATGGTTGTTAATCTGGATTCCCCATTGATTTGGCTTGTCAGAAGGTTGCAAATGTGATCACGACCCCGGGACATTGCAACCGTCATAAATATGAGTCGGTTGCCACGCATCTTTATTCTGATCACAAGACCATCGGGATGCAGCAACTGTCATAAGTGTGAAAAATGGTCGTAAGTCACTACGTTCAGAGCCGTTGTAATGTTGAGCAATCACTACATGTTGTAAGTCGAGGACTACCTGCACTGTACCTTTAGAAAGCCACTTGGAAGCATGACAGCCGAAGAAATGCTGAGAAGAAAACAACTTTTAAGGATAACTTCATAATGAAAGCTTTAACTTCATTTTATCGTCAGTAAAATCAGCAGCGAGGTGCGATGGGAACAGGGATCACATCTCATCTCACTGAGAATTGATCAGTGCAATCCTAAAATGACCAGTGGCTATTTTTTTCCATTCAGTGTGCAATTGAAGCCAGTGTAGGAGCATACCAGGGATGGGCTGCTGGGGGTTCGCACGGGTTCGGGCGATCCTCTAGCTAGGATTCTGCCCAGTTCAGTGAACCCCCAAATGCCACCCCTGGCTGCTCACGCCCATCTTCCCCTCCCTGGAGTCTCCACATGGCTTGTTTATCATGCCGGGTAAGTGGAGGGCCCAGGCAGAGGTTCGGGGAGGGGGGAAAACAGGCCTACTGGAGGGTCTGGAAGTCCGGAAACAGATTTGTTTCCAGCCTCCAGAGGGCCCCCGGAGCACAGGGGAAACAGTTTTCCCCCTCCCAGAGGTTTGAGGAAAGCCTCCAGAGCCTGGAGAGGGCGAAAACACCCACCACCACCATGGTGCAGGAGACCAAGTAGGCCACGTCCACCCAGCAATGGGGCAGCGAACCCATTGCTGCAATACTTGAAGTCCATCCCTGGAGTATACTATGATGATCATGTCATACTTGAATGTTCCACTTCGACAGCATTGAAATTTACTGAACGCTTTGCCAGATGAAGGGAGACAAATACGTTACCCTCAAAATCTAGGTTGAAAGCTATAAACCAGTGTTTCTCAAACTTGGCGACTTTAAGTCCTGTGGACTTCAACTCCCAGAATTCCCCAGCTGGGGGATTCTGGGAGTTGAAGTCCACAGGACTTAAAGTCGCCAAGTTTGAGAAACACTGCTTTAAACAGAAGGAAGGGCCCTATGAATCAAACCTTGAAGGGCCTAAAGGGATAAAACAGCCTTGGAGTCTTGTTGCTTTGTTGACTCTCACACTTCTGAAATTTCTCATCTGTTATCGTCTTGCATCTCTAAGGATGACATACACTGGGATATGATCTGCTTTTTAATCTATTCATAAAACTACCCAAAAAATATTCGAGATGCAAGAATGTATTTATGTCATAAGCCTAAGTCAGGTTTATGTTTAAGTTTAGCAATGCCTTTTGGCAATGTCATGAAAAAACAAATGGAAAGTTTCTGTTGGATGCTCTTAACACATCAAGAGCTTCCAAAATTGTAGTTGTAGATAAAGACTATAATTCCGTGGTTTTTGCTGAACTGGAAATATAACCCTCCCTGATAAATGTGTATGTAAGCATAGCATTACAAAATGTAGTAAATAATTTTGGATTAAAATTGTCCATAAAATATTTTGCTTAAAAAATAATCCGAGCCAATTCACATATACGAACCATTGTCCCATATGCAAATTCTGTCTCTTTCATATTCCCCCCTTTCATCAGAATCAATAAATGAATGGATGGATGGATGAATAAATGAATAAATTGGGGGGGGGTGTGAGACTAGGATAGAGATAGGTAGCTTAAAGGTAGTTGAATTGCAAAAGGAAGAGAGAAACATGGGCACATGGGTCACACATAGAATTGTGGTGGTGAAGTGGTTAGAATGCAGTATTGCTCACTGCCAGGAGTTCAATCCTGACTGGCTCACGGTTGACTCAGCCTTCCATCCAAATTGTTGAGGACTATATGCTGATTCTGTAAGCCGCTTAGAGAGCGCTATGAAGCAGTACATAAGTCTAAGTGCTACTGCTATCTTACACCAAAATATGTCTTTTCTTGGGGTTATGTTACAGCATGGAGGGCAGTCATGTGATCGTGGGAAAAGCTGCAGCTACTTTAAGGAGTTTCTGGAAGCTGCCATGTGAGTCTCCAACACTCTTAGAAGCTGTTCGTTTGTTCAGCTGATGTAAGATAATTGCATATACCTACCTCATTCATGCCTAGGAAGCAATCTTGTGTTTTTATAGGCTGAATAAAGAACTAAGAGTGTTATGGGTCTTTGGGGCTCTCTGAGCTTTGTTGTTTTCCTGCAAGCAACAACGACCCCACAGTTCAACCCTGAAATAATAATATTCTCTTCCATCGGTACTAAGAGGTTCCCCTCCCCCCCATCAAGGATTTGTTGAACAAGTCAGAATGGCATGGCTCACATGCCACCCTAAGTTAACAACCAAACACACTGTGGTTTACTGCCACATGAAAAGCGGGTGACTACAGCTGTACTATAGGAAGAAAGATATATTAATGGAAACCATATGCTGAAACCGTATCTGGCACTAACATCTACAAAGTTGCCAAACAATTCACTTCATATAATCACACAATGTTTTTGTTTAATAAATTCATTCAGAGGGAAAAAAAACTATGGAATGGGAAATACCTTTTAATATGCATCATATGTTCTTAGAGTAAGTTGAAAAAGCAATAACATCTGTTTTCTGGTTTCGTACTGTATCACACAAAAGAAGGAAAAACTAGAAAAAATCTTTTCTTACAAGTTACTTATGTTTAATGCTTAAAAGTTTGAATGCACAAACAATAACCTACCATTATAGAAGTACTTGTGGTCAATACAATGCATTAGAACTATGTACAATGACACAGTTTAGTATCAAAATCTTTCTACACTGTAGAGTATTACGAAACTGTTAATGACATCAAACACTGAGCACTTAACACATTATTATTATTAATATTATTATTTGCTACCACATTTGGAACTTCAATGAACAGTCCATTTTAACTTGCAGCATTAACCCATTTCTAGTATGAAATTAAGTAATTTTCTACTTACACAATAAAGGTTTATCTACACAGTTCTTTTGATTTTGATCCATAGCAGCAAAGGCACTGTACATCAGCAGATCCACAGACTTAAAAGGTTTTTTTTTAAAGCATTCAAAAGGAATATGTCACAGGTCATAGTTTAACAGCAACAACAACAACATAAAAAGATAACACATGGTTTCTGGCACAATGGCTCAGCCTGCGTCCATTTCAGAGACGTTCAACTAAGACTTGGATAGAACTGGCGGTAAATAAAGCAAGTCCTTCTCCGAGTGAAAAATCCATTTTGTTCTGCACTTCAGAATGAGTGCTCTTCTAAATTCTAACTCTGAGGTCCTCACTTTTATAGTTTGTATTCGTGTTGGAATCCATTCCCTTCTCAGTGCCATCTCCAATGAATGTATCAAATCTTTTTTTCTGTAATCTTTAGAACTGCAAAATTGCCCAAAGGCGGTGCATCTTTCTTTTCAAAGAAATGTAGCAAAAACATCCAGAAAGAATGAAATGATCTTTGAGACACATTATTGTACTTCTCTCTGAAATATACAAAATAAAAGTGATATTAAAAATTCTGACCAATGCATTCTACTTAAATGTCTCAAAGTCTAGCCATTATATACTCTGCAGGGGGTTGACAAAACACTGTCAAATGGCTGCTTAAAATAACTTGTTAAGAGCATAGTTGGTTTTGGCATGTATTTTCACAATTTCTTGTATTTAATTTTCCCTTAGAAATATGAACTTACTGAATTTGCTCATAATATGGGGTCCACAAAAACACGCATGTTCCCTCATGCAGAGCACATCCTCAAAACAATATTTTAGTTTTAAGCAGGACTTAAGGAAATACTCATTTGAATCAGAAATTGATATTATCTGAACTACCTAAATGATTTGTAAAACATCGTAAGAATATAATTAGGATACCAAGCCACCCAAAAAAAACATGAGTGACTGACAACTCAGGCTAAAATAACAAGAAAGTGGTCTTATTAAATAAAACTTGGGAGATGAGTAGAAGTTATAGAACACGGGTGTCAAACTCGCCACGTCACGTTGCCATTACGTGACATTTCAGGACATTTTTCCCATTTGCAGAGCTGGGATGCGCATGGCCTACACATGATACATCCGACCTGTGGGCTGCCAGTTTAACACCTCTGCTATAGAACATGGTAAAATAGGATTTCACTCCCTTCCAATTTTTGATGGATACATATTTTGCAAGAAAGAGAGAGAGAATACAATGCAGTATAGATTGAGCAAATTTATAGATTGGCTGTCCATAATTGTTTTCAGACATAAAACTCAATTACAGTTTGGTAATTGTAATTATGGCAATCTTCCCTGACCTGAGTTTCCTCCAGATGTGTAAATTTTAGCATAAAGCAATGGCTAGGAATTTGGGAAGTTGAAAATCAACTCAACTGGATAGTGTCCAAGTTGCATAAGACTTTGCTCTGGGAATAAACCTGGCTAAGCCTTGGATTTACAAGCTTCCCCTTTCCTTTTATTCTAGAGCAACTTCAAGGAGATAAAAAAAAAATCATTCTTGATTATTGGCTGTATTGGTTGAGATAGTTGTTAACATCCAAAACAGCTGAATAGCCTGAAGTTGAGGAAAGCTAGTTTAGGAGAAATAAACACAAGACTATCAACTATGATTTGAAGTATGTTTCTTTTAATAAATCCCTCTCAATATGTCTCAGTTTGTCTTAGTAGACTTCACCAGCCATACTTTATTTATAATGAAAATGAATGCTTTTCATTTCATTGCAATGCACTACAGAAAAAGCCTGTGGTTTTCGGAAGGTTTATACAAGCAACACTTAATAATAGATTAGTGTTATTTCTGGACAAATCCATAGTCTGGGAGGTGGGCCTATCATTACTGAAATTTCTGTATCCTGTTCAGACATTATGACCATCCGTATCTGAATGGTAAGATAAGTAATGGAGGAAAGATCCTATTTCTCTAGCATGTTTCATATTTCATATCCCTACAGGCTAATGTGAACTAGGTCATTGCCATTTGTAATACTGTATTCTTTTTAAACTACATGACTTAATGAAACTCTTGGCTTAAATAATATCTGCATAACTTATAACTTATGCAGATATACATAATAATAAGCATGCACGCACACATAATATTTTCCCTTTGCTTCCCAACAGTCACACACAACCCAACAATGTAAAGTCATCAAGAATGCAACGCACCTTCAAATCCAAGAAAGACGCCGACTACTTTGTTTAGTCAGTTCCTTGTTAGAAAGATTTCTTTAACAAAATAAATACGTTACAGCTATGTTACATAATTAAAAGAGTCAGTTCCCTGTTAAGTATGCTTATTCCATCTTCTTCCAAGTAGATAGCTGAAGATTTGGTTTTATATGTTCTTAATGAGTGCTTGCTATTAAATAGCAAGTCTAGTGGGAAAATTCCACAACCGTGTTGAACATTTCCATCCCTCAGATTGGGAAACAAGAAAAAATAAAAGTAATATACAGCAAAGTGCTACTAGAAGGAGTACGATTTTCATTCAGATTTGTCTCTAATAAATAACTTCATAGACTGTAGCCTTCTTGTCCCCAGAGCCAGTGACGATGTATTTGTCATCCACAGAGATATCACAGCTAAGTACAGAAGATGACTCTTTGGACTAAAACAAGAAGAAGAAAAAAACCATGTGTTAACCATTCTCTGCATAAATCAGATAAAATAGTAAATTAGTTCCTTTTAAGAAATAAAACAGTTACAGGATGGTTCAATTATACATTTCTGCTTCCTGTCTGGTATTATTCTCCAGTCTGTGCATCTTCAAACTTAATTGCAGTTAACTCTCCAGGCTTGAGAGAATAATAAGGTTGCACTTGGCATACATGTACTCTTCTCTAGAGATTAAAATCAACAAAACACACTTGTTACACAGTATTATTTTCCTTCTTGCAGCCTTGAAGAGTTTAAATAAAACAGAAGTGACCTAATGTGTATTCATAACCAATTGGGATAACCAGATGTCTAAAAGCAGCCCACAGAGGAGGCAGTTTGTGATAGAAAATGAATGGTTTGGTTTGCTTAAATACAGTTCAAAGCCTACTTTTAGCTGAAAAATCAGTCAGACGCTCCATGCGGTGGAGAAAAACTTGGAACCTAGCTTGAATCCAGGCTTCGCAGGGGGAACAATTAGGCCTCAGTGATCCTGTCAGCCAATTGTGGTTTTGCTGCCTGATTGTGGGAAACAGGCCTCAAACCAAATAGAGGTGTGGCATGAGAAAAATGCAAAAGGCAGACCGAGTGGGGTGAAAGGAAGGCTCAGGAGGGCCAGACTCCAGAGCAGCAAAACAAGATCCTTGGGATCAAGAAAACAGATCCTTGGGATCAGGAAAACAGATCTTTGGGATCAAGAAAACGGTGGGAAACATGCCCACATGTGTTTCCGAGACAAATGATTGAAATCTCCATACTTGGTTTCAGAATACTACCCAAAGCCACCAAAAGCACCTTTAAATTCTCCCTAGTGAGTCATAGGCCTTGTTTCCCTTTCATTGCCTCTACTGTTTTGTTCAATATTACACGGATTTCTCATATTGTAACATTTATCCATGTTTGGTTATCATACTGTTGTTATTGTGTGCATACGCGTTTACAGATATGCATGCCTACCACAAAAATGTCTGATTGCTACAAAGATTCCACTTTGTAATAGGTGCGGAAGAAAACCCAGCGTTATTACTCTTTAATAGCAATTTCAGCAATGGGGCTGGAAATGGATTCAGCATAAAATGAAAGGCTTAAAAAACAGCAAGGCTTTAAAATGTTATATAATGTTCTCAAAGGATGAATACTGCAACACTACTGAGAGCAGATTTGGTCAACGGATGTGCTTTGTAAAATCTACCACTGACAGAGTTTATACAGTACATGCAATTATTATCTGACATAAGCTAAAATCAAACGAAGCACTTAAAATTCATGATATCAGTCCATCCCTGGGATTTGCCCAGAGAATATTCATCTTATCTTCCTCCATTTCTTCTTCCTGACTGCTCTATGCTGGATCATTAGGTCTACATCCAGGGCGTCCAACCCTGGCAATTTTAAGTCTTCTGGACTTCAACTCCCAGAATTTTCCAGCCAAGATGATTGGTTGGGGAATTCTGAGAGTTGAAGTCCACAGTTCTTAAAGTTGCCACAGATCTACATGATTTGGGGCTGAAGGGAGAGGGACTGGATAATGATTTTTACCTGAAATATACTGGCTCCATAGGGTGTTCTCCATGCATTCAGAAGATTATCCTTTCCAGTGCTTACAAACCACTTGCCTGAAAACACATTTTATATTACAATTAGAAGAAATGGATTAATTCTACATCAGCAAACCTCCACTTCTTATCTCCCTGTCTCCATTTGTGTTTTCTTCTGGTCAAAGCAATACATTGCACCAAACATTCAGTCACACATGCAAAATTAAACATTATTTTTCCTTTTCTGTATCTTTTAGAAATATGTTTAGCAAATAGATGATAAAACCAGCATTTACTAAATTGCTTACCACAATGGGCAAATTTAAGGGATAACACACAACTCTCGTGAAGATGAAGCTGATACTTGTCTGGTTTTGTGACATGCAACACTTCAACATTGCTGTTCTCCATTCCTACTGCCAACCATTCTCCAGTAGGGCAATAGCCCAGCGAGAAGATCTGAAATTATAAATGCACAGAGATTATTATGACTTACATACCTAGTGACATAATTATTTTTATTTGAAAGATTAAAAACCAAAATAAAAGAAAAAAAAATGTCTACAGGTTTCTTTCAAAAGATCTACTGATCTATTGCAGTAGCTCAATATAATAAATTCCTAAAACTAAAACACAATTAATGCTGGTGGACTAAAGTAATAGTCTCAAAGAAATTATTTTGATGTATGTTCTGCAGAAAGGATAATGATTATCTAGAGCAGTGGTGTCCAACCTTGACAAGGTTAAGATTTTTGGACTTCAACTCCCAGAATTCCCCAGTTACCATGACTGGCTTGATTCTGGGAGTGGAAATTCATAATTCTTTATGTTGCTAAGGTTGGACATCTCTGATCAGAGGACTCATTCAGTCTGACAGATTGTGAATAAGACTCAATAACCTCTTGGGGATCAGGAAAGAACTGCTATCTCCCCAAATCTACAATGTTAAAAAAAGCACTTCCTTTCATGGCCTAATCTAGTAAAAGAATGCAGAAAGCAAAACTGAAGAGAACAATGACTTCCATATGTGCCATGGGTTCTGTAGAAGAGTACCTGGGAGGTGAAGTCGTGCTGCTGCAGTTGCCTCCCTTCCCTCAGGTCCCAGGATCTGACAGTATTGTCCAAGCCTCCCGTCCAGAGCTTAGTGCCATCATTAGAAATGTCAATGCAGCTGGCTCCATCTGTGTGGCCCTGGAATTGCCTAAAGATGTCAAGTTGGGAGACAATCACTTTACACTGCTAAAACATTGCAAAAGCTCCCATGCCGATTTTAAAGAGCTCCCTCAAATAACAGAGAAATCAAATCAATGATTTCTTAAAGGGGAGAAGGACATCCACTGAATTTTAAAATGCTGGAAGCACTTTTCTAAATTCCTGCAACTATTTGAAGTTACAAAGGCACTGAAAAGAGTGACTTACAACCAATCCTTGCACTTACGATTGTCCCCATAGTCACAGGACCAGATCTCAGGCACTTGGCAACCAGTATGTATTTACAATGGTTGCAACATCCCTGGGTCATGCGATTCCCCATTTGTAACCTTTCCATCTGACTTCCGATAAACAAAGTCATGGGGGAAGTCAGATTTGCACCTCGAGCATATGATTTACTTGAAAACTGCAGGGATTCATTTAACAGCCATGGCAAAAACTGTGAAATTAGGCATGCTTCAATAAGTGCCTAGCTTAACAATGGAATTCTGGTCCCAAGTAAGTAAAGGACTATCTGTATAGATCAGGGGTGTCCAAACTTGGGAACTTTAAGACTTGTGGACTTTAACTCCCAGAATTCCCCAGCCAGCCATGCTGGCTGGGGAATTCTGGGAGTTGAAGTCCACAAGTCTTAAAGTTCCCAAGTTTGGACACCCCTGGTATAGATGAAGACTACAAACGAAAGGACATTTTCAAAAGCATTAATGCAATGGGGTTTGATATTTTTAAAGGCCCTTAGCAAGGATATGTGTTTTATTACATTATAAGGTTAACCTGCTACATTAACACCTTTTTTAAAGTCTGGCATAGAGCCGCATAGAAATATAAGCAATAAACAAATTAATAAATAAAAGGTTATGTTTGGAGAAGGGTTCTGTGTCATAAAAGTCCTCACCTCCAGTTTTTAAAATGCTAAATGTTTCAATAAATAATGCCTCTTATTGCAATATTTTTTCTGAAGAAATCTATGTACCGTATTTTTGGGTGTATAAAACACCCCCCCCCCAAAAAAAAAGTGGGTAGAAATGTCTGTGCATCTTATAGAGAGAATGTCTCTGACACCCACTGGCCCCCACCCTTTGGCCTCCAGACATCCCGTTTTCAGCTTCCGTGTGCCCCATTTTCAGCCCGTTCCAAGCGGCAGGCATAGGCGGCAGTGGCAGCAATATCCATCAGCTGAAACGGCCTGAAAATGGATGCACAGAGACTGAAAATGGAGGCCGAAAATGGTGTGTGCAGAGGTGGCAGTGGCAATGGGCGGCGATGGTGGCAATGGGTGATGGTGATCCCTGCAGCTTGGAACAGCTGATAGGCAGTATTCTGGGAGGCTGATCCAGCTGCCAATCAGCGGCTTGCACTAAATCAAGCTGTGCTGAAGCTGACCAGGCTGTTTGCTGCAAGGAGGCAAATTGCTGGGAGGCAGAGTTAGATTTTTTTTCTTGTTTTCCTCCCCAAAAGGTAGGTGTGTCTTATAGTCCGGACCATCTTATAGTCCAAAAAATACAGTAATTCAAAGAATGTTCCAGTTACAATTTTTGAGGAATATAATCAAATAAAGATATTTAACAGCTCAGTATATACCCAACACCATGTCTTCTAACACTGTAAAATCTTTTTTAAAAAGATATTTAAAACAATTCTTTATTAAAAAAAAAAACTAAGATTGTTAAGCACCTTCAACCGTTGATAAGATAAGTACATCCTGCATGTGACTAATAGTTTATCATTTGCTGCCATCCATGCCACTCATCATGCCTAGGGCACAACTATCCTTACAGAGCCTCCACGGAGGCTGCTTAATATTGCCTGGTATTCCAGGACCCTAAAACAGAATGGGCATCTTGCTACTCAAAGACATCTACACAGAAAGCTTGAAAAGAATACTACAATACAATACAATAGCAGAGTTGGAAGGAACCTTGAAGGTCTTCTGGTCCAACCCCCTGCCTAGGCAGGAAACCCTACACCGTTTCAGACAAACGGCTATCCAGCATCTTCTTAAAGACTTCCAGTGTTGGGGCATTCACAACTTCTGGAGGCAAGCTGTTCCACTGATTAATTGTTCTAACTGTCAGGAAGTTTTTCCTCAGTTCTAAGTTGCTTCTCTCCTTGGTTAGTTTCCACCCATTGCTTCTTGTTCTACCCTCAGGTGCCTTGGAGAATAGTTTGACTCCCTCTTCTTTGTGGCAACCCCTGAGATATTGGAACACTGCTATCATGTCTCCTCTAGTCCTTCTTTTCATTAAACTAGACATACCCAGTTTCTGCAACCGTTCTTCATATGCTTTAGTCTCCAGTCCCCTAATCATCTTTGTTGCTCTTCTCTGCACTCTTTCTAGAGTCTCCACATCTTTTCTACATCGTGGCGACCAAAACTTAATGCAGTATTCCAAGTGTGGCCTCAAAGGCATAATATAAAGTGGTATTAACACTTCATGTGATCTTGATTCTATCCCTGTTTATGTAGCCTACAACTGTGTTGGCTTTTTTGACAGCTGTGCACACTGTTCGCTCATATTTAAATGGTTGTCCACTAGGACTCCAAGATCCCTCTCACAGTTATTATTGTTGAGCAAGGTACCACCTATATTATACTGTGCATTTTGATTTTCTTTCCTAAATGTAGAACCTTACTCTTTTCACCATTGAATTTCATTTTATTAAATAGTGCCCAATGTTCACGTTTGTCAAGATCCTTCTGTATCTTAAGCCTGTCTTCTGGAGTGTTGGCTATTCCTGCCAGCTTGGTGTCATCTGAAAATTTGATGAGTTTCCCATTAATTCCCTCATCCAAATCATTGATGAAGATGTTGAAGAGTACTGGGCCCAAAACAGAGCCTTGGGGTACTCCACTGCATTCTTCCCTCCATGTAGATGCAGTTCCATTGAGGACTATACATTGAGTGCGGTTGATCAGCCAGTTACGAATCCATCTAGTGGTGATGCTGTCCAACCCACATTCTTTTACTTTATCTAGTAGTAGGTTATGGTCTACCTTATCAAATGTCTTACTGAAGTCCCAGTAAACTATATCGACGGCATTCCTCTGGTCCACTAATTTTGTCACTTTGTCAAAGAATGCAATAAGATTAGTCTGGCATGATCTGTTTTTGACAAACTCATGTTGGCTTTTGATTATTACTTTGTTTACTTGTAGGTGTTTGCTAATTCGTTGCTTGATTATCTTTTCCAGAATCTTTCCTGGTATTGAGATCAGGCTGATAGGTCTTTAGTTTCCTGGATCTATTTTTTTTCCACATCAGCTCTTTTCCAGTCCTCTGGCAGTTCCCTGGTGCTCCGGGATCTCTGAAAGATCTCATCTGACAGTTCCTTCAGAACCCTGGGGTATAATCCGTCCGGTCCTGGTGACTTGAACTCATTTAGGGTACACAGGTGCTCACTTACCATTTTCTTCCCTATTTCAATTTGTGTTCCTAATCTGATTTTTGTGCTGCTGTTTTTGATAGGTTGGACTGTTTTGTCCCTTTGTGTAAAGACAGATGCAAAAAATGAGTTAAATAGTTAATAAAATAGAAGAGGGAGATGGATGGAGTAAGCATTTTCCTCTCTGCTTTCCTTCCACACAGTTGATCCGATAGGCTTTGTGAACGTCTGAGCAGGACTTCAAAGTGGGTTTAATACAGAATATCCTCCATTTGGTTATGAGCTGATGACATCTCATGTTTTCACAGAGAATTATTCTTTAGATTCTGCACAGGCTATTCGTTTTCATTTAGTTTTCCTTTCCACTAGAGATAACTGCAAACCAATATATCTCTGTGAATTCCCAGCCTGGGGCTACTCATACTCTTATCTCTATTTAATTAGGTTTACTACCTGCCCTGCCCTCAGATCTCAGGAGCAAATTAAATTCAGACATAACATTTCTTTTCTCCCCCCTCTGCCCCCAGGACTCATAATGAGACAAAGAAGAAATAACAAAGGCAAAGATGGATTTTTTTTAAAAAAAAGAATAAAAACACAAATGACTGGTATACTAGTGACACTCTTTGGCAGGATCCCAAAATCATATCTACATGGTTATTACCATCTGCAAGCATATATTTTCTATTGCCATCTAGTTCTTCTTTATCCAGTTACAGAGACACCGTTTTATTTTAATCTCCCTACCGTATCTACACATAATTGACATTCTAGTGGATGCCCCGAGGCATCCTATGAATTTGGAAAATCAATAGAGTCCTGCACGAATCAGAAATCTAGCTCTTCCCTGCCAGCTGACAGGCAGGCAGGCAGAAAGACAGACACACTCACTCAAGCTCAGCTTAAGGTTGAAAGAGCTGCTAATGGGTCCTGTTGGGAAAACAGCACTTTGCTGATGAATTTCTTCCGTGATGGAACGAAAAGGCACACAACAGGCCCTGTCACGCTTCCCTGTCTAAAAGACGGAGCATCAAAGGTGGGAGAGAGATTCTGAAAGGTAAGGCACATTAAGAAGCTTCATAACATGGC
This sequence comes from Natrix helvetica, assembly GCF_964273705.1. Classification (NCBI taxonomy): domain Eukaryota; kingdom Metazoa; phylum Chordata; class Lepidosauria; order Squamata; family Natricidae; genus Natrix; species Natrix helvetica. The sequence continues at coordinate 69,563,740 of NC_138552.1, forward strand.
AACAGTTCCTTTTACCAATGCTTTTTAATCTGGTTTTGATTGACCTACCTGACCAGGGTCTGATTGTGTAGGTCCCATACTGCAATGTTCCCATCGCTACAGCAGGAGAAGCACACCTTGGAATCGGGGCTGATTGCTAGAGCATAGCAGGCAGGAGCCGAGGATGTCAACTCTGCTTTTATACGTGGAGTGGGCGCTGCCAGGTCCCAAATGGATAACGTGCTGGCTTCCCCACCAACGATCAGGGTGCGGCCATCGGGGAGTAATCTGCAGGAGCGGATGTAGTTATCTCTGTTCTGTAGACACAGAAAGCACCACCAAGAGATTACTCGGAAGGAAAAAAAAGCATAATAAAAAGAAACAGAAATCTATAAAATTACTGTATTCCCTCTTGGTTTTAATGAGCTCGTGAACTATTTGAATGCAGGGCTAAAAAATAATAATGAAACAATGCTTTGTTTTTCTTTAAGATGCAGCCACATTCTCAGCAAAAAGTTCTCTTTGTAAAAAAATGTCCCCACGACTGATTAGTTGCAAAAATCTGAATGCTCCAGCAAGAGTGATCTGGTAAAATAGAGATGGATCTGTTTCACAGAGTTTTCATTCAGCATAAATCAACAGATCATGAAACCTCAAATAACAAAACACCACATCTATGGGTAGGAGAAAGATTTGGTCCTAGAGCCCTGAGAAATAGCTTTCTTTCTTTCTTTCTTTCTTTCTTTCTTTCTTTCTTTCTTTCTTTCTTTCTTTCTTTCTTTCTTTCTTTCTTCTCTCTCTCTCTCTCTCTCTCTCTCTCTCTCTCTCTCTTGAACTTGAACTTGATGCTAAGATCCATCAGGAGTTGAGAGAGTTTCCTTTGCTCTCCCAAAATGTTGTGCTAAATCTGCCCCTAACTTCATCACAATTCTCTGCTGTGCATTTGTTCCATTTTCACTGTGGAGGAAATTAACATGCAGGAAGGTGAAGATAACACAAGAATGCTGCAGATCACTGGGAAATTGTGGGGGTGGAGGACGGGTGCCGATTTCTGCACACATGCAAAATGAGAAACAGATCAGAACAGCAGGTCAAAAACCAAAGATAAATTAAATTGTTTAGTGTGAATAATGGGTCCTAGTCTATAATTAACAGCTACATGAAATCATGGATGAGACTGCTAATAACAAGGTCCACCTGTACCAGTGGTGTAATCCTATGAAGTCTGCTACTGGTTTGGTGAGTCTGCTATCGAGAGCACACTTTGTACACATGCGCGCCTGAGGCGCGCCCACACAGCACTAAAAAGGAACATTTTGAAGCCTTCCAAGTCTGCAAAGGTAAGTAGAACAGCGGGGGGGAGGGATCCGCTGTGCCACGCGATTTAGATTAGCTAGAATTAGCAGGAAATCCGACGATTCTAGCTACTATAAATCGGGAACCACAGCTTATTGTCGCCCAGCTGATCGTCGGAAATACTGGTTCGCCCGAACCGGTAGCATTTTTTACTACCGGTTCAGGTGAACCAGTCCGAACTGGTATCATTTCAACTCGGACTTGTATCTTTCTTAATTTACTCATAGAGTTCAGCATACTTTCATTTGGTACTGTTTTCAGTAAAAACAACAATATTAAATAGGGGAATAAGGAAATGTATTGTGGGAGTTTTACTTTGCCTCAGTGTACTAACAGAATTCTGCTATTTGGATTTGAATGCTTCTTATTTGAAGATGAGAAAATAACAGGGGCAATTGTTTCTTCGTGTTCTAAAAAGTACCGACCTATTGAAATGCAGTGAATCAAGCTTTAAAGTGAAGAATATGGAATTAAAATCTTACTTTAGCTGGTTATGCTTAATGGTGTTTCTATTAAACTATCCTACTGCCACACTGGTTTCAGCCAATGGCAAACCTGATGAATTTTTTAAAAAAATATGTCCCAAAGGACAAATTTGGACTGGCAAGAAAGACTTTTAGGAGACAGTCACGTGGCATGAGGAATATGGTTGCATTTATAAACAAGGATCCTTCTACTCTTCAATTTAACTACATTGTGTACCTTTAGCCATATAACTTCATTCTTAAGCATGATGCTTCTATTAAAAAGTGGAGAGGTCCTTTTAGCATTCATTAAATTCCATAGTTGGTACGAAATGGTTAAAGAATTAAGGAACTAGTAAAGCTTATAATTCTTGGCCACTTATATCTAAACCCTACAATATCACAGCCACTGAATTATGTACACATGCCACAGATATCCTTCTATTATTCTCATGGGACCCCCCATTGAAGATTTCTTGTTATTTTTACTCACCAAACAATCCAGCTGAGAGACAGGACTTTTGTTTCCTGGATGACTGATATCCCAGACCTTGACACATCCTTTTCCACCGGTATACACGTGCCTTGTTGGGTTGCTGATAGTAACTGCACATACCACTTCCCCATGGTTTAGGGTGTTAATCTGCCGAGCATGACGTGGAATTCCTGGCCCAATGAGGGCATCGGGAGGGAAAGGTACAGGTTGCATCTGACCATCAGCACTTACATGAAATGAGTATGCTCTAGGTTAAGCAGAGAGAAATCCTGTTTTAATAACTCATCTACTGACCAATGAAAACTTACTAAATATGCTTAACGCTAATGTACAGTTTGTAAAATACATAATGTTATACTGTTATATTTTAGGTTGTTGGGGAGTGGAAAAGATATTTTTATTTTGAACGGAACACAAGGCAGGTTGGAGCATTCTATATAGTCAAGGAAATAGCATTTTTAAAAAATCAGAAGTAGGACACTGTAGGACTGGCAGTTATGTCACCAGCAAATCATTTATCAACAAGTTTCTGCAAATGTTCTTCCAAGGAAAGAGCATTTCAGTGCTTAAAATTGCTATGCTTATGGCATCATGTGTTGAAGTCCTTAGATAAAACTTCATTAAAGTTGATCTAGAGCATACTGCAAGGAAATGTATAGTTAATAGAGACAATGTCCACATGGAAATCTAATTTAGGATAGCGAACATAATTCACAAATTTCTTCCTTGAAACAAAAACCTGTCTTCTTTTTTGCAGTAAAAGAAAGTAAACTTAATTAAAATATGTCAAAGAAATGGTACTTAGTGCTATATAGAAGTTATGGATGAAAACATCTATCAATTCCAACCATTGCTTATACTGGCTGGAGATAATATCAATTGCCATCCAAAACAGCTGGAAGGTTTTACATTGCCTGTTCTTTATTTTCAGATAAATAAATACTATCATATAGTCTACTTAGTGATTGAAAATGTAATCACATTATAGAAAAATATCTGAAAGGACTTAAGCTACAAAGGCAAGAATTTGAGGAGATTAAACTATTCACCCATGGCTGCCAAACTTCTACTTATAAAGGATCTAAGTGCTAAGTTACCAAGTGAACATAGTAATTCTAATAGTTCATGAATGGTATCATTCAGGATAGGTCAACTAAATATATTAACTATATATAGATCTTTTCTATATGCGATCACCCCACACGCATTATATAACTGGGCAAGTCATTTTCCTTAGTCTTATTGGACTTTATTTAAGTTGCTGCTTGCCTTCACAGGAAGAGCTCAAACAATTATACTGGATTTGTTGTGTACTTTTCTCTTGCTGAGAAGTAAAGTAGGCGAAAACTCTACACCTTATTGTCTATAATTGTTTCTCTTAATAGCCTAGCTAGTTACAGTAGGTCAGCAGCTTTTTTAGTCAATTTCCTCAAAGATCCATTTGTGCACTATGATATCATAATTCTTTTTCGGTACTTTCAATCAAACAGAACACACCAGTGTTCTTTTGTGCAACGTTGTTGTTTATGGAATCCAGCGAGTCTGCATTTCATCGCAGGGCTTCTTTTGTGCACAAAGAAATTATTTTTAAAACAGAGGGGCAGAACGCTAAAGGCATGCACTCCACAGAGCCTTTTGTAGTGTGTCTTTCTGTGCCAAGCAGAGTTACCTTAGTCCAGCATGCCTCATTGCAGAAACATAACCCTTTCCCTATGCCCTTCTTTTATCCACGGCATCTGATACCCTTGGCATATAGTCTCCTACAGGAAAAACTGCCAAATAGGCTTTTAAGATTAAAAGGAGGATTAACCACCCTCTGCCACACATGGAATTCAGTATCGAGAGGAAGCAAAGGAAACAAAAGCTTAATAATATGATTGAGTTAGTGTGTTTAACACTCACGGTTTTCCTCCTGGGATGCCTGTCAGATTCGGAGGAATGCCTGGGACTCGCATATGATGATGTGGATCAAAACCAACCTGGAGTTTTCCCACAAACAGAACAAAGAAAGTTTTAAGCATTAATGGGAAATGCTGGAACACTGCTTTTTCAGTCTTACATCAAACGTTACTATGGAGAGCCTTCTACAAAGATTAAAAACTATATTGGACTGTGCCAAGGTCCACAATTCAACATCCTGTTTCTAAAACTAGCCACTCATTTGCTTCAAAGAGACTTTCCACCTCATCAAATAATATTCCGAGGCACAGTGCCTCTGAAGATAGTGGCAAGGAAATCCTTTAAAGCATCAATTGTCAGGAAAATAGTAAACAGAAGTCGAAAGCGGCCGTGGAGAGATTAACTGAAATTAAAAATTCTATCTGTTCGATAGATGTCTAAGAAAATAAAAAAATGGAACAGCATTTATTTTGATGCCTGGAAAACCTGATGCACCAGTGAGCCTCTATGGGAAGTGTTACAAGTGGGAGGAAGGTCCTGTGTCACCAGTCAGCTGGGAAGGTTACAAATGGCGATCTCATGGGACGTTGCAACCCTTGTAAAGGCATGCCAATTGCCAAGCACACAAATTTTGATCACATGACCATGGAGATGTTGCAATGGTCATAGGTGCGAGGTCCCATCATATTGTGACTATTTTCAGTGCCGTGGTAACTTCCAACAGTTGCTAAATGAATGGTTGTAAATTGAGAACTACCTCTATTCAAAACTTTCATAATCAGGACAAAGAATGCAATGTCCAATTTTCCCGCCACCCCCACCCTGCTTAATCAGTCCCTAGATAAGCACAAAATTTGACAAGTAGTAACTCATGAAATCACAATGTATTGCTGGCAGAGAAATAGACAAATACTTCTCAATTGCAGTCATTGAAATTAAGTCAATATAATGTCCAGAGTCCTCCACTGGTATAGATTGTCTCTAACACAAAAAAATACTATCAGCAACCATTATCTTAAATAATGCCAAGTAGGTCCCATTTCCCAAGGAACCGTTCAGTTTTCCCTCAGCAAATGATTAACAGTGAGGTCTGATTCATACCTTATAAGCCACCACCTTATTGAAAACAAGCTCCTCCCAGCACAATCAACTCTTACTATTGTATAATATGCAAGAAACATACCACTGGGGATCTTCCATAGGCGGCTGCAGCAGCAGCAGCTGCGGCTGCTGCACTCATCTGAGGAGAGATGTTATGCAAACCCGCATATGCGGCCCCAGGACTGGTCAGTTCACCATTCATTCCAGCATGGGGTACTATTCCAAATGGGGCAGGATAAGGGCATGGGACTGCCATGGGTGTTCTTAATCCCGAAGCTACAAAAGGTAAGAAATGGGAGAAAAGGAAAGGTTATTTACAAATCATATCGTAAGAAAATTGACAGAACAATTAATCAGTGGAACAGCTTGCCTCCCGAAGTTGTGAATGCCCCAACAGTGGAAGTCTTTAAGAAGATGTTGGATAGCCATTTGTCTGAAACGGTATAGGGTTTCCTGCCTAGGCAGGGGATTGGACTAGAAGACCTCCAAGGTCCCTTCCAACTCTGCTATTGTATTGTATTGTATAAAATGCTGGACTGAGGAAAGGGAAATTCAGATGGGTAAGAAAAGAAAAACAAGCTGAACATTACAAGGATTCTGTACTGGATTATCTCAGTTTTTAGAGGGCTAAAACAGAGTGCCATAATTCCTTTGCAGAGGGACGTGGTGGCTCAGTGGCTAAGATGCTGAACCTGTCAATCAGAAAGGTCGGCAGTTTGGTGGTTTGAATCCCTAGCACTGTATAATGGAGTGAGCTCCCGTTGCTTGTCCCAGCTTCTGCCAACCTAGCAATTCGAAAGCATGTAAAAATGCAAGTAGAAAAATAGGGACCACCTTTGGTGGGAAGGTAACAGCGCTCCGTGCACCTTCGGCGTTTAATCATGCCAGCCACGTGATCACAAAGACTTTTTCGGACAGTACTTGGGAACGACTAGCACATATGTACAAGGGGAACTTTTACTTTTAATTCTTTTGCAAATTTACTTAAAGATATTGCTCCTAAGTTATGCATGATTGAAGAGGTCCCAAATAAAATTGAAGGAATTGGACCTAGTATTATGGACCTGAAAGAAGCTATTTAAGTTCAGTGGAGGAATTCAAATGAAGAAATCCCTGCCTGGAGGCTACTATCTAGTCTTTACACATGCAGAAGAAGGAAGTTCACCACCTCCCTAGTCAACTGTTTCCCCTATTGAATTACTTTTCCTGTTCAAAAGTATTACCTTACATTCAACTGATATATGTCTTCTTGTAACCAAAAACTATAATTTCATCATCAATTAGACCTGGTGCTATTTAATGTAATATTCTTTTAGGAATGAAAAGAATGATAACATATTCCTGCTTTGTTTTATAAAAAGAAGAAGATACTCATTTGCTCCCTTTCTTATTACTCTATTTTTCGGAGTATTAGACACACTTTTCCGCCTTAAGAGAGGGTGAAAAATTGAATGCGTCTTATACACCAAATGTAGTCCTACCCACCCGCCGGTCCCCACCCTTCGGTCTCTACGCATCACATTTTAGAGTTGTTCCAGGCTGCAGGGATCATCACAGATCCCCCTCTCTGCGCCTTGCCTTTTTGGCTTCTGCACCTCGCATTCTGAACGCTTCATTTCAGAGCCATTCAAGGCTGTGGGGATTACCAGGCACATCACTGCTGATCACCACCTCAGCGCATCACATTTTTGGCCTCCAGATGCCCCATTTTTGGCCTATGTGCGTCACGTTTTCAGGCGACGATTGGCGACAATGTCCTTTGGCGATCCCCAAAGCCTTGAACAGGTCTGAAACGGAGCATTCAAAGGCTTAAAACGCAAGGCACAGAGGCCAAAAACGCAGCCCAGCACTGCTGCTCCCTTGTCAGACCGGTTCTGACTACTGTGCGTCTTATACTCAGGAGCATCTTATACTCTGAAAAATATGGTAAGAGACTTAATTTCCAGGCTTTTGATCCTTTTTGTTACTCTTCTTTAAACTTTGTTTGAACCCTTTTTTAAGCTGAGGTGTCCCAAATCCCTATCACCCTTTGGCCACTGCTGGGTGGGATACATTTTCTTGGTTTTTCATTATCTTAGTATTTTAACATTGAGTAGTTGGTACACTGAATATTTTCTCTTCTTTTCATTTTTAAAATAAATTGCCTCCCCTCTTTTTTAAACATTTCTTTTGTAGTTCTCAACAAAAAACACTAATGTCAACATACATTCTCAGTAGTCCTTCTGACACCTTTGTGCTGTGGGGTACCTGGTATTTTCTTGGGGTATATATTGTTTTGTTTTATTTTCAGATAGCACACCCTAAAATAATGCAGCTAGACTGATTCCTATTGTTTCTCTTGAATTTTTTATTTAAACATATAGATCCTTTTTAAGGACTTTCACCCATCCTATTAGCTTTCTTCCCTGAAATCATGCATATTGCTAACAGTATTGGAGTTAAAAATGCATATTCATAAACAAAAGAAATGTTGACTCAAATGTTGACCCCCCCCCCCCAAAAAAAAAGGAAACTGGACTGTTTTTTATTTAAGGAAGAAGAAGATGTTTTGCTTTTTATCCAATAAGCTTCATCAGTTGTGTAAGAAGCAAAGTTTTCTTCTTCCTCAAATAAAAATAAAACAGTCCAGTTGCCTTTTGAAAAAAAATATATCCACAGACATTTCCTATGTTGAGTGCAAATAGCAAATTGTTTTTTACACTGAGTTATTCAGACACAATCTTTCTCCTATAATGCGGAGTAGAAAGACTAAACCTGTTTTTGAACAAGTTTATAAGAAATATTCCTATCTAGGTGTATTTCACTCTTCTCCAATCCGATTCACTCCATATATTTTGCATTACAGCTCATATAATCTCCAATCATAATGATAATTAGCTAGGCTTATTACAGATTACAGAAGTTGTAGATCAGCCCATTTGGACAATGTCAGACCAGAAAAAAACAGATGAGACTTGCCCAAGATGAGGTAGCAAATCTAAGGAAGACATAAGATCTGACCCTAGGTCTACATTCAATACTCTACAATTATGTGTGTGCAACAAGCAGCATACACTTGACAGATAAATCTACTCTTTCCCTCTCCAATTACATTTACTAACCTAATGGATCAACTCCTGGTGGCTTTCCAGGAACAGGCCTTAATCCAGGTGTAGAATTGCTTCCGGGTGTTGGAGCATCTGTACGTGGAGTTGGGGTATTTGATTTAGACACAGGGGTGGTGGATTTCTCATTCTGACAGGGAGAGAAGCAGATTTTATGAAAAAAAATCACAGTGGATGAAACTTGCATGAGTTGATTTTATTGAGATCTACATTGGTGTACTTTTAGTACGCATTAAAACAAGGAACATATGTATGATGGAGCACTTCTTTGCCCATTGTAATGAATATAAAACCACTGCATTCTTTGAACCAAAGAATTTTGATATTTCATACATATCCTTGCCACTCACCATCCAGAACATGCCAAGTTGAATGACTGCCTAAAGAACGGAATAAAGAACAGGACTAACGAATAATATTTCATTTAAAGAACAGAACAGAATGAACAATATTTCATTTAACAAGATGCAGGGTATTATATTATCCAATAGCAGTCCAACCTGCAGTTGTTTGTGCTAACAATAGAGTTCAAGCAAACTGCATGGTAGAAGCTGAGACAGTATTGAGAAATAGCAGTGGTTGTTTGAATCTAAATCTGCAAAATATTAATGGCACATTATGCTCATGAGAATTCAGCCTTATTTACTGTTAACATGTAATATGAAACTAGTAATATTCAGACATCATCTTTTTCTAAATACTCAGAATGTGAAAAATTCCCTTTACCTAATTTATAAACTAGAGCATGGTATTATAACCATACAACATAACCAAACAAGCAATACCTTTAAAAATCCTGTATTAGATTACTTCAGTTCTTTAGATTGTTGTAATTCCTTTGCATATTTGCTTCGCAGATTATGCATATTTACCTAGAGCCTATCTAAAACTGAATAAAATGAGACATAGAACCACAGAATTGGAAGATGCCTTTTAACTTCCATGTAGCAGTTAAATCAAAGCATCCCTGCTGGATGGATATCCAACCTCTGCTTGAAATTGTGCAGCAGGAAGAAGTTTAACCCTATTCCTAATTATATACTATGTTTATAGTCAACTCTTTTTTATTAGAGTTGATTTTTTCTTTACATTAAATAAGAATCCATCTTCTGTATTTTTGAATTTGTAAGAAAAAATAGTCTAATCTTAGAAAAAGCTAATGATTTTAGTGATTTGCCTAAGTCCATCCTATTAATTTCCTGAAATTGCAACTGTGTTGCTTATCTCCTGGTTAAGACCCCCAGCCCTATACTCCCTTTTAGGGGGTAGCAGAGGGACTACTGGCGACTACCTGGACAAGTCCTTGCCGTTTTCTTGGCAAGGTTTTTGGAAGTAGTTTACTATTGTCTCCTTCCTAGGTCTGAGAAAGAGTGGCTGGCCCACTGTCACTCAAACTGGCTTTGTGCCTAGTGCAGGATTAGATTTTACATTCTTTCAGTCTCTAACTTGGTATCTTAACCTTTACAACAAACCAGCTTTCTTCTATTATTAACTCATTATTCAAGGAAAATATTATTGGGTAAAGTTTGAAAAAGCTGGATTACCAAAATTCATGAAACAAGCATTATTTGAAGTATATGCCAGAAGATGACAACAGCAAGACATTTCTGCATAATTACAGAAAAACAGGGAGTTACCCATTGTGTTATTTAGAGTTAAATATGACTTGGAGATGTTCCTTTAATAATTAAGTGTATTACAATTTCAAAAAAAAAAAGTTGAATGCTACCTGAAATTTGTGTTTGACCCTCCTTAGTGTGTGTGACAATTTTATAACATCAAAATTACACGTGGCCCTCCAAAGACCTTTAAAAATTGCCACTAAATTGCACGCCTCCGTCTTATATATTCATGTGAAAATCTCAGGTGAAGAGACTAGTTGTGTGGTAATTGTGGCAGATCGAGAGCCTAGAAAAACAACTAGTCTCTCTCATGCAAGTTCACATACATGAACAGAATATCAATCAAAGGAAGTCAGTACTGTTCTCGGTTTGCAAGCAGCCTTTCTCTGAATTGTGACTTGTGCAAGAAAAGAAAGGCTATTGTAAATGACATATTATTTCTTAGGCAGAATATGACTGTAGCTAGATATAGCCAAGTAACACAAATAAAGCCAAGAACCAAATCACAACCAAGCAGAAAGCTAAAATTACTGTAAATTGTCATACCAAAATAAAATAAAATAAGGTTCAAAAAACCCCTGTGTGCTCTTATTTATTCACAGAATAGCAAGCTTCCTGACAGGAAAAAAAATACAATAAAAGATAGATACATTATTTTCAGAGTTGGCTAGCTGAATAAATACTTTCTATCACTCCAAAAGATCCTGAGGTGCAAAATATATTTTTTGGGGTAGAAATATATTGAACTTAGTGTTATATTATGATGTACTACTGCGACACATCTCATTATCTTCCACCTCAAGTTATATACCCAACGGTGCACACACAGTTATGAAGATGAATTTGGATTGTACAGTCACTTACAAGGCTAAGTTCTTTGGATTTGGAAGAAGGAGTGCTGCTTGAAGATGCTATTGAGGCTGGGCTAATTGGTGCATCTTTTTTGAGTAGGCGAGCCTTGTCCAAGCCGTTCTCCCTTGGAGAATGTGCTGGGCTTCCTCGTGGAGATGACGGATCCTAAAAAAGAAGCGTAATGATTATCAAGGTCTCCTACTTGTTCCAGTGAATAACATATGGCTCCTTTGTGACTGCATCCCATAGGGAAGTTCATGAATGGTATACTATATTCTTCTGCCTGCATAAATCATTATTCACAAAGAAATCATACTTCCATCTCAAGATATGGATTAATACAATGATACCATTTTACTACAGCAGAGCAAAACTATTTTTATGTTTTATTTGTTATACTGATTTACCACCCATCTCAGCACAAGGTGAATCTGGGTGGCTTACAAAGTTAAAAGCAGTAAACAAATACATGTAGAAATAAAAGTTTAAGTGATGGTAAAAAGATGGGGTGGGAGGGAACAAGGTGTGCAGGGGGTGAAGTAGGATTTGCTATTAGTGTATCAGCCACCTGCAGTATAGAACTCCCCCATTTTCTAAGCATCCTCAATGTTACCTGAGGAATACAGGCAATAAATTATGCCTCCCAAAGCAAAAATTCACATACCTCATTGGATACATCAACCACCAAGTTATCATCACTTTTTTCGCCATCACTATCCTGCATTGAAGAAGAAAACAGTTAAGTACCCCAAAACAGTTGCTTGTCAAAGCTGCACTTTTCATTCAATAACAAAAACTCAAGAAATGCAATGCAAAATGGGTAACAACATCAGTTAGGACTTTTAATTCATATAGCTGCTCTTGGGCTATAATACAACAAGCCACAGTTATATTTTTAAATATGCGGTTAGTAGATCATTGCTTCTGGAGTAATACAGATTAGAGCAGTGTTTCTCAACCTATGGATCGGGACCCCTTTGGGGGTCAAATGACCCTTTCACAGGTCACCTAAGACCATCGGAAAATACATATTTTTGATGGTCTTAGGAACCGAGACACCCATTTTATGGTTGGGGGATCACCACAACATGAGGAACTGTATTAAAGGGTCGCGGCATTGGGAAGATTGAGGCCCACTGGACTAGAGGATGAGTCAAAATTTGAATGAGTTTACAAAAAAGGAGCTTGGGAACACCAATCTCATCAGATTGCTCGTCAGGAATTTTAAGCAGGCAATGAGTATCTCTCCCTTTATAATTTAGCATGTTATGTTTCTGGAAGTTGCAACTGGATGTTGCAAATGCAGCATCTGACCAGATAAATGAGTAAAGAAAAGGAATCAGTCAGTGCTTTATATCATAACAAAATATTTACTTGCTTGGCAGATGTAAACGTGTTGGTATTGGCTAAACACTTTAAAATCTCATTATCTGAGAGATCACCTCTCCCACCGCAAACCTCTCTGAATGCTGATATCTGCAGAAAGACCCTTCTGGATAGAAAAAAAGCTTGTCTATCTGGTGTGCGGGAGAGGACTTCCTACTGCATCACTCCTAGGTTATAGAACTATGATGGAGAACCTATGGCACACAGTACCACACTGTTGCCAGTTGCTCTTCTGGATTCTGCCGTGCACATGCATGCTGGCCAGCTGGTCTTCGCTACTTCTCATTCAATTAGTAGGCCCCTTTCGTTTCCTTACACCGGCAATAATGTGGAGAGCATTTTAGGGCATTATGTGCACAAGAAGATATGCCTGAATGTAATTTAGACTTCAGTATTAATCAACTTTCTAACTGACCGATGCTACAAGCTCTGAAATAACAGGCCTTAGCGTGGCGGCCAACTGCTCTTCTCGGTTAGGGAGCACACGTGCATGCCGGGACCCAAAAGAGAGCAGCTGGCCGGTACGCATCACTGCATAGAACAGTCTTCTTGAGAAATGCATTTGGCAGTTTAAAAAATATATATCAAAATTAACCCCAACATTTATAAGATCAGTAAATACACATTTATTTTAGTCTGTTAATTATGGGTTACTTTCAATATCAGGCTTTTGTTATTTTATTTTTTAAATTAACTGCTCACTTAAACAGAATATAATGCAAGGTGTATAAAAGAAATACAACAGGTATAGGAAAAGTTTGCATATTTGTCAATGAGAGTCCCGCGAGATGGTGCCGTTTCCATTTTTCAAGGCATGAGGAGGAAAGCCAAGCTTGTTAAATTTTCTTTTCCCTGACCTAAGTTCATCTGAGAAGGGTTTTTTGGAGACAAAAGACAGGATTCATTTGAGACTGTACAGAAGAGCCTAAAACTCTTTGGGGCGAAATTTGTGCATCCTTATCGGCAGTATAAAATGACAAACAATAAGAAAAAAATATATTGCGCATGGTTTCCACTCACGTAACGAGTTGCTATCTCTTTTTCTTCTGTCTTCTGTTTTTTACTTTCAGAAGAGTAATCTGTTGAGTTTCTGTGCTTCTCAGAGGCTCTAAAACTTGCTGATGGAGATACAGATGAGCTCTAAAATGAGAGGGAAGAGAAGGAAAGATGACGGATGGCACAGTTTTCCAGTTTTGTTTATACCATATCCCAATGAGAGGACAAAAGCTATGCCAGCATGGACAGAGCCATCTACGCCTTTCTAAAACAAGCAGATATAAATGATCTCTCCATGAGCTGCTCCTGGATCAACACAGCAGCAACCAAAAGTCTACCGCTTCAGAATCAGGTTGCAGTTACAAACAGAGCCGACTGACTTTTATAGGCTGGCGTGCTTACATTACTTGAAAAGTAGACCTGCAACAAAACATGGCAAAGTGGAACCATTTCTTGTGAAGAGATCTCTGAAAGGAAACACTTCCATGTTACCTTTGCAATAAGCTAACAAGACCGGTTTCCCCAGAGGATGCAATTCCTAATACCGTGTTTTCCCAAAAATAAGACCGGATCTTATGTTATTTTCTGCTCCAAAAGATGCATTAGGGCTTATTTTCTGGTTAGGTCTTATTTTGGAGAAAATACGGTACTAATTGTGACAGTCTGGCAGGCGATCTTAACAGGGGCTTAGTTTGGGGGTAGGGCTTATATTATGAGCATCCTAAAAATCATGGTAGGTCTTATTTTCCGGCTGGGTCTTATTTTCGGGGAGGCACGGTAGTTTTCTGATGTCAATAGGAGAAAAAAAACCTATGCTAATTACTTTTCAAGTATCCACTTTTCACTTTGTTACATAAAAGATAAAGCTGAGGAATCCCTGCTCCAGCAAATCCATATGCTGGTGCAGTTTGTGTGTGTGTGTGTGTGTGTGTGTGTGTGTGTGTTTGTGTTTTGGTTTCAATACAAAATCTGAGAAAAAACAGTATTTTTTCTGATGTGTGAATGTTGCACAAAGGTTAATGCCACAATACATACACACACAATCCCCCCACCGCCAAAACCCCACACTGTAATGCTTATTGACCCACAAACACACACAAGAACACAAACAAACTATCCAGCAAACTATATCATAATAATACCATACTAGCATTAGTAAATTTTCTGCAAGGTACAGGGCAGCTATGAAGGAGATAAAGAAAGAATTGGAACTTTTATTTTTTTTAAAAAAAAGGACCACTTCTACTATCACTTGGACTCCTGAAAAAAAAATAACCAGAGAACCACTGAGTTGCAAAATGCCATTTCAGATCCTTCACTCAGTGGAATGGAATCAAAATTAAAGCATCCCTGAGAGGTGACTATCTACCTTTTCTATGACCTTCTAGTGAGGAGTGCGCCCTTCCTCTCTACACAAATTGGTTTCATGCTGAAACTGTTCCTTCTTCTAACTTAATTGCATTATTCTGCACTCTGCACTTCATAAAACAGAGAACAGTACGCGATAGACATCCTCCAATGTAGAAATACAACACACTCTGTTAACTCAGCCAAAATTAACTTTATAATTATTAGTGAACCTTTCTGAATAATTAAAAAGTAAGGACATAACTAACATTGATTGGTGGAAGAAAATGATGCAGTCAATATTTTTTGCAACTTTTTGTAGTCCAAGTCCTTGATTATATTTCCTTCCTGTAAGAATATCACGCCTGTTCAATCTTAGCAACAAAGGTATCAAAAATGAAACACTAACAATGTATTGTTTTGTACAAAGAAGCATGCGATGCATACAGAAAGTGTGGATCTGAGTACATAGATATCCTATGATTCATGTTTTAGCATTAGTTGACAGAAGTGATTTCCAAGTGGTCTGGTCCTATGCTGCACCAGTAATGTATGTAAATAAAAACATAGATTGGACTATAAAAATTACATCAGAAACATACAATTTTGGCATACCTCTTAATAAGTATGATTTATGTATATTCCATTTTCCTTTCCTAGATAATAGCTTTATTTCTCCCATCCTTGTTATCTCTTAATATTATATTGAGAGAGTTTGATTAAAGAAGGGATCAATAGAAAGATGTTTTAAGCTTCCTTTATCTATAAGAAGAAACATTTAGAAGCTGGGCCAGTTCCCTCTATCCCAGTGCTATTAAAATCTGTAGCTTTTTTACACATCTTTATGCAAATTGTCTTATGCATGTCTTAAAAATACCCTTGCTCCATTTATATTCATTGTACAAATGGAGAGAAGACAGATTATAATTTGAATTCAATTCACTATGACTCATCTCTCTCTTTCCCTTTGTAATTGGCTGCAATAAAGGAGAAAACTAATTACGGAATGACAATTAGAATGATGGTTTAAGAGCCAAGAGTAAACTACCACTCTGATTTCAATCCAAGTATTTATTTTCATAAGTTTGAAATAACATAGATATATTTTTCTCAATCTAGTTAGCTTCACTGCTACAAAGAGTGTTGCGATCTCTGATTGTGGTGCTTAATAAAATTATAATTTAGAACACCCTACTAGTGTGATAAAGTAGCTAATTATGATTAGCTGTTTAAAGGATGAGCTGCACACTGTGCCGATCTATGCTGCTCAGTAGCTTAACAATTTGGAACATGTGTAGACAAATATGTATTTGCAAGAAGTGCTCTTGTTATGGTACCTGAAGCCTGACCTTGATATCAGAGTATAATAAGCAGAGAGAGACAGTTCTGAGAAAAAGAAAATCATTTTAAAATGAGCATATTAGCTTTCTGATGAGTTTAGAAAGCCAGGCTGGGAGTCTCTACGAGAAGATAGCATGCATTTGAATTTTGACAGAAGTAGTATGACAATTACACCATTACCTTTTTCTTTTCTTTTTTTGCTTTCTAAGAAATGGCACACAAATAGGTGTGACTGTAGAAGAGAGGTAGGGCTGGGGGGGAGGGGGGCAAAGGCATAGTAAAACATCATCAGTTTAGAACAGGGGTCTCCAAATTGGCAGCTTTAAGACTTGTGAACTAACTCCTAGAATTCCTCAGCCAGCCAGCCAAGAGATCCACATCCAGCCCCCTTGAATTGCCTTGATCTTTATCTAGCACCAGTTTAGTGTTGATGGTTAGTTGAGCAAATACATTTATGCTGCAATTTGCACAAATGGTTTTGATTCTTTGGGCCTGACAGCCACTTGATTTCTCTCTGCAATGGGCATGAAGTTATATCAAGAAACCTGAATGACATCAATTACTGACAGGAAGGATAGCCATACTAGTTCCAGAATCATGAATTCTACTTGTCAGGCCAAAATTTAGTACCATAGTGAAGGTATATATATGTTTTAATAGATTTTCACGGGTGTAGGTATGACCTCGCTGAAACGTTGCCAAGACAATCTCAATCTTTCACGGGAAAAGACCCAAATACAACAAGACCAGCATATATATATATATATATATATATATATATATATATATATATATATATATATATATATATATATATATATATATATATATATATATATATATATATATATATATATATATATATATATATATATATATATATATATATATATATATATATATATATATATATATATATATATATATATATATATATATATATATATATATATATATATATATATATATATATATATATATATTATTATTATATAGTGTGTGTGTGTGTGTGTGTGTGTGTGTGTGTGTGTGTGTGTGGTTTTTTTCTGTTAAGATACAGCCTGTTGTGCCTTAAAATGACTTCTACTGTATAGCACAGTGGAGTTGCCATGTTAACAGCTTCACAGTATTCCACAAGGGGGCTCCCTCTGGTAAGGGGGAAAATCCAACATTAGAAATTACACTTCTGGCGACACAGGGAAAATATTTTTAACTAATTTAATTGTCGCCGAAATCAGGGCTCAGGAAGAAGTTGCTCTTGCCATCACTTCTCCAGGAATTTCAGGTTAAGGTTAGGGTTCACACTAATCACCTTTGCCTCATCTCCATGGTCACATGATTAAAATTTGGATGCTTGGCAAATGGCACATATTTATGATGGCTAAGTGTTCCGGGGTCATGTGATCCCCTTTTGTGACCTTCTGACAAGCAAAGTCAACGGGGAAACCAAATTCACTTAACAACCATGTTACTAATTTAAGAACTGCAGTGATTCACTTAATAATTGTTGCAAGAAAGGTTGTAAAATGGGCCAAACTCATTTAACAAATGTCTCGCTTATCAATAGAAATTTTGGGCTGCATTGTGATTGTGGGCCAAGGTGCTGGATTGCAGGTCCCAAAGTCAGATGGAATTCAACATGTTGCTGAAGAGGAATTAAATATATTTTGATGAAGCTTATGACAGGATCAAATTAACCTCTTTGCAACTTCTAGTTGCTGATGTGTTATTTGAGAAATAAAAATCTAAAGCTGTAAAAACAGAAACAGAGTGGGAATACTGAAAGTTAAGAAGCATGAATATGAGAAAGTTCAACACAGCGGAAGGAGAAATGAATTAATGACATTTTAGGCATCAGTAAATTGAAATGGACTGGAATTGGACACTTTCAGTCAGAAGATCATTTTTCTGTAACAATTATCCAAGGTTTTCCTCTGACCACTGATACAGAAGAAAAAGATGTTTTAAAATTACTTAAATTCAACCTGAAATTGACAGAATAACTAAGCAAGATGTGCTGCTTGTGGTTAGAGACTGGAATTTCCAAAATTAGAAATAGTAAGGAGGAAAATGTTATTGGACAGTATAGATTTGGAAACAGACATGAATTGGATGAACAAAGCATCTGTTTCTGCCCACCCTATGATTTCTTTGATGTTAAGGTACTCGGTCACCAAAATGACACCCTCTAGATACAGCCAGGACTATATGTTACCCCAAATAAATTACAATAACTTGTATTATTTAGAATGAACTAAGGCTGGTGTGATCCAGTCCAAACTTATTACCGTATTTTTCGGAGTATAAGACGCACCAGAGTATAAGATGCACCAAGATTTTGAAGGGGCAAATTAAAAAAAAAAGTTCTTGCACTCTGCAGACCTCCCAAAAATGGCCCATTTTTTTTGCAAAAATTGGCCCCCTTTTTTTTTTTTAAAAAAAGGGCATGCACAGCCTTTAGGAGGCTTGCAGAGTGTTCCTGGGGGTTGGGGGAGGCAAAACACGGTCCGTGTTTTGCTCATTTCTGCCCTCCCCAGCCCCCAGAAGTACTCTGCAAGCCTCCTAAAGGCTATGCAGAGCCATTTTGCTGAAGGGGGACGGGGTTTCAGGAGGCAAAAAAATGCTGTATACGACGCACCCAGATTTTCAAAATACGGTAGGTCTAAACTTTAAACCATCACTATATTTCTGTGAAAAGTAAGTGTGAGGGACAAAAAGGTTATTAGAAGGGAATATTATGAATATTACCTTGATTTACTGGAAAAAAATAGTGGGGAAGAAATCATATATGTGTGTGTGTGTGTGCGTGCGTGCGTATGTATGTATGTATGTATTTGTGTTACAACCCCTGGTTTGCCTAAGTCACTTCCGGTTTGCTCGGAGGGTGGTTTTAAGCGTTCCGAAGGCTTCAGGGAAGCCTCCGGACAGTCCCTGAAGCCTCCGGGGGGCCTCTGGGGGGGCGGGGGATGCTCTTTTCATCCTCCCCAGGCTCCTATAAAGCCTCTGGAGCCTGGGGAGGGCGAAAAAAGCATGTAAAAATGGGGGGGCGTGCATTGTGCGCGCATGCGCACGGGGGGGGTGCATTGCATTATGGGTGTGGCACGCCTGCACACGACCCCCCCTGCGCTCCCCCCACTTGTGGCACGCGAGCCAAAAAAGGTTCATCATCGCTGGACTAGACGAAACTGACTCTCTCTATATGATTATTATAATTAGTAATGAATCTAATCTAACTTATATAACAAAGCTCTTTTGCATTGCAGGTTTGATAATTTTGCTTTTCAAACTTACATGAAGAGTGAAAGATTTAATGCTATATACTCTATGAAGTGATGTTTCATGTATCATGCTCAAATTTCTCCAAGTTGCCCCAGCATAAATACGTTACATGGAAAATATACCTGCCACTTGTTCATATAAATAAGCATTTGGCCTTTATATTAAATAGGAAAAATGATGGAAATAGAAAAAAAAACTGCCTTACATTGCAAGCAAGGTATCAGAATTTGTCCCTGGATTAAAAGCAACAGTGGAAGCTTCAGTTAAAAGAACAAAAAAACCCCATTAAAATGTAAGGCTGGATGTAGACTGAACAACAGGATAGCAAATCCATTTCCTATTATTCAATTTACCAAACCACTTCAGTCATCTGCTTGTCTCTTCCAATATAATTCTGAAAAAATATGGGAATAACATTTCCCCCCCCCCCCAAAAGTGTAACTTAATATGAAATTTTCTGGTTTCAGATCTGGTTGAGATCTGGAAAATTCTCATTTTCTAAACAACATGTGAGTGAAAACTCAAATATGGAAAAAAATGTATAGACATCATGTTCCAAATACAAGAAATTGTCGTAAAATACACAACTATAGAAAGGTCATATATTTATTTTAGGACAAACATATTATGGTGAACTATATTGAAAAATTACTGATTTTTATAGTGTGCTGGGATTTCTGCAAAGACATGTGTTTTCCAATTTAAAAATAATTTTTAAAATTAATTGGATTTCGACCACTGAGGACTTGCACATAGTAGGACTTGCACATAGTATTACTTGCTTCTCCCTACAACATGATTTTTTACTTCATAGGCTAAGCTTAAACACTCCAAGAAGTTTCCACATTCCTTTAATTATTGCAATATAATTAATTAAATACACTGCCATGACAAGAACTGTTTTCTGTTGTTTGAAAACACAGAAATATCCCTGTATTGTTATTTTAAAATGCTTTCTTTATGCTGCTAGTGGGAAACAAATTACTAAAAGAACTGAATTAGCAAAGATCATGTAGTATGCTGCTAGCAGACTTGTGGTTTGAATACAAATCCCATCCCCCCCCCTATTTTTATATTTCACCTTTCCTGTAAGAAGCACCCGTATCATCTTCCTAATTTTGTTTTCATAGCAAACTTGCAATTAAGTCTAGCAAAGGCAATAGGACTTTTGCAATTAGGTCTAGCGAAGGCAATCGGACAAAACAATTGGTCTTGGGTCAATCTAACAGTCAAATTACTTCCTTCATCCTTTATGGAGATTTAATTTCTTATATGAATGTTCCATGCTCATTACCCGAAAATCTTAATCAAAGATTAAGACAAACATATTTTTAAAAGCATACATGACATTACGGTACCAATAGCTACATTTAGAGGGGTTTCTTTTCTATCTAGTTTGATAAGACTAAGCATTTTTAGTGTGTTTTTGTTATCATCATAGTTGAAATAACTATGTCAGGACTATTTAATGATTTACGTCTATAAGCTTCCTAGGGTTAACTCAGCGAGGTGGGTGGCACAGAAGTTTAATAGTAAATTAAAAAATAAACAAATGTCATTTCCATCCACATGGTATCTTTATAGCCAATCCAGGCTCTAGCTAAGGCACTTGATTTCTATGATACGTTAAGCGTATTATAAGAGGGACTACTTCATTTAGAAATGTTCACATTCCAGCATCGCGAGAGAGTGTAATACCACCAATTAGGATGGACGTAAATGTGATCTAGAGGATGGTACAGCGGTGAAATCCTCTGAAGTCTGCTACCGGTTTGGTGAGTCTGCTACCAAGCGCACACATGGATGCCTGAGGTGTGCCCGTGCAATGCTAAAAAAGGAGCATTTTAAAGCCTTCTGAGTCTGCAAAGGTAAGTAGAACAGCGGGGGTGGGGGGATCCGCTGTGCCACACAATTTAGATTAGCTAGAAAGTAGGAAATCCGATGATTCTAGCTAACATAAATCACGCATCTCAACTGATGGTCAGAAATATTGGTTTGCCTGAACTGGTAGCATTTTTTTAAACTATTGGTTTGGGCGAACCAGTAGCATGTTTTTTCTACAGGTTCAGGAGAACCGATCTGAACGGGTAGCATTTCACCCCCGGGACGGTACTAACGGACCTATGAATGGAGTTGGTACTCTGTCTGTTTGCATAGTTTTAGATATCAGCACATTGATGGTAACAAGTCCCATTATGACTGTGCTCATTTTTCCTGATCATTAACAAGGTGAGAGAACCTCTCTTAGAAAGTCATAAATATCTCATCAGCATGAGGGCAAGCATCGATGTCCTCTCTGCTTGCAATAATTAGTCCTTCAGATCACTTGAACAAGCCAAAAATTATTATTACCCTTCAACCCCCAATGTCTGCTGAAGATTACTTACATTAACATGCATGGCTCCAAGGGCAATGAGGGAGGAAAGCAATACAGCTGAATAAAGAACAAACTAAGCAACCGGCTTTTGCCAAGCCATGCTGTTCAGCCATTTGATAAAGCATCAGGCAGTTGACCTCAGGTGGGCATAGAAGAAAAAGTAAGGCAATGAAATTAGTATTAGAAATAATGACTAAAGGGAGGCAGGGAGTCTTCCATGCAATAAGGCTGGGAACTCAAAATCTCTGCAAGGTGTAATCATTCCCTTGTGAAGCTTTACAGCACTGGGACAATGATGCATTTAGAGTACAATAATTAAAACAATAATTCCCAACAAAGTCAGGATCATGAGATAATTGACCATCCTGAGGTATTAAACAAACCCTAGTAAAAGCCAAGGATGCTCAGCTCAATGGTCAATTACACCATAATTATCTGAATGGCATTATTGTGGTTGTAAACCTTGTTCAAAGTACAAAAGAAACTATAAAAAAGTGATAAAGTATTCGCAGCAGGAAAATGACCTTCAAAGAAAGCTATGTGGCTGATTTTCAGAACTTCCGCTGAGGTTTTCCAAAACAAAATGCATTGCTGACGGATTCTGATTTACTCTGAAGTAACGTCATACAAAATAATTTGGCTTTTGGAGTGTAAATATATTTGAAGCCACTTGGGCATTGGTGTATATCCCTTCTCATTCATAAACAGCTCACCTAAGCCTGGATCCTTTTTCCTTGGCTTTCTCAGATAATTAGATTGATGTTAGTAATTCAAGGACATGATCATTACTTTTTAATAGAAACTCTGGTTTTTAAGAGGTGGCATTTGATGTTTATATGGCATTTTACCCACTAATTAACTTCATTAATTGCTGATTAAGTAAAAGTAATTAATTAACAGAGAACAAAGTCCTATATAACAAGAATATGAATCTTCCCTTCAATAAAGTTGATAAGTTTTGGGGGAAAAATAAGTCTTATTTTCCTTTTTGTTTGCTTCTATTTAGAAAAACCACATAGGGCAAATTGCTAACAAAGTGGCAACAGCATTGCATAATAATAGGATGGAGGAGAGGAGAAACCTCAGAAGGCCTCAAGAGCTCAGGTGTGATAGCTGACATTTAGAGATTTGTATGGGAGACCTCCAAGGAATTGTAGGGCTTGGGCTAAAGTTGAAAAAAAAATAGAAAGAAAAATCTTGCCAAGAAAACTAAATTGATTCAGCCATGAAGTTACAAAGAGAGTTTGTTTTTTAAAAAACAACAACATTTCTTTAATAAATTTATCTTATGTCTTGATCACCTGTATAGCCCATACAGATGGTTTAACCTTCACAACTAAGTAAAGAATGCCAGCTTTATTGTATAACACAATTCTAACAGGATGGACTGTGGTTCTTTTGGCTCCTCCTGGGGCACAAGTGTACAGAAGACAGCTTAAAGCTGCAGTTCGGGCCACTGCCAGGATGAATGTTTAATGTTAATCCTTTTACAGGCCAGTTTCCTCTACAATTGTGGACCTGAAAACAGGCAACGCCGCTGAGGTGCAGTTACTCCAGTACTAAAAATGTGAAAGTCAATGGAGGGTGGAAAAGTAATCAACCATGCTTGAAATATCGCAGTGAAGGGAATCCAAGACCTCAGCAGCAAAGCTGGTGGGAAAGAGTAATTGGAACATCATCATGGGGTGGAAAACTAATAGAAATAAAGCGACACAAAATAATAATAAGGATCTCTACTGAATGAAACAAATAGGAAGAATTTCTCCTGCCCAAAAATAATCCCCTTCTCTATTTGTCAGTGATAAAGAACTTGCTTCATTAGGTGCACATAAAAGGCCAAAACGCCCAGACTTACAGTCTTGACAGGCAGTTGGTTTGTTTTTAGTGACTGCCTTATTTGGTGACTATTCACAGTTACAATAGTGATGAAAAAGTAACTTTACCACCATTTATCACCTTCTGTAAAGCAAAGAAAGGCTGAAGCCCAGGTGTGGTTTTAGTTAGTGACCATTTTGTTTAATGAAGGAGTTGCCAGTCCCAGTCATGGTAGCTAACCAAAGACTGTCTGTATCTGCATATATCTGTGTGTATGGAGAGTTTGGCCCTGTTTCTTGCACGTGATGAGCACACTGCTGTCTTCCATGAAAGGAACATATTTTGTAATTAATACATAATCCCCTTTCCTTTCTGGTTGCATGGATGACAAAGTTCTGCACACATAAGTCTTTGTGCAAGTTTCAGAGGAGTTGGTGTACAGTCAGCATAGGTAAAAGCTAATAAATCTAGGCAACAGATACAAACACAATTTCAAAAAAGAGAAAAAGCCTGGGGATCAAAATAGTGATGGTATAAAGCTGATTCAAGGAAACAACATGCCTAGACACAAAGGAGGTCTCTGATAATCTCAAAAGTTACAGGATGTCATTGTTGCCTGAACATCACTAGTTTACATGCACAAACCAATTCAATAAGTACTCCCTAGGATGACTTGTTGACTGCTGCTGGGAAAGAGGTACATAAAGTAGGGACAGTAGAATCTGGTTATATAGGATTATATTCTTATAAACTTGACCCAAAATATCTAGGAACAAGGATATGAATAATGTCTTCCCGTATCACCTGCTATCTGTCTTTTTGATTGGTAATGCCAATGATTGAACTTGGAATCCTGCAAATAAGCCCAAATGTGGAGGTCAACAGAAATTTAACAGTGACTGAGAGCCAAGCCACAATTTAACTGCAGATTTCAAAAGGAACGTTGTGCATGTAAGCCCCTCCAGCACGAAAGATGGCATAATCCCAAAGTCAGAGTATTTCAAAACCCAGCACCACACAATCTTGTCAGGGTTCATTTGAACTTTGTGTTCCCCATCCTAACCCTCACAGCATCCAGGAACCAGGATAAGATAGTCAAAGCAATGGTAAATTTGCCAGGGAGCCCTGCAGAACCCCAGAGATCTATACTATGCACTGTAGTAGTAGCATTTCCCCCTCATATTGATGAACAAGAATGACTCATGGATTATGGAAAGAATTGCCAATGTATATTTCAAGGCTAATAGTCCATAAGCTAAACACAACTTCTGTTTTCACTCACTTTGGAGAGTGAGCAGTAGGAAGAATTTTGTTCCAAGACTGTAGCAAATGGCAACTTATTTGACTGATCATTCAAACCATGGTTATTGCTACAGAAAATGAAATTCCCTTTATCTTGCTCTGGCTAAAAAGACAGCCCCCAGAAATAAGCTTTGCTATATACCAGTGATGGCAAACCTTTTCTCCATTGTGTACCAAAAGTGGGGACGACGACGACAGGGGGCCATGCATGGGTGTGCCCACACCCATAATTCTATGCGTGTGACTGCATGTTCATGCGTGCGCAACCCCCACCCTTCCCCCGCTTTTTGGCTCGCAATGGACCCAGCTTTCGCCCTCCCCAGCTCCAGAGGCTTTATAGGAGCAAAAAACAGCTTTCCCCCCTCAGAAACTTCAGAAGGCTTCCCTGGAGCACCAAGAGGGACAAAAATGGCCCTACGAGCAACCATGAAGTTCGGGAACAGACTTCTGGTTTGCCTGTAAGGATACTTTTTGCCCTCTGAAGGGTTCCCTGAAGCCTCCGGAGGGAGAAAAATGGCACAACGCACAAACCAGAAATCTGTTCCCAAACAGAAACAGGAAGCCTCCGGAGGGCGAAAAACAGCTGAAAATGAAGCCCAAAGTCAGCTGGCCATCACGCGCATGCACACTGGAACTGACAGGGCAACTCCACGTGTGCCCTAACAAATGGTTCCACGTGCCACCTGTGCCACACGTGCCATCACGGCTACATACAATAAACAAATGGCAGTCTGCCTGGAAAACACTGCATTTCAAATAATAGAACATGGATTTGGGAATTACTTGTTAATGAAATATGAGGTTTTAAGAGAATTAAGAATAAGTATTCTTATATTTTTTAAAAAGTGATTTCTTATTGATGTGTGTGCTAATTCTCAGTTTAATGGATTTTTTTTTAAAAAAGAAGAATTCCCATCAAAACCAAGCATGGCTTGATAGTCTCCCTGATGACTACAAAGTGGTAGTGAATTTTAAGTGTTTTTACTTTGGGTGTGCAAGCCATTTTGCCTCGTCAAAGCACGAGTGCTATGAAATGCACAATAGGCTTTGCCACGCACTTTCCCTATGCAAGATTCAGTAGCTTAAAAAAATTAGTGACACCCCCCATCTAAGCTATTTGTAATGCATTAGGAATCATGATACAGAGTTTGAGAATCCTTAATTAATTTGTTAAATTAAAATCAAACAGATCTTATTACAGTTTAATGCACAACATGAACTCTATAATTAGTGATTTTCTCCAGCATTGTAATGAATCTGTTCTAAACATCTCTAGTATATTTAGTTATGAACTTTATCAGCATTCTTTTTTAAGAGTAACTTGTAAATAAGTTAACAGAATTTGAGTTCATTCACATGCTGTACTTTTAACTGTAGTAGATTCTCCAACTGAGTAATTATTTATTATAGTTCTACTAAATGTGTAAATAATTGGCTCATTCTAAACAATTATACACTGACTTAATAGCTATTTGTCTGATTTCAAAGAAAATTCCATGCTACCATTTTTTAAAAAGAAAACAGTTCCCTTGAGTTAGTATCAGTAGCAATTATAGAACTGTAGAAATATATTTTTATTGTTCTAGTGAGACAATCATTTTCAAAGTTTTTGCAGAGAAAAGTCAGATAATTTATTCCAAATGCAATTCTGAAGACATTAAGATAATCATGGGGTACAACCTTTTTACACTTTGAACATTTCATGAGCTTATTAAAGATTGTCCTAATAAATTGTGACAGAACTGCCTTTAGTTATGGCTTTTGACGTAGTTTTAGAAACGGTGATCTAAAGCAAAGAAGAAAGCACATATATTACTAATTTTAAATAACATTTGGTAGTAGTGATTAAAAAATATTAGATACATTATCCCAATCTGTACAGTCATACCTCACAACTTAATAAATTGGGTAAGAATTAGTCCTTCTGCAGCATGAGTGATCAAACCCAGAAAGCTTTTGATTAGCCATAATATTCTCCATTACCTAAACTAGAACCAATAGTTACTACATTTGGAACAAAGGAAAATATTAAATAATTTTCAAACATTGCTTGGTTTATTATAATCACTATCCCAACCGCAAGTTCCTAAATTCAGCCAAAATGAAAAAGAAGGAGAGGATTGAATCTAATATGTGAGCATTGAGTGGCCAATAAACTTTTTACTTTACAAAAGAACAGCTGAAAAACAGGTTTTGTTGTCTACTCCCCAAATTTTATCAACACAGTAAGTATCATAGTGTCACAGCTGGATATTACACATGTAACCTTTTGTTCTATTCAAAAGAGTTATCTTTAGATTCATGAAAATGTCTTTTGATGAGTACTCCATAAAAGAATCCATATTTCATTTTGCTTTTGTTAACAATGAATTACAGTAATCTCAGTAAAACAGTGTTCTGGCATATATTCCTAAATTATATAATTTGCAAGGTCAATCCAGCTGTTACAATCACTTTCAAGGAAAGGGGATTTAATGTGTTAGTATTATAGTTCTAGCACTGGAACTGAGCTTTTCTTAGCTTTATTCCTAACATTCTCATAATGAGTAGGCATTTTAAACACAACAAAATAAAAACCAAACCATAATCTGGAAGGTTTTTTGAATACTATATAGCCTCACCTTCATTTTAAATAGTTTAGAAATGAAATTGTATAAACAGAAGGAGGAAAATATGCTTCGGTAGCAATCTGGCAATATCGTTTTAAGGAGTGTAGGCATGTTTCCAAACAAGCTACTCCAGTATACAAATAACCCAGCAGGGACAAAGATAACAATGTCTCTGGTGTAGGTTTAAATCTTTGCAAAAGTTAACATTTCATAAGTGTTGTCTAGGAAACTACATCCTTAGCTATCAGACTTCAGATGTGAACTGAAAGTATCCTAGTTTGGGATGCTTCACGAGACCTACCAGACACCAGTGGACAATTTAAAGGTGATTACTTTTACAAGGTAAAATCGAAATTCTACTTTCTAATTATCATGTGCTATGAGTCACTGGAAGTCAAGTGGCATACCAATTTAATAACTGATGGTTTGCCACACAATAAGCCAGATGTTTGGGTTGAGTTTGATATTTTTATCCCCCTATTTACCTGAGATAGCCAGATGTGGTTGTTTGATGGTGTTAAAGGTACTGTTGCAGGAAGTAAGTTGTTCTAAATAAAGCTGCTTTTTGCAACTGACTAATGGCAAATAGGGTTCAATTGGTACTCCAGTTGTTTTGGGGTTGTGCCCAAGGTGCCTATTATTATTGGCACTATGTTTGCTTTCTTTTGATACAGTTTTTCTACTTCTATTTGCAGGTCTTTGAATTTTGTGATTTTCTCCACTTCATTCTCTTCTGTCTCCAGGTTCTGCTATGTCCACTATTCAGAATTTTTTGTCTTTCATATTGACTATTGTTATGTCTGGGGCAGAGGTGGTATTCAGCAGGTTCTGACCAGTTCTAGAGAACCGATAGCAGAAATTTTGAGAGAGAACTGGTAAATACCACCTCTGACTGGTCCCACCCCCATCTATTCTCTGCCTCCTGAGTCCCAGTTGATCGCGAGGGTATGGGGATTTTGCAGTAACCTTCCCCTGGAGTGGGGAGGGAATAGAGATTTTAAAGTCTCCTTCCCCTGCCATGCCCGCCAAGCCATGTCACGCCCACAGAACAGGTAGTAAAAAAAATTGAATCCCACCATTAGTCTGGGGCGTTAGATTATAGGTGCCTATCTAATTGAATTCTAAAGTCCCAAAGCACTTCAGGTTTTTTTCATTTTTTATTACTTTGTATATTCTGTGGTCCCATCAGTTCTTGATTGCAGGCAAATGGTATTTCTTGAAGATATTCCTATGTACCATTGTTGCTACTTTGTCATGCCATTGTTTGTAGTTTGTGTAATGTTCTTGTAGCAGCTAGCTAATGGTCCAGTTTCTTCAGCTTTTTTGCATTTGCCATCTGTTGCTGTCTTCCAGCAATATGATTATTTCTAATTGTTTTGATAGGGAGTTTGGTTTGTTTCATGTTGAGATACTTTTATTTTATTTATGGTTTTTATTTTAATATGACAGTTTTATAATGCAAGCCTCCTACAAGTGCTAGATGGGATGACATGCAAATGAGGGTGAATGAATAAATAAAATAAGCAAACCTTGTCAGCTTGTATCACATAAACATAATCAACTGCAGTTATTCAAGAAAGCCAGGGTTCAACCATGACTTAAAATAATATATGGGCCTAGTCTATAAATCAACAAAGGAATACCATAGCTCATGCACAGCTGGCTCTAAAGGGAGAGTTGGAAATGACTATTACATTATAAAGTGGTTCAGTTTGCTTTGCTTTGTTTTAAAATTTTAAAGTTCACTTGTAACTACTACGCACAGAAAAGGCTTCTAAATTTGCATCTAGTTAAAACTATCCAGCACATCATTTAGGTAATACCTCTATCCAAACGTTAACACAAACAGACCTTGAATTATCCAGTAAGGCCTCAAATATTCAAGCAGCAAAAATGTTGTCTTTGCACTGAAATACCATTTCCTTTCTATAAAAGACTACTAAACAGCACAAACTCTACCACTATATTGATACATACATGTGTGCGCACACCAGGGGTGGGTTCCTGCCATTCTAACCTCTTCTATAGAAGAGGTTCCACAAATCTACAGTGCCAACTCCCTCCCCCCGCCCGTCCACACATCATCAAGATGAAGAGCGAGAGGAGGAATTCTGGGAGTTGAAGTCCACAAGTCTTAAAGCTGTCAAGTTTGAACACCCCTGGTTTTTTTTCTAAAGGGTTAGGGGTGCAAGGGTCTTGTAACTTGACAGCTTTAAGACTTGCGTGCTTCAAATGCCAGTTTCTGAGTCAACATTTTGGTTGCTAAGCAAGAGCGTTGTTAAGTGAGTTTCACCACATTTTACAAGTTGGCCATGCCCACCCAGTCACATGACTGCCAAGCCACTCCCACTCGGTCACATGACTGCCAAGCCACTCCCACTCGGTCACATGGCTGGTAAGCCACTCCCACCCGGTCACATGGCCAGCAAACCACTCCCACAAAGCAGGCCACACCTACAGAAGAGGTTCTAAAAAAAATTGAAACCCACCACTGGCCCACACACACACACTCACACATAAACAGGAAAGATTCGGAGGCTCAGCAGAGCCTTGGGATTAGCTGGAATTGCAAAAAATCCAGGGAAATTAAGTCTACAGGGGAAGGACAGAAATACTGGAGATTCCTATGATGACTTAATGTCTTCAACAATTATGGAATATAAGGGGAAGAGGGTGGGGAGAAATGAAAAGACCCCCCCTGAAAACTGGATAAGAAGAGGAGTAGGGGGTAGTAGGAGTAGGGCAGCTTCTGCCAACCTATCAGTTCGAAAGCATGTTAAAATGCAAGTTGAAAAATAGGGATCCCCTTTGGTGGGAAAGTAACAGCGTTCCATGCGCCTTGGGTATTTAGTCATGGCGGTCACATGACTACGGAGATGTCTTTGGACAGTACTGGCTCTTCGGCTTTGAAATGGAGATAAGCACCACCCCCTAGAGTTTGGAACGACTAGCACATATGTGTGAGGCGAACCTTTCTTTTTACCTTGGGGGGGGGGGGAAGGAAGCTATCAAAGACGACATGACTTTCTGGCAAAATGGCCTGGAATATTCCACTCTACAATAATTTGTTGCAGACTTCCTTTCTTCTATGACTGTTCTTGTTCTGTCTTGCGGAGAACATAGTGGACAAACGGAGGTGAGCCAGGACTTAACAAAATGCTAACAGTTTATTGCTAACAGGTTGCCAACGCGGCAATTCACATTTCGCACGTTTAGCTAACAGGCAACAGCTGAGCTCTGCTTTGACAGCCTTTATATATGCCGGCTGTCAAGCAGCCAGCCAATCAGCGTTTAGCACAGTGCCCCCTAGTGAAACGGACCAGAGGGAAAACGTGATACATAACAGTTCTCATTTTAGATTAGGAGCTCTTGGCCATATTTACCATCCATGGTGAAAGGTGACAATGACTGAGTTTGTAATGTGATTTGTTTTGTTTTGATTTGGCATGTTTCATCAACCCAGTCTCTATAGTTTTTTAGCCATTTTAGTAGAATGTATGTGGTTTATGCAAACAACTACCATATTTTTCAGAGTATAAGACACACCTTTTTCCCACAAAAAAGAGGCTGAAAATCTGGGTGCGTCTTATACACTGAATACGGCATTTTTTGCCTCCCGAAACCCCGCCCCCTTCACCAAAATGGCCGTGCATATCTTTTAGAAGGTTTCCAGAGTGCTCTTGGGGGCTGGGGAGGGCAGAAATGAGTGAAAAAAGGAGTATTGTTTGCTCAATTTTGGTCCCACAACTCCCAGGAGCACTCTATAAGCCTCCTAAAGGCTATGCACACCCTTTTTTTTTTTTTGGCCAAAAACGGGCCTGTTTTTCAAACGGGGTGTTTTTTGCTCAATTTTTTTGGGGGGGACACCCTCCAGGAGCACTCTACAAGCCTCCTAAAGGCTATTCATGTCCTTTTTTTGAAAAAAAAAACACTGGGCCCATTTTCGCGAAAAACAGGCCATTTTTGGAGGTCTGCAGAGGGCAAAACCTTTTTTAAAAAAAATTGCCTCTTCAAAATCTTGGTGCGTCTTATACTCCAGAAAAATACGGTATGTTTAGAACTAAACAGTTTACAACATGTGTGAGCCAAGCTCACCTATTTTCTTATTGTGAGCATTTTTATATCTTTTCTGATTAAAAAAAAATACAGTTGTGGAAAAAATGTTGCTTGAATGATAGTTGGGTAACATCTAGGTATACAATAGAAAACTCAGGTCTATAAAGGCAGATGATAGATAGATAGATAGATAGATAGATAGATAGATAGATAGATAGATAGATAGATAGATAGATAGATAGATAGATAGAGATAGAGGGGGTAGAGAGATAGAGATAGATATGTAGATTTATATTCATAAGTAGTAACTGATCAAGAGGTATGAGTCTATGTCTTATAATCTGTGAATCACTGTCACAATTCTACTGTATGTAAAAGAACAAATCTAACTTTAAGGGGTCGATCCCTTATATTGTAGAATTGTCCCCTCTCTCACACACCACAATTTTCTTGGTTTCAAATCCACTAATAATTTCCCCATTGCTAGATTATGACTATACTCAGTCAGAAATTCTGTAACAGACTCCTTTCACTTTATGAAGATCAGAAAGAGCAGAACAAAAAGGAGGGGGGAGAATTCAAATTTTATCCTCCTTTTAAAACACTAAATGAAACTGTCTTGCGGAGGATAGCTGTCACTCACAGTCATACTGTGCTGTCCAGTAAACTGAATTGATAATTCCTCATGAATAAAAATTCCAGCATTATCATCCTCAGCAATATTGTTGACATGCTTTTTTCCCTATTTCACTAAAAATACCATTAATTTTCTGGCTTCACAACAGCTGAGCTATTCCCTATTTGAATATACAAAAGAGCATTTTGTTTAAACCAAATTAAAAGCGTTCCAGTAAATGACTTCAATTTTGCTGGTTATACCATTCCAATGGGCAATAGTCTAATCCTGCAACTACCCTCCCACCCTACCATTCTTTTCAACTCTCTGTCTCTTCCACTCCCCCCCCTCTTTTTTTATTCTTAACTCTTACAGTATCATGTACCAGATTCACCCACATTAACAGCCGAGGGCAAAGCTGAAACTCCACCCAGAATAAAAACAAAGAAATGCTCAAGCAGAGAAAGGGGAGAAGCAGACTTACTCTGACGTATTAACAATTGAAATAGGGAAGGGGAGGAGAGGAGAGGGGGGGGGAGAGAGAGAGAGAGAGAGAGAGAGAGAGAGAGAGAGAGAGAGAGAGAGAGAGAGAGAGAGAGAGAGAGAGAGAGAGAGAGAGAAATACAAACCGCGTAGGAACTTTCTAGGCACTTTCCCATCCAAGCTAAGTGCCGACAGCTCTCATCTCAGTCAGTCTGTAAACCGGCGTGCCTGCCAGGCCCTCCTGGCACCTCACCACTTTATTTGTTCCCATTTGTATCTAATGCTTTTGTCAACAGTTCAACACAAGGCAAAGCAAACAACCCACTACAAACACTGGGGGTAACAGCAACGCACAGCAAATCCTTCACAATTATCCAACCCCAGCTGCTCAAGGCCTGTCCAGGCCGCTTTCATTTACAACAATGTCAACAAAAGGCTGAAACCCAATAACCAGGGGTGGGTCAATACTACCACTGTAAAACCCTCTGGAGGAGGAAATGCTCTTCTCCCGCTCTACTGCTTCAGCAAACATGCAGAATAATTCAGCCAGATAGATGAGGCCTTGTCTAATCATTTGTCGTGCATGAATTATTCAAGGCTCGTCACATAAACTGCTTAAAGGACAGCTCCTCAAATATTTCAGAGGAAGTACCAGCTGTCCAATTTGTTAAGCGGAAGGCGCATTAGGCAAATCCTAACACGGAGAACAGGAGTAAACTTCATTTATTTATTTTAAAAGACCAACTTATTGTTGCATTATATATTTTCTTCTCTAAATATGTTTGGGTACAATTACAAACAAAGGAGATTCTGGCATATATGTAACTGTGGTAACTACCTGAGGTTGGCTGCTTGTATCTCTGAGGTTATATTTATACTCCACAGTTTGATGAGAAAACACTCTGAGACACTCTCATTATGTGCTAACATTCAGAGGTGGGTGATTAGCAAGAAGCATCGTGTTTGAATAGTACTAGATGAAAGAGTAAGGTAGTGGATCCTTAATGTTCTAACTTCTGCTCAGCTGGGAAACTCACAAGGTAGCCTACCAGCACTACTTAGAAGGCAAGGATATAATTAGATTAGGAGAAAATGGAAAGGAATCTAAAAACAACAGTGTAATAGACAGTGCGTGCATTTAATCACTGACTCTACAAAAGTGTTCCCATGCGATGGAGGAAAAGGCATGGATAGAAATTGTCATTTATTAAATTGCATTTTACCATGACAAAAACATATGTCCTCCAATTTATTTCAACACAGCATGTTATGTGTGAAGGTGGGGAAAGATTTATATTTCACACTGTATTTTGTCTAAATCCCATTCCAAAACAGGCCTCTGGTTTGAGTAAAAGCATAGACAAAGCCACCTGTCTACAACTTTTTAAAGCAGCTTCGTATTTTCTTAGGGTTGCAAAGATGTCCTTTGGAATAGCTACCTGATGCTGGAAAAAATGGCTGCTTTAAAGAGCTACCAAGAAAAATTACATTCATAGCTCCATCTGAAGTAGTGCACATTCCGAGCAGGCCTGCAAGCATAGAAAGCATATATGCTCATACATCCTAAAAGGAATATTTACTAGCAAAAGGCAATTATCTCACTGGACAGGCAGATGTATTCCACAGCAAGCAACCATGGAGATTTCTAGTCCTTGCATTTAAAATTAATAACCAACACTTTCAATTGCACCTAGAAAGGCTAATGAAAGTTAATACAGCTCCCTGAAAAAGGATGTTAACATGGGCAAATTTAGGTGTACTTAATTTAATTCGGGGTAGTCACACACTAAATCAGTTTCAGCTTCCAGCTGACCTTCAAGGGCAGCTCAATATAGAGCAAACTGCAATAGGCAAAGTGTAAGGTAACCTGGGCATACAACATTTCCTGACCCTTGAAAGGTCAAAAGTAGCACATGTTATTGTACAAAGGTTGCTCTGCTACAGCCTTCACCTGCTGCTAAAGCAGGAACTATGGGTCCTGGTTGTGAACTAATCCCTGTAATGAGGGAACACAACCTCAACCAGATGTATAGATGGACCATCTCTGATTCAGAAGGCTTTGAATCCTCAGTCACTTCATGGAGTTCAGCATGAGTCTATTTCTTCCTATCAAGGCCTTCACTGTCTACAGACACAGGAAGGCAGAGCTGGAGACCTGGGTATCATTAGCATTTTGACAACACCTTTGCCAACAAATGATCTCACCTCATGGCTTTATACAGATGCTTAGTAGAAAGGGGAAAGTGATGAGACTTGCAGCACCCCGTAATGAACAGACCAAGGCCCAAAGTCTATCTCACTTCCCTGGGATGATATTGATTTCTCAGAAAGGAACCACCTCAAACAGTGACCTACTTTGCACAGTCAAGCCAAATATGTGACTGTTGATAACAAGGACTGTACTGAAAAAAAGTATTAATCAAGTATATACTTTAAATGTTTTATCTTCCTAAATGCCACATTAAAATACCCCTGCATTTTATTCGACTGTCTTCATGTTGTTTTCTTCATCGTATCCAGGCCCAAGTTGAAGTACCTTAACATCGCATTAAGCTATTTCATGTAGTAATGTTTTCCCTCTTCTTCCACAGGCTGCTTCCAAGTGCTGCCAGCCAGTATTTGGGAAGGTTTTTTTTTTATTTTTTGGTGAAAGGGAGAGGGACAGTTTCTGTTGAAAGCTATATCTGTAGACTGTTTTGAAAGCAGCCATTAGGCATCCTATCCATGTGAAGACCAGCTCTCACAGCTTGTTATTGATTGCTGCCTTCTGTTGTACCCAAATGCCTTAATATGGACCTGTGCTCTGCAGCCAGGTTATTCCTGGACATGGGCCTAGCGTTTAGAAGAGCACTAGACCTGTGTTTGGAAGTAGTCCGACAGATAGCAGATACAGAGCAACTCCTCACCTGTCACCTGTTAGTCAGGCGAGGTGACAAGTGGCTCTCTGTCCTAAGCATTCATCTATACTTATCCATCTTCACATATTAAGAGGAGTGATTGGTGGTA
This sequence comes from Natrix helvetica, assembly GCF_964273705.1. NCBI lineage: Eukaryota > Metazoa > Chordata > Lepidosauria > Squamata > Natricidae > Natrix > Natrix helvetica. The sequence continues at coordinate 69,599,226 of NC_138552.1, forward strand.
GGTGACCCACACTAGAAAGGGAAATGCAGCCAGGGGAATCCAGCAATCACTTTTCTTAACTTGTCCTGCATTACACCAGTAAGGTTGGCGCCACTTGTCAGTCTTAATACTGAGGGATAATATGGATCAGCAATGAGGGAATTAAGATTTATGCTAGGATGTACTTTTTTGTCCACTCATGCATTGGAAGGAAGTGCCCAGGTTGTGCCCAATATTCTCACACATTCCAGAATATAAAGAATATCTCCCCCCTTTAGTAAAATAATAATGCACAAAATAAATATTTCATAAAAAATACACCTCTAGTCTATCATCTACATATAATGGTTTGAGGAAATACACAAGACAATGTTAACTTCAGAACAGAAGATGAATGATTAAGACAAACATATCTATAATAAAAATATGAGGAGATGCAGCATTATGTATCTTCCATATGTGGCAATTTATGGCATATTATTTGAAACACTGTCCCAATTGTCCACTTCTCTTCCTTGTTAAGGATTAGATTAATATCCATCCCAAATCACTAATATAAAGTCATATTAACATAAACATTTTGTGTAACATTTTATTAAAAGAGGGAAAGCGGTAATTATGCCTAGTACTGCAACCTAGCTTTATACTGGGCAGCATCATTTGAGGTGGGAGCACAAGATTAAAATGCTTAATAATTGAAGTCATGAAATCTACAGCAAAACTCTAACATAAGTGCCAGACAAGAGTAAGAACGGATAATTGCCATTTATGATTGATTGGTTTGAATTTCTCAGGACTAAATGCTTGCCATTGCAAAAATGTACTATGACATAGAGAATCTTATCACAAAGAAATCACATTTCAATATCATATCATTTCAGCAATCTGTTGGTGATATACCTCTTAGTCCTTCCTCCATACTCATGTTAATTGTAGAGTTAGAAAGTATAAAAAGAAGAAAGAATGAACATAATTAAGAATGTAATATTCTTTAATTTCTAAACTTAATAGGAAATTGCTGGTGAAAATTAGGTAATACTGGCAATAAAATGATGTCTTATGTAAAGTATATTATAAGGTATCAGACTAGTATTTTGTTGACATTATTAAGAAAATGGGTTAGAGATTGGACTAAATAACCAAACTGCTCATTGAGTCACCATTATACAAACAAGGTACAAGGTACAATAAGTCAACTATCAATTAACAAGCTAATAATGATTGTTTTTTGTTTGTTTGTTAAGTTCTTTATGGCCAAAATTAGTTGGAGGTTAATCAACAGGGAGCCCTGGGCAAACATACAGCATCTCTCAGGGACGTGCGGTCAGGGGAGGCATGGGAGGCAGAGCCTCACCTCTCTTCATGAAATAATAGTAGAAAGCCAGTCGCTTTCGTGGCTTCATCATCCGGGAGCGCTGACAACATTTCTGCCTCCGCAGTTCCCGGGCGCGGCCGCACGGATGTAGCCACAGCAAAGCCGAGGCGGTCCAGGCGGACGAAAGAGCGAGCGAGGCAGCCTGATCCTCGGTCGCTCACCCGCCGGACTGCCTCGGCGCCATTCTGGCTACCTCCGTCCGGCCGCGCCCAGGAGCTGCGGAGGCAGAAATGTTGTCGGCGCTCCTGGATGACGAAGCCACGAAAGCACCTGGGGAACGACGAGAACCTTCCTGCCTCTGCTGGATTTCGCGCGCCCCTCGCGACTGCAATATGCAGTCGCAAGGAGTGCGCAAAGTCCAGCAGAAGCAGGAAGCTTCTCGTCGTTCCCCAGTCGCTTTCGAGGACTGCGGAGCGTGAGCTGGTGGAGCACACTCAGGAAGGCGGGGAATGGGATCACGTGTGCTGGAGGCTGAGGCAGCCTCAGCCTCCAGCACACATGGTCCCATTCTCCGCCTTCCTGATGATGTCACCAGCCTCACCAGCCATAAACCTCACCGCACGTCACTGCTCTGTATATTGCAAATATTTAATAAGATGGTGCTCATGTGTAGGAATCAGGTATAATAATTAACAGACTCATTGAACAAATATCACCATTTAACTATTTCATAGCTACTTGAGGACTAGATCTATACTTTTAATAAAAGTATAACTATGGTAGCTAATTTTGGGGGTTGAAAACACACACACACACACAATAAGAAAAAGACCCATATAAAGTGAATTTTCACATTTCTCCAAGGACTTGTTTTAATTTTAGTAAATTATCTAAAAATATACCTAAGAAATATATAGAATAACTGCTTCCTTTCACACAATTGAATAAAAGATGTAAAAAAGTTGCAACCTTGATGAGAGAATATCTGGGAATCCTCTAAAACAGGGGTCTCTAACCTTGGCAACTTTAAGCCTGGAGAACTTCAACTCTCAGAATTCCCCAGTCAGCTGGCTGGGAAATTCTGGAAGTTGAAGTCTGCTAACTTAAAGTTGCCAAGGTTGGAGATCCATGCTCTAAGTTGTTATATTGAAGCTGTTCAGTTATCATACCTGACGAGAGCAAGAAATTGGTATTGGTAATTCATTAAGTAGGTACTAAAATGTATTTTAAAAATCATTTTATATAATACAGAGAAAGTATTTACAATTGACTACATTTGTGAGCAAGTCTATTAAGTTGACTGAATATTTGAGCTATCATCATTGGATATGGCATTAAATAAGCAAGTCATCTAAACATATTTTAATACCATAGAATGGAAAACACATATACATACATTTTAAATAATCCAGGATTTAGGATTTTCTAAAATGTATTTAATTCTGCAGCCCTATGTTTAAATGTTGGAATAATTTTAAAAGCCATCTTAATTTAGGGAATCACAAACCAATTCATGACCCAAAAGCTATTCAAGATGGCTGCAATTCAAGTTACTTAAGAATAAGCACCACTGAACTTAATGTTACTTAAGAATACATAAATATATAGATAAATATATAAACTTAAAAAATGTTGCACAATGATTTAGATTTTATTACAGAGTAAGCACTGCATATGGATGAAATTATGGCACTTTTTTTCAATTTCCCATATATTTTCATCACATATATGTTCCCTTTTTAAAAAAAAAAATCAACATGTAAGTACATAAATAATTTGATGATATCCAAAGTCTCTTAAAGTCACCAATTGGGGAGGGGATATTTATTCATAGATTTATATACAGTATAGACATTTTGCTTAAGAGTTCAAGGAAGTTTACAAAGAAGGACAAATTTTGTCCAGCACTGGAAAAGAGATACTTTGCTGATAACATCAGACTTGGAAGAGTAACTGTGAAACCTAACCTAATGTGTACTATTAGTTTTGCAGCAATGGCAAAACTAAAAGTACACATCCAGAACAGAAATTTAGTCAATAATAGCTTCTATATATATATCACATGTCACACAACAAGGCAAATTCAGGTATTTTTGAAGGTAGGTAGTTTTTAAGGAGAAAATATTTAATGTAAAGAAAGTAACCAGAATCAATTGTATTGTTTATAAATATTTTGATGTAACTACCAGTTATGTACAATCAGAAGGAATTTAGAATTTAACATTGTTTTCCTTATTTTTAAAGCCATTTCTTATTTATTTATTTTTGTAAATTAATGATTTAATCAATGAAACAATGAATTTAAAATGTTATGTCAACTATACATTTTATTATTGATATTTTCTTTTTCACCCCCAATTAGCTTTTTCACTTTCTTTTTTTTCCCTTTATGCATTCATTTCTTTTCCCAAAAAGAAGGAGGGGGAATAGACTCAATAGTAGAGTAGAGTTCAGACCAGCTTTCACAAAAGAAAAAAAAAAGTATACGCCTCCAAAAAAATCCTCCTACTATTTTTCTGCACAATAACAACTCTGCAACAAAATTGGGCTGAAAGAAAGTGATTGACCAAAGTTGCAGAGTCCAACATCTTAACCAGTATACAATACTGATGCTCATTAACATCTAGATTCAACTGGAAAATATCACTATTCCAATTCAGGATGATTGGCAGTAAAACCGCTGAGCTGTTATAGTATTAAAGTAATTTTATGCCCAAGAACTTAATTGAAATGAGTGGCTTAGACCACTGAGTCTAAGACCTGCTCAAATCAAGGTTTAGAACTTTTTAAAAATGGTTGCCAAGCTTCCTGGACATATAACCAGTGGACTTAACAGTAATTGGTTTCACTGTTAAACTTATTTTATTGTTGGTATGTTTTTCTCAATATTCTCTACAAATTATTTCACTATCCCTTAAGGCCACTGTAATTGTATTCATTGTATTCTGGAACAATATAAAAAAGTTCTACCCACTTGCTTTATGATACACTCTTAGATATACAAAGAATGTTATCATGTACCACTTAATCTTTTTTTCCCCTCAAGGCTAAATGTCAATCACTCGTTGGAGAGCTATTTCTACTTTCTGATTACTTTTCCTACCCTTTTTAGAGTATGCTCAATTTTGTTTGTATTCTGTTTAAAATAAATACAAAAAGAAGAATTCTTTCAACAGAATGTATGATGTTACTGGTATTTATGAAAGACCCCAGGTGTTGATTTAAAGAATGGTTGGAGAGATACTAGAATTACATAGAAAAATACTGATTCTAAATACTAAAGTCATAGAAAAATACTGAGCATCAATAGTTTACTTATCTGGTAACTTAACTTTTACTTATCTGAGATGTAAGTCAGCCATTTAAGCAGTTCCATAAAAGAAATTTAAAACTTCACCAGAGTAGAAATCGTGGCCTGCTGATCAACTATGCTACAAGACTTCAAATATCTTCAAATCTGGTTAATTACTCAATTTCAGTCACATAAAAGTACTTTTAACATACTAGTAGTCCTCAACTAATGAAGAGTCACTTAGAGACCATTTGAAATTACAACGGACACCAAAAGGGGACTTATGACCTGGATCAAAATTTCCAACAGTCTCCCCCCCCCTTTGAAACTTTGGGCACTTGGAACATAAAATCATAAAATGATTTATGGTCATTTGCCGTGTCGTAGGATCAGATAACCACATTTTATGATGGTTTTGTTAAAAACTAACACTTCTGGATTTCGGCAAACCTGCGTCATAGTGAACGATGAGTTCACTTAATAACTGTAGAGTTCACTTAAGGACCTTGGCTTTTGCTTTATGACTGCCACATTAACTTAATGTTCACCACAAAAAAAGATTATAAAATCAGGATGGTCATGTGACTGAACCGTTTGGTGTGACCGTTATGACTCACAGTCATAATGGTTATACTATAATGCATAACTAAATGGACCAGCATGGGCAGGCTCCATTATAGTCAAAATGTGTAATTTACCTGTATATCACATGTATTTAAACTGTATAAAAATGCAATATTTCAACACTAAACAGATTGTCATAGTCAGACAAGTATCAGACAAAATATTTCATCTTGTTGAGATATGAAGTTATTATTTTTGAATCATTTAAAGAATTCTACATGTTTTTCTGAGAATAATGCTTTTCTGAAGTTGTTTCTACTTTTATTGCTTTTCAGCTCTTCCTTTGGTATTCGCTATCTTCAAGCTTGGTAGCGGCTTTCGGATTGTATTTACATTGAGTCTAACAATGTCATATATAGCCTTAATTTTCTGGAAATTAAGTGAGATAACTTCCCTTATCTTCCACAAAGTATGACTGCTAAGACTGCTCTGGTTAGACTAATGTACAGCAGGACCTTAGAGAGTATAATAAAACGTGGGCTGAAACAAGGGTGAAAGATAGGAGTTGATAAAATCATATAATATGAAGGGAAGTGAGAAGACATGAAAAGGAGGGATTGTAAAATAACCAATGAAGCAGTAAAGGTATTTAGGAGAAAAAATTCTGGGGACCAGATATACTTTAGCTCTGGCTATTATTAGGAGTGTTGTCTAGATATAATATGAAATAATGCTTCTCTTTCTATGTTCATACTGCTTGCTTTGATGAACATGGAAACCTTTATGTTACCTTGTCTTCAACACAGGGTATTTTTTATATGCCCATAAGACATATAATTGTTGAAAATCGGACAGTTTTGAAGTGGAATTTAACAATATTTCTATTATGTTCTGAATTCAGCAATAAAAGAGTTGCACACCCCACTTCAACATTACAGTTCTTTGATACAATAATACCAGGGGGGGGGGGGAATGAGGGAGAAAATATAACAGAAAATACATTGCTAGATTTAAACTAAAGTAATATTAATTCATAATGATTCTAAGTGATAGATTATTCATGAGAAACAATGTGGGTTCTTACCTAAAAGGACAATATTACAACTGTGTTAGACATTTTAGAATATTTGGAACAATATAATGAAAAACAAGCTGTTTTGACTTCTTTAGATGCAGAGAAGGCCTTTGATAATTTGAACTGGACTTTTCTGCCATTTTGAAAGCTGTGAAAGGTAGAGAGGATGTTTTAAAATGGTAAAATAATTTCAGCTTCAGAGAAAGTATATCTTATTGTTAATAGAAATCTAACAAAACCATATGAGTTGCAAAGAAGAACAAGATATGGCTGTTAAATGTCTCCTCTTGTATTTATTTTGGTTGTTGAAATACTGAATAGAGTCATAAAATGAGAGGATTGGGAGTAAAAGTCTATGGAGATTCTCAGTCATCCAGGTCATGGTTGTCCCAGAGGTGCTGTTCAAAAGGCAACTGGAATTTCTTGTTTTTTTTTCCTTGAAATTGTTTCACTTCTCATCCAAGAAGTTTCTTGGATAACAAGCAAAGCTTTTTCAAAGAAAAACAAACAAACAAGAAAGTCTAGTTACATTTTGAATAGTACCTCTGGGATATATATGAGTAAGAATTTTTTAAAAAGACTTATTTGTTAAGAGATTTTATAGATGACTTGATACTGGTTATGGAAGATGCTTTAAGTGAGTTTGAAATATTAATGGGTACATTAAAATTTTGGCACATTAGCAGGCTTTAATCTTACTAATAAACAGAAGAGAAAGTTGTTAACAAAAACACAAAAATACAAGATCAAAAAGAATTGATGAATAAAATAGGTTTTAAGAAGGAGAAGAAGGTAAAAATACTTGGATATCATTATGACAAATATGAATTGAATCTTATTTCAAAATATTTTGCAATAACTTACACATGGAATTAAGTTTTAAAAGGTACAAGAAAATACAATTGCCATTGCTGGGGAGAATCTCTGTGATTAAAATGAATGTCTTACATAGAATGTTATTTTTGTTTCAGACAATATCTGTTTTGACAACTGATGTACCATTTAAACAATGGCAGAAGGATATATCTAAATTTGTGTGGCAGGGAGGAAAACTATGAGTTAAATATAAGATGTTACAAGATGTACAAAAAAAGGAGAATTGGCTTTACCTGATTTGAAATTATGTTTTACAGCTTGCTGTATAGTTTGGATGAACAAGTGGATGGCATTGAAAGATATAAGTAAAAGGTTTTTAGAGCTAAGAGAGCATGACTTGAGATTGGTGTGGTGCGGATATTTATAATATGACAAAAATTTTAAAATCATTTTGTCAGCATGCCATACTGAAAATATGGAATAGATATAAAGTCATATTGTGCCCAAAACACGTTTGTTTTCCTCAGCCCAAGAGTGTTCTCTAGATGAGAAATTATAAATAAGCACAAATGGCTAGCTTATTATGAGATAGCAGAGTTTTGTCAAGGGAAAATGTAAACTAGTACAAGAAAAGATCTTATGCCAGAAGGACATACTTGTCAACAATTTTCTTATATACAATGATTAAAAAGATTTAAAGGAGACAAAATAACATTTGGTTATGAACAGTATAAGTTTCAGTTTGAAACAAAACCATGTACAAATGTTGGATGTGTTATTGCTAAAATGTATAAACTTTTACTGAAATTTGAAACAGAACCTAAAAATGAAATAGTGAGAGAATATGTGGCTGAAAGGACTGAAAGTTACACAGTGTGTTATAATCTTAAAGAGAGTTTTTTTTTCTAAATGATATATTACAGGTATACGCCATTGGAGAAATTGTCTATAATGTATAAAGGTACTGAAAAATTATGCTGGAAATGCGAAGAACATGCTTGATGACATCTAAAAAAGCCAGAAAGTATTGTGTTCAAATACATACACTACTTCAGAAGATGTTAAAGATGAATATATAATTGAAATCACAGGTTTTTCTTTGGGGACTGATGGATAAACAATGAGGAAAAAAATCATGGAACTTGCTTTCTATACATGACAACTTCAGCAAGATTTTTATATGGTTTAAAGATGTGACATTACCCACAATGGAGAGGTGGATGATAAACATGATAGAATTTGCTGAGAATGGTCAAATTGACTTCTCCGATTAGAAAAAAGAAATTATTTATGTTTGTTGCTGATAGATAAAAAACCCTTTAGAGTTTTTGTGTGAAACAGAAAAAAAAGGAACATGACTTATGATTTGATGATTAGAAAAAAAATTGATTATAGAAAAATTGAGAGTCATGTTGTAACATTAGAGTAAGAGGTAAATTTATTCTTATATTTATAACTTATAAAGAAATCAGAAGCTACTTCTTTATATTTTCTTTTACTTCTTTGTTCTGCACTTTTGGCTATTTCCTTTTTTCCTTCCTTCCTTCCTTCCTTCCTTCCTTCCTTCCTTCCTTCCTTCCTTCCCTCCCTCCCTCCCTCCCTCCCTCCCTCCTTCCTTCCTTCCCTTATTCTACACTAGTTTGCATTACCTTTTATCTTCCTTTTTAACAATTTCAATGAAATCATTTTTTTTAAAACAACAACAACCCTACAAATTAGGTTGGGCTGAGAGGCAGTGAGTGGTTCACAGTTACTCGTGGCTTTCCATGGCTCAGAGATAGCTAGAAACCACTCCAAGTTTTTAATGGAGTACTTGAAACACATTTCCTCTGTTAAGTGAAACAGAATATTACATGAATATGTGAAAAATATATGTGAAACAGATCATGTCTCATAAATACTGATGAATATTCTATGTATGTTAAGCATTGATAAGTAAACATTCCTCCACCACCACCACTCATGTACTAAGGCCATTGCAAGAGGATTTCTCTATTCTCTGAAGGCAGTCAGCTGACAATCAGTGGGGAGATCTTGTTGACTATATCTTCTGCTTTTGAAATGTCGCCCCAGGAGACTCACTTGCTATTCATTCTCGTGTCCTTTTTGATAAACAATTTTGAGTTTGTGAAAAAATTCCTAATCTCTCTCAGCTGATCCTCCTGACGTATTTCCCTCTTTCTCTTTTACACACACACACACACAAACACACACACAATTTAATGCACTGTTTTAATTATGTGGTTGCTCTTCATCTTCTGTTTTTATTGTTATCCATTGGGTTTTAGATCTATTAGCAATGTGAATGCAAAGCTAGTAGAATGTAGAAATATAAAAACAAAAGTAGATGGCATTCCAGCCATTTATTTATATAATAAAGGTATACCCCAACTTCTGCTTAAGTTGTAGAGAAGAAACAATAGTTCAAAAAAATTAATTTGTTAGAAGCAGAGTATTAAAAAAAAGAACAAAGTGGTCAATCAAAGACAGTAATGATAGCAGCATCAACCATCAACAAGCAAGATATCCTTCTTAATAAAATCAATTTAGTGCAGCAAATAAAAATACAAATTAGTTTACAAGCTAAAAATGATTCACACACTCAAAGTCCTTCTAAACAAATATGAATTATTAATTTGATTCACATCCAAACATGTTTCACTATAGCAAAAAATATGAAATAAAAATGCTAACCGAGTTACATCAGATGGTGTAATTATAAGAGTTTACAATAGTAATTATCACATCTATTATTGTCTGCTAAGTACAGGATATTTTCTTCCATCATTAAAAGTGGTTGGTGTGTGTGTGTATGTATGTATGTATATATCTAATCTATATCTATATATCTATATCTATATCTATATCATCTATCTATCATCTATCTATCATCTATCATCTATCTATCTATCTATCTATCTATCTATCTATCTATCTATCTATCATCTATCTATCTATCTATCTATCTATCTATCTATCTCCAATTTTTAACCCTGATCCAAAGATTATTATTCCAAAGTAAAAATTATTAAGGGCAATTTATCCTTATCCTTAACTCAATAATCTGTAGTATTTGGATACCTGCCATATAATTGTAATTTGATGGCTAATAAAATTTGCAATTTGTAACATTTCCTACAGAAGAAGCCTATTGAGTACAGTAGTTCATCTTCCAATTAAAGTAGCATTGAGTTTACATGTGAATAAACATCTACTGCAGCGGCAATTTCCACTTTTATTTATTCCCCAAACAAAGAATATTCATAGAAAGATATTCCATCTCAGGAGATCCAGACCGCCGAGAGGTAAAATTTCCATCAGTTGATATTTAGATATAAATAGTTAAGGGCTGACTCAATGCAGCACGCATCGCTCAAACACGGTATTCTTTGATAAACTTATAGCTCAGAGGAAAGAGAAATACAGAGCAATCTGTTGCCCTCTTAATGCAATTAGCAGATTAAAGCTGTATTTCACTTCATTAAGATACTGACTGCATGCAGCATTAACTGATTATATGACGTATGCAGTGTTCCCCCTACAGTCCTCTCAGCGACACAGTGGAAAACAACAAGGGTAAGCCAAGCAGTTTACAAGTGAGCATCTGGTATTGACATTAGGAGCCGAACACAAGATCTACGTTGTAGTGTGCCCAAGGGGTGCCCTGGAAAGATGCTCTACATACAAACGCGCAGGCTCATCTGAACAGCTCACTGCTGGCTGATGTCGATCCGCTTTGCAATTATGAAGCGCTGCGCTCCAGCTCTAGCAATACTAAAACAATACTCACCACCGCCACCATTTCAGCTCTCACATTTAAAGATCTGAGAGGAGACGCCAACATGCGCTCTAATCAAAGGGCAGCGCTTGGTCTTCTTCCGGGTTTCCATCTGATCTCTTTCCTGAATATGTTTTTTCTTTCTCTCCCTCCCTCCCTCGCCCGATAAGAGCCGTGTGTGTGTGTGTGTGTGTGTGTGTGTGTGTGTGTGTGAAGGTCTGGTAGACTATAGCATACACCCTAGTGATTATTTCAATTTTCCCCTCCGATTATTCTTTCGTGGTCATCCAATCAAGCCCATCATGCCTAGAATTACTAGAGATTTTTTTTTTTATTCATTTCCCCAAAGCAGGAAGAAAGTAAGCTAATAACGTCCCACCGAGAGGGCTGTCAGACTAAATCCCTCAACTACTGAAAGCACTGCCTGGATAAATCTCACTTCACTTTCCATTCTGCCAACCACTTAGGGCAGGGCCCAGGGGAACTCTTCAGTTTATCCCTCCTCGCGCATTGTCACAAGCGCAAGCCAGAATGGCCCAATCAGGGCCAAGAAAAGAACAAACTAAAAAAGATTAATTCACAGATGTTCATGCATTTCACATACACTGTGCCCTATGGCCCGTTGCTAGGGCAACAGGAGACCACCAGTGTGTGCTTTATTGGCTTTATGAAGTGCGTCTCAGGGACTATAGGCCAAGAAATGCTGCATGATAATAGCAAGGCTTTTCAGAGCCTTGTTTTGTGTTTATCCACATTTAACCCTCAGAGTATTATTAAGCACATTGCTATGCACAGCCATGGTGCGCACAAGCACACACACAGACACACACACACACACACATCAGTCAACATACTCATAAATAGGGTTGGAAAGAGAGTCAGTTGCCAAATCTAAGATACATCAACATTATTTCCTAAAGAGAAATTTAGATAAGTCCATGATAAAATAAATTTGTATGGGGGTGAATTGCTCCTAATCCTTTAAAAAAAAAAAAGGGGGGGGGGGGTTAAGCCTTTATTCATTTAAATTGCTTTTTTAAATTAATCTAATCCGAGCTGTCCTCCTGCAAGTGATTTCAAACTCTCCCGTTGCCAGAAACATTTGGTATCGATGATATTGAACTTTAAGCAGTTGTTTCAAAAGTGTACAGGGTCTCTCTCCCCCCACCAATACCCTAATGCAGTGGCTTTTATCTAGAATCTTCCCTTCCCCCCCCCCCTTAATTTGTTTTTTCACACTCAACAGACAAGCAAGGGTTTAGGACTAAAGAGGTTTTGTTAGGGTCTTTTCCCATCTTCCTTGAAGAGGCTAAGGGTTAAAATCACAAATGTCACAAATCTTGGAGCAGCAGCCCCTATCAAGTGTTAATCCCCCCCAAAGGAGAGGGAGGGAGGAAAGGGGAGAAAAGAGGGCTAGCAGAATGGATCAATAGATTCACAGGAGAAATAACATGCAAAGACAATCATTTCCTGGGAAAGCTAAAGCCTAATGAGAATTTACTCTGCCTCTTTTCAAACAACCTCTTTTGTGGCCGGGGTTTCCTGACTGACAGGAACTCTGGGCCCCTTAATAGGATTTCCATATTATTTCCAACACCTGCCTAGAAGTTATTTGTTTACATTGAAGGAGGCAAGATTCTTAAATCAGACATCTGCTTCTAGTTCAGGCATATCTTAGGAAGCCATCTAGAAAGCAGCTTTGTTACCATGGTGACATTTTTATTTTCTTCCCTTTAGTTGGCTGGAAAAAAAATCCATTAGCATTTCCATTTTTATTTTGTTCTTCAAAAGGCCAAATGTTGCTTAGGAAAATATAGTACTTCAAAAATTGCCAGAAGCAATGGGTCACCCAAGATGTGTTTGTTTAGCCTAATTAAAAGAATTAGGCATGAAAAACTGAAGAGGAAATAATTTAATTCCATCTTATCAGATTTTTCCAAATGGTGAACATTTAGAGCCCACTATTTTCGTCCACTATTGTTAAAGCACATTGAATTAATTAGGGATAAGTTGATTTTCTGGAATTGCAAAAGTTAAAATGTCTTTTCTGAATCTACCATTCACAAAACAAAGAATTCTACTTCCTGTGATCTTAACTGATATTTGCCATATGGGGGAAAGCATATCTTTTCACTGTATTGAAACATTCATTAAATGGGTGAAGAAGACATGGCCTTACTAAATGTGGCTGCCCCCTGCAGGAACAATCAAAATAACAATGTGGTCCTTGGTGCTCTTGGAGCAGAGTAGTTTTCTTCCAGATGTTTCTTTACCAAACTAGGACACATCATCAGAACTGATGATGTTACCCCATTTGATAATGAAATTTCTGCAAGGAAACCACCAAGCTCAGAGAGCACCAAGGACCCCAAAGTTCAACCATGAGCTATAAATATTTTCTTCTAGCAGTACAAAATAGTAATGTTGATGAATAGCAGCCACATGTCCTCCTTTTAATAAAAATGCAATATTTTAATATCATGGATAGTGAGAAAGTCCCTGTTCACTCTTAGAAATAAGACCAGCCTATCAACCCCCATAAATTTCTAGTTCCCCATAATATAGCACATTAGTATGCTGAAAGTAAACAGCAGAGGTCTTTAAAGGAAAAGGTCTTATAGTTCAATATGTTTTATATGTACAAATTTCCAGATTCAAAGTAAGTCCCTCCAGGAAAAGATGGGAAACATTCCTGCCTAAAACTCTGGAGAGATGTTTTGCATCATTGTCAATGATACTGAATTAGAATGATCAATAATCAGTTGTGATGTAAGTACAGTCCAAGCCAATTGTTCAGGTTCCTTGAAGCACAGAAAAACACAATGGCAACAACTTCTGAATATTTGCCAATAAATTTACTTGGACATTTCCACAATATCATGAGTAATCTAGATTGACTCAAAAGAGACTTACAGATTAATTATAAAATTAAGATATGAAAGAGAAAAAAAAGAAACCGCTTTAAAATTTGCCAAACAATAACATCTAACTATTTCCTTGGGCCAGAGTAAAAACTATTTTTACTGCATTTGCATTGGAATATAACTATTCTCTTTTCATAAACTTTTTTATGTGTGAATAAGACACAGCACTTTTCAATATTACATCGTAAATGCTAATCGTGATAGTAAAACTATATGACAGTTTGGGTAATCTCAAGACACAGTTTAGTAGTTTCTTTCCCCTTTTTTCTTAGAAATAAATATTCGGAGGTAGAATATTTGAACTGGGCAACAGCTTACCCATTTTTAAAACAACTGTTTTACTCAATAAGCCTCATCTTATGCTCACCTTAATTCCGCTCAGTATATAGATGTGGATTCACATGATTAACTGATTCTTACGTTACACAAGAAGGATTTCCCACAAATGGAAAGTTATGTCAGTCACAGTAGACCTACTGTTCCCTTCACTACATTTCTGTGGAGAGGATCATTCAGTAGTGAGAATCCACATTCTGGCTTGGTTCATACATCAACATAAGCTATAGTTTGCTTAATCATAGTGTATGAATAAGCCAAAAATAGCCAGGTTCATGCATCAACCTAGGCCACAAACTATGGCATAGAAAATAAAGTGGGCTAGATTCACACAACATAAAAATCCAAACCAAAACATTATACTATGGTTTACTATGATGTATGAAAAAATAACAGTTGGAAGTACTGGAAGCCCAGAAACAAATTTACTCACATTTCAGTCCCTCACAGCCAATATCACATTCTGTTACTAGTGAACATATTCTATTCAATATTGGAACTTAAGGCCTTTTAAGATGTTTGCCTTCTGGATAACTACATCATCTGCATTCTGGGCTCCAATGTCCAGATTCTAAATAATTCATTGACTAAATATATAATAAAATAAGTCATTCTAGATTATATGTTGTTATCCAGTGAGAACAATTAATCAGTGGAACAGCTTGCCTCCAGAAGTTGTGAATGCCCCAACACTGGAAGTCTTTAAGAAGATGTTGGATAGCTATTTGTCTGAAACGGTATAGGGTTTCCTGCCTAGGCAGGGGGTTGGACTAGAAGACCTCCAAGGTCCCTTCCAACTCTACTATTGTATTGTATTGTATCTTTAAATAAACATTCCACGCTTACTTAATACGCATAAAACAGCAGCAATATACAACAAACACCATAAGAAACACATGTAAAAAAACACAAAACAGGTGGGGGTAGAAAGGTCAACTGACCAGACTGTAAATTAACTCGCAATTTAAATACATACATATATGTCTTTGTATGCATACATATGCATAGGATATTAAGTCAACAGGAAAATACATTTTGGGAAAAAATGCAGTGTTAGTTATTTAAGACAAACTAATATAAAAACTAAAGCTTTGCTAATTTATATTTGCTACACTTCGGTGCTTAGTAGATGTGATGCTGAACAAGGTATCTTGTCTCACCCAATCACATCCTCAGTCCACTCAAGTTTCATCATCAGAGAATTGGCTGAGCCCCATAGATATTCATTCATCGTGTTCACAAACAATTACATTACAGATTTTAGAGCACCTGTAACATTCCTCACAGTCTATATGCCCCAAGGCAGGTATCAATTAATGCCAAATAACATGTTGTACTGCGAGATCAGAATAAATTGAAATTAAAAAAAAACCCTAATTATTTTGCAGAAAAGGACCAGCCCCTCCTTTTCCAATATTAAAATTAATACTTCCTTCTAAATGAACGGGTAATTCACCCTGGGTCTCTTTGCAAAACACACTCCTGGAAAATCAGTCCTAAATTCATGTCATCCTTTGAGTTGGAGTAAATAGTAGCCTGCCTGATAAATTGTGGGGTTCTTCGTTGTGGTTTCTGACCATCTGCCATATTTCTAAACAGAGAGCAAGACAATCACCAGGCTCCTGGGCTCTTAAAATAATCTCTTCTAATTACACAGCACAATTTTCCCCGCACTCTTGTTTTTTTCTGATCTGATCATCAGAACTACTATTTCAAGAGATTCAGCTATGTTGAGCAGGGGACCAACGGAGCTAATCCCTACAAGTCCTGAGAGACTAGAGTCAATTCCCACTACTTCTCCATACAAAGAAAAATAGAAGGGTTTGTGCCATTTTAGCCTTTTGTAATGAAAAACAAATACATCTGTATTTCAAATTGTTAAATGGTATTTTGCCTCTGCTCCGCAGTCTGGAAACTAGTGCATCTCTACAGAATTCAAGGCACTATTTTCATTCAGCTGCATCACAAGAAATAGGTTAGATTTATAGTAGGCCCAGACTGTTTTATGTCACCTTGTTCAGTCTCCCAACAGCATCACAAGTCCTCACAAAATATATGGCTACAGTTTCCTATTTCTGTCTGAAAGA
Organism: Natrix helvetica; assembly: GCF_964273705.1. Lineage (NCBI taxonomy): Eukaryota > Metazoa > Chordata > Lepidosauria > Squamata > Natricidae > Natrix > Natrix helvetica. Next base: position 69,615,392 of record NC_138552.1, read on the forward strand.
CAAATAAGACAAAAAGCATTCGTAGATGAATATATTTCAACTGCTTCCCAAGTGCCTTGCTAAAAAATCTCCCATAATATTTTGCACTATCAGGAAATTCTTGGGCTGTGAGACAACCTTTGCAAATCTTCCCTTCACCCATCAAGGTTGCTGCAGTTCATTGGAGCATAGATAGATTTGAAACCCACAATTTTTCTCCATCCAAGTAGCCTCTTGTTCTTGCAACCATGGTGTACTATATTACTCACATGCATGGCAGTTCTCTCTACATACACATTGATATCTGCTACAACTGTAGAATCCCATTGCCCAATTATGCATGCAACGATTTCACCACTAACTCATACAATAGTCCTGACAGCAGTCTGTTTCTTCTACTGCCAGCAGCTAAGTTGGAATTGGTGGCCAAATCCTCATAATTTGACCAGAGTCACACTGCAACTTGTTTAGAAAATGCAAATTTAACTGGCTTCTCTTCCATTAATACTGCTGAATATTTTACACAAACCTGCACTATACAAAATAATCATCAAGGTTTCAAAGACAGGATTGGATCTAATTAGATTTTCCATCTAATGGTCAATGTCAGTAGCATGGCATGGAATAAAAAAATCTTGTCTAGCAAAATATTTGCAGCTTATTATTGTAGAAAAGGCCTTTCAGATATTCAAAACCATTGTGAGTTTTGAGGTAAGAAATTTATTATTATTATTTAGACAATACCAGGCGGAACCTGACGGCAAAGACAAACGGCCCCTTGAAGTCCATCGACTCTTATCTGGCACCAATTTGCCTTAACTCTTGGTAGATCAAATTCTAGCGTATGTTTGCATGGAATAAATTTGCAGTGATTTTAAACTCTGTCCTGGCTCCTGGTTTCTTGTGCATGGTATGATGGCTGATGTAGTATTTAAGTAATGGCAAAAAGATCTTTCCGAAGTTTCACAATGGCGGTAGGGTCATGGAATAAATATGTATTTGAACTAAGACAGCTTTAAGGAAGCAGAAGCTGAGTGCAGAAAATGTGTTGCATCCTGCTGGTGCCCTTCTTGACACATATAGATTTGTGCACCCCCAGGAAGAGCTTTTGACAGTTTAGTGAGCATACACACACCTCCCTAATTTTCTCCAAATCGCTCATCACCAATATTCTTTATCCCCTGTATAGATCTCTTTCAAGCTGCATATTCATCACTACATAATGGCTTAACAGCACTTAATCAGTGGACTGGCTTGCCTCCAGAAGTTATAGGTATTTCATCACTGGAGGTTTTTATGGAGAGATTGGATAATCATTTGTCCAGGATGGTTCAAGGTCTCTTGCTTGAGCAGGGATTGGACTAGAAGATCCCCAAATCCCTTCCAATTCTGTTATTCTGTATTCTATTCTGTATATGTTAACCCACATGAGACCGGATCTATGTAATCAAGGACTGCATAGATAGGCAAGTGCCAATATTTAGATCACATTGTTTTTTTTGACGAATAAAAGCACCAGAGGTTTAGTGATTGGACAGGGAAGTGTATTGTTTCCCATGGCTTTACTGAACCTCAGTAATCCGGTGTTTCTCCTTTAATAGTCAATTCATAAGTGCTAAGGACAGAATAAGGAACCACACGGTTTCAAAAACAGCCTAGCAGTACATGCTGAATGCATGAAGAACATTTCATGCACAAGGACCAAGAGCCATACTATTCTCTACATAACCATTTGGAAGTAAATTTCACTAAGTCCCATTGCTTTCTAAAACTCATATTACTCATTTCATCAGCTAACTTACTGATAGAAACTCACATTTACAGTGAGTAAAATAAAATACATAAGGATCATTCTAGTTTATCTGAACTATGCTATAGATATCAATTTAAGATTTAGGACATCTTTAACCCTTCTTTTTAAAACGGTCAGAAAAAAATGTCTATCCATTTTTAGTATGAATAATTAACATCCTACTTTTCTTTAAGATTTTGCATTCTAGCTTAAAGATACCGCTTCATTAATTTCATTGCGTACATTGCCTAAATAGTTTCAGTTACATAGCAACTAATAAATGAAATATGTAATAAGAAGCATTTAGTTCTTTTGCTACTTCACAAATCCTTTTGGGGGGGGGGGGAATGGTGTGTGTGTGTGTGTGTGTGTGTGTGTGTGTGTAGAACTTAGTAATAGTGTAAGAATAACATTAAAGGGAAGGAATGAATGACAAAGTTGACAACCATGTGATGAGGGCAATAGCACTCTTCCAGAATATTAGAACATAAATATAATTGGACAGGTTTCTCTCCTTTGCATACCAGTGAGTCGCTTACCTTAATTATTTCACTCTTACAGCAACACCTAAATTTACATTTTATGAGCTGTTCTAAAATCTGCCCTGCTTAATAATCTGTATCTTCAAGAAAACACTTGAAAGCGTCTCTCACAATTAAACCCAGCCACAACCTTGTATAAATCAAACTTTTGCTACCATATCAAAATGTTACACTGGGGCTGCATAATGTTGCCCACATCCTCATTACATGGTACACTAATTACTACCAGCAGATTCAGAATTTTCTGCACATTAGAGGCTTTTAGAGAAGCTATAAAAAATTTCAGGCACCATTAATTTAAATTTGTATTGAAATTTCCTTTTGACAGATGGCCAAAAATTACTTATTATTTAGAGCACCAGAGCTGCCTGTTTGCACATTAGAAGAGGAAAGGGAAAATTAAAAGCAAGCAGGAAATTTATGTCACGTTCATTACCTGTTAAATGTTAAGGAGCATTATCTTGCATGAATAAATTATTTCATACAAGCACACAGTCTCCAGCTGCTGGCAACTGGCACGTTCTGGCCAATAAAAACCATCTCAAGTCACACAGCAGACAATCATAAAAAGCCTTTCTTAACCAGGAGCCACTTAAGAGAGAACAGATCAATAGAACAAGCAACTAACTGCTACTCTGGGTATTATGGATAACATTTAAAGAAATTAGCAAACTATTTCACCTTGCAAAGCTGGCAACAAGCCCTAGATGCAGAGACAATCCAACTTTGCTACTTGATGGCTGTACAAGGCAAACATTTATTTATAGCTCTCATCGTCTAATAAATCAGTGGAAAAAGAGTTGTACTTTGTATGCTGTCACACTGGATGCCCACCTATGGTTTAGAAAGGAAGAATCCAAATAATGGCAGGTGAATTAGTCTCATCTACCAAACAATGACACACCTCATTGGTTCATTTCCATTGCCCTTTCTTGACTTTTTGAGCATTGCTGGCCAGCAAGCAAGACAATTTATACACACTCACAATTAACACAGCAATGTATTAATATGCCTTTCTTAGGTTTAATTTCAAAGTATACGTAACCATAAATTTTCAGTGCTCCTGCCCTGGAAAAAATGAAACAAATAACCCGCCAAGCAACTGGAAGGTATTTATGATGGTTGCAATGTCCTAGATGTGATCACCTTTTGCAACCTTCTGACCAGCAAAGTCAATGGGGAAGCCAGATTCACTTAACAACCATGTTACAAATTTAACAACTGCAGTGACTCATTTAATAACTTTGGCAAGAAAGGTCATAAAATGGGGGCAAAATTTACTTAACAACTGTCTTACTTAGCAACAGAAAAATTTGGCTCAATTGTGGTTGTAAGTCGAGACTACCCTTTAAAAGTACAATAAAAAGAAGTTATTCAGTTGTATATGATGAGCCACCTAGTAGTTGCCTGACAACTACTGGTTTGGCATTTCTGAGTAACCAGAAAAAAAAAATGGAAGAGCCACTATGAATGGCTGAAAGATGCAGTTTCTTGATTAGTCACAAGATGCCTTATTGGGGGAAGAAGGGGGTGACAATGTTTATATTAAAGACATAATATTATTTGGAATTAGAAGGTTGCACGTTCAAAGAAAACTGAAAAGTGTATTCAGCATTCATTAGGCAATTCATTAAGTATTTATACACCCCCATCTGAAGCAACTGGAAAAAATAGCAGACTTTAATCTCTTAATTATACATAGGAAAATAAATTTGGCACACAACAAATATGAAACATTAGCAAAAACATAGCAAAAGCAGTAAATAGCACATTAGTTCATTAATCCAACACCTTTCTAAAGTTCAAAAAGCAAACAATCTGGCCATACACACTGGGGAGGAGTTCTAAGAATGAAACTTCACAACAATGAAAGTCTTCAGACTTGCTATCTCAATCAGACCTCAAAGAAAAGACAGGACTTGCTGGATGCATTCAGCACATGTTACCACCGAAGGGGACAGTTGATAAGATTTATTCTTTACATCAGGGGTCTCCACCCTGGAGCCACAGCCCACTAAGGGGCCGCAGCCTATTCGGAACTGTGACAAGAAAAGTCGACCGTAGCTGTGTCAGGGGGACATGTGATCGTCTCTTGCAATCGTTTGACGAGCAAACTCAGAGTCACTTAACAATCAGGTTACTAGCTTACCAACTGCAGTGATTCACTTAGCAATAGTGGCAAAAAAGGTCATAAAATGGGGCAAACAAATGTTTCACTTAGCAACATAAATTTTGGGCTCAATAACTCAAGGACTACTTGCATGTTTGTGTGAGGGCATGTTAAGTTTCTTTTTCCACAAACTGGAAGGACATTTTTAGACCTTGTTCTTTGGGAAACTGTTTTTTTTTGTAGGTTGGTGCCCCACCTCTCCCCTCCCTCCCCCTCCTTCCTCCTTTTCCTCCCCCACTCCCTCTTTTTAACCTGCCACTGCTACACATACTGAAAATTGTTGCGGATTTAAAACTGACAGTTCCTATCAGTTTGTAGCTATTAGGAACCCTGAGGTTAACTGTGAAGTTGACAAGAACAAGGTCAATTCTACTCTGTTATAACATAACAAAACCAGCAAAGGATTGATTTGGGGATCAAGCTTCAGACCTTTGTCATCATATTAAAAAAGAGAGAGAGAGAGAGAGACCAAGAACTGGTAAAATATGAACCCATGAAGCCTCCAAAAAACAGATGTTAGGTATCTCATTTCTCTACCCTTCACCTGGTTAATGAAAACCTATTTCCCTCATCTGTAAACACACTCATAATTCCATGATCAATTCAAAAGTACAACTTCAGTGATTTTTACTATGGACAGGTACTCTAGTCTTTGATTTACAACAGTTTCTTTAGGGACCATTCAAAGTACTGAAAAAATGACTTATGACCGTTTTTCACACTTATGACCTTTGGAGCATCTCCATGGTCACATGATCAAAATTCAGATGCTTGACAACTGGCTCACACGGTTGTAGTGTCCTGGGATCATGTGATCAGCTTTTGCGACCTTCTGACCAGCAAAGTCAATGGGGAAGCAAGATTCATTTAACAACCATGTTGCTAAATTAACAAATGCAATGATTCACTTAACAACTATGTCAAGCCAGGTCGTAAAATGGGGCAAAACTCATTTTACAAATGTTTCACTTAACAACAGAAATGTTGGGTTCCATTGTGGTCATAAGTTGAGGTATCAGGTATATACAATAAATATAGGTACCTGATTAATATCTGTTCTAACGTGCAGAACTGGCTTTTTTAATGTAATATTTTAGGAGAAGAGCGGAGGAGGGCAGAGTTAGATAAGCCATCAGCCTAGAGATGTTACAATCCCACAAATGGCCTAAACACAACCCTCTTGAATTTCATTGACCTTTATCTGGTGCCAAGTTAGTATTGAACTTTATTTGACTAGATTCATGTATATAAGCTGGATAATAAACTGCAACTTAATGTAATATTCTTTGTGCTTGACAAATACAGACTGAGAAGTATGAAAAACAATATGAGGACTAGTGAAAGTTTGCTGTTTTTATGATGGAAACCAGAATTTTCTTCTTCCATCCTCCCCCTACATCCCCCACCCCCGATGCTTTTCCCCATACCTTTTCCTTGCTCAATCTAAACATTAATTATTTTTAGGCAACTAAAAACCTTTATTATCTAAGGTTTGTTTGCCAACGTTGTATCTTCTTTGGAACATTGGCCTAGTCACTGCGATACATAGCTTGATTATGTCTAAATTAAATAATAGCTGTCTTACAAAAAATGCCAAATAATTAACTCAAGAGAAGAGACATTGCATTCATACTTGAAGTATTGCTGTGACTTTCAGTTGTCTGCTGTTTTCCCTTATTGTTCTTATTTTTTTTTAAATTTCAGCCAGGCCTTGAGCATTGCCCAGAATAGGCAGAATAGAAATATTAAAACAAACAAAAATAGTATTGTCCTTTAAATGCTATAACCTATATGAGTTCTGTTACCAATGGAGACGAGATTGGCTTTTTCCCATCTATGGATCTCCTTCAAAAGAACCAAAATGAAATGTAGAATCCATTCTGGATGTGCAGTCTGCTCTCAAACGTTGATGGCATAAAATGTTGATGGCATGAAATTAATTCATTTTATGCTCTGCCAAAGCTTTTTCTGATGTCCTTATGCCACAGGAGTTGGCGGGTTCATTGGTTTTGTTTAGAAAATAAAGATTTTTAATTTATTTTCTGGCTTAAGTAATTTTACTGTGCTTTGGGCAGATTTTTATTTGTTGCAGCCTTTTTTGTTCTTTGATTAATGAAATTGTCTTAGTATTTATATTTTCATATTAGTCGTTTTTCAAACTAGCTGGCAGAAACATTGTTTTAAAAATCCACAGACTTCAGAACGATTAAAAGGACTTTAATATTCTGCTTTATATCGTATACAAGCTGAGATGCCCCTGCTTAGAAATAGATTAGTGCCAGATCTAGGGTGCATTTCTGACTAAATATTCTGAAAGGCAGTGTTTTGTACCGGCCTGTTGAAATATAAATAATCTTCCAGATGCCAATGCTAACCCCACTGAAATATGCATAATAGGGCTCATAGTATGGGACTTAAGCCATTTAACAGATAAAAGTCATGCCCATGATATATTTATTATCTGCCATTTCAGCCCTCGTGGAAGCACACACTAGAAATAAGAACTCCTTGGAGATTGATAGGCAGGAAAACTCTGATATGAATCTTTCCTGCCATGGAACACAAAACATCTCCCAGAAGGTTCTTCCTCTCCTGCTTTATTTCCCAGTAAGTTTCTGACAACAGCAGATTGTATTTTTAAGAATTAGACAACAAGCAAGAATATATATATATAGATTCATATATATATTTATTTCACTCACTGACCAACAGATCATCCAGCAACCTATCTTACATTAATATTTACAATTGTCTTGAGGGATTTTCATGAATGGAAGGAATGCAAGTGTGGGAGGTCTAGAGTTGCAAGAGCCAGCCTGCTTTCAGCTGCTGATAGAAATAGCAATAGCACTTAGACTTATATCCCACTTCATAGTGCTTTTACAGCCCTCTCTAAGTGGTTTACAGAGTCAGCCTATTGCTTCCAACAATCTGGCTCCTCATTTTACCCATCTCAGAAGGATGGGAGGCTGAGTCAACCTTGAGCCGGTGAAATTTGAACTGCTTAACTGCAGCTAGCAGTCAGCTGAAGTAGCTTGCAGTACTGCACTCTAACCACTGATCCACCTCGGCTCTTCTGAATCGGTTTTCTTCTGCAGAATGAGGCCACTTTTCTCCCCTGTCTGCACAAGGGCTTGAAAATGTTCTCCTCAGGTGATAACAATGCATCTTCACAGAGGTTCTTCACAGTAGATGTGCTAGAGCCCTTTCCCAGTGGAAGGATCTTTTCCACTGGGAAAGGATTTCTGATCAGAACAAAAGTAGAAGCATATCAAGGAGGAGCCAACGTCACGACTATTTGGATATGCGGTCTCAATGCTCCGAGACCACTGTCCACATTTTTGCCGCTGGGTGGTCAAATTGGACCTAAACTGTCCCATAGAGCCGGTGAACAGGAAGAATACATCTTGCTGATCTCAGGGACACCGCAAAGTCCCTGATCTATCCAAGAGAAGTTCTTCAAGCCAGTGACAAAAAGTCCAGCCCCAGGCTGATGAAGTTGGGACGGCTCCGGAACAGAAGGAAAGAGGAAAGAGAAAGTGTGCCCATCTGGTGAGGAAACTTTATTGTTTTGAAAAAGACTGCCACAAAATTTCTTTTTTAAAGTTAAATTAAATTCGAAAGCAGAAGAAAATAAGCGGCAAAATTAACCTATATTGGATTGCTTAAGAACTTTGTTTCTTTTAAGTTTGAAATAACATTAGAGAGTGGGAAGCAATACTGCCACTTGGAGGCTGGAGGCTTGAGTTTTTGAAACAATGCACTTTCCCTTTTCCTTTTGATCTCACTGACTTTGTATCTTGAGGCTTGGCAACTTGTATATAGAAAATGATAAGAAGTGATAAGAAGCAAGGGCACAAATTGTTTTTACTGACAATGGAAAACCCTTCTGATGCAGTGGTGGACTGCTGCTGGTTTGGGGCAAACGCCCACCCAACCACCCTGGTGCTATTTTGACCATATATTGCCATGCTTTTGGAGCCGTGCACGGGCTCACATTTCCGGTGCTGTGCAAACCAGTTGTAACATTATGTGACACCCACCTCTGTTCTGAAGACATGGTACATAACAAGCTCAGAGTCCAGCAGTGAATTTACACTTTTATATAGTGTTTTAAAATTGTCTATCCAAGACTAATCAATATGGATATCACCACCTAGTTACCATAATAACTTTTCCTATGCTTTAGTTCAATTGTAATAAATGCACTGCAATTCCTTTAGCCCACTCCTTCCATCTGTGAAATAGAATCTTACCTTTATGGAGTCTCTGTCTTCAAGCAGAACAGCAGCAGCAACATGAGCAAAGGAGAGAAGGAAAGAGACAGAGATAGAAGGTATTTTATATCAGACTGTATATTTCTTCTTCCTCCAAAAACATACCACAACCTTAGTCTCTGTTAAAAGATAAGTGTCCTTTTTTATATATAAAGTTAAATATTAAGCGTGCACAACCAATGTTTAAAATTGATTCCATTAACCACACCTGGTCGATCAAGAGCCTTTGAAAGATGCTATAGCAGTAGCACAAAATTATATAGGACTGAGCATCTTTTTCAAAGAGAATTGTAAACCAGTTGCATGCTTACTTCTGCATTTGATCCTTATTTCTTAGCACATAGACATCCTCAATCTTTAATGTTTAATAACACTACACTTCCAAATTGTGACCTATGTATTATAAAACACCAAAATGCCACAGTTATTTAATTACACACACTGAGATACACTGGTTTATTTATGATCACATTTTCCTGGCACCTTTCTTCTCCTCCATTATTCCACTGTCATGGAACTAAAGATGCTTTCTTTCTCATTTAGACAATTCACAGTTTTTTCTAGCCATTATTATTGTACATTAACTAACCCTATTGCACACATGAACATAATAACTGGCAGTTATTGGCCACTTTCTCCTGTGGAAGTAGAATAAGAATTGGTCAAGTACGGCTGATCTAGATTGGTACTTGCAAAAATGAAATCGGTTTCAAAAGATGCCATAGCAGCTTATAGTCTTTGTATGAAGCTGAATGGGACATGGGATAGTCACTTTGGCTCATACAATTCTTTGGAGAACCCTGTTTGAGGTTGGAAACATGGTTCTGATCTCAGAGATCAGATTGTCTCCCATTATTTAAAACAGGCTGGACATTTGTAGAGAAGAATCCAAAGTCAGAGATAATCCCCTTCAATGGATAAGATTAGGGCTTCTTAATATCATGGAAACATAAAAGAATTATTAGCTCTTCCCATTTTCTTTTATGGTCCTAAACACTGCGAACAAAAAGTGATCGAGTTGATTGCCTCCCATTATTAAAACAGGTTGGACATTTGTAGGCAAGAATGACACTTTCTCTTCAGTTCCACTTACTGACCAACCAAGCTTCAGAAGAATCAAGAATGAACCCTTAACCTTTCCCCATTAAATAGGCAGGGCTCTGACCCAAAACCTAGTGTCTAAAATAGACAAATAGAGAACTAAAAGAATGCATTTCCAAATCTGGATTCTTTTGGCTAGCTTGAACCAGTGGTGAAATTCAATTTTTTTAAACTACCGGTTCTGTGGGCGTGGCTTGGTGGACGTGGCAGGGGAAGGATACTGCAAAATCTCCCTTCCCACCCCACTCCAGGGAAAGGATATTGCAAAATCTCGATTCCAATCCTACTCTGGGGCCAGGCAGTGATGGTATTTGCTGGTTCTCTGAACTACTCAAAATTTCCGCTACCGGTTCTCCAGAACCTGTCAGAACCTGCTGAATTTCACCCCTGGCTTGAACTATAGCTCCCATACTTCCCAACTCAGATCAACAGCAAGACTGATCTAGAAAGTTACAGCAGAAGAAAAGACAAGGGTAGGGAGTGAAAAAGAAACCCCAAGGAACTTGGCAAGGACCTTGTACCTTTTAACATCTGAAGCAACTTTCTCTGAAAGCTGAAACCTAGAAAACAAATCTTACCTCTTTGGTGATCACTATCGTGATGCTTCTTTTCATCTTTGATTGGAAGGTGAGACTGCCCCCCAAGGGCACTTGACAAGGCTAGGAGGCCCGCACTGCTGCCAATGGGTGGAATGGTGGGTGGCTGCAATCCGGAAGGATGTGGAGTGAGAGGCACCGGAAGACCATGTCCATGTGATAAATGTTGGGCCTGGAGTTGCTGCTGCTGTGAAAAATTGAACAGAGTTATTGCATTTGTTCCAAGGAAGAGAAACTTTCAGGGTGGCTAACTATGTGCAGGTCCTGGACTCAGGTGTCTTCAAGGGCTGTCAACTAATCAATGATCCTGACTTGCTACAAATTATTCCAACCCTTGAAGAAACAAAAGGGGCAGAAACACGGTGTACATGAGAATAAGGAATGGACGTGACCGATGCTTATAACCAAAGCTTAATGCAACGACTTCCTTAAACAACAACTCTGGCTCAAGTCAAGATTAGGGGGAAGACGCTGCAACATTATTCGCTCTATGATATTATTTTGGGGGGTCTATGTTCAAAAGAAAAATAACCCCTTGCCATCTGAAGTGAAACTCCTTCAATCTTATTCTTCCAGTCTCGTAAGGACACCAAAAGTCTAATAAAAATGCACAAGTTGACTATCAAGGCAGCCATTAAGTTTTGCTTTTAATTTATTTATTTATCGAAGGAAAAGAAAGCTGAAAATTGAGAAAGCAAGCATTAAGCTGTTCTCCCCAAGCAGCCACCCAGCGTGCAGCAAGAGTTCATTTGAAAAAAAAAGGAAACCTGAATTAACAATCCAGAAAAGGAAACTGGTTGCAGCCACCGTTTAAAGTCCTTTAAGTGTCCTCAGCGGTACTTGAGCAAATTACTAAAGAAAATCTAATGTAGCAAGGCTTGGGTCCTCCTGTAGGCTTGCTCAATAATGCTGAAATAATTGGGCACTCTGTGCACGTTTAGTGATGCTCGAATGAAAAGCTAGAGGCCTGCCCTTGTACTCTTCTCTAGCTGCTGACTCTGTGTTGTGACAGGTTTATTTGAGTGGGACTGCGATGCATGCACCAGTAGCTGCGCTGACAAGAGTTTAAAGTCATTTTTACCAGTACACTGGCAACACATAGAGAAAGCCCTTGAGAGGTTAGAATTGGAGTGCTTGACCTCAGCCCAAGCTGCTTCAAGCTCTCTGCTGTACTAACCATTGTGGCCTAGATGGTTTGTTGATGTCGCTGCTGAAGGAGAGGAGGGTGGGAGGAAGGGAAGGAAGGTGGGTGGAGGGAGGGTTTATGTCACACTCAATCTCCCCGAACAGGGAACTCTTTCACTTCATACTTGCACCTACAATAATTCGCAAGATGACTTTAAAAATCGGCTTTCGCTTTCCCAAACCATGCTATTTAAACAAAAGAACTCTCATTTTGCTGTCTTTCCTTCCTTCCTTCCTTCCTTCCTTCCTTCCTTCCTTCCTTCCTTCCTTCCTTCCTTCCTTCCTGTTTTCAAACAACTGTCTTGCTATACATTAAAAAATACACCCACTCCTTTGCTTCAAAACTCTCCCAATTTTCCCCACATATTCATTTTTTTAAACCCCTCATAATTGGGTTTACAATCTGTCAAACCAACATTATTCTAAAGTTTGGGAAAGATTAATCAGTGCTTAGTTTTTGTTTAAATGAAAACATAGGCTTTAGCCAAAGAAATAAATTCAAGCCAAATTTCCTAAAGTTAGCCAACAGTGGGCATATGTTCAAATTAATATTAAATCTTAAAACACCAGCAGAATTACCAGGCCAATATTTCAAAGATATGAATTTAAGTATTTAATTTAAGTATTTCTGCTCCATTAAATCAGCCCGTCATACTATCAATGCAAAACCATACATTCCACTCTCCTCTGCTCTAGTCAATAATGCATAAATATTATATTGGGCTTTTCCAAGCCTTCACCGAATTGCAGCCCAAAGGTGGTTTTTCCGCATTTACTGACTAAAGAATTTCACCTTATTCTTCCCATAACTCATCACTGTACCATTTTGATGGACTGATCATAATTATACAATAATACAATACAATACAATAGTAGAGTTGGAAGGGACCTTGGAGGTCTTCTAGTCCAACCCCCTGCCTAGGCAGGAAACCCTATACCATTTTAGACAAATAGCTATCCAACATCTTCTTAAAGACTTCCCCTGTGGGGGCATTCACAACTTCTGGTGGCAAGCTGTTCCACTGATTAATTGTACTAACTGTCAGAAAGTTTCTCCTCAGTTCTAAGTTGCTTCTCTCCTTGATTAGTTTCCACCCATTGCTTCTTCTTCTACCCTCAGGTGCCTTGGAGAATAGTTTGACTCCCTCTTTGTGGCAACCCCTGGGATATTGGAACACTGCTATCATGTCTCCCCTAGTCCTTCTTTCTCTTAAGCTAAACATACCCAGTTCCTGCAACCGTTCTTCATATGTTTTAGTCTCCAGTCCCCATATCATCTTTGTTGCTCTTCTCTGCACTCTTTCTAGAGTCTCCACATCTTTAACATTGTGGCAACCAGAACTGAATGCAGTATTCCAAGTGTGGCCTTACCAAGGCATTATAAAGTGGTATTAACACTTCACGTGATCTTGATTCTATCCCTCTGTTGATGCAGCCTAGAACTTTATCTATTGCGTCCGCAGATAACCGCCCTGCCGCCCTGTTTCGGGTGACCCGCTCCCTCTTGTTTGAGAGACCGCGGGAAGCTCCTTTACAGGGCAGAGCAGAGGAGTTTGGGAAATATCTGCAGGACAAAGTCGCTCAAATCCGGATGGGATGGGCCCCTTTCAGTGGTCCAGTTGAGACGCCCATGGCGAGTCTTGAGGGACCGCTTTGGGAGGAGTTTGACTCGGTTGCCATCGAAGATTTGGACAGGTTACGTGGACGTCTGCGACCTACCACATGTTTATTGGACCCGTGTCCCTCCTGGCTTGTACTGGCATCCTGGGAGGTTACGCGCGACTGGCTCCTGGGCCTAGTGAACGCTTCGTTGGGTGAGGGGTCTCTGCCGGCCACCTTGAAAGAGGCGGTTGTGACCCCCCTGCTCAAGAAGCCTTCCCTGGACCCAACGGATCTAGTCAATTATCGTCCAGTCTCCAACCTTCCTTTTTTAGCGAAGGTTGTAGAGAGTGTGGTGGCACAACAGTTCCCACGTCACCTGGAGGAGAATGATTATCTAGACCCGCGCCAGTCCGGTTTCCGACCCGGGCACAGCACGGAGACGGCCTTGGTCGCATTGGTGGATGATCTCTGGAGGGCCAGAGATAGGGGTTGTTCCTCTATCCTGGTCCTATTAGATCTCTCGGCGGCGTTCGATACCATCGACCATGGTATCCTGTTGCACCGGCTTGAGGGGCTGGGAGTCAGGGGCACCGTTTTACGGTGGTTTGGCTCCTACCTCTCTGGCCGGACGCAACGTGTGTTGGCAGGGGAGCAGAGATCGACCCAGAGCCCCCTCACATGTGGGGTGCCACAGGGGTCGGTGCTCTCGCCTCTCCTGTTCAACACATACATGAAACCGCTGGGCGAGATCATCCGTGGTTTTGGGGTGGGATATCATCTGTATGCTGATGATACTCAGCTATACATTTCCACCCCGAACCACCCCAATGAGGCAGTTGAAATGATGTCCTGGTGTTTGGAGGCCGTACGGGTCTGGATGTATGGCAACCGACTAAAACTCAACCCTTCCAAGACGGAGTGGCTGTGGCTTCCGGCCTCCCGGTTCAACCAGTTGCTTCCATCTCTGGCCATTGGGGGCGTGCAACTGGCCCCCATGGAACAGGTGCGCAATTTGGGCGTCCTCCTGGATGCCCGGCTGTCCATGGATGACCATGTAACAGCCGTGGCAAGGGGGGCGTTCCATCAGGTTCGCCTGATGCGCCAATTGCGCCCCTTATTGGACCGGGATGCCCTACGCACAGTCACCCATGCGCTAGTGACGTCTCGCCTGGACTACTGCAATGCTCTCTACATGGGGCTTCCCTTGAGATGCACTCGGAGACTGCAGTTGGTCCAGAATGCGGCCGCGCGGGTGATTATGGGGAGGACTAGATACTCCCCTGTAACACCTCTCCTGCGCGAGCTGCACTGGCTTCCTGTAGTCTACCGAGTGCGTTTCAAGGTTTTGATTATGATCTTTAAAGCGCTTCATGGCACAGGACCTAGTTACATGCAGGATCGCATCCTGCCCCATGCATCCCTACGACCAATCCGCTCACACAGAGAGGGACTTCTCCGGGTGCTGTCCACTAAACAGTGTCGGGGGGCGACACCCAGGGGCAGAGCCTTCTCTGTGATGGGCCCAGCCCTGTGGAATGACCTCCCCCGTGACATCAGGATTATTTCCGATCTCCGCTCCTTCCGTGTACAGCTGAAGACCCACCTCTTTCAATTATCTGGCCTGGCTCAACCGTAAATTTTTCTTATTCCTCCTGACAGTCCTTTTAAATTTTTTAAATTTTAAATTTTAAATTGTGTTATTATAATTGGGGTATTTTAACGGTGATTTTTAACTGTCTAATGTGATGTAACTTGTTACCTCCTCCGTGCATGTATGTCCTTGTATATATGTATGTTTATGTGTTTGTATATATGTTTTATGTTTTATATGTTCTATTGTACGCCGCCCCGAGTCCTATCTGGAAAGGGAGCGGCTAATAAATTCAAATTTATTATTTATTATTATTAACTGTGTTGGCTTTTTTGGCAGCTGCTGCACACTGCTGGTTCATATTTAAATGGTTGTCCACTAGGACTCCAAGATCCCTTTCACAGTTACTACTACTAAGCAAGGTATCATCTATACTGTACTTTATCATTATGAACATCATTTGAATTGTTCCTCCCCCATCCCTCTGTTATTCTTGTAGAATAAATGTATTCAACAAGATAATTAGATGCTTTATAATTAAGGCAATCAGTTATCACTTTATTTTCTGGAATCAAATGTTTTAAGTAATATCTTTAAACCAAGGGGCACATTAAGCATGGCACATTTTATCTTTTTAAAAAAAACCTGGAAGGAAATTCCAGGTTGGATTACTGCAATGTGGTTTACATGGGGCTAACCTTGAAGATACATGGGAGCTACAACTAGCCCAGAATGAGGCAGTGTATGAAGCAGAGGTGGTATTCAGCAGGTTTTGACCAGTTGTGGAGAACTGGTAGCGGAAATTTTGAGTAGTTCGGAGAACCGGTAAATACCACCTCTGACTGGCTCCGCCCCCATCTGTTATCTGCCTCCAGAGTCCAGCTGATCGGGTGGAAATGGGGATTTTGCAGTAACATTCCACTGGAGTGGGGAGGGAATAGAGAATTTACAGTGTCCTTCCTCTGCCACGCCCACCAAGCCATGGCCACAGAACCGGTAGTAAACATTTTGAATCCCACCACTGGTATGAAGTTTACCCATATGACGTCTCTGTTGTGTGAGCTGCACTAGTTCCCAGTTTCCCTATGGATACAATTCAAGGTGCTGGTTATTGCCCATAATGCCCTATGTGGCACAAGGCCAGGGGCCACCTCTCACTAAAGGCATCAATTCGTCCTATTGGACCAGATAGGAGGGCATGGTCCTAGACCAAAGATGGCGAAGCTATGGCACGCGTGCCACAGGTGGCATGTGGAGCCATTTGTTAGGGCACGCAAGGCGCTGCCCTGTCAGCTAGCCAGTGTGCATGCGCGCGCTGGCCAGCTTTCACCATTTTTAAAAGTCATTTTTCACCCTCCCCAGGCTCTAGAGGCTTTATAGGAGCCTGGGGAGGGTGAAAAGAGCCCCCCCCGGAGGCCCTCCAGAGGTTTCAGGGGCCGTCCGGATGATCCCTGAAGCCTTCGGAGGGCCTCCGGGCGGGCGGGGCAGGCTCTGGAGCCTAGGGAGGGCAAAAAAAGCATGTAAAAATGGGGGAGTCGTGCCTATTGTGCGCGCATGCGCATTGGGGGGGTCGCACATTGTATTATGGGTGCGGAACGCCCGCACACGACCCCCCTGCGCTCCCCCCACTTGTGGCATGTGAGCCAAAAAAGGTTCGCCATCGCTGTCCTAGACCCTTCCCTTAAATACTGCTACCTTATGGGATCCAGGAAGTGTATCTTTTCCGTGACAGACCCTGCTCTGTGAAATACCCTTTCCCTTAAAGTTTGGCAGTCCTCTATTCTCCTAGCCTTCCAGAAACCACTTAAGATCTGGCTTTACCGCCAGGTGATAGGAAAGGGTGAGTTGGATGAGAGGCTTTAACAAGGATTTGGGAAGCTTAACTTTCATGCCAGTTTTTTAATGCTTATATTTTAGTAGATATATGAATTACGTTGTTGCTTTTTTGTTGTTGATTGGGAGACACCCAAAATTCAATATAAGATGAGCAGTTACACTATGTTTTCAATAAATAATAAATATTTTGAAGTATTTTAAAAGAAATATGTCCAATTTTCCCCCTGTGCAACTTTCATATTTGACAAGAGAGCTTAAATGCATTCATAAATATTTAAGTATCAGTGCATGGCATGCAATTCATTCCATCCCTAGGTACAAAAATCTAGAAATAATAAACCAGGCTGACATTTGGTATATTTGAAGGAAAAGCTTACGAAGGGGAAAAGAATCTTTAAAAGTTTTTAACGTTGATTTCACTGTCATTTCCTAACGTGAAATCTGAAATATTGATTAACGGAAGTTTGGAGGACGCCTTCTGCCCGTATCTAAAAAGTTAGCGAATAAAAAAAAAGTACATATATCCTATGGACAAATTAGCTGATAATGTTCTCTAGTTGAAGTCAGCACATTCAGAAGCCAATTTTCCTGGAAAGTATTCAGGTTTCTACTGGATATTTTCCAGCCCGCACCATGCCAGAGCAATCTAGTGCTTTTTTTTCCTTTACAGACCCTGAAAGCTTACTGCCATTATCCAAACAGTCCTAACATCCTCTTCCAACTCAAAGACACTTTAGTGTTAACTGACAAATTAATCTCGCAAAGAACTCACTTCATATCTCAACCCACATACATGCTGTATGTACATCCTTTCCTCACTGCTGGGAAAAAAAGAGGAGCAACATCCAATTAAAAATATTCTCAACGGTATTGTGATTCAAATCACGCTGCATATGAAAACAGCTACAAAGGGAGGGGAGGAGTATGAGTATCAGATGGGTAAGGCAGAATAATAAGGAAACCTGGAAAGTGTGTTATGGAAACAGCAAGGCAAAGTAAGGCTAGAACGCTAGAAGCACGTTAATTCCGGAACACTGAATCAAAACACTATCAGCCCAAATTATGCATTCTTACAATCACGAATTGAAGGGGGATATTTAGACCAACAAACTCCAACCCTCCCCCAAAGCTCAGTACAGAGAAGTTTCCATGTAAGGCATCCCCAACACATGACTGTCTAACCTCTGATGGCATATACAAGTAGTCCTCAACTTACAACATTTCATTTAGTGACTGTTGGCTCTGAAAAAAAGTGACTTATGACCATTTTTCACATGGTCACATGATCAAAATTCAGATACTTGGCAATTGACTAATATTTATGACAGCTGCACTGTCCCGGGGTCATGTGATTAACATGTAAGCAACCTTCTGACAAGCAAAGTCAATGGGGAATCCAGATTCACTTTACAACCATAAACCGTAACAGCTGCAGTGATTCATTTAACAACCATAGCAAGAAAGGTCGCAAAATGGTGCAAAATTCAGTCAACAGTTGTGTCGCTTAGCAATAAAAATTTTGGGCTCAATTGTAGTCATAAATCAAGAGATACCTGTATTGGATGAAATCTACTACCTTGTTAAAGGGTTGGTTCCACTATCAATATGCTCTTATCATTAAAAAGACTTCTGAACATTAAATTGGAATTTAGTCTTTTGTAGTGTGAGGAAATGAGGGGGTTGGACTAGAAGACCTCCAAGGTCCCTTCCAACTCTACTATTGTATTATTATAAACTTCCTACTATTTAGAAAAAAATATGTTCACTTTGTTAAATGCAGACCATCAACAGAATTCCTTCTTTCCAGAAAGTAAACCAATTTCGCAGAAATATTTCCCACCAATGCCTTTGCACTCAAGTCTTCACCTTCAGAAATCTGTTTTCACTTTTTAAGGCTTCCTCTGGATGGGAACACCACCTGTTATTAAAATGATTCCATGTCTTGCTCTTTGGCATGACAGAGAACAGGTCATGGCCTCCAATGCAATGCCCCCTTCAGATATAAGAAGTAAATTATCACATCTTTCCCAAAATCATTCCTGGCAGAGCTCAGTAGCATTAAAAAAAAATCATTGAATGATTATTTCTGGTAGTATTTCTAGATAAGTGCATATCCCAATCTCAAACACAATGCAACAGTCAAGTTGCACAACATAGACTTTATCCACGGAAAAAACACAAAGACAATTTCTGTGTATGAGTTTCATGGGGGGAAAAAACACTTAGCTAATAATACTTTAGTCTTGCTCCAGGCAATGTTTTAATATGTAGTTCCTACTGACACTGCAAGTCTGGGCTGCTTTTCACTTTTCAGAAGTTACAACTCTAGCTTTCTACTTTTAAAATTATATGGGAAAATCTATATGAATGGGAAAGGTTCATCACTGCAGATGCTCAACGTCAGCATAGAGAAAATAAAGGAGCATGTACATCTATGCCCTGTAAATCTGTGTCCTGTTTTATCCTTTTCTCACATGTTAATTATCTATGACATGCCTGATTGGGTTTTCTTCAACCAAGAAGATGTTGTGTTGTTGGGGTGACTATTTTTTTCTCTCATCTATGATACAGCTTGGCAAACTTGTTTGGGCCATCTGGCTCCTCTGTCCAATACTAACTTGATTAAAAGGTGTCAGAGATTTACATATATGAGAACAAAGTTGATCCAGTTCCCTTATCTTTGTCAAAATCAATGTGATTATTGTTTTTAGAGAAGTACACAAAATCAACATAATCAGTCTAGTACTGCCTGGCATTAGGAACTGTGAATCATTTACTTTAGGAAGGACATAATTTGATCACTAGTTTGATCAAAGAGTTGTGGTGGCGCAGTGGTTAGAATGCAGTATTGCAGGCTAATTCTGCCGAATGCCAGCAGTTCAATTCTCACTAGCTCAAGGCTGACTCAGTCTTCATCCTTCCGAAGTCAGTAAAATGAAAAGCCAATTTGTTGGGGGTAATATGCCAACTTTGTAAATCTCTTAGAGAGGGCTGTAAAGTACTGTGAAGCGGTATATAAGTCTAAGTGCTATTGCCATTGCTATAATGCCATAGTCCATCTTACTAGCAAAATTTGTCATAGATAAATAATCTGAGCCATTGTATTACATACTGTATGTAGAATTGGCCAAGAATTCTCCTGTTCCCCTAAAACTATCCCAAACAAAACTGACATTACCTCTTTACTTCAAATCTCTGACTACAAGATGTTGGAACCCGTTTGCCAGCCTTGTATTAATAAATCAAATCTTGCGAAAAAAGGGGGATTCATAGAGAGCTGTTATGTCTCCCTACAATTTCATGTGATGCTTATCCTACCAACCTTCTTCTCCATTCAAAGTGGAATGATTATGCACTATTTTTTAAAAAAATAATATTTCAGTCTGGAATGGGGAAAAAATCATGATAAAGAAATACATGTTGCAGTTTTAAAGCCAATGATAACAAATACAAGATCATCATGGAACAAAACACTTGAATATTGAGCATGTATGTATGAAAGCTTGTATCTGGAAAGATAAGAGCTGGGGAAAAATATTGTGCTGAACCTTTCCATTTGGGTTTATTGAAGTAATTGAGCTAAACAGTTTTTTTTCCCAATTGTTTGCTTTCCTTATGAATCTAAATGGATCATTATTAACTTTTAGGTTAATTATTTTTTTCAGTAGGACTGAATTTTTGAGAAAAAAGATCCCCCCAAACAGATGGGTTTACTTCTATTTCTCTTTATACAATGGAGAGAAAAAAAACTCACTGGCAAAGTTTGCTTAAAGTAAGCAAAGGCAAAGTGAAAAATCAATAAAAGTAGGCATATCTTTGTTTGGTTGGTTTTTAAATGTAACTACAGGCACTCCTTTCCATCATCAAGTTTCCACAATGACTCACATGGGAAACAAAAGCAGGATAAAATACATAAATTAAATCAGATAAGGATTAAAATACAAATCACCAGGAAAAATAAAGCATATTCAAACTGTGGACAAATAAAAGTACATTTTTAAAAAATGTACTAGATCAGGGATGTCTAACCTTGGTAATTTTAAGACTTGTAGACTTTACCGTCCAAAATTCTGCAGCCAGCATTTCACTCATTTGAAAAGCATGGTTGGCTGGGCAATTCCAGGAGTTGAAGTCCACAAGTCCACAAGTCTCAAAGTTACCAAGGTTCTAGATAATATTAATCCACACAGACAATACTACAACACCAGGAACTAGATTGCTGAGAACTTGTATACTCTGTACACTGTATTAGTGTCACCACAAATGAAGCAGTTTCAGAAGGCTTCGCTGCCCAACAATCATAGCTTTCAAGTTAATACGAATGAAACAGAGGATAAATAAAACTCACTGGAAAAAAATGGGATTCATTAAGAATGCATTAAGCCGATTTACGCTGCATAGAAAGAAACAGAATTAACAGAAATAGGTACCGAATCACATAATAACCAATCCCAGGGCAAATCTGAGCCAAGTTATCATTCCTGTTCCATGCATAGTATTATGATTAAATAAGATATATTTTGGCATTGCTTACAATGTAAAACAACAATAACATGAAGTCGGTACCTCATTAAGCCAAGCCTCTTTTCCAACTTGCCATCACAGCAATCTGTGTACAGTATACAACAGGTGGCCAGTTTATTGTTCAGCTTTAAAGCTCCAAGCACAGTGTAATATAAGCAAAGTCTTTGATCAAACAATAAAAAGCCAGGAAAATAAGTAATCATTGCACAGAGGTCATAGTCTATTACTAATTTACCCTACACCTTCTCTGATTCGGAGAAGTGGCAGTTCTAAAAGCACACACATTTGGTGGAATGACTTCACTAAACAGAGTCAGGTTTAACCATCCATATTTGAAGGAGAGAGAAAAAAATGTGGAATTCCCTTCCTTCCCGTCCACATTAAATCAAAATGTTCTGAATCAGCGGGCACAATCAAATTCTCTGCCCTAGTACAGATTCAGGAGCAGACACTCTCAACCGGAAGAAATCAAATGAAATCAATGGAGCTATGCCAAATTATGCCAACCGAAAGCCTAGCCTTTATTTCTTAACCTTTGTTTCAGACCTGAGACCCAAAGAGTAAACTCATTTGAAAAGCAAAAGGCAACCCTTTCACACACAGAGACAGAAATCCCTTCCTGTGTTAAGCACCGGTACAAAAATGCATTAGCATTTAGCAGCATGAGCCACGGACCAGTGGCACCGTGGGGATAATAGCATGCACTGATGCTAAATTTTTATTAGAATGTCTATGCACTTATCTATCCCACATGACCATCCAAAGGTTTCTATTCCCTCCCAAAGCTCAAATTTATCAAGCTAAGATAATGTATTGTCCGTTTGACTGTCACTCTTAACCCAGCCTGGCGAAAGCTATGACCGATGGGCTACTTGTTAAAAAAGCAGAAAACCTTACAAAATGGGGGGGCTCATTGCTTTCTCTTGCATGAATCTGGTATGTTGACAACTAAAGAAATATTAAATTCCTTCAGCTAATCATTGTGCAATATGAAGGGGAATTATTATAAAGTTTTTAGCAATTCTTAAACATATTCCAAATTATTATATTTTAAATTCATAAAGCAAAACACTTAAAAAAGTACCCCAGCCAGAATGATGTTTTTTAAAATAATACATTCATACATGGTGTGTGTGTATATATGTATGTATGTATGTATGTATATGTGTGTATGTATATGTGTATGTATATATATGCATACATATATGTATATATTTCATATTCATATACGAATCAGAAATAGTACAGGCAAAATCATTTAAATAATTTCCTTAGTAATACAAGTAATATTTAAATAGATTTAATAGCACTGCTCCAAACCAGTGAATTATGAGTTTAAAACCTATTAAAATGTAATGTTTTTTTCCCTGAGCTTAGGGGAGAGAGATTTAAATCCACTGAATTTTAATATTTCAGCTTGAGCTGCAGGAGGTAGAGAAAGTCCAAATGAACTATTCCATCAGCACCATTCAAGCATGAACATTTTAATCAGTTTTACTTCCTTGGAGTTCTCTAACACAGTTTACGCTGTCATTCTGAAAGCACTTAATACAGAGAGTGTGAAAAACCACCAATGCTTGTTATTGCCTTCACAATTGATAGCAAATAATTTTGCAGGCTTCCTATCATTAAAGTGTCACTGATAAAAATTGAGGTTCAGCACTTCTGGTGCTAAATTGTATTTTTTGGAACATCACTGCATACCTGGTTCTTACATTTTAGCTATGTTTCTCTCAGTGATAAACAGGTGCAGAAATACTTGTCTTCAATTGTGGACTGTAATATAAATAATAAAAAGTGGAAGTGTCTATTTGTATGTCAGACATATAATATGTACATTACATGTACATGTTACCAGTAGCATGCATACAGGAGGAAATAAAATCAATAGATACCAAATGTGGTAAAGAATTATCAAGTTTTGTAAATATATAAATTTGAATATTTTATATTGTATGCGTGTGTATAATTTTAAAATACTGTATAGTAAAAATTAAGAAAGAAAAAGGTAGAAAGAAAACAAAAAGAATGCAAAAAGAAATGAGAAAAAACAAAAACAAAATAGAATTATGCCTTCCACTGTTCGCCCTATCAAATAATTATCACCATAAAATTTTCCCCATCCACTTCATGCCTTTCTAGTGTCCAAATCCAAAAATAATAAATTCAATATTTTCTTTTTTCAACCCAAAAATTCATAGAAGGTCTTTCAAAATGATTTTTGTCATTTTTTTCCTCAGCAAATTGGTGAGTTTTGCCATTTCTGCAAATTTAGTTAATTTTATAATCCACTTGTCAACCATGAAGCTGACCTGACCAAAGCCATTGAAGCTTCAGTGTTGCCACATTGGAGCTGAGGATAGGGTGAGAGGAATAGAAATAGCTGGACTTTTGCAGCCAAAACAAAATACTTTCTCCTGGAACCCCAAGGACATTCCCACAGGTGGCCGGAGAGGAGGAGTGAAGTTACCAGGCAACCAGAAGGCACCTTGATAGGACCATGTGACTGATTGTTTGGGAAAAGGGGAAAACTTTTAATTAGAGTTGGTTTTCACCAGCTTGTGCCAATATGATATGTCCAAAAAAACTATTCTTTGAGGAACCTATCTGCCTTGGAGTCCTGTTTGCTATGGGCGTATTACTTGGAACCCTGACGCTACTCTTCTATTGTGGGTATTTCATTGCTTTTGTATACTTTCCATTGTGTTTTGTACATTACAGATCATTGCTTTGTTTTAAAATGTAAGCCACCCAGACTCTCTTTTGATGTTGCCAAATAAATAAATAAATGACTCTTCTTGTTAAGAAGTAGAGTTACGGCTAATCTAGGAGACTTTGCTGCTTTTGACTGAATCTAGTGGCAACTAGAATATTCTGTCCCTGAATATATAACACAATATTTGTAGTCCCACCCAATCTGGGCAGTTACGTGTTGTTTTAACATATTTTTAAAGCCATAAAAATGCAAGAATAAAACCAATTTTTTTAAAAAATTTACACCACAAAACTAGGCGGGGGGACCGGACCCTGTGAAACTAAACTACCCTGAAGGGGAAAAAAATCAGTCTTTGTTTAGTGAGGGTAATTATTGATGGGAAAAGGGCAGAGTGACAATCTCCAAAGATAAGAGTGTCATCTCCCAATATCTCTTTCTCTTTCAACTATCTATTATAGCTCATGTTGTAAACAACTTCCAAAAATGACGCCAAAACTAAAGAGACCCGTCTGGGCAATTGACAAGAGTCAAGAGTAACTCAAAGACAGCCTCATGCAAAAAAAAAAAAAAAAGCACCTTACTTCACATTTCATTATTTATTGTTAATTTTCTTTTTTTTTAACCTTTGAATAAATCACACATTCAAAAACCATTCAAGGTAACTGGGGTAATAAAGAAATGGTTGAAATTTAAGAAAATCGCAGTCTTATGAAATGTGACCATCTTTCTTTGGATCCTGTAAAATTTCAATCGACAACACTGAAATTTTTAAGATTTCAGGACAGATGTTGGTATTCTTTCACACAAGATGCAAAAAATCTCAAATGCTGTAAGAGTTAATTTTAACATTTATAGAGGATATGAACTGCAGCTTCTTGCTTCCAGCTTAATTCTCTGGAGAAGAAACGCAATTGTATCAGTTTGCTACAATTTTTCATCAGGCAAGCATTCTCCCTAATTTTAATTTTTCTCAATAGTTCAAAACTGATTTGAGAGCAGTTTTGGTGTAGTGGGTAAGGCACCAAGTTAGAATAGACTGTGTTGTGAATTCTGATCTTGAATTCTAACAAGCAGGCAATAGCAAACCACTTCCGAAATCTTTCCAAGAAAACTACAGGGCAATCCCAAGAGTCAAGACCAATTAGAAAATATACCCACATGAAAAAAAAAAAACCCAAACCCACACCTCTTTAGTCATGATTTAATTAGTTGAATAAATAAAAGGAAAAGATACTTTGATCCCTTCCTCCTGGAGTCATTACGGCCTCAAAATTAAGAAAGCAAGATGCAACTTCAGTAAGGAAACACCTTTTACATATTTAAATTGCTCTCTCCAAGGAGAATAACCTCCATATTTACAGATATCTCTCGACTTAGAACCCCAATTGAGCCCAACATTTTTGTTGCTGAGCAAAACAGCTGTTAAGTCAGTTTTATCCCATTTTACGACCTTTCTTGCCACTGTTTTTAACTGAATAACTGTAGTTGTTAAGTTAGTCATATGGCTGTTAAGTGAATTTGGCTTGCTCATTGAGTTTGCTTGTCAGAAGATTCCAAAGGTGACTACATGACCTCAGGATAGAGCAACCGTGATAAATGCATGCCAGCTGCCAAGTGTCCAAATTTTGATCCCATGACCATGGGGATGCTGCAACGGTGGTAAATATGGAAACTGGTCATAGTCACTTTTTTCAGTGCCAGTTCGGCTTCAAACAATCACTAAAAAAATGGTTGTAAGTTGACGATTACGTATAAATATGGGGATTTTGAGGACCGTGTGTGTGTGTGTGTGTGTGTGTGTGTAGTGCACCATGTAAAAGTGTGTGCATCTGTTTGTGTCTGTCTATGTGTGTCTGTGTGTTTGTGTGTCTGTATGAGGTATACTTTCCAGAAATATGAAAAAAAAAATACTCGAAAGCATTTGTTTCCTTCAATAACAAAGGGAATCCTATTCATCTTCATCAGTCTTCTGCTTACCTTCTACCCTAGGTTGACAAATTGCACCATTGTGCAGCCGGTTCCCAAACCAGATTTCTGTAGAAAACAATAATCACACATATACACTAGCCCCACCACATTTGAATTTTTTTTTAAAAAAAAACTGATTTAAAACTAGGTAATGTGTATTGTTCCAATAGTGTGTGACCTTTCCATTCCTACGCCATAATCGTACAGATAGGGCTAGCTGATCTCATTGCTTTTAATGAGAGTAACACTTTACTAATGTTTTACTGCGATCAATTAACATGCTATAATGGGATCTACAGCAATATTATAATTACAAGTCTAATTAATTTCCATAGTTCTCTTTTCAGACTGCCCCATAGCCCCTACAAATTTACTTCGGATTTATGGAACTCATCAGAAAGGAGGAAACAATGGGACTGGAGTGAATTAAAAATAAAAAGTCTTTCCAAATTTATCCTGAGCAAGTCTCCTGCATGGTCAACTTGTTTTGTGAATAGAAATAATCCTTCTATATCAAGAAAAACTCAAAACCAAATAATTATATATAAGCTGTTCTGAAAATGTGAAGAAACAAAAGAAGAGCGCTAATATTAAGCATCTAATCTGATCATGAAATGCCTCAAGTTGAGTTCTATTCCTGATGACTCTACAGACAATAGAGCAAAATAGCTTCTGCAGTAATAACAATTGCTATGTTTTCACCAATAATTGTTGCCTTCATCTTAAAGCCAGCCTCCAATCATTTTTCTTCCCCAAAATAAAAAAAATAAGAACAGCTAATATTTAACTTGTGTCAATCTGTCAGTAATTTTCAACAGAACATAACCTGAGAAAGAAGTCATTATAAGTGTTTCATTCCATTAAACACAACTAGTTTACTGTCAAGTGAACAACCCATCTCTCCATATTTCAAGTTCACTTTGGCATTCCGCATTTAAATAGCACGGATCAGTGATTTGCTTCATTTACCAATGAAGGGAGAATATTGTAAAGTTAACAAGGTGTTTCATTGAATTTCATGAAATTTTAACATCAGACTATGAAGGATCGATAGTATAAGCGTTCAAACAGGATTGAATTCCTTTAAACAAATTCTTGATGAGCTCTGTATCTTTCTTTCATACATTTTTAACTATATAGAACTACACTTTTTAAAAATTTACCCACACTTCTAATTATTTATATCTTTTACGTCTTGTTTTCCTGGATAAAGAAAATACACTCAAAGCAATGGTATAAATATAATATTATTATTATAATATTATAATATTATTATTGGTTATAGATATTTAGGAAAATTCATAGCATAATTAGATATCCTTTAGGGCTATTTTTCTCTTGGTTTAAATATACATGCTAAGTAGAAAGTTTTCTCCAATTCCGAGTCCAGTACCCTGTTTCCCTGAAAATAAGACCTCCCTGAATAATAACCCAATTGCCCTCCCCAAAAATATTGCAACACAGCAGCAGCCATGAGGTGACCACGCTTTCCGCCTCCTGCACCTCAAAAATAATAAAACCTCCCCGAAATTTTTAGGGGGTCAAAAGAAAATAAGACTCTGTCTTATTTTGGGGGAAACATGGTAGATATGCTGGATTTCAACTACCATGATTTTTCAGATAACAGCGAGGAGTTTGAAGGGCAACAGATTATGGAAGACCCCCTTAGTTAAAGAATCTAAAACCTCACCATTTCTAAAATCAGTGTTGGAGATATCCGCTAGAATAGATAGATTTACAGATACAAAAGATTAAAGAAGATAGTAAGGAATTCTGAAGTATAATTTTCATATCAAAACATACCAAGCTATATACATCCAAGATCATACACTACAGACTCCCAGATTAAAATAATGCCCAGTTATTTTAATGTCTAAAAATTAGAGTGAAGCTAAGCTTGCACTTTCATAACTTATCCTGAAAAGAATTACATTACAGTGGCATTTAACAATTTAATTTATCCAAATAATATTTGGATAGGGGTAGTTTTATCAGATAAAGAAAACTAATTAGAAAATTGTTCATCTTCTGGTCTCCCTATTGGAATGTAAAGACATACAGCAAAACTTGTTCATGATTCTATGCAATCTACTCTGTCTGATTCCCCCCTTCTTTCTAAGGGGCACTTCAGAGGACATAAAGGTTACTTTCCCCCTCATTTATATTTTTTAATTGACTGCTGATATTTTCTTGTAGTCAGAAGGATAGGAAAAACTCCTCCAAACAGCTTATTAAGAAAAACAAGTCTTGCTTTTAGAGTACTGTTGGCCATGATTAGCGAGCACTCCTATGTTCTTGTTAAACGTAAGACGCATAAATGAAGGAATATCTTCACAACAGATTGATTATTCACCAACTCTTATCCACATCTTCACTCAACAATTTGAATTTTAATGAAAGTAAATGGAATAATTAGCATTTCAAAGTGTGTTTGATATGCTGCATTTTCTAAAAGATTGACTTTTCTCTACATTCTGTATGGAAAAGGAAAAAGACTTACAAGCGGGAGAAAAAACAAAGGCACAATGCTATGGTCTTCATTACACTAACTTAAACAGCCAGCCCTAACTGAATAATTACAAACATCAATCATGGACTATTATTGACTTTTTCCCCACCTGTATTTTATAATTCTTCTAAATAAGGTTTTTTTAAAATAATTTGCTACTAATGAGTCATACAATATAATGAAAATAAAAACCCTAAGAAAATCATAAAGGGGTATTCAACGTTGCTTAATGACCCTAACTAGGACCAGGAACTCCATCCCAAAACAAAGTGGTTGTTAAGCAGAAATATCATGTGATCACCCTGTTGAACATATTACAGCAGTCCCAGTTGTTAAGGGAATCACACAGTCATTAAGCAAGACAACATGTGATCATGACTTGTGACTTTCTGCCGACTTCCTCACTGACTTTGTTCATCAGAAGCTGGCTGGGAAGACTGCAAATAGAAATCATAGGACTGTGGGAAACATTATAAATGTGTGATGGCTTCCATCCATAAATGTGTGATGGCTGTGTGATGGCTGATTCATATGACCATGAGGATGCTGTAACAATCATAAATATAAGAACCAGTCATAAGTCATATTTTTCAGTGCCATCTTAATTTTGAACAATTACTAGATGAATGGCCATTAAGCAAGGACTTAATAGTATTTAGTATTAACTAAATACTATTCCTCATGCTCCATATAGAGAAGGAAGCTTTTTTGGCCATATGTGAACAATAATATTTCGCAATAAAGTTAATATATAAGATTAAAAATCTCATCCCAGTTGATCCTAAAGTTAAACATGCCAGTTCTTAAACAATTGAAAGTCAATATAAACATAATGGCAAATGGACACTAATAATTATAGTGCATGATATGTCAGTTCTGAAGACCATTTACTTCAGAGGAAAACTGATGATTTTCAATGAAATGCCAAAGCTGTTGCTAAAGTTCTGGTTACAACTGAACAATGTCGTGTACAAACTGATTTCCCCCTGGGACCTGTGGCTTTTTGTGCTGTATTGAACATACAGTGTATGTCTTCTCAAGCTCTAGGACTCATAAAGTCTTTCAAGATCCTCTTTAGGGATCCCAGGAATCCCTCCATAGTGGCCTTTTTTGTTGTTGTTGAATTGCACTTTTTATCTCTGAAGACATTTAAAGGAACAAAATAGGTGCTTTAAGATTTTCAGATGTTTAAGACACCCTTTTTACTCTTTAAACATCTCACTTCCCCCAAAAACAGGGAGTTATTCTGTCCATTTTAGGAGTGCAACTCCTTCAACCTGTTGCATAAAATTAGATGTGGCCCTTTCGCCAACAAACGTCATGCCGGTGATTTGGATTTAATTTTCAAATGCAAGTAGCTGAATTTGCAAGCGCCCTCCCCTCTATCTCCCGCCCCCCCCCCTCTCTCACACACACACACGCCTCCAATCTAAAGCTCACTAGATATGACTACACAGTCCAAAATATAATTACTTTACTGCAATATAACCCACTTATGCAGAAAGACTGCTATCATGCCAAATTACAAGAGGCTATCAAGGCCTCATTGTAATGGGGGACAAGTTAAAATACTTAATTGTATGATTCAAGATAAATAAAAGAATACAATTCAAAGTTGCAATATGCTTTCCTGCAGTACCCTGATAAGGCAGCCCAGCCATTTATAGCCTAATGGGTTAGAAGCATTGCCCTGGGCTTTTTTGCCACATCAAACCCTTCTTCTAAGGTCCATGTTCTAATTCTTCCTCTGTGTGTGTTTAATGCACCTTGTGAAAACTGTTAGATACACAGAATATGACATGTTTGGGAAACCTTGTCTGAAATGCATTAAAGATCCTCCACAGATGTTATTTTTGGACTTTTTTCTTCATTCACCAAAGGCATCCACAACCATAAACAACTTGTGCGGGCGAAGGAAAAAAAACAGCCTGATCTCAGGGCCAAAATACACAGATGCATTTGCTGTAGCTGATAGTTTGTTCCTCTTAGGAGATGTTGTCTTGCATTAACGATTTATCATGCTTTGACATGGAATTTTTACAGTTAGCCACCCTGAGAGTTTTGGCTTGAGCAATAGATTACAATTTGAAAAATAAATGGATGATTAAATGCAGAACATGAGAGACACAAGGCTTCTGGAAATCCTCTTATCTTATACATGATTTTCCACTGTGGATGCTCTCCATGTTCGCATTGCTACATTCCAGATTGATATCACAACTGATGCTGTAAAGTGCTCACGAAAGTGGATACCTCAGGTAAATAAAGGTGGACATATACTACTATTATCTAGGAGGACTAACAACAAAAACATTGTTTGGGTAAAAAAAAAAAGGAATGTGAGCTAATTTTTAAAAGACTAAAATGGAAAGACCACATACCCCAATGATTGCGTTCAGTTCTGCCATGGTCACTTGCTTGGCACGTTCCACAGCCTGCACCACTTGTTGCTGGTGCTATAAATGAAGATCAGAAACAGAATAAAATTATTTGCTTTCTAGTGAATTAAGCATAGGTTTTCCTAATTCTTTTTCCCTCCTCTAAAAAGAAACTAAAAACTGCATGCAGGCTTGAAATAATGTGTGCCTTAAACAGCAAGAATTCTAGGTGGACTAATCAGATAGGTCAAAGTGAGGGTTTATTTTATCTAAATTAAGGGATTATAACTGGAATTCAATATCCATTTTACTTCCCAGAGAGAAAACTCAGCTAACTCAATAGAAGCAACAGCAATCAATCCTTTACTCCAAAAATAATTGTCTTGGGTTGCAAGAACAACTGTCTGGGCTGAAGACAACAGAATACTGTGAACAAAACAATATGTTTGGAAAAGAAGGTGTGTGTTAGACCTTCATCACCAGTTCATGATTAGGAAAATACCCCCCCCAAAAAAATAATAATAATAATAATAAACCACCACACAACGTTCGGTCTTATTCTCTGCTGTTCAGATATCCACTTCCTTCTTTAGCTTTAATATTATTCAATTTGTTCCAGACTTGCTATTATTTAAGCAACAAAGGAATTAATCAAGAGCTAAAGCAACTGAAAGGCAAGAAAAATAGAAAGAAGTGGAAGAGCAAGAGAGCATAGCTTAAACATCCTGACATTATTCTGAACGTAAAGCTTTCTATATTTAAGATTATTACAACGGTAAATCTAATTCAAAACACAGCTATTGGACACTTCTTAAAGAAGCTCAAGCTACAGGAATTTTACACATAGATTTTTTTGCTCATCTTTCAATTGTTTTGGTCTCTGTAAAGCTTAAGGTATCCATTTTAAACATGTTTCCCTGAAATGTGTACACTTACTAACCAAATAAAATGTTCAGATGTTCAAAATGTTTTGAACACGAAATGCTCAAAATTCTCTCTTTCTCTATATGGGAATTAGCATTAAAAAGTAATAAGTAATCTAAAATTGAATTGATGTGGGATTATTAAATATTACGTTGCTTTAACTCTTATGAGTTCTACCTTCAAAGAATTGGAGAAACTACCGTTTTGTAAGGAGTTTGATAATTTTTGTGATAAATAATTTTAGTTCCACAAAAGAACTACAGTTTCCTCTCAACTATGGTTAAGAGCCATAACAGGCATACGGAGTTTGTTTCAGAAAAGATCAGTTGGAAAGACCATATGTTCAGTTAGAAAATGTGATTTGATGCTCAATAGTCATCCAACAGCTAAGAAGAGTATTTCACAAAACAGATTCAGAGCCTTATAAGACCAGAACAACCAATTATTTTCATCTAGGGAACGATGCTTCAAGAAGAACGAGGGTGCTAGCTAAACATATAAAAGAAACAAATTTTTCCATCCTAGCCAAATGCTAGGATAATTCCAGTTTTGCCCTACTATCACCGGCAGAAGAAAAGAAGGGTAAGAATGCTTAAATCTTTTAAGAAAAGAAGCAACTGGACATATGGCATCCTTATCAGACATGCTGAGATGAGAAATGAGGAACTGCTTTATATGTGAGGGATCTATCCATCAGACAAAAGCACTACAAAGATCTACAGCTTTACTACCTCCAAGATCTTAATAGAAATACTGAGCCTGTTGATTGCCTA
Organism: Natrix helvetica; assembly: GCF_964273705.1. Classification (NCBI taxonomy): domain Eukaryota; kingdom Metazoa; phylum Chordata; class Lepidosauria; order Squamata; family Natricidae; genus Natrix; species Natrix helvetica. The sequence continues at coordinate 69,647,855 of NC_138552.1, forward strand.
CTTTGCCAAAGAGGCAGAAGGAACCATTTCTCTTTCTCATGAGGTATTTCTACATCCTAGGTCCTGCTTCTATTTATTTCTTGTTCATTCCCCATCTAATTTCTGCACTATTGTATTGTTTTTTACATATTCAGCTTTCTGAGGTTTCGCATTATAATCTATTACTTGTTAGATCTCTTTACTTACTCTCCACCATCAGCTACTTCAATTCTTGTACTATAAAATGTAAACTAGATATATTTTTAATGTTTTTACTTGTTTACATTAGTCAATTTTATGTATAAACACAAATTGTTAAAAAGCATAAAATAAGAAAACAGCAAAAAAGACTGACAAAATACTATGTAAAATCCTGCCAGGGTGACATGGCAAATTAAGACCTACACATTGTTGCCATGAATTGTCATTTTGTTAGTAGTGATGACAGTAGATTGGTTGGAAAGCATTCTATATATATTTTTAAGACTGCCCCTTCGGTTTTTATTCTTTCTTGGTGTCTTGTTTTATTTATTCACATTTTCTTCTTCAGATCTTCTCTTTGTATTTGTATTCCTTTCTAATCTTGGGACTATTTTTGTCTAATAGTTTAATAATTGTGTGTATTGTTTTTGTTATTATTTTTATCTTACTGCGAGGAACAAATCTCCAGTTACACATTAGTCAAAGCTGGGAAATTGGTTTAACAGTTGACTGTATTTCAATACAGGCCTATAAATGGAAAAGATGTAGACATCCTCAGAACCTAACAAGGATTCTGACTTCCAAACACCTACTGGTAAATCAGTGGTGGGTTCCGGATCCCGTTGCTACCGGTACGGTGCAATGGGGCCAGGCATCCACCACATGAACACACGCAGCATGCACACACACGTGGGCAGCACGCGCATGCATACTTACCGCCTGCAATGCTCTGCGACGCCCCCGCGACGCCCCAGCTGCTCGGCAGAGCGTCGCACAGGCGCCGTACGCTCCATGAGCGGAAGCCCTGAACAGCTCAAATACAGGTAAGGAGTGCAGGCGGGAGGGTGGGCCCTCTGAAACACCATACCGGAATGGTACCCGGTGCTCCCAGCAGGCACCGGTACACCTGTACCAGGGCATACCGGTCGTATCCCACCACTGTGGCAAATAGTTCTCTCCCGCTTTCTGTCCCCAGCTCCAAGCTAAGGAGATAGAAAGGAATAGAGATACAAAATATAGAAATAAAAATGAAGATATATAACTTATCTAAAAAAATTTATAGGTGTTCCAAGAGAAGGCAATGCTTGTCTAAAAGCCGTTTTGAGACACAAAAGTAAGCAAATGTAATTCTAAATCTAATGGATGTTCCCTGACCAGTACCTCCTAAGCAAAGTTGGGCAACTATGGCCCCTTTATGATCTGTAGACTACAACTCCCAGAATTCCTAAGCCAGCCATGCTGGTTCAGAAATTCTGGAAGTTGAAATTCATAGATCTTAAAGGGGCTATAGTTGCCCACCGCTATCCTAAAGCTATGTTTCTCATCCTTGGCAATTTCAAGATGCCTGTTGGCTCAGGAATTCTGGAATTTGAAGACCACGCTTCTTAAAGCTCCTAATGTATTCCCAGATACATTGGAAGCTTTAAGATGCATGGACTTCAATTTCCAGAATTCCCCAGCCAGCAGGCATCTTGAAGTTGCCAAAGATGAGAAATAATCTCCAGATACAGTATCGTAAGATGCAGCGCATGGCAAGTCTATTTCTCTCTATCATATTTAAAATGATAAAATAAGAGTTTCTCCTCTATATTTCCATATTCTAAACTGGAGAAAATTGTTAGAAATTAAGGTAGGGTTCAGAAAAAATAAGATTAATCTTGGTCAGCTGGCAAACCCAATGTACTTCATAGGGAATTGGTAAATGCTAAAAAGTAGGAATATTTCTTTTCAGGTAAGGAATAGTTAAACAAACAAAATCAGGGACAAAAGAGTATTGTATGCAAATGCCGAAACAGCAAAACAGAGATTCTTCAGTATTATATCTGCTAATTCATTCACACAAATAAATGCCCTCAAGCAGTCTACTTGCATGAACAATAAGTAGACACAGCATGTAACAGTTATTTGTACAAATAAGCCAATGGATAGAGCTTATAAACCAATAATTATTGAGTGTCTGCAAATAAAATAATATAGATACAGCAGACAAATGAGAAATCTGGTTGAATAATGAAAAACAATGAAATGCTGTTATCCTAGAATAGATCTATTGCAGGAGCATTACACTGTATATCAAAAGTAACTACCTTACAGGAAATATATTTATCCAAAAGAATTCTTGAGGACAATCCCCACAAAAAAAGCATATATTATTAGGCTTATACAATTATGCCTCATTAAGTATTGTTTATTTGTTTCCAAATATGGTTAAAAAGAAAGAAAAAGTAGGAAATAGGAAAACAATGATGGGTCTAAAGCTAAGCTAAAGTTCATCTAGGCTCGTGATGCCGAACCTGTGGCATATGTGCCAGAGGTGGCATGCAGAGTTGTATCTGTTGGCACATAAGCCAGCTGATTTTCGGTCTTCCGGAGGGCCAGGAGAGGCCATTTTCACCCTCCCTAGGCTTCAGGAAAGCCTCCGGAGCCTGGGAAGGGTGAAAAACGGGCCCAATGGGCTATGTTCAGCCCACTTTTCGCTCTCCCCAGGTTCCGGAGGCTTTGCTGGAGCCTGTGGAGTGCAAAAACTGCCTCTCCTAGCCCCCTGGATGAAATACCAAACTCAGCATGGAGGCAAATAGTGTGGCGAGTGGGGGGGAGCATGTGGGGGTGTTGTGTGTGCATGTGCATGTGGGAGGCATGCTTTGCATTATGGGTGCCAGCACGTGCACAATTGCACTCGCGCTCTCGCATTTTTGGCACCCAACAACAAAAAGGTTAGCCATCACTGATCTAGGCCTAGGTCTATTTAGGCAGAACGCTACCAGGGAATAACAGAAATGTAAACTAGACTTAGAAATTGGAAGCGGGGTGGTGGTGGTGATAACATCCTGAAAAAGGCAATGAATATATTGCCATTTTTTGTTGCCTAGAATATTACATGAATGTATCCAAGAGATCACCAGGAATGTTCATAGTTATTCTGAGTCATGTTGAGCTTAAAATATAATTAAAATACAAAACTTCCAGGTACAAATTAAGATCTATTTAATCACATGCAATTTCAAAGAACTGATGTAAGACACACAGAACGTGTATTTATATAGAATGGAATTCCATAAAGCATGAACAAATGTAACCAATTGCCAGTGAAGGTTAAATAGTAAGAAGACAGGCATATTTAAGCTGAAGCCATCTTGCCGATTCTGGAAATTCTAAGCTTACTAAAACTCGAACAACTAGTTTAATACAAACAAAAACCTTCATATAAATCTTTGCTATTGACGATGTTGCATAACATTTTTTTTTTAACCCATATTTACCAGTATCGCTGGAAGATAAAAACAAAGGCAATAGAAATGCATTATTCGATTTTGCTATTGTAAGATGGTGGCCAGGCATTCCCTGTAATCATAGTGCCACTGTTTCCCCAAAATGATCCCTATTATTATAAATACTGTAAATGCTGATTCCTTCATCTTGTCCTCCCTAGCTTGTCCTCACCTACTACTGGTTACATCCACATTTGGAAAATAAGACAGTGTGGCCGTGATGAAATTTAAAAACAATTGCCACCGGTTCTCTGGGCGTGGCTTGGTGGGAGGGGAGGTCATGTGACTGGGAAAGTGTGGCCAACTTTTTAAAAAAATTTTAAAGCATTTTTACTATCTATTCGCCCGAACTGGTAGTAAAAAATGCTTTCAAAAGTGAAAAAAAAAGTTCCCATGATCGCACAGCACAGTTGAACTCCCCCCCCCCCATTTTAAAGCATTTTTTTACTACCGGTTCGGGCAAATAGATAGTAAAAAAAAAAAAAAGATTCCCACGATCGGACAATGCAGCTGATTGTCATGGAACCTTTTTTTCAGTTTTAGAGCATTTTTTTTTCTGTTTAATCGCCCAAACCAGCAGGAAAAAATGCTTTAAAAAGTGAAAAAAAGCTGAGCCATGCGATCCTTGGCAGCTTTTTTTTTTTTACTATTGGTTCATAGAACCAACAACAATTATCCCTACAGTACTGCGAAATGGTAGCACTTTACCACTGCAGTTTGGTCTAGTGTTTAAGGCCCCCTCCTGGAAACCAGGAGACTATGAATTCTAGTACTGCTTTAGACATGAAATCTGGCTGGGTGTCCTTGGGTCAGTATCAGAGGTGGCATTCAGCGGGTCCAACGACTTCTGGAGAACTGGTAGTGGAATTTTTGAGTAGTTTGGAGAACAGGTAAATACCACCTCTGACTGCCCCAACCTCATCTATTCTCTTCCTCCCGAGTCCCAGCTGATTGGGAGGAAATGGGGATTTTGCAGTAACCTTCCCCTGGACTGGGGAGGGAATGGAGATTTTGCAGTATCCTTCCCCTGCCATGCCCACCAAGCCATGCCACGCACACCAAGCCACACCCACAGAACTGGTAGTAAAAAAAATTGAATCCCACCACTGCTCAGTATCTCTTTCTCAGCTCAGCTCAACTCAACCAGCTATTGTTGCGGGGAAAATAGAAGGTGGAAGGAGTATTAAATAAATTTTCCATCTTTCTAAAACTAATAAAGGTGGGATATAAATAAAAACTCAAAGCTTCTTGTAGAAGTCCGTCAATAACATGTTAATTCCCTACACAACTCAGAGCTCAGATTGAATGCTAGGTTCTAGATTTTAGAGACAATATGAGGCACCAATCTCTGCAGAGAATTGGGAGGGAGGTTATGTGGAGATGACGCCAAGGAGTACTTTCCTGCTCATAATAGCATAGGAGTTCAAACAGGGCTTAATATGTTTAGGAAAGCTTAGCCTAATAAGATTACTTCTAATCAATGTTTGGTATATTAGACAACAGAAACTTCCATCTGACACAATTTATCAGCACCACTCAGGGCAATGCTAATAGGTTGGGACTACATTAATTCCCAGATAATCCAAAAGCTGAGAAGCATAAGGAAGGTTTAATCGCATCCTCTTTCCAAATCTGAGGTCTCCTTTCAGTATTTGGGCAATAATAGAAAGGTACACAATTCTTACACTTTAAGCAATTATTGCTAGGCATTAATGTATGCATTTTTGAGTACTTGTTTAGTCTTCAAGGCAATTTGGAATCCATCTGACTTTGCACATATTTTGAAAATAATTTTAAATATTTAGAAAAATAGATGTAACCAAAAATATCGGTAGTACTCCACAAAGAGTTAGCCAATTTATTCATTTATTTCTTTAAAAAAATGCCTTAATACTACATAGCGGCAGAAAAAATGATTTAGGAACTAAGGGATTTATTTTATGCTGATGGGAAATGGGTGAGTTAGAGCATATAGGGGGGAAAGCAGGTTATAAATATAGTAATAGACATGTAGTCAATTATAAAGAACTGGATAAAGAGAAATCAAAGACATTGTATTAGTAAGCACATGAAAAGTAAAGAACATCTTTATTCTATCACATGATAAAATATACAGATAAATTTGATGAATTTAGATGTGTATATTTAGGGGGGGGAAGTGGGCCTGCGTAAATTAATTCTGATTCTGAATCACAGATTGAGAGAAGGCATTATTTTTTTCTTGAGTTTGCAACCTGAAAAGAAACGAATTTAATATGAGCCTGTTTCAAGATTCAATCGGAAAATAAGGGGGGAAACAGCTATAAAATTTGCCATAGGCAATAGAAGGGGGGCATCTCAAAACATTTCACTAACTTTTGACAGACTTGCCAGACTATCTTTAAAAAAAAATCATTTTGCTGAAAAAGTTTAACTGAGCTGAGAAAGTGAATGAAGCCGTAGCAAAGTTAGTCTTTCCTTCCTAAGAGTACTGATAGGCAAGACAGTAGTAAAATACAGGTAATCCTTGACTTATACCAGAGATGTCCAAACTTGGGAACTTTAAGACTTGTGGACTTCAACTCCCAGAATTCCCCAGCCAGCATGGCTGGCTGGGGAATTCTGGGAGTTGAAGTCCACAAGTCTTAAAGTTCCCAAGTTTGGATACCCCTGACTTATACCCACAACTGAGCCCAATATTTCTGTTGCTATATGAGACATTTGTTAATCGAATAGCACACCATTTTATGATGTTTCTTGACATAGCTGTTAAGTGAATCACTGCAGTTGTTAAGTTAATGACATGGCTGTTAAGTGAAACTGGCTTTTCCATTGACTTTGCTTTTCAGAAAGTCACAAAAGGGATTCAACATGACCCTGGGACACTGCAACAGTCATAAATACGAGTCAGTTGCCAAGCACCTGAATTTTGATCACATGACTCCTGGAAAGCTGCAATAGTCGTAATTGTCACCAAACACCAATTCTCTACTATCATAAATGCAAATGATCCGAAAAAAATAATAATATCATAGTTAAGGAAGATGGATAGGAATGAAATCAAGACACTCGTTACTTGCAGAGGGAATTTATTATCATCCATTCTACCTATATAAACCAATGGGAAAGATTTAATTTGTACCTATTGGTAATGTTGCTATATTGCAAGTTATAGAGACAGAGTACATACTCTCATTCATGAACTATTTAGCTTCATAGCAGTGATCTAACTCATGTTCTTATTAAATTCTCCTCAATCTTCCAATATATTTTAAATATATAAATAAGAATGCTTTGAACATCTTGATGAACTGTAATTACTCGACATTAAATTGTTGTCTAAGTCTTCTTCCTTTAAAATAAATACCTAATGAGATTACAAGCTTTTGCAAGGAATCAGGCACAAACTGGACCACAATAAATCATGTAGAGTGCCACAATTACACCATAACCTACTTTCTGCCCAATGCTGTATTACAGCATGACTCTGGAAAAATGCACCACAAATAAGTTGTCATAAATATTTATGTCAAATCTGCACTTTATTAATGCTAATGTGTGGGGTATGCCCTTCTTACTCTGCATTATAACTCCTGGAAGACTAGAGTTCTCATTCTATAATATTCACATCACTTCTATGACAAATATGCAGTATACCGTACTAACAACAGGATATGAAATTGTTGAGCTTTTCTTTTACCTTATAAAGCATTTCTCAGATTTCATGTTGAGTATTGGCCAAAGGCTAATGCTACACTATTCCCATCATAGGCCAGCTAATCATAGTAAACTTACCATTAGGGCACAGTTGCAAAAATATTTTTACAATTGGGGTAATTGCTCAGAGTAGAAACTGCAGCATTTCCAAGTGAAAAAGAACAGTATGGAAAAGAAGATAGTGCAACAACGTATAGGGATATTTTGGTATCAACATATTCATGTGCAAATTAAATATTAGCCTTTTTTTAAAAAAAAATCAGAACGCCTGTAACACTCATCTACTATTCTGGGCATCCTGAAGAGAATTGTGACAGTTATTTCTCAGTCACACATAAATTGACATCAAACATACTGGAAGCCATGTCTGGCAAAGAAAACCAGGCCAGATATTCTGAAAGTCTTCGAGATTTCCATATGCTGATAAATTTCTAAAACAACATTTCTGAAAAAGAGAATGGAGATTTTACATTCCTGATTATTACTGTATTGATAAAAACAAAGTGGAAAATAGATAACAGGAAGATGAAAAATGTAAAAAACTAAGAGACAATCTCAGAAATTTTAGCCAATTTATACTCTAATAAAAGGATGTCAGTTTGCTATTACGTTGTATTGCGTGCCTCAAATCTGAATTAAAAAGATGTGGTAAAAGAGGAAGAAAATACATTTTCCTAACAAAGTATGGTATATTCTTAATAGGAAATAACTATGCTTTCCCCAACACAATTATATAGGTTTACAAAAAGTTGACAAAAAAGAAAAACAGTCTCTGGACTCTATTAAATAGTACATTCAACACTTTTCCAACATGCATCAACTAAATGTATCCTGTATTATTGTGTTACATTTAATGTAATATTTTACATCCAATCTCAGATAGGTCTCTTGCAAATGTAAATATAGAAACTCCCTCTTTTCACCATGCTTTTTCATGGTGTCCTTTCATGGTTTCCTGTTGTTTATTCATCATGCCCGCTTCTTGAATGAGAAGCAAAAACGTCTTTAAAGGAAAACAATGTCTAGTTGCTTTTTGAAAAAGCACCTTTGGGACAACCGTGACCTGCCTGACTGAGAATCTCTATAGACATCTATCTTTTCACAATAAAGCTCTAACAGCAAAGCTGTCCTTTCTCCAGGCACGATGAAAAAACAACAGGAAACCATGATAGGACATCCTGCCAGTGGCCCTTAAACATGCTATTGTAACTATACGCTAAACCCTGATTTGTTTATTCTTTAAAAACATCTCACAAGCTAAAGAATGGGATGAATCAAACACAACCCTAAGGAATATACATATATACATACATACATAAATTCACACACACACACAAATCATTTCATACAATATACAAGAGGCAAAATGAAGTATTAGACTACAGTTTCACAAGACAAGTCTATGATATCTATACACAATAATAATAATAATAATAATAAGAAGAAGAAGAAGAAGAAGAAGAAGAAGAAGAAGAAGAAGAAGAAGAAGAAAGAAAGAAAGAAAGAAAGAAAGAAAGAAAGAAAGAAAGAAAGAAAGAAAGAAAGAAAGAAAGAAAGAAAGAAAGAAAGAAAGAAAGAAAGAAGAATGCTATGTCCCAGAGATATCCCTTGGAATAGAGTTATTGAAAATGCCAGCAATTATGGCACCTTGGCTAAGAATTTGGGGATTTATAGAATATTCCTATACTTGGAAGGCAGTATGTTAGGAATATCACTCTAGGTCCTTCCTCACTGCTATGGTCTAGACCAGTGATGGCTAACCTTTTTGTTGTCGTGTGCTGAAACACCCATAATGCGATGCGTGAATGACTACGCCATGGCCCTGTGCAAGCATATGCAACCCCCTTGAACCCTGTTTTGGGCCTAAAAGGCCTCCTGCAGCCACCTGAAAACCAAAATGGGGTGCCGGGGTGTTGCACGGCCCCCCCAAAATGCAATGCAAGCACCCCCCCACATTCACCCCGCACATGCACAGTAGAGATTTGAAGACCAGATGGGTGGAGGGAGGCACGCACGCATACTCAGTGGAACTGGGCTGGGGCAATGGCTGGTGTGCCCACAGAGAGGGCTCTGTGTGCCATCTGTGGCATGCGTGCCATAGGTTCACCATCACAGGTTTAGACCAGAAGTAGGCAACGATGGCCCCTTTACAACCTGTGAACTTCAACTCCCAGAATTCCCCAGCCAGCATGAGGCCCAGTCCTGGTCCAGACCTAGAAGATCTACTGCTAATGACATCATGATCTTTCTGTTCTTTTTCTTCACCCATATTATGGCAAGGGAACTCATGAAAGTGATAGCAGCAGTATGAATAAAAAGTAACCGCTTCTACCAGTTCCCTTTGTGGCAAGCAATTAAATGGTAACATAGCAAATGAGGCTCCCCAGAGAGAAGAAAACCATCTTAAAGATGGTTTTGGATGAAATGTAATCAACACTTACACTATATCATGCCAACTCAGGTGCAACAGCGAAATTATTATTCCTTCTGCATTATTTCTGGCATTACATGTTTTTAATGTGATCTCACAAAGAAGAAATTTACAAAGTTTAATAACCCTTCTCTAACTATAGCACCAGTCTGATAAAAATGATAACAAGAGCAGCATCTAAACACAAACAACTACATCTCTAGAAGGTAGAATTGAAGAAAAAATACTATTTTCAATAACTACTGCCATTCAGTAGGACAACCAGGTATTTACCCTAACTTTTAGTTTGGTTCTAATGTGCAAAATTAAAACAACTTTAGAACAATAACATAATGTAGAAGAATAAAATATAAAGTACTAAATGATAAAATGTAAGAAGCTGATCAAACTGTCCACTGTCATAACCAATTTGTCTTCAAGATCATTTATATTCTTGAAAAGTTCTACAGATTACTGGTTAAATTGCCCTGAAAATAATGTGTACAATAGTGACATAGTAGGAGTTCAACCTTAACAAGAAACCCCTGGTGAATTTGATGATGCTCTCTTGCATCAAACAAGCCACTGATCTCTTACAAAGTTAACAAACAGTGCAACGAGTTAACCTGGCACTATTATCAGTGCATGCAGTCAACAGCATTTTGTTCATTTTTCCAACAGGCACAATAAAGAAATGAATGATAATATTTTCCAGCCTCTTTTAAATTCCTTTGCAATTATACTTTATACTAAAAAAGAAAAGAAAAAGAAAAACCAAACCTCAGGGAGTGTTTTCACCAGACCATAATGCTTCCATCTTCTAAACTACAGGCTTCAAACACAACTTCTTTAAGCTGCTTCTATTCTGATAGTCACAAATAAAATAGCCCATCAAGTGAAAAAGATTCATTACTTTTTCAGACCTTTTGTCCATAAAGTGCTCATGAAGAATATTAAGCCATTGTGATTTCAGCTAGGCTCACTATGAACACACTCTTTCTTCTGGTTTTTACTGTGAGTCAATTGGGTAGCTACAACTTCTCCAATGAGCCAGTGATGAACTCATGGTGTATGAACAGAGGCTAGGCAGTCACCTGGTAGAAACAATTAGTTCTGCCCTAGCTCTCCCTTCTCCTCCAGCTTGTCCAGAAGAAGGACCAGGCTTGCAGGCACTTTGATCTCTTCCAAAATAGTCCTTAGGGGACAAAAACATCAAAGAAGCCTAAGATACCATCTCACAATTCTTCTGAACTTGAATTTTTGGAATGTGCTTCTCCTTACTCTATTTGCCAAGAAAAGTTACACAGTGATTTGGATTCAAAACTCAAAAAAAATATTCAGGTGCAAAAGCCTGCCTTCACTTCTTCAAAACTGCTGCAGCTCCTTCAGGGATTGCATCACTGGCAACCATAGGCTCTGCACAAAGAAGCTAGGCAAAGATGAAGTTGCAGAGACAGCTAAGTGTGTGTTCTGGTGCACTTTTAAGCCACTTATTGATTACTAATTAGAAGCACTGCAAAGCCCAATTTACCATATATTGTATAACTCAGAGGGACAAATTATCCAGTAATGTACAGATAGTGCAAGCCTTAAAGTTATCATCTATGGATTGTTTATAGCCATGACCTATCATCTTTTTTTATATTATTTATACTCAAATGAGTTAATTCTCTTCCTAAAGTCTCCATTCTTAAATATTCACTTATAAAAAAAAAAACCCACCAAAATACTGTAACTGGAGAGAGTTCCATTGAACATGACTATTGCACAAGGTTAACTTACAAAAATTTAGTGACCAAAGTGGAATCTTCAACTTTTAATTAAAAATGCAAACAAACTAGCAGAGAAAATGATACCATGGAATCTGTCAGAGTTAAATAGCAATTCCACCAAAGTGAAAGAAAAAAGGAAACACAATATCTGCATGATTATTTTTCTTATTATTTAACATTTGAAAATAAATATTGTAACATATAAAAGACACAAGTTATGTCATTTACTTATTTGAATCGGCAAATGTTAGCATTGTTCTTCTATTGGTGAAAAAAAAACCTTTCATAGCTCTCTTTCACCACAGAAAATCTATTGACAATCCAAGTAAAAACAGTAAGCAGTAAAATTCCATATCATAACATTTATTTTCTTGTTTGCTGTAGAATCTTTCATTTTTCAAAACCATACCACATGCTGTTTTGTCCTTTTCAATTTCTTACAAAACCTTTTAAAAGGATTTCTAAGCGTTGCATTCCTTTCTAAGATATCTAATACTTTCTATACTGGAACATCAATGCTTCTAAGATTGAGGAGGAAAAAAACACCCCGAGGAACTCTAATATTCCATTAAATGTGCTACTTCAACACTATCGAAGCTAGCAGCATCAATAGCAATGGAGCCAATGGACATTGGTGCGCAGTGGCATCATTATAGCAATCCTGCAATTGGGTCCTTGAATCCTGACGTCTGCATAATGCCACTATGCATATTTTATCATTTGCCTCTCTCCTTCCCCTCCCTACAGACCACTCACAAACAAGACATCAATTCATTTAATTAAGAAACACGCAAACAAACAAACAAATTCATGATTATGATGAGGAAATTTTGCCTTTTTTAATCTAACATTCTCTGGTTTGTTTGTGGAGTAGAAATGCCTACAAGAAGTCCCATTTAGTTGGTTGGGGTTTGTGAGAGATTACAGTTCCAGTATCATCATGGCAGATGGCAGCAAATGGATGACCTTGTTAAGAGACCTTAAATCTGGCTAGTAAATACTCAGGGGTGGGGGTGTCACTGAGAAATCCCAGGGCTACAAACTAGATGGGGAAAATCCAGGAAGAACATAATAGAAACCATTTTAGTTTAGAAAGCTACTTGCACATATCCACCCCATTCACCAGAAACTTAACTTGAAGTAATCCTTAAAGCAGCTAGGAAAAGCTGTGATAAATTCATCCCTATGATAGCTGCTTCTACTGGTAGTTCTCCCTTAACAATGACAGATCTCCCTAGAGCTGCTTATGACCTACTTTTGAAGTTTTGATGGTCTCCCTCACATTTTGGGTAAATGGCTTACATTTACAGACATTTGCAGCATTGTACAATCTCACAAAAATATCCATTGGGGAAAATGGTTTCACTTAATGATCATAGTGCTTGTTTAACCACTGCTGCAAAAAAAAGGTATTAAAATTGAGCATGGTTACATGGTGATCCACTTAACTTAATTTATGACCATAATTCCGGGCTCAATTATGGTTAAAAAAAAGTCCAGGACTACCTGTAATTTTCTGCACAGGGGATCCATTTTGAGCATGCACTGGGTAGTAATCTTTCTCAAAACGTCACTTTGGAGACCCCCCCCCAAATCCCACCCCTGGTTGGCCCTGCCCACCCTGCCCAACCCCTCCCAGGCATCCCCATGTGGCCAGTTTTGGATGCAGGTAAGAGCAGGGCTCTGGGAGGGTGAAAAACAGGCCTACCGGAAGTTCAGGAAAGCCAGAGGCAGGGCCATTTCTGGCCTCCAGAGGGTCTCCGGAGCCTGTGGAGTCTGTTTTCGCTCTCCCGGAGGCTCAAAGAAAGCCTTCAATGCCCAGGGAGGGCAAAAATGCCCCGTCCCTGGTGGTGCCGGAGGCGACTAGACCATGCCCACCATGGCCACGCCCACACAACGACTGGGCAGAGAACCCCTTGCTAAAAATTTTGAAGCACACTCCTGGTCATAAGTCACTTTTTTCAATGCCACTGTAACTCTGAACAGTCACTAAGTGAACTCTTGTACCTGTATTAATGCTGAAACTGACAATAGGAAGTAAGAACGACCTAACATAATCTTTACAAGCGCCCCAAAAAACACGTGTAGTAAATTCTTTGGGGCACATATCCAGGGTATCAATGGAACCATCTTTCTCCAATGGAAAACATGCCCCACTCATGCTTGGCCGATCCCATCGGCCAAGAAATATCAGCTGGTGGAATCCAGGAAAAGAGCTTTGTCTGCCATGGTCCCTAAGGAAGAACACATAGCTAACATTATGGCTGGTTCGGAGAACCTCCAAATCCCACCCCTGGCTGACCCCACCCACCCCTCCCCTACCAGGAGTCTCCACGCGGCCCGTTTGGATGTGAGGTAAGTGCAGGGCACACACGGAGGCTCAAGGAGAGGGGGAAGGGGCCTCACGGAAGGCCTCTGGAACCCTGGGGGAAGCAGTTTTCGCCTTCCCAGAGGCTTAAGGAAAGCCTCCGGAGCCTGGGGAAGGTGAAAACGCACACCCCCACCCCTCCAAAACCAGCCATCGTGCAGGAGGCTGACCCTGGCCATGTCCACCCAGCAACCAGGCAGAGAACCCGTTGATGAAATTTTTGAAGCCCCCAGCCCTCTGGAATATCTGCCACAGGAGGTAAGATCCACCCCCTTTCTTTAACTTTCAGGAAAAGCCTTAAAACCTGGCTATGCCAGCTGGCATGAGATCCTGAAGAAGAAGCTGTTGGCTGGAGATGGTTGGTGCATTAATAGAGAATGTCCTTCACCTTTCCCCTCCAAACCCATGTTTTTAATTTGTTTTAATAAATGTAGTTTTTAATTTGTTGTTATATTTATAATTGTTTTGATATGTGTACATTGTTTAGATATTTGGAAATAAGATGATTGGAATCACTTTGAACTATGAAATGAGTGGCAAATAAATTTGATACTAATAAATAAATAAAAACCTTAGATACTGATTCTGAACTTTTGCTAGACTCTCAACTTTCCTTGAACTCTCACTTTCTTCATTCTGGTCTGTCTTCTAACAGGACTATCAACTGATTTTTATAGCACATAGCAAAATGAACATGGGGTATTATATAGAGATATAGATAACTAGATACATAGGCACACATATACACATATACACAAAATTTATATAGCCACCCATTTCACAAGAACTGACTCTGTGGCATACAACAAAGATATAAAACAATAAACATGTCAAAAGGTCATCATTAAAAGTTTCAAAAGCATGAAGTACACAAGACATCATTTTATATTTTTATCTATATCAAATTTATATGGCCATCTATAATCCTTGGGGGGTTAGTTTGTCAAGTTAACAAAGGTAACAAAGAATCATTATAAAATTTGGATTTTGGAATAAAGCAAAGAGTTTCTGACCCAAAAGTACATAAAAATTATCTCTCAGCCATCTATTCCGCATTAAAAGAAAATCCCAAATATATAATTTAAGAAGAACGCACACTTAACATTTGGCTTCATGGAAATAGAAAAACAAATATGGAAATTTCATGAGATATCACATTTCAACCCCCATTTCCCCCTTTATAAGAATCCCATATCTCCTCATCCTATTCCATGAATGTGTCAACCTAAAATCAGAGCCAAAATAATGACACCAGTGTCACTTTGCCACTAGCTAAGCCCATTGTTTTAAAACAGCTCCTGCATCTTTTAGATTAAAAAAGCCATGGCTTTATCTATCATGGTCAGATGCCACCTATCTCTTCACTCTTCTGCGTGGCAGTGTTGTGCCTGGTAGCATCCATTATTCCTTGGCTCTCTCTCTTTAATTACAGCTTGTAACTAGATACTGCCCAAATGCTCTTCAAATGGACCATATGTTTGCATTCATTTACAACAGAATAACACTAATATAGCCTAATAAAGGGAACACTTAGCCTGGATGTGGCTGGCCTAGTTGTCAACTCCACCTCCAATTCAAATCTGGTAAATTACTAAATAAATCTTTACCCATGCAAGGTAGAGCTGTGAAATAATAAGCTAAGAAATAAATGTTAGAGATTCAATATTCTGCATTTCTCAACTGTGTTCCACTCTAAATAGAGTTCATTTGTGGATATGATTTTTAAAAACCTTTTAAGAAAGAGAAGTGAGAGAATTTGACACATTTCAGCAATGAGTAGCACAATTCTAGGAAGACATTGCTTAAACGAAAGTCTGTGGTTATTGCCATTTAAAAATATGTTTCCTGTGGACACCAGATGTTTGATGGTGAAAGGAGAGAGCAGGGTGGTAGCACTGAAAAGGAGAATATTCTAATTTAGTTTCCAGTATGAATTCCTTGTTCACAGTACTGGGAACATGCCTATGTGTAGAGCAGAGGGGAGACTAATATAACCCTTCAGTTAATGTTTTCCTTCTAGAATTCAACCTAAAATATATTAGAAAATCTGATATGTGCCCTTTTCAGAGTCACGTTATCCCAATTAGGCAAGTATGTGACAGGATGTACGAAAATTGGGGGGGGGGGGGGAGAAACACAGAATCTTATATAATTAGCACCCAAGAGATTCCCAAGATGCAGAGATTTATCCTTAAATACCTGTTTAAGAAATCAATAAGATCAAGCAGTACAAGAAGGCACTTTGTATTGTTGATCATCTGCTGCAGGTGTATTTGTAATTTTAGTGGATAAATCAATAAATACTGCCCACCTCTATTTTCAAGTTTGCTCTGTTGCTTATAAGTGGAAGAAAAACTGATTGTAAATTGGGATACTACATAAAAATGGGCAGAGAGATATATCCTCTGAATTCCAAAGAGAAACATTCAAAAGCAGCAATCACCAATGTAAGTAAAGAAACTACAAATCTAGAAGAGAATGTTTAGTATTCTTAACTACTAGCATGTTTCACATTACAGACTTGACACAAACTCATTCAGGGGACTATTAGCCTTTTTACTAGAAACTCAAGCTCTATTAATTGGAAACAGATAAAAAATACTGACTCAGGATAGATATTATGAGTAAACTAAGTTCCAAGAAACGTACACCAAGAAGTTTCATTTAACATCAAAAACTGAGTATTCAGCACTCCTTGCCCGAAAAAAATACTCTTGCTTCTTTCTTCCTCCCCAAAGCAAAACTTTTTCTTGATATGAAGAATTGTGGGTGGGAGGGGAGGAGGTGAATAGAGAAGGACACACCTGTATTAATCCACTTATTGCCTAGAGCATCATATTTTCTGCCAAGAAAACTGCATAAATCACAGCTTTCTAGCAATTTTTCAATATCTCCTATTAGATACCAGCTTGACAGGCTCATATTTTTGAGCACCAATGTACTGGCATGACAGGCAAACATTTGTATAAAGTAGCCTGAACCTAACTGGCATTGCAGCAAGATGAAACACTATAGGATGCAGCTGTTTCAACTGGTTTTACAAGTCAAAATTGCCCTTCTCGTATTATGATGTTAGCAACTAAAGCAGATTTAAAGGAAAGAGAACAAAGACTATGTCTATGCAAGGAGGACAACTGTCAGTGGCTTTTTCCTATATAGCTTGATAAAGTCTTGCTTATCAGTATTACTCCACTTATTTCTTGTCAAGGGGAAAAAATAAGGCAGACGGTATGTTTTAAGATTACAACTCCTACTATCCCAAACCATTGGCATTGCTGACGAGGGCTGGTGGAAGTTGTAATCCAAAACATCTGAAGGGCACCAGGTCAACAACTCCTGTAAAAAGATTGCCTATAATTTTCTCGTCCAGCCTGCAGCTTCCAGAGCCACCCAGCTGGCTGCTGTCACAAACTGAATCCCGAGTCCTGCTTGCTTTTGCTTTGGTGCTAAGTACTCAAGGCGGAGATGCTGCTGGCACAAATAAGGTAGATCACGATTTTAAAATTGCTTCATGCGTCCACAGAATGACCAAGTTAATATTAACCCAATGGGGCGGACAAAGAGTGAAACCCACAGAAAAGGGGAATGTAAAGACTTTCAAGCTTTGTGTTGCCCCGTAGCCCTTGGCTCCTCTTTAGTTAAAGCAATTCCCTATAATTTGAGGTCAGCACACGTAAACAACCACCCTTACCTCCTGGGATAAGAACGGGATGACCTGGGCACATATGGCATTCAGCCTCTTGACAATTTCCGCCTATGGATGAGAAAGAAAAAGTAAGTGAGCAACAAGTTGCCAGCATATAATTGTGGTCACAATATAAAAAGAAAGTGCATTTAAAGTGGTGATTTAGATAAAGACAGCTCAGCTCTTTGGACTGACTCCAGATGTTATAATGGCATACTTTTCAGTTTGCACTACAGCAGCTACAGTAGCTTGCATGCTTGAGAAAAAAGAACCACCAGCGGTTTGAGGTATGTGGTATCTTCCACATTTGCAATAAAAATCCCCGTTCAGTTCAGAACGGGTGGGTAATCTGCAGTTTATGGGTCACATGCAAGCTCCTAATCCCCCAAACACCCACAGACTGTGTCATTAAATGCTGGTGGCAAAACCGCTGACTTCCAGCTGCAGAAATTTTAGTGATTTTTCACATGAGCATTTTAACCTTCAAAAGGGCTTAATAAACCCTTTTCTCCCTTTGAAACCCCTAATCAAACAAAACTGACTGAAAACACTTGATCCCATCCCTGATCATATTACTCTGTTTCCAGACACATCCTTGGAGTCTAAACAACTGGGGGGGGGGGCTGGGGGGGAGAGAAAGTGTTTCTTTTCTCTAGCAGAAAAAAACAACAACCCAGTTACCTGTTACTGGTATACAATAACAGTAGCTGAGGTTTCTCCCGATATTTACAGTTCCCATAGGAGTCTAATTCTACTTGAGTTCATACCTCTTGAAAAGTAGGAACAAGGCTAGCTTCAGGGGACTCTACTACCTCAGAATGGAAAGCTTGGCCTTACTGTTAGATCAAGAACAGAGATTCATTATCCAAATTGTGAGTTGCGCAGTTGCTCAGGCGAGATGGGCAGCTGTATAAATCAAATCAATAAATAAATGGCTAGGGCAATGATGGCGAACCTTTTTGGCACCAAGTGCCCAAACCGACACATGCTCCGGAAACCCAAAAACCAGCTAACTGGTGTGCATGTGCACACCAGACAGCTGGTCTATGGATTTCCAGCATGCGCATGTGCAACCGGACAGCTGCTCTTCGGTTTCTGGTGATCCAGTGTGCGCACGAAGACCAGCTGGCCAGCATGCATGCATGTGCCAGAAATCAGAAGAGCAGCTGGCGACAGCATGCGTGCCCGCAGAGAGAGCTCTGTGTGCCACCTCTGGCACGCGTGCAATATATTTGCCATCATGGGGCTAGGGTAAGTAACCAAAGACCCAAGGCCATCTATAAGCTCAAACCATCTATTTTCTATAGACTCCAGAATTATTCTGATCATACTTTGTGGCATAATTTCTTGCTATTTTAAAAGGGGAAAATATATTTTAAAAAATCTCTGAAAAAGAAAACTTCAGAAATTTCCAAATTCAAGCACTTTGTAATGTCATCTCACTACTGTACCATCCAGCTATATATATGTCTTCTGTGAAAATGTATACCATTTTGTATATCTCTTTTATCTAAGTAAAATTTCTCTTCGAGTCCCCTTGAAAGTGTTTCTTTTTCCTGTTATTTTCTTTCTTTATGTTAAGACACAGCTGAGAGTTTCAACTTGGTGGTATATTTTCTGCTCTGTGGAATGTATTCTAGCTAAGATTCTGCCACTATGTTTTTAAGTGACTCCAAATATTCTGAAGAGATATGACTGTGTTCACTTCGCCTTTTCAATGTTATGTTTTACAGACCCGTCATCTTCCAATTGTCTTCTCTTTTGAAGTCAAATGTATGCAGGACCTTCCTTTGCTCTTTTCTTACATATTAAATATGATGGGTATGAGACTTATTTCCACAAGATTCAAAAACATTCTGACATTCCATACTGAATCATAATATGCATCAGCTAGTTCTATGTAGCTTTTCTCAGCATCACAGACATTTCAGGTAGCAGGTAGTCCTCAACTTACCCCCATTTGCTTAGTGACCGTTCAAAGTTACAATGGCGCTGTTAAAAGTGACTTATGATCGTTTTTCACACTTATGACCACTGCAGCATTTTCTGTGGTCACACAATCAAAATTCGGATTGTGTGACTTGGCAATTGGTTCATATATTTGACACTAGCATTGTCTCAGACTCATGTGATCGCCTTTTGTGACCTTCTGACCAGCAAAGTCAATGGGGAAGTCAGATTCACTTATCAACCATGTTATTAACTTAACAACTGCAGTGATTCACTTAACAACTCTGACAAGAAAGGTCATAAAGTGGGGCAAAGTTCACTCAACAGCTTAGCTAACTTTTGGCCTCATTTATGGTCATAAGTCAAATACTACCTGTATAAAATTTTCCTTCCTTTAATATAAGTGGAACATGTCTTTACCCTACTTTTTTAATTTCCTGAAACATTTTTTCCAGCATTGGATACAATCTAACGCCTATTAA
Source organism: Natrix helvetica (assembly GCF_964273705.1). Classification (NCBI taxonomy): domain Eukaryota; kingdom Metazoa; phylum Chordata; class Lepidosauria; order Squamata; family Natricidae; genus Natrix; species Natrix helvetica. Next base: position 69,667,667 of record NC_138552.1, read on the forward strand.
TTTTCCTTTAGACTTCATTTAAGGAACTTTCCTTCTATCCTTTACGTTCTATAATGTCAGTATAATTTCTTTTCTCTTCCTAACACATCTGAGATCTCTCAGCTACACCTCTCTAGTGGAACTATGCATACAATAGGCCAATTTCACACACACACACACACACACACACACACACAAATGGTAGGAAGCTTATAACTGCCCATTGAACCTTTTTACTTCTAGGATAGCAGAGTAATATTTTTTTTCCATACCCGCATGTGTAGAATTCAAACTAGTACAACTTTTGTAAATTTGACAACTGAAAATTATAAAAATATACAATGCTTACAATGGTATTAGAAATGACATATGACAGTAAGGTACAGCCTCCCTCTCTATCTCAAAAAAAAGGATACAGATACCAAGATGGACATGTAAGTCCTACAAAGTCTTACAGAACCTATAAGAAACCAAACTTCATTGCACCACTTGATACTTGATCCAGGCATGATAGACTGAGACACTGCTCAGGCGGTATTTCTTTCTCTTCAGACTGCATTCTCTTAAAAGGCCAGACATGCAATTTGGGTGGTCTGGAGACAAAGACCTATATTTTTGGAAGGTCAGGTGTGGAGCGTAGAGCTGGCCACAGTCATTGTATGCTTTAACTGCCTCATGTTTTGATAACTGTGCTATAATGTGCTCTACTGATGAAAGTTAATTTTTGAAACTGTCCAAAAAAGTACACCTAATACAAAATATAAAGCAGGTGTTGTAATAACATTTTAAAAATAACAAAGCTAGAAGGAAAAACAAGAAAAAACGTATCTGGAAAAGATATAGTTTGAAAATATGAGGAGACGGTGATGAGGTGGTCAGGATGGGAAACAAAAACAGTAGAGGCATTGACATCACAAAGACAAAATAAGTTATGACGAAAACGCCACTGATTTCTTTGAGTCTATTTGTAGCATAAGGCAATCTGTATTGAAGACAGTGAGATGTAGTTCTAAAAATTCTGGACCGGCACTGTAGTGTCTCAGGTTCAAGTTGACCCTTTACCATAATATCCTATTGGATGATTTTGCACCAGGCGCAAGCAAAAACAAAATAAAATATTCCCTTTATTTAAATGTACAGTGGTAAAACAAAGTGTACAAATTTAACATAGAAACGAATTGGTAAAATAGTTGTATAAAAAAAGAATTCAAATGGTGGAGGGAAAATGTTCAATTTAGAAACCACAGAAGAGAAAACTAATGATTACATGCAAGAATCAGTTTTAAAATCAAAACAAACTTAGCAGAACTAAATGAGATTTAGAATAGAAAAAATGTTAGAACTCAATGAAAGTGCACAAATTCAAGACAGAAAAACAATTTGCTTAAAAGATATATCCTATATATATAAATATATCAAATCAAGTTTAAGGGCATAAGTAATCATTTTAGGAGGCAAAATAAAGAAATCATTCTAGGTAGTTGGATAAAAATAAGTGAAGAACAAAGCTTTGAGGATGGCAGAGATTATTTGGAAAAACTAAGGAAAAGTAATAAAGACTCAAATGACAGAAACAGCAAATGAAAGACAATATAGAGTTGTCATTAAGAAAAACATAAACAAAGTTCAAAGGGGTACAAGTACAAAGAATCAACCAAATGAGAAGGCTTAACAATTGCAAAAGTAACAAGAAAAGATTTTGAAAAATAAAATGGTCTATAGAAAGAACCTGAGAAAAGAAAGTAAGCCAAAATTGTACTAAAAAATGTTGATGTAGGCCAAGGGTCCCCAAACTTGGCAACTTTAAGACTTGGGGACTTCAACTCCCAGAATTCTCCAGCCAGCTTCTGGGAGTTGAAGTCCCCCAAGTCTTAAAGTTGCCAAGTTTGAAGACCTCTGATGTAGGCTGAAGACTTTTATCAAAAACATTGTGGGTGAGAACCAACTCTGAGGATGGTAAATCACTGCAGGAGCAACAATTCAGCCCATTAAGGAAATAAGCATATATAAATAGTCCTCAGGTTACAACGCCATTTGGGATTGGGATGTCACGTGACCATTTCGCTTAGTGAAAATCCCAGTTCTTGTTTGCCTTTGAAACCGCGAGATGTGCAGGTTAATCAGATAGTAGTGAGAGTCCCAGATAAGAAACACTGCAGTGTTGTGTGGGATGAGGGGCTATCCCCCAGAGATCTGGGGGACTGGTGCAGGTAGTTGGGGGTGCCAGGGAGGGCTTGTTAAGGCCACATGCAAGTGCAGAAAGGGTATAGATGATGTGGCAGGACATGAAAGGACTGAAAGAAAATACCACATTGACTTGTGGTTTTCTGGGCTGGCTCCTCCATTAACTTTACATGACAGAAACTGACAGGGAAGGTCACAAATAGCGATCATATGACCATCTGGTACTGCAACCACTGTAAATGTAAACACCCAAATTGCTATCATGTTGTCACCGAAGTGCTGTGACCAAGAGAATTTTGAGCTCTGGTCATAGATGCCTCACATTCTGGGCCATCACAAGTTCAAACAGTCATCGAATGAGTGGCTGGTAAGAGAGAACTACTATTGCACCTGACGACTTATGGCAAGAGAGGAGAATAACGGTCAGAAATAAGAAACTAATTTCAGATAATTCTAAGAATGAAAAGAGTTTTATTAGCAGATAAACGCTACTAAATCTGTTTTCTTTTCTTGCACTACCCTGTTTTCCTGTAAATAAGACCTCCCCAGATAAAAAGCCCAATTGGGCTTTTGAGCGCATGTGCTAAAATAAGTCCTCCCCTGAAAATATTGCAACACAGCAGCAGCCATTAAGTGACCATGCTCGCTGCCTCCTGCAACTCAAAAATAATAAGACCTCCCCGAAAATTTCGGGGGTCAAAAGAAAATAAGACCCTGTCTTATTTTCGGGGAAACAAGAGTATAACCATTCCAAAAAAACATCTGTTGCTACAGAGCAACAGACTCTTGGTAGAACAAAGAATCAGACTACCTTCATCTATTTAAGAGAATTGCTGTCCTTGAAAAAAGTCTTTCAGATTGGACTGAATGGGGAAGTATCCTGAAGTTCAACATGCAAGGCTGGAAACAGATACAGTATAATTCAAAATGTAAATCTCAATTGCTTTCAGCAAGATATCCAGGTATCATCTATTATATACTTGTCAAGAACTTCAGTTACTTACTAGTACAGTATTATTTTTTTAATTGATTGGAAAGGATTTCATAAGATTGCATACCAAGAAGAACAAGGGGTTGCAGCCAAAGGAGGAAATCAAAATTGCACAAGTACAAGTGCATCTGTCATCTGGGTCATGATTTTGCATGAAAGAGCATTCTGCCCCCAAAAGTAATTGCAAACTGTCCAAAAGTAGAAAACAATGCGAAAACATACCTTTACAGGTAATTCCTCATGTTATTTAAGTCAAATACAGAGGGAAGTTTACAAAGCGAAAGGGTGCCTTTTATTGTATGTGAACTATCTTAAAGAGTTTGCTCTCATTTTTAATAGACTAAATTTCAGCAATACTTTACACTCCACACAAATAACTGGTGGTTTTCTGAGAAAAATATATTAAAGGGGATGGGAATTCTGCTGAAGTAGGATGAGAGAGAGAGAGAGAGAGGTAACCAATGTCCAGCAACTCCATTTTCTTCCTTCGTGACTTTTAAAGGAATATTTACATAAGTAGACTGATTCGGTTTCATAGCCTGCTTAAGAAAATTCTAAATCTTGAATAAGCAGTCTTTATTGGCATATACAATTCATTCATTCATTCCTCATATTTATCTGGATCCTCATCTTACAAAGGTCAGCAAACAATAAGAAAAGAACCATAAACAAACAAACATGAAAACATTTCATAATAAAAAACATCATATTGTTAACAAAAGAGTAAAAGGGAGAATTTTTGATATTAAGATCAATGTAGCTATCTCAATAAATATCCAGTTAAAAAACACATGGAACTATGAAAAGTATAAAATACAGTACAAAAAGTGTAAAATGTAATGTGTAAAGTAATGAAGAATATCCTTTCCCCCTTTTTTTGAGAATTGCAGATTATTCTATTGTTTTAACAAGATAGAAAGGGTCATTTATATATTGGCATATGAAAGTGCACTATTTGGCATTTTTTAAAATCTTTTTTTTCTAGGCAATGTTTTATAAGGTGCCCTATATAAAATAATCCGACTTGTTTTTAATTAGAAGTAAGCCTCATTCCTACCATTATAACAGAGCTTATTTTCAGTAATTCCCAGTGAAATGCCTACATTTCTATTCAAAAGTTTTGCTGAGTTCAGCCAGACTTCTCAGGTAAGCTGATTGTAGCTTTGGTTTTCTATTTCTTTAAGAAAGCATTAGTTTTGTAAAAGCAAAGCTAGGACGATACCTAATGCTAAAGAGAGGGGAAAAGTGGCATCTTATGTAATTTAAGCAGTTGTGTAATATAAAAAAATCTGAGGAAAAACATATAAAAAATCAATGAGAAAGAGACATCCATATTGAGGCAATGAGTTATGACATCAGCTAAAGGTTTAATAAGATTTCAGCTATCTTGCTACAAAAATATTTTAGAAGTTGGAAATAAATCCCACCAATGATGCCCTTGCCAAAAAGAAAACTGATTGCTCAAGCCAATTTTTTATTATATGGCACCATTAAAAACATATTAAAGCCTAGCAGCATAGCTGCCTATTAGTTTAAAACTTGATAATGTATGGAATTAGTTTCTAATGCTATACATGACTTCATCTTGCATATTTTCAAAGACTAATCTTAAAAAGGGGGTATTATAATGCAAAACTAAAAGCACTGGAGAGATGGAACTTCATTATTTAAAAAAAAACCAAGGAAAGAAACATTTGAATATATATATTTGAATATATAATATTCAATGCCATATTATATATATTCCTCCTGTTTATAGAGTTGCCTGATTTTTCTCCTTAGGTCTTCTCTTCTTTAATCCTGGTTAACCCAAAAGAAATAATATTAAAATCATTACTCAATTATTCAATCTCCCCTTCAAATTGGTCTCCAGTACCTTCTTTGTCAGCCCCTTTCTCGCTCAACATTCTCCTTCATTGCTACTGCCATTTTCCCTTCCCAATTTAAAAGGACTCCAGTTCTCTGTGGCTGCCTGTGACAGCAGGGATTTAGCTGCTAAACCAAACACTTTGCACCAAACTATGCCACAACAGTGTGGCCTAGACTGACACTTTCTGACACAGAAACTGCAGTTCAAAGCGTAGAGCTAATTTGGTATAGTAGTTAGGGCACCATACTAGAAAATGGGACACCATGAATTCAAGTCCTACTGTAGCTGGGTGACCTTGAGCCAATCACTCTCTCTCAGCCCAACCCACCTCACAGGGTTGCTGTTGTGGGGGGAAATAGGAGGAAGGAGATACACACATATTCACCATCTTGAGGTATTATTTAAAAATAATAAAGGTGGGATATAAATAAATGAATAAACAAACATTAGCAACTTCAACTGCTGAAATTGCCCATGCTGGCTGTGTGGCATTCTGGGAGCTGAAGTCTACACTACTTAAAAGTTACTGAGGTTGAGAAACTGGTACTAAGTATGGAATTAGGAACCTAAACTATAAGTAATAATGGGATCTGGTAGTTTAAGAGAATCAGTGAGGTTTCTGGGTAATGATAGGACTTCTTATGGCCACTACTTTCAGATGAAAAGGCTAGAGAAAACAAAGCAATGATGTTCCCGCTGCGTAGGAAGGCATTTTATAAATATTTTAATAAGGCAATCAACTTGTGGATTCCGATGCAGTCTCCCTGCATGAATAGCATCTTTCACAATTTCTATCCAATGCTCTCTTTACAGTAGATGTAAAGAGAGTATTGTGGCCCCATTTAAACCATTTTAGTTAATCCTTTTTAGGAGTAGAAGGATTGCAAAGGAGCACCCCACTGTGTGGATTTTGACTTACAAATCTCTGGATCTAATTCTAAGAAATGTTAAGAGGGTCTGCATTTACATATGAGAATATCTTTCATCAGCGTGCATTGTTAACTGAAAAGAAAGCTTTTACCTAGGAAACCTTGGGAAAAAAAATACTTTGTATTTATAATACAATAGACTAATGGAGCTACTGTTCTGGAATTTGGCTCTAAATTGGAAGCATGCTGAGGGAAGGTCTAAAATGATGGATGGTGTAGAAAAAGCAGAGAAAGATTATTTTTTTTAAACACACATATACACACTCTCCCTTTCTCTCATAATCCAATGAATGATAGGCAATCCAGAATAGTTCAAAGGTGAAGCTTGCTGCCTGAAGTTAAAGCAATGACCTTCATTGAGATGTGCTTTAAAATGAGCTAGGTCCATGGCGAATAAGGTTACCAATTGCTGTTCTTCACCAAAACTGTAAGATGCACCAAAGGCATTTGCTTTTGAATATAAGTTTCGGGGAAAATACATTTGTCAGCATTTTTTGAGGTTTTTTTTTTTTCCTGCTGCTGATAAGTGTTTGGTGAGGCACTGTAGAAACAGAATGATGGATTCAGAGGCTTTCAGTATGATTCAACAGTATTCTTTTTTATTTTGCAGTTCTAATTTTGGACAGAACTTATTAATTACCAAAGTCCATATTTCCTACTGACAGGTGATACTCAAATCAAGAAACTACAGGCAGTTCTCGACTTAGGATCACAATTGAGCCCAACGTTTCTGTTGCTAAGCAAGACGGTGTACTGCCCCATTTTATGACTTTTTTTGCCACAGTCGTTAAGTGAATCGCTGCAATTGTTACGTGAATCATGGTTGTTAATCAAATCTGCCTTTCCTCATTGACTTTGTCAGTCAGAATCTGTCTTGGGAAGGTTACAAATGGCCTGGGGCAATTCAAATGTCATAAATACACACCAGGGGCCAAGCGTTCAAATTTTGGTCACATGACCACTGGGATGCTGCAATGGTTACAAGAGTTTTAAAAAAACGGTCATTTGTCATATTTTTCAGTGTCATTGTAACTTTAACCGGTCATTAAACAAATGGTTGTAGGTTGAGAACAACCTGTAAACGCCTCTGTGCCCTCAAGTGTTTAAAAGATAGATAATATTCATAAGAAGAAATAAGAAGGCAACTGAACAGAGTACATTTGAAAGAGAAACTGAGAGAAACTGAAGACATATAAACATTAAAATGTATAGATTTAATTGTATAAAGGCTGAAGGGGAAGTCTGTAGGAAGAGGCCTTTGTCCCAATATAAACTGTTTACAAATCAGCAAAGAATGGCAGTTTACATGACCTCAGAGTGATGTTAACTGCTCCAAATGCCTATGCATCCTGGCTCTGGGCCAACAGCCAACTGAGTGTATGTAGCCAATATGTACACGTATGTTTACAATGGCATAAAATTTTAATCCTGTGTGAAAGGAAGCCGTGGTTGATGAGCCAACCGAAGCAGGAATGTCAAGCAAATATCACAACAATTGTCTGAAGTGACCCTGATACAAGGTTCATTGCAGAGCTATTTAATTTGGGACTTCAACATCCTTGTTTTTATTTACTCAAGTAGGTTAGGCCGGAGTGCTGTAGGCCAATGTACACCTGTTGATCAAGGCCGTGGTTTATCAGCATGCAAGCTTGTGTACACAATAGAGTCCAAATGTTTTGACAGAATTCATTTCGGCATTTTTTTTTAAAAAAAAACTGCATCCAGTACTAGTAAAACAGAAAGCAATCTGTGTAACTCTCTTCTACTATGGACCTAATTTAAAAGGTCTTGCTCTAGTATATCATCTCCCCTGCCCCCCATATCCTTTCTTTCTGAAGGAGATCAAGTCATTTACTACATACTTGGGCAATTCAGACTAAAGCTACAATTTACCTCTTTATAACACTGTGCCAGTGGTTGTAGTGAATTCTGGGCCCTTTGCTCTATTCCCTTATTGTTGCTATTAGGTTATTTCTAGATCAGATCTTGTTCTCCAATTCTTACATCTGCTCGTTCTGCAATTATGCCTTTGTTTGCAGAGTCAGATATTCCAAAAGGAAGCCGAGGAACAAAATTGTTTGTCATTAATCATAATATTCTTTCCCCCTTCCGTTTCTAATACTCTACAGATTTTTTTTTTATCCCTTGATCATATGCAGCATATTGAAAAGACGTTCAATCCTGTAAAAATCAGAATATATGAACATGTTAAAGAAGTCTCGGAACAATTTCCAGCTTGAGGAAATTTAGGTCAAATATATATTAGTAGATCAAAAGAAGATGGAATATTATTTAATTAGAGTATTATTCACTAAGGGGGGAGTAATGTAAATGTGAAATAGTATCTAGACCATCTTTTATTATTTTGAAGAAAAATACATTTTTCACCCCTGTGACAATGTAGCTTAAAGAAATGATCTGGGTTTTGTTTTGTTTTTTAGAAAAAAATATTTTAAGAAAAAGGAAAGTGTATGAACAATAGCTTGTTAGGGTGTCGTTAAGGTCTCAGGAAGTCTTTGCAGACAGACTGGTTCAGGGATGGAAATTAATTTATCTACCCTGCACTGAATCTCAGGCACATGCTGTTTACAAGGAGCTCTCAGAGCAGCGAGTGATTATAGTTGACCATTATTCACTTCCTAATTGCTGATCTTGGTCTGCTGCTGTTCCTTGCATTTTATTTCCTGCTGAAGGGTGCATACAAACTAGAGAATTGTAAAGTTCAAAGAAATCAAGTGTAACTTAGGTCTAAGCTTGTGCATGACAAAAGAGCTTCCATACTTCACCATTAAGCTTGTGTAAATTGTGGAAGAGCAAAGAATACTAGCAGCACAATTAAATAGCAGACACTGCTCCTGTGGTGCTCGCTTGCTCTCTCTCTCTCTCCCCCAATTGAATCCCAAACAGCTTCTTGGTTAGCTGCCTGAAAAGATGCTTGGAGAGAAGATAGTAGAAAAGCACAAATGGACATGACTGAGCACTGGCAAGAGTTCACGTCTGAGCCTTTGGGGTAACATTAAGAGTGGCAAAACGCTCATTCTTCCCTGTGTTTACTGCATCCACAAACTCCTATATAACAGTAGATGTCCAAGGCTCTTTGAAGGGAAGATGGATGCAACTAAGCAATTAGGCAGAGTCTGCTGTGGTGAGCAAGCATCTGATGTTGCAATATGGGGTTCTTCTGGTTTATGGACCTCAAAGGAAGTAAGTGGATGGTGGAGTTGTGTAATTTGAATTGTGTCAGCTATGGATTAGAAGGCATAGTCTTGAAACCAAATATTGTCTGACTTTTTAAGTGCCTTTATTTTATTTTATTTTTTAGAAAAATAAAATGGATTCTTTTCACAACAGAAGCCATTTAAACGTTTCTGTATTGTGGCCTTGAAAATTATCTCCTCCTTTTCCCTTGTCCATCAACAGACTCATCAACAGACTTAATTTATTTCCTGATTCAGTCCATCCCCTTCCAATCCATGATCACTGTTCTCTATTGATCACTGTTCTCTGTAGATCACATGGCTCAACATAAGATTTCCAAGGTAAAGTTTGAAAAGAGTGTTGTTGGTCATTCTATATTATCATTGGCATATGTTCTTAAAAATAAAGATTTGTGCAGAAATTATTGCAATTGAAAAATCAATCTTTCTGGAGCTGGAAAAACAAACTTCATATGCAAGTAGGTCTAAGGTTTTTTGGGGGAGGTTGCTATGTTTTTTCTGCAATTTTTATTGAAGATACCAAGAAAATTAAACAGGTTTCCTTGTCCTTCCACTTATATATTTTTTAAATTATCTATGTCCTCTTTTCAACACACTTTCATTCTCTTATTTTCCCTACAACACCCCAAGGAACAATAACCCTATGAAGTTGGTTGGACTGAGAGAGAAGGGGTGGTCCAAAGTTATCCAGTTGGCTCTCATGGCTAAGGTGGGTCTAGAATTCACAGACTCCCAGTTTCTAGCTGGGTGCCTTAATCACTAGACCAAGTTAGAGAAACTTTGTTGGGATTTAGATGGTAGGAATTTGCCCTTCTGGTTCTATCAGTCTTCTTCATAGCAGTTGATATCATGAATAGTGGTATGTTTCTGGATTGTTTTTTTTTTTTAATTTTGAGTAATCAATGATCATGGGGGGAAAGGCCTTGAGGCAATCAGTAGTCCATATGGCATATTAAGCCTTCCCCCACCCCAGTTATTCAATAAGTATAGGAAGCTGCTGGGAAAGGCCAATCATCAGTTCAGGATGAGTATCATCAACATGTTGATGACATCCAGTTCTACATAATTTCCCTGAGCCAAAATCTTTAACTGGTGTCTAGAAGCTATGAGGAACTGAATGGGCTGAAACAAGCTGAAATAAACCTGATGAAGTTGCAGTTGCTGTTTGTGGGCAACAAATGGAGAAATACTATAACATTGGCCCTAGCAGTGACTCAGGATGAGGTCATGTTGCCGCCCACCCCACTCCCGAAAAAGGAGGTAATTCATGACTTGAAAGACATCCTGGATTCTTCAGCCCTGCTAATACAACAACTGGGAAACTGGAAAAGTCGGGGTGGGTGGGTGTTGACATCCAGATTTAGCCAGTCTCCAAGTTATAACTCAATCTGGGCCAGTGAACTCTGGTGATGGCAACTCACAACTGATCATCATCTAGCTGAGCTACTATATCAGCTTTCTGAGGAGGACCAAACTTGAAAACCAAAGCTATAAATACTAAAACTACATTTATTACCGTATTATAGTACCAGAATATCAATAGCACTTAGACTTATATACCGCTTCACAGTGCTTTTACAGCCCTCTCTAAGCAGTTTACAGACTCAGCATATTGCTACCAACAATCTGAGTCATTTTACCAATCTCGGGAGGATGGAAGGCTGAGTCAACCTTGAGCCTTGTGAGATTCGATCTGCCAAATTGCAGGCAGCCAGCAGTCAGCAGAAGTAGCCTGCAATGTTGCATTCTAACCACTGTGCCACAATCTTGCAAGTTTGAATGTGCCTCCCCCTTCCCTGCCTTTGTCCTAAAGAGAACTAGAGAGCCAAGTCTCAAACATTTCTCAAATTACATTCCTGCTTTGAATACAGATTTCTTGACCATTGTCTTGGCTGCCTCTCTCCCCCACCCTCTTCCTCAAGGTTATTCACACCATCCACTACATACCCTAATACACACTACATGTGGCTGACCTTTGGAAACAAGTCAGAAACTTCAGCTGATACAAAATAATGTGGCTATACTGCTGATGGAACAACACTTAGTGTAAAAGAACATTAATTTTAAAGTTGTTGAATTGATGTAATCTTGATCTTGGGGAGGAGTAGGTGAATTATTAACGGTAGTGGGTACTTCCAGAAGAAATTACACAGTCCCGAGAAAGAGGGTAGTATTGTTGTTCATTGTTCAGGGCCCATTAGAACTGCAATGCCCTATAATTATTTCCAAATAAATATAGAAAATCTTCAGATGCACAGAAATCAAATTTAAGTAGAGCAATATATCTTATTTAAATTACAAATCTTTTTTTATAGTGCTAACTTGAGGATGAAAATCTTGAAAAATGAAAACTTTTTCTAAAAATAACTACCTGAAGGCTCAAGAACTTGCTGAAATTGGAATGTTCCCAAGCTCCAGTGAAGCTGCTCATAGTGCCTTGGGTGAAAAAGAATGTAATGTCCTTAAGCATATTTTATGTATAAATAATTATGAATTACGTTCTGCTTGATGAAAAAGCAAGAGTTACAAAAATCATTGATTTAGTTGTAATAACAATAATACTATTCTCAAACTATCATTTCCAGCATGGTTTGAGGTTAAACATCAGTTTTTAAAATAACTGATAAGACAACAAATCTATAATCTATATATATAAAAGCGAAATGCCACTCATGCAACATCACAAAATCTCCAGAACTGTAAAACCTACAAACTTGAAATTTGGCATGTATGTTCCTCTTGGCTTCTAGGTGCTTGATAAGAAAGGATTTTTCGAAATGAACATCAGATCATTAGTATTTCTTATATTATTATTAACAGGCCAATTGTAACTACTCATTCATTTTCAAGTTGTACTTGTCAGTTTAGCAAGTGCAATCACATAGTTTTGTAGCGCATGGGTATCCAGCTAGTAGGCCAACTAAAACAAAGATTTCAATCATGTTATTTATTTATTTGACTTATGAGCCTGTCTATCTTGTAAATTTTAACTCTGGAAGGATAAAAACATGTTGAAACAATATTAGCAAAGAGTAAAAATTTACAATGGTCACCGAGGATAATCCCCAACAAAACAATTAACAAAACCTCTCAACAGGCCATCTAACCTTCTGACTCCCAAGCCCTGCAGCATATCCAGATGTTCAACATTTTACTACATGCCAGCGGGGTTGGGGACAAACTGATCTCCTGGTCTATGGTGTTCCAACAGGCAGGCACTGTAACACAAAAGGCACTTCCAAGGTCCCATAAGATGATATTTGTTTAACTGAAGGGATCTGGAGTATGCACCATTTGTTGAACCTAGAAACTGGGTAGAAACTATCAGGGAGAAATGATCCCACAGATAACCCATCTCCATGCCATGAAGAGTTTTACAGGATTGGCATCTTTAATTGCATCCAGAAGCAAATTAGGAGCCAGTGAAGCCCATGAAACACTGATGTGCATTAGACATGCCACAACTTCCTACATCACTGCATTCTGGACCAGCTACAATCTTTAAATGGTCTTACAACAGCAATCCTATACAGCGCATTATAGGAGATATCTAAGATAAGAGTGACCATAAGCAGCAGTCTTACTCTTGGTCCTCAATCCTCCTTGAAAAACACTATTATTTCTTTTGACTTAAAAAGAACAGCATGAAAGCATGTAAGCTGACACTAAGAAAGAAAAGATTTAAGAAAATAGTACTTAATCTAGTATGTAGATTGAGCTCCTAAAATATTTACATCCACTAAATCTCATCTTCTACTCCAATTGTAATAAAACCTTAAGGAGGGAGGGGCAACAAAAAAAATTAAAAATAAATAAATTCAATAAATAAAATGAGATATCATTAAATTATTATTACGCAATAAGTGATTAGGAAGAATTTTCTTTGGATGATAGTTTTGAAGTGGTACAAACATCTGCCCCATGAACAAAATTCAGTGTTGTACTAACTAGAATATTTTAAGAAGCGGTCTGTTTCCCCACGAAATTCAAAGAATATATGGTGGAAGTGTGTGTGTGTGTGTGTTTGTGTTTGTGTTTGTTTGTGTGTTTGTGTGTCTTTCAACTAGTACAACCTTCTTTGATTTCCTATATAAAACATAAATCTTGCAAAGAGCCAGAACATAGTATAAATATCATTCCATTTTTGAAAATAAAATTCTCTGTATCTAGACAACTTAACACCCATTAGTAAATCTACTTAAAGAGATAGAGTTTTCACATCACTAGCCAGCAACCTGCCTGCAAAAAGAAAACAAACATAAGTATAAGATAAAAAAACAATTGGAAAATCAGGTGAAGAGAACAAATGGAAAGAACAGTTGGAATGAAGTGAAAGTGTCAACAAGACAAATGCAATGATAGTACCAACTAGGAGGTGAAATAAAAAGTAAAGTATTTCACCAGAACATACACTGGAAATGTGTCAGGGGAGGGAAAAGCTGCTCTTGCCTGCCCTGTGCAATTACACTTAGTCATCACTGCCACATTTTGCATAGTAGAACACCATGTAATTTAAGAGCAACAACTAAGAAGGATCTTAAACAGGGGTGTCCAACCTTGGCATCTTTATGACTTGTGGACTTCAACTCCCAGAATTCCCCAGCTAGCCATGGGGCAATTTCATACTGGCTGGGGAATTCTGGGAGTTGAAGTCCACAAATCTTAAAGTTGTCAAGGTTAGATACCCCAATGTAAAACATTCGAAGAGCTACATATGCAACTTCTAGTGATGAGGTGTGCACTTTTGCTATTCCTGTTTTTCTGATGGATGAAAGCAAACAATAAAAGATCTAAAGAATGCTAGAAAATGAAGTGAGAACCAAGGTTTATTTTAATGTTCTCATGATTAAACAGCGATTAAACAGAACAGTTGACTCATTGTTTTTACAAGACTTGGGGCTGGCCACCCAGAAGGTCTATCTAAATCTTTTCCTCAAAGCCAGATATTTATCTTAACCATCAAATAAACATCTATGGCAAATAATTGGGTTGTTTGAGGTATTCCTCCACAGCTTGCTATAACCTGCCACCTGTTAAACCAGATAATTGTAAGAGGAGATTTGGACAAAAGAAGAATTCAAGATATCTCTCCCTTACTGCGAAGAAGAAATCATACTCTAAGAGGACACACACAGAGACACCTGAAATTAAAACACCCGGATACTGTATTATAAGTGCCCTATAAAAAAAAAATGACAGTGGGATTACATAACATTCCATGCATGAGAAAAACCATTTGTTCTATCTGCAGAACCTTACAAAGATATTATTAGTGGTAGAATGATTATTCTGGTCACTGGGCTTCTTAAAACTTTTCTTCAGTCCTTTCTTTTTATACAGAGGGTTCTCAACTTAAAACCATTCATTTATTCACCGTTTGAAATTATGACAGCGCTGAAAGCAACTTATGACTGATTTTCACATATATGACTATCACTACTTCCCCATAGTGGCATGGATCAAAATGTGGGCACTTGGCAGCCAGCATATATTTACTATGATTGTGGTACCCCGGAGTCATGAAATTGCCATTTGCAAGAGGTGGCTTCTGTCAAGCTAAGTCAATCAAGGAAACTGGATTCGCTTACGATCAACCAAAAAGGTCGTAAACTAAAGCATGACTCACATAATGACTGTACTGCTTAGTCATGGAGGTTCCGGACTCAATTATTATGGTCATGAATGGATTATTACTTGCACTTATTTCCTATTAAAGACAGTAACAGAATAGCAACACACCACAGTTGGGCAATGAGGATGTGGCACTCCATTGCAATTTTCCATAATGACAATCTGACTTTGTACATGTTTATTTATTTGATTATTTACATCCCACCTTTATTATTGTTGCAAATATCTCAAGGCGGTAAACTTATTCCACACAGCTTCTTCTTCCTATTTGCCCCATAACAACCACCCTGTGAGGTGAATTGAGCTGAAAGAGAATGACTGGCCCAAAGTCACCCAGCTGGTTTTCATGTCTAAGGTGGCACTAGATTCACAGTCTCCCACTTTTTAGCATGGTACCTTAACCACTAGACCAGTGTTTCTCAACCTTGGCAACTTGAAGATGTCCAGACTTCAACTCCCAGAATTCTGGCTGGGGAATTATGGGAGTTGAAGTCCAGACATCTTCAAGTTGTTATAGTTGGAAAACACCACACTAGACCAAACGTGCTCTCAAAAATGATTAGCAGCCAGGATTTGAATCCCGGTCTACCACACTTAAGGCAATGCTCTAAGCTCTACATTACCTAGCTGAAATTCCAGAAAAATCCATTTAAATGTCTTAAATGTCAAAAATATCCTCCATGGTTACCCTTTGTTTCAAGGCCTAACTATCAACCCACAGTTACCAATACAGGCTTGGATTTTTACATAAATCTTGCAGATGGTGTGTGTTTGCATGTGTCCCTATTTTTTTTTTTTTAAAGAAAGCCCCATTCTAGATTTGTGAAACGTCTTGTTGTTTTGATTTTTAAAGGACTTAATAAAACATATAACGAACCATTTAGGGCAGGCAATGAGTGCTGGAAAAGAGTCAAAGGCCGAAGGCCAGAGTGAATCCAAGGATGAAGCACTAGTGGTGGTTAGTAGCACAAGCCATCCATTCAGTTATGATGCACAAAGAGACAAA
The DNA here is from genome assembly GCF_964273705.1 of Natrix helvetica. Taxonomy (NCBI): domain Eukaryota; kingdom Metazoa; phylum Chordata; class Lepidosauria; order Squamata; family Natricidae; genus Natrix; species Natrix helvetica. The sequence continues at coordinate 69,683,475 of NC_138552.1, forward strand.
AGCAGCAATGGGGCGAGGAAAAAAGGCAGCTTTACATCTTGCTTTGCTGGCAAATGGCCAGACACACACACACACACACACACACACACACACACACACACACACACACGTGGAAAAAGAAAAAGACCCCTAGGCTGCCTGGTTGATTTGTTTTAGTCAGTTTGCAATTCCTCCTAGGAATCACTTGCCTTTGAGTCTGTGTGTACGCACGGGTGTGCAACTACAGGCGTCTTCAACAACCACCCTCACATGTGCAATCTCCTGAGAGGCGTCAACAGCACCGAGGTTCAGACCACAGGAAGCATAACAAACAGGCAGGGGAGAAACTGAACATTCACAGTTGAAACAGGACTCTACAACTTTTTAACCGTGGTAGTCAAGATGCTCGTATGCCTTTCTATGAGACCTCTATTTCTATTAAAAGCCCATGTGACTCTTCTTTGCTCTCCTTTACTTTACTGCACTCTTCTCATTTCTAATTTTTCCTCTCCTGACCCTTCGCTGAAAAACATTGCCGCAAAGGAAATCCTGAACCGCTGGTTTAGCAATGTTTCCTTCAGATCTGTTAAAACGGCAACTCTTAGAATTTCCAGACAACATAGTTAGGCCTGTGGTATAGGATGGAAACGTCTGGGTGGCTACTAGGCATTCTACAGCAGGGGCGTCCAATATTGGCAACTTTGAATACTTGAGGACTTCAACTCCCATGCTGGCTGGAGAATTCTAGATGTTGAAGTCCCGTGTTCCCCCCACCCTTGCGCACACAACCCCCACACATGCACCCCACCCTACCCATGTGCACGCAACCCCCGTGAATGCACATGTGACCCCTGTGGTTGTCCTACCCCCCCATGCTCCTTCTGCCTCCCCATCCCCACACACATGCGCGCAACCCCCTGCATGTGCAACAAAAACCCAAGAACCAGTTGGCTAGTGGGAGGTGCGCGCACATGTGTGCCATAGGTTTGCCATCACAGGCCTATATCATAACCCTAAATGTAGCTTTATTTGTGACTGCACATTTACTGTTTAGCAGTAAAAGGCTTAAGACTGTAAGAAATTCTAATATGAAAGGGGGAGCGTTCCTATTTTTCTATCAGTACCAGTAGCTATTAAAAGCCGGAAACCATATGCTGTATAACACACAGTGGCGATGTGTGCTGTTTTTACAGGAGATACCATTAAAGCCTACTCTTCAAACAGCTGTAGAAGTATCCAGCATGACTTAATTTAATTTATTTTGCACAAAGAATTAAGAAAACAGAGAGAGAAGGAGAAAAACAAGCCTTCCTCGGGAGCTAAATATTTATAATAAGATTTCTTGAAGATAGACGCTGGCCTTTAATACCGCATACAAACTTATCTGCATTGATTTTCTTTTTAAAAGCTAGGGCAAAATGTTCTCCTATGTTCTGCACCCTGTTTCAAGGAAGTGACTTTTGCTTAAGATGCTCTTTTTCTTCATTCAAGGGATTTGCCGATAGAGTTTTTATGATCCTTCCTAATTGGCAGGAGGAGGCATTGGTGGAGGGGGTGGAAAGGGCACAGCGAGGCAGAGATGGAGGGGGAGCAGCAGGATTTCACAAAATTAAGTAGGCAATTCTTCACTTTGAAAGCTAAAGTTGCCTCGGAAACACTGCTGATTCCATGGTCATCTAATTTTTGCTCCTTTTGTCCCAGGGGGCCATGCTTTAGAGAGGCATTTATTTACAAGCCTTTCCAGTGGACTTCAGTTATCGGCCAATAATACTGTGGACACACACTTCTAATGGCCTCTGTTTTGAAACCGAGTCTAATCTAATGGCACAGCGCCCAAACTCCCTTTTTTTTTTCCAGCACAGCCATTAAAGGATGTAGGTTATTGCTGTTGTCACCATTGATATTTGTCATTGTAATGTAATTAGGGCTCTAAAATGATGCATTACAGCCCTTGGCAGAACTTCTATTAAAATCTTTTCTTCTGCTCACTGAACTGCGACCTGCTTTCTGATGAACAACAGACAGACAGCTTTAGGGCGAGGAGCAAATTCATCAAAGTTGTATTTTCAGCAATGGAAATGGAATGGGGGGGCATTTGTGGGGGAGGGGGATATAAAGACAATATCCCCTCTGAAGAAAAGGAAGGGGTTGGCAAGGGTAGAAGAGAAGAAGCTGCCTAGCCCATTTGAATTTCATCTGACCACTTGAAATTCTGATTGCGTCTGATGAATCTTGTTTAGACAATATATTGCCAGCCTGAGAATCACATGGTTAATCAGAGTTCTAATCTGCTATCCATCAGCCTATGCCAGAGCTGTAACTTCCAATCAAATTTATAGGTTATGTGGGTCACACACATCTCTGAACAACTAAATGCACAGATCTCCCATTTAGAAGCAAGCAGATTCTCAAAGGCTGATGTGAGGGCCACTGGATGTAAGGAGACTATTCAGTGCTTTATGAAAGCTTCTGATAAACAGCTGCTAAATTATGGCCTGTGGACATGGCACAATGTTCTGAAAGCGCATTAATGGCCCAATAAAAGGGTGATTGTTCATGCCAAACCCTAAAAAGGATAGCCGGGCTTGCCATACATTGTCAGAAACATTAACAAATACTGACATGTCTGTGACTTCTTTCTCTTAACAGTTGAAAGCATTTTACGGGTGTTAAAAACACTCTGGTGATGACCAGAGAACACAAACCGTTTCATTTTCTTAAAGTACTATTTACTGACAATCAAATGATGGGGGCATTTTAAAAAGTATCCTTTCACAAAATCACTTTTGAAAAGCAGCATTAGCATAGCCATGATATTTTTTTTGAAGTTTTCTAGAAAGATATATGTATTCGCTTATGCATGTGTGTATCTTGATTAAAGTAAGTTTCCCTTGTCCAGTCATGTCCACCTCTAGGGGGCGGTGCTCACATCCGTTTCTTAATCAAGGGAGCCAGACATTTTCAAGGTCATGTGGCCAGCATGACTATACACCAAGACGCACGGAGTGTTGTTACCTTCCCATCGTAGTGGCGCCTATTTATCTATTTGCATTTGTATGATTTCAAAAAGGTAGGTTGGCAGGAGCTGGTGCAAGTAATGGGAGGTAATTTTGTCGTGCGGCGCTCGAGTCTTGAACTCAGACTCTTTAACCGCGGAGCCATCACCCCCTGTATCTTGATTCCAGGCAAATAAATACACTACCTTTATTCATATTGCATGTACATTCCTCACAAGAATTCAGAGTGAGGGGGTTTGGTTCCACCCACCATTACAAAGTACCATATATTCCACTGTATAAGGCGACTGAGCATATAAGACGACCCCCTACTTTCAGGCGCCCGCAACCCAGCTGAAGGCCTCCATATTGCTGGGCTTTTGTAGTTTGAGCTCAGCGCCTTCCTCCTCCAGATCTCCAGCCAGACCTTACTAAGCCATCCCAGTGCTCATCCATCCACATGCCCAGGTGAGGAGCGCAAAGGTTATCGACTGAAAGCCGGCGTCTACGCTTGTGGCAGCGCCTTTTTGCTTGGTGGCGTTGCTTTTTCTTTTGTGTTGGTTTTTTTGTATACCCGGCATATATGATGACCTCTGATTTTTGAAATATTTTTTGTGGGTTAAAAAGGTGTCTTATACACCGGAAAATATGGTAATCCTCTTTAGCCTCATAATCACCTTTTTAAATATTCCTTTATGTACCGGGGTTTATCGTCTGTTTGACTGAACTCCTGGAACTGCATGCAATATTTTTGGAAATGGCTTCCTATTGCCTTCTTCCTATGTTCCCTGCGGCCCAAGAGTAACGCAAAGTCACCTAGTTTTGTATCTAAGGCAGAACTAGAACTCAGATCTTCCCATTCCTAGTCTAGCACCTTAACTACTACACCTAAGTGCCTCTCATGGCATTTATATTCCTTTTTTTTCTCCCTCTGCAAGCTAAAGGTAGTGAACTAACAAGTATATTGTCTATTCTCAAAATAACTACTTGTTTGGGAAAGAATGATTGAGTCACATTTTGGTAAGATTCATAGTCAAATGGAAGCTTGGTTTGAACTTATGTTTTCGACAATCCTAACCCAATCCTACTTCAGTATTATAATTACTTCTCTAGACTAGAATAGAGTCAAATATAATTGAACATACAGTTGAGATTGCCTGTACTCCGCACATTTTTATATCAATTTTATGAATTTGGAATTGTCAATCGCAGAAACAACTAATTTATTCAGATGGATTTTATGTTCCTAAAGGTAAAGGTTCCCCTTGCACATATGTGCTAGTCATTCCTGACTCTAGGGGGTGGCGCTCATCTCCATTTCAAAGCCAAAAAGCCAGCGCTGTCTGAAGTCGTCTCCATGGTCATGTGGCCTGCATGACTAAACATCGAAGGAGCATGGAACGCTGTTACCTTCCCACCAGAGATCCCTATTTTTCTACTTGCATTTTTACATGCTTTTGAACTGCTAGGTTGACAGAAGCTGGAACAAGTAACGGGAGTTCACTCCGTTACGACAATCCACAAAACTGCCGACCTTTCAAGCTTAGCGTCTTAACCACTAAACCACCATGTCCCTTTATGTTTCTACTGATCCATAAATATATGTATAGGAGTAGATAAACCACTTGGTAAGTAAGTGACCTTCCGTTGGTTAAATTTCAATCCCAGCCTTCCTGCAGATTTCTTATTTTGCTCAAGCCATTCAATTTTACTAGTAGCTCAACAACTTCTAGAGGGCTGTAGGTTCTCTTTCTCCAGACAATATTCAGGAATGGCTCAGGCAAGAATAGATGCTTAAGTATTAAGTAACACTCGAGTGTGTTTTCTGAACACACTTATTCACAGAAAGTGACTTTGTCTTTAATCCCTTATCTTAGGCCCAGGGATTCTGGGAGTTGAAGTCCACAGTTCTTAAAGTTGCCAAGTTTAAAGAGACCCCTGCCTTAGGCAATAGCCACCTGTTTAAAGAGACCTCTGCCTTAGGCAATAGCCACCTGTAAAATATGCTGTTCCAGGATTGGCCCTGAACCTCAATTATTCCATTATATTGTCTCTTTTTGGCAGCTGAACCATTTGATTTCCTGCTCGGCTGAGGTGCTCTTGAAAGTTCTGCTAAACTGGTAGTTTATTTGTGATGAGATGGCGTGATTCTGTCACTGCTGAGGCTGAACTGTTTCCCGAGTTGCACAGAGACCGTGTTCACCCCACCTCCTAGGCTTCCAGTACTAGCTGCAGCTGCTCTTTTGAGAGGGAAGGTGGCGGATGGGTTTTCAGCCCATCCCAACAGGATCTGCTGTGGGGCTCTTTCTGCAGACAGTCAGACAAATGAATGCAACATGAAGGAGGGAGGGTGCAAGTAATTTATTTCTTCCCTTTAGCATAGAGTCAGAGTGAGATGTTGTTGATAATGCTCTTGCTACAGGATCTGCAGCAACTGGAAAGGGGACAATGATTTCTTTCTTTCTTTTTTTTGTCTCCTTTGTTCTCGGCATTGTGAGATTGACAGATTTAAGGACATGGACCTGCAGCAAGACTTCACATCTCTCTCTCTCCACCCTCCCCTCCCAGCCCACTTCCTTCTCTGGAATCACAGAAGGTTGGGTGATAGTCACATACTCAGTATGAAACTATCGTTTTTTTAAAAAATCAGATTTAGTTGAGGCACCACATCATTGCATGTGTTAAGCCAGCCAGCTTCCAAAATCAAAATGCATCTCAAATTCACCAACAGATTGGTCTGGTTTCAATATTTTTTTATTTCTCTGTTTGTATCCCGCCTTTACTATTTTTACAAATAGCTTTAAACTTTTTAAAATCCTATTATCCCCACAAAAACAACCCAGTGAGGTGGGTTGGGCTGAGAATAAGTGTCTAGCCCAAGGTCATTAGCCAGCTTTCATGGTTATGGCAGGACTAGAACTCCCAGTCTCCTCAGAAGTGGTATTCAGCAGTTTCTGACCAGCTTCTGAAAAACCAGTAGCGAACGTTTTGAGTAGTTCGGAGAACCGGTAAATACCACCTCTGACTGGTCCCGTCCCCATCTATTCTCTGCCTCCGGAGTCCCAGCTGATCGGGAGGAAACGGGGATTTTGTAGTAACCCTCCCCTGGAGTGGGGAGGGAATGGAGATTTTACAGTATCCTTCCCCTGCCACGCCCACCAAGCCATGCCATGCCCACCAAGCCACGCCCACAGAACTGGTAGTAAAAAAAAATGAATCCCACCACTGAGTTTCCTGGTTTCTAGCCTAGTGTCTTAAGCACTAGACTAGACCAAACTGGATCTATCAATGTTTATATTAATGTTTGGTTTCACTATTACAAAAAAAAAAAAACCTAAAATATCTTACAATGTTTTATTAGAATATAATTCTTTACAGTACCATATAGTATCAGCTGCATAACTAGGCAGAAGGTTTTTGGAAGCATTAATACCTCTCTGGAAACCATCTGCAAGCAGCGTATTTCCCTTTGTTCCTACAATCTTGAGCTCTTTTTTCCTTTAACTATTTGGGCAATTTTACCAAACCCCAATTATATTGGCTTACACAGACTTGAACCTAAGCGGCTTGTCCTCCCAAAGTATTGGTATTAAAGCTCTCTATCCAAATATGCACAGTTGGTAAATTAACTAAGCACCCTGGTGGGTCTGAATATGGGGATTATATTCCAAGTAAATGTGTCAGAATAATTGTCTTCAAAACAGTTTCCTGATGCCCTCCAGATGTTAACTGAGAATATTGGGAGTTGCAGATCTAACAATTTTGGAAGACAGCAGGCTAGGAAACTGGCATTTTTAAGCAGTTTTTCTTTGGCACTATCTTTCCTGATGTACTTTATTAATATAAATGTAGTTTATTTTACAAATAAAATTGAAAGCAAGTTTTAATTACTTTTGAATTTCTAGATATGGTGATTAACATATAGGCTTGTTCCATCCATGAAAATGTATGCTAGAGCTCAAGGAAATATTTCCTTTTAGTCCCCAAATATATAATAATAATAATTTTAAAAATTTGTCGTATAGCAAATCATTGATAGTTACATTCAAAAGCATGCCTCCTATAAATATGTTTGTATGTTTACAGCTGTATGCACATCCAGAGCCAGATTAAAATAGCCATGTTAGTAATAATGTGAAATTCAGAAATTCATGAAATGAATTTAGAATATGCAAAGCTTTAAACAAATATTATGCAAATGCTCAGGTTGACTATAGTTTGAAAAACTGGTCTCCCTGTACAAGGTTGCTGTTATGGTTTGTGCTTCAGTTTCAATCTTTATGTGATCTCAATTTGAATTTGCAGTATATAGCTCTATCGATGGCCAGATTCTATTCAAAGCATTTAAACCTGCATCATACAGCACAGGGAATTACGAAAGCAAATGCTTTTGACTGAAACTGAGCAGCACAATATATCACAACACTTGCAGCAGCCAAATGATCTCAGATACTAATGATAAGGTTAGACACTCAACAAGGTACTGTGTTCCTTGTAAGTTGCTCTGCATGTCTAACCTGCCAGTGTGTTAAGTATAATTACCAAAGTATTATATCCCCTAGTCTACAAGTGCTATCCAACTTCAAGTCAGAGAAAAGTAATCTACTGAAGATGTAATCCTCCTGTTATTCAGAAGAAAATGATACAACTGGGGGGCGGGGGGGGGGATAGAATTTGGCCATAATCCATTCATTTAAAGACAGACCACACAAACACTTTCTTATACTTATGCCTTTCAGGGGAAAATGGGCAAAAAATAATAATAAAGAAAATACCACGTAATAATATCTCAATAAAGCCATCTTTGTAGACTGCTAAATATGTACCTTAGAAATTATCTGGAAATATACTCTAATTAGATTTTATTATAAGAAGACTTGGCAAATGCATACAATACTTGTTTTTTATGCACCCTGACCAGGCTTGACAAAGTTAAATATACCCAACACTGTTCATCTTCACAAAGGCAAAGACATGAAACTCCACCCTCTTAACAATTTGTGGAAGCCATATTGTGGGTGAGGCTGCTTTCAACTCTCTTTCAAACAGACCAGAAGAAGAAAAGGAATCTCTGAACTCTTTACAGTAGAGATGATGAGGACGATATCTCTCTACTAGTGTTTAATGCTCAGGATTCTCTCTGTCCATCACACTCAATATCCATAATACCTGCTAATCAGAAACTAATTGCTGAGCCTAAAACTGAGTATATATTGAATTTATTAGCAAAGCAAGGCAATCTCCAGTCATGGATCCAATGCTACTATCCAAAAATCTCACAATTGATTAATATATATAAACACATATACTGATAAACAGAATATTTTTCAAAAGTAAGTGTTGTTGAACTCAGTGACAGCCAACCAGAGTTTGTCTTGTAACCAAACACTGGCAAAAAATGAGCAAAGGGTAAAGGAGAAGCCACTTTCTAATGGTATCCACTGGTTGCAGCCCTACTACTGATAGTAGGCCAAACCAAACAAGTCAATATCCAAAAAATTAGAACTATACATTCTTCAGATTGTCTCATAATAACATAATCCTGCCAGCCTGATAGTAGTGCTGTACCTCTTCTCTTCTGATCCCCTAATGAACCAGGGATCTGTCTGCCTGAGGCACTTTCAAATATTACCTTGTTTCTCAAGGCTTAAAGAATGGGAGCGGCTGTTAGGTAAGGGCATGTGGGGGGCATGGGACATATTTCGCCCTCCCTTTCCCCCCCTCCAGCCTCACCTCGTGTTGTTTGCCTAGCAACCAACCAGAGGAAATGGCAGGCATCAGTTCAGCATACGTTTACATATTTTCAGGGAGGACTTATTTTTGGAGGAGGGCTTATTTTAGCGCATGCACTCAAAAGCCCGATTGGGCTTATTATCTGGGGAGGTCTTATTTTTGGGAAGGCAGGGTAGTCACAAACAGAAGCTTTATTTCTAGTCACCTTGTAACAAGAATCTCACCAGACTGACTGCATTCCCTTGCATCAGATAAGGCTTCAGGGATTCTGGGGTAAGTCAGGCCTGGGCTGCTTGCTTCAGTGCAAAGAGTCTAAATTCAGTTCCCTCTTAACACTTCCTCCATTCTGGCTGGAGATTCCACCACACATCATCCTTTTTTTTTAAAGGGGGGCTTTTTGGGTGTAAGAGATATTATAGGTGTGAGAAATTGTAGGTGTGAGAAATGTAATTCCACTTTCCAAATAACAATTAAGGGTTAAATCAATGGGGCTTTCCATTTAAGGCTCATAATATACAGAGAAAATAATGCAGAGTTTGGATTGAAAGACACAAAGTCAAGTTATGAAGAGATGGAGAACTATGGCACAACTAGCCACAGGAAATCATGGGAACTGTAAAATGTGTGTGTGTCTGTGTGTGTGTGTGTTTACGCAGTTATTCAATGTAACATATATTAAACTGCACGTCATTTCAAAGCCTTCAGCACTTAATTGATGAGATTTGGACACTTGGGGTTTTTTTTTCCCCCAAAGAGAGAAGGTGGGAGAGAATCACGCAACCTGTAAGCCTGTGTGATCATTTTAGCAAAGTTTGTTCATTCAGCCACTATTCTCTTTTCTTGCACCCACAACCCTATTAAAAAAAAATATGTCCAAGAATCAGGCACTTGTGTAAGACTACCCAGTGAAGTTCACAGACAAAAGTGACTCAAGCAAACCTCTCGTTTTCAAACACACTACCCATTCACCATAGCTACTAAAGCATTCTAAGTCTCTTGAGGCAGGAGATGACAGATTCCTTTAGTCGTTCGCTCAGGGCAAGTAGTGATATTCAGAGAACTGGTGTCAAAGAACGTGCAAATCCGATGGTGTTTCCAGCTATCACTGAACAAGATAGACTGACATCTTTGCAGCAGAAACGTGTGAATCCTACTTTTACAAATTACACCAAACAAAATCTCAAATAAGTTTCCCCCAAATGCCTTTTTCATACAAAGGTCAGGCGTAAAAACCTTGGTTTTCTATTTGTTCCTCCTCCAAATCCTATTTAAATAAGGGTTGTAATATTTCTGATCCCACGATCTTTTGTGTCCCACATCCAGTGCCTTTACAACCAAATCTTACCAGAAGACTTATGATTTGTAATGGGACAGGGGGGATTATTCCATATTTGGGGAGGTAATATTAGCCATATTTAGTAACCTATAATTGAAATAAAATATTCTTTATCCTGGCCACATTCATTTCTTGGTGAACAGGTCCTATCATGCCGCTGAAAATCGATAATCTGGTATTGTAAGTATAATATAAAAATACTATAATGAATAAGGTCTTCAGTCTGGAAACAGATGACATAGCAATATAGTAACTCATTCCCGTTATTATTTAAAAGTGAATAGCAAAAAAATTACAAGTACTTTTAAAGTACTTCGATGGCAATAAAATAGATGGCGGTATGTGAAGGAAGAAAAAAAAATAACACTGGTCAGATTTGTGAAAGCTAACCATAAGTCATCCGGTGACAAGACATATCCAGAGAAAACCACATCTTTACTTCCTTAATGTTCTTATTTTTTTTAAAAAAAAATAATCTTTGTGGTTTTGCTGCCACTGAGCCAAACTGAAGCCTTCTGTAGGCCTGTGAGCCCTACAATTTCCGTACGCTTGCTTGGCAACATCACTACTCTTTGAACTTCCTCCCATATTAATGTTGTCACCCAATTTTGTATACTGCTAATGGAAGACAGCAACCCTACATTCTGCTGCTGTGGATGAGGGTGTAAAGCAGTGGTTACCAACATGGGGGGCCCACCCCACATTTTGTGCAATTTGATTTTTAATGGGGGCAATTTGAACCTTGTTTAAACCTAGTTAAGGTCCTTTTAGGCTTCCTCCACGTGAGTAGAGTTCACTTTTTGAATAAAGTAATCATCATATGTCATGGGCGGGGAGCATCAGGATTAGGTGGAGAATGGCCAAAATAAAGTTTGGGAAACACTGGTGTAAAGGGATTCACAGCAGTAACTCTCCAAATAAGCATTTCATCTAGATCTGTAGAATATCTCCTAATTTGAACAAATGAATAATTACAGAATCCTTAATACTTTGGACTCAGCACATCTTTACTTTAATATTAATATAGATTTGTCGCCTAATATGAGAGCCAGTTTGATGTAGCGGCTAAAGGCACTACATTAGAACCAGGAGAGCCCGGGTTGTAGTCCTACTTTAGGTGCAATGAATATCCTAGCGCCTTGATGGCGAACCTATGGCATGCATGCCAGAAGTGGCACGCAGAGTCATCTCTCTGGGCAGGCGAGATGTCGCTCATTGCTCTTCTGGGTTCCGGCATGCTGGAACATGCAGGAACACAGGAAACTGGAAGAGAAGATGCCCGGTGCGCAGAAGTTCATCTTCCCGGCTTGCACATGCACACTGGGTGATTCCTCTTCCCATTTACAGCATATGCACCGGCCAGCTGGTTTCTATGTGTGCAAGTGCACCAGAAACCGGAAAACCAGGTGGCCGCCACGCATGCGTGTGCTGGAAATTGAAAGATTCATCTTCCCGGCATTGGGTGGCTACTCTTCCGGTTTCACACACACACACACACACACACACACACTCCCGTTTCGGCACTCAGTCCCAAAAAGATTCACCAACACTGTCCTGGTGTATCTCTAAAACTGGGAAGAAATAATATTTTTTTCCTTACTAGTTTTGTCCTTAATCACTGTATACAGTACATGTGGTTTCAGTGGGAGCTGGGGGGGAGGGGTTAATCCCTGTTGGTCCTCTGCAGGGTCCATCTAAAGCCTTGGTTTCTACTTGGAATAAGGGGGCAGCTGACATCTTGGATCAGATCACACTCATGGGGCCTTTCTCCTCTCTAGGATTGTGTCATTCCTCATAGCTTATGGAAGAATTGAGGGAGACGAAACAAGGCCTACCTTGTGGCAGCAAGGACAGCATAGTGTCAGTACTTCTCTGCCCTAAGTGCACCTACCAACTGCTGTCCTGCAGCCCTGCTTTGGGTGACATGAGTCCTGCTGGGTAAGAAGGGTGAACAAATCTTCTTACAGGGATGTACAAGGGGATTTGCCCAACATCTGTTGGATAAAGTCATTTGGATTCGTTCCCAGTTGGACTCTGACTTTGTCACAGGGCCAGAGGAGATATTTAGAAGAGTCTTGCCTGATTATCTGGGAACAGTTTGAACCTGTTGGACCTGAGGAAACAGACAAGGTCTCAGACAATGAGCATAGTCACTGCTTTTAGGATCCATGCTCCTCCTGGCTTGCTAAATTATCTGGATGGTGTCATGCAAGTGGGCTCTGGAGATGAGTAGAGATATACAATTGACTATCATCTATAGCATCTTCTCTGTGTGACCAGGTTGTTCCTTTGCTTCTCAAAAAGGCTGCAGTTCTCCCCTTCCTCAAAAAGCGATATTGTGCCGGTCCATTGCCTTCCTTCAGGATTGAATCAGTCAGTGATGAGAGGAGAGGTACTACCCTCAGGCCCTGCTATGTGGGGTGCCACAGGATTCAGCTCTTTCTCCTCTCCTTTTTAGCATCTAGCTGAGACTTCTGGGTCAACTCATCCATCATCATAGGGTGAGGTGTCATTGATATACTGATGTTACTCAATTATACATCTCTACCCCTGGCAAATTAAGCAATGGCATGGCCATCTTATCCTGATGCTTGGGGGGAATTGGGTGAAGAACCGCAGGCCTCAGCTAAACACCAGCAAGATTGAGTGGCTTTGGGTTTTTAGGACTGGTAAAGAGTGACAGACCCAGAGTCACCCTGCTAGTTTCATGTCTAATAGAAGACCATTTTCTAATCTGATGCTTTAATCGTTACATCAAACTGGCTCTTAACAGTTTCTAGACATATACATAATTAATCAGTTATTTAAAAGGCATACAATTAAGTTTACAACTTTAGAAATTGACCATAATAAATCACCTTAAAAGACATAATGTAAAGAGATATATCATTTCACTAGTAGACTGCATTTGAGGGAGGGAGGGAGGGAGGGAGGGAGAGAGGAAGGAAGGAAGGAAGGAAGGAAGGAAGGAAGGAAGGAAGGAAGGAAGGAAGGAAGGAAGGAAGGAAGGAAGGAATCTTAGCTTCTTCTCTCAAAAACAGTTGTCTTTGTATGCGTCTGGCACACACTTTCTTTTAACCTCCTACCCTCTTTCAAGAACTGGAGACAGTGTTTATTGCTGTGGTGGATTCTCTCCCCTTTCCATCTAGCTGTCTTACATGCTAATACATTGCCATCTTTCAAAGAAAGTACTGTGAAATGGGAAGGCTGTCATACAGAGTGAATGGTACTGCAGGGAAATCAGAGACGTGTAGAGAAAACTAATTAAGTAATTTCTTCCCATTGTTCCTTTTCTCTGCAAGGTTTCCTCAGACTAAGGCTTTAATGTAGACTTTGATTGACTTGTGCCTGATGTGCACGATACCTTTTGTGCCAGGATAACTACATTGGCCAGTTTGCCAAAACAACCCATAATAGGAGAGGAAAGGAAAGAAACAGAATTTCTACTGCATCCATGCAGGAACACGTCCATCCTATTCTCAGATACTTATTAACATAGAATTAGTCAAAGGGAAGCAAAGTTTACAGCAGAGTAAGGTACAGAGAAGAGATTCTAGCAATTTATTTCATATTGTTCATGAAACAACAATAAGGGAAAGTTTGGATATCCTCTACACTATGGGTGTCCAACCTTGGCAAAATTCTAGCTAGGGAATTCTGGAAGTTGAAATCCACAAGTCTTAAATTTGCCAGAGTTGGAAATTATTGATCTGTTTCCCTGAGAACCATATGGAAAATTCCAATGACATTGGCTCAGACATTTCTGATCAACTGATTCCATGATAATGCCTAGAATTATCTAGGAGTTAATTCCTAGAATTTCCAGTCAACATGGTTAGGTCTATGATATATGAGATGCAAGCATCTGGAAATCTACTGTGCACTCTAGAGCAAGGGGGTCCAACATTGGCAACTTTAAGATTGGTGGACATGGCTTGCTGGGGAATTCTGGGAGTTGAAGTCCACAAGTCTTAAAGTTCCAAGGTTGGACACCCCTGCTCTAAACAGTGTCTCCCCTCTCCCACTTTTTCCAATACCCTCCTATCTGATCACTCTTATTCTTTTCCACTCTATATTTTCCTTTTGCATATGTTTATAATCCTTTCTTTCTTCCCCTTTCCTTATTCTAATCAGGAATATCACTGAAGCATAAAAGCAGTGAATAATGACTATAATTGTCTTTTCCAAACAAGCAGCCTATCAGATGCACTGCACTTCTGACTCCCATAATCCTCATCTAACAGATCAATGCCCAAAGAACTGAAATTTAACACATCTGTGAAGAGAGCAAACCTGGAGAAAGCAGGAATACAGCATTCCCAAGAACATTTACTGTCAGGCACAAGGGATCAAGACTGTACATCAAAAGTTGCAAATTCAAAAAGGATTTATTGCTCAAGCTTACACACAAGAACCTAGTCAATTAAAGTTCAATACTAAGTTGGCACCAGAGACTGTAGGGTCAACGGAATTCAAGAGGGGTTGGACCTGAGCTCTTTGTGGCAACACCATCAAATTGATGACATGCTTAACTCCACCCCCAATCTTTTCCTATGTTTACATAATAAGTAGTCAAGAGTTCTTCAATGTTCTAAAGCAGGGGTCAGCAACCTTAAACACTCAAAGAGCCACAAAGGTCCTAATCAGAAGCCCCCCTTTCAATTCTGGAGCCAACCGGAAGTCTGGTTCCCCCACCATAGAGTTTCCTGTTAGCGTGACATCCTTTTTCCTTTTACCAACCAGCGACAGGGAGCTGCAGAAGAGGGATGATAGAACCACATGCGGCTCCAGAGCTGCGAGTTGCTAATCCCTGTTTTAAAGGCATTTTCCCCTGTCGAAAGCTAGGATGTAGGTCCTCCAGAGACTCCCAAATGTTGCCACTGAACTGTAATCTTTAATATTACAGAGCAAAAAAAAAAAGTGCATACTCTGGGGCAATAATGATGTTATTATAGTTACATGAATTAACTGCCATTAGACTTAAATTTGAATTATGTTAAATATAATGTAGCATTTGTCCTTTCTCACTTATTAGTTGAGAGCATAGCATGCCACTCAAAGCATGTTTGACAGTTCAACTCACTTAGATTAAGGTTGCTGGTTGGGTGATCCCTTTGTCTAATGAACAACCATTTCCTAATTTTAGACCTCCCATCGTGCTCTCCAAATCAGTTCCCTAACTATCTGCATATTGGGTGATGCAGAAAATATTGCACTGAGTGTTTTTAGTCTGTGAGAGCAACATTTGAAGCTGGACCAAAAAACATTTTTTTAAAACAAACTATATAGGCAAAGGTAAAAGTTCCCTTCGCACAAATGTGTTAGTCATTTCTGACTCTAGGAGGTGGTGCTTATCTCCATTTCAAAACCAAAGAGACAGGACTGTCCGGAGACGTCTTTGTGGTCATGTGGCCAGCATGACTAAATGCCAAAGGCGCATGGAACGCTATTACCTTCCCACCAAAGGTGGTTCTACTTGAATGTTTACATGCTTTAGAAGTGCTAGGTTGGCAGAAGCTGGAGCAAGTAACTGGAGCTCACTCTGTTACATAGTGCTAGGGATTCGAACCGCCGACCTTTCTGATTGACAAGCTCAGCATCTTAGACACTGAGCCACCACGTCCCTGAACTAATCCCAATCCTCACACATTCTGGCCAGCAAACAACAAAGGTAACATTTGCAAATTGATGTGCTAAATTAAAACCTAGTCTAGCTATGGTTTCTACCTGCTGTCTCAGCAGAGGTCAAGTGTTCAGAAAGACCACCAATTCACCAACCGCCTACTTTTGGATGGGGGGAGGGTAACATAAGTCAAGAATGGCCAATGGGAGCAATGATATTGGGTTGTCATCTTTTTTCCCCTTGTCTTGATAGAATTTAATTTGAGCATATCTTCCCAATCTAAATCTTCTTATCTTCTATATCTTCTTATCTTCCCAGACTTCAGAAGTTCCACAGGACCTTTAGTTTAACCTGATATAGCTATATAACTAGGTTTTATCTGCAGTTGAGATCTTTTCATCTGATTGGAGAGAGGGCCTCTTCCAGCAATTTCACAGTGCAAAAACTAAGCGATACAGAAACTGTAATATTTAACAAAGCTTTGATCTGCTATCACAGTATTTATATCTAAGTATTTTGATATAAAGGGGACACGTTGGCTCAGTGGCTAAGACGCTGAGCTTGTCAATCAGAAGATCAGCAGTTCAGTGGTTCAAATCCCTAACGCCGCATAATGGAGTGAGCTCCCATTACTTGTCCCAGCTTCTGCCAAACTAGCAGTTCGAAAACATGTAAAAATGCAAGTAGAAAAATAAGGACCACCACAGCGTTCCATGCGCCTTTGGTGTTTAGTCATGCAAACCATATGACCATGGAGACATCTTTGGACAGATCTTCAGCTTTGAAACGGAGATGAGCACCACCCTCTAGAGTCAGGAATGACTAGCACATATGTCCGAAGGGAATCTTTACCTTAAATATAAAAGATATGTACAAATATGCAGTGATCTAAAGTAGCTACATGTAAGGGAACAGTCTGCTGCAGAGACTCACTTATTGCAGACAAGTTCCACACATGCTATTTTAATTGTAGGGATAAAGCAAACAGTGCTTTTCACTCAAGAGAGTCATAATATTCATTTACTTGAATAAAAACTCTAATTTATCAAAGATCTCTGCCAATGTTTGTTTCAAAGATCTTGTTTTAAGCTTGAGCGGTATCACTTAGCACTCCTACTTTTCACATCAGCCGAGACTCCCCCATCCTTGTTATTTCAATGATAGGTTATTTTTATCCTTTCATTCACAACCATCAAAGCTTCAGTATTCTTCCCGATCACATCCTCTGTTCTTGCCAAGCCATTCCCTCAAGTGCTTTTCTCCACACTTACTAAATCCAGTTGCAATTTCTATGTTTTTTGAACCATAACACAATAAAAACAAGCATGCTTCACTGCTGCATTCTCTGGTGTTTTGCTGGTCTACCGAAGGAGTTCCTCAAAGGATTAATGCATTCAGTGGGGACAATAACTAGGAGCTGGAATTCTACTATGCATGCTAAATCTCTTTCCTGTTGTCAGCTGGAAAACAGGAAAGCCTAAAATGTGACATTCAACATAGCCTGGGTAGAGCAGAGACTTCCTTTTTTCTGCCTGCAATCTTTCCTCTGGTGCAGAGCGCAAAGTGGCAGGAGGAATCCATTTTCCTCATAAATGATATGCCATCAATGGATAGGCACAGATAAATCTCACCTGAAAGCCCAAAGCGCAATTCAAAAGAAAGATTTGTTTACAAGTAGCGTACCCGATGCATTTTAATGTACTGCGTGCATTTGGATAAAGTGAGGAGCCCATTCCATTCAACATTAAAACAAGTTAAGACCACATAAGATATTTTCTCCCACTGCCGGCAAAAGCTATAGCTGCATTGCATATTTCAGTTTAATAACTATGAATGAGACTTTTTGCCTGCACATTTAAGCTTCTCTCCCTTTGCCTGAACAAAATGCAAAAGTCTCCAATCAGCCATTATTTCTGATTTCATCTGAATCCGAAAAGTAGGATTTCTTACTTTGAAAGAAATTAATCAGATAGAATTCTGCATTAGATGAACAAGACTCATTTTACTTGCTTTTAAATTTTGGACAGAGTATTATTTTAAGGGAAATACTAGATTTTACAGACTTTTAGCTTGGGTTCTCTAAACTGCTGTATTCCGAAAATCACAACGTTAACTAACCTGATGATTAAAAGCACAACACATCAATGGTGTTAATTTCAATCTTACAAGGCAATGAACTCCTGACCAAAAGAAGTACCATTTATAGCTGTGAGAGACTCAGCAAGTGCACTACTTATTCAATATTTATATTCTGCGCCAGGACACGGGAGTAATCACTACTGTGCAAGGCTAAGAAAAACTACGTATGCTGGACTTCTACCCACCCCACTGTGAAGGAAAGAGCACCCAAGGTGTTGCAGAAGGTAAAATTCATTCATCTGAACAACTTGCAGCCTCCAGACAGGGCTGCCAAAATTCTATTGCCCGTTTTATCAATATAACAGTACACACACACACACACACACACACACACAACAAACAACCCAAATCTGGCCACAACCTTAGCTGAATCTTTCCTTCCTTCAATAGGTAGCAATTGTGGTTCACAATGCTTTCCCCAACTTCATTTCTATCTTCAGTACAGACCTTCAGTCTAAAGCTTGTGAATTGCTCAAATAAGTATTCTTGTTACTATCTCTCTCTCTTTCCTTCCGCTTCCTTTTCATCTCCCCCACCCCTGTGTGTGTGTGTGTGTGTGTGTGTGTGTGTGTGTGTGAGAGTGAGAGAGAGAGAGAGAGAGAGAGGGGGGGGGAGAGGGAGGGAGGGAGGGAGGGAGAGAGAGAGAGAGAGAGGGAGAGAGAGAGAGAGAGAGAGATCTATTTCTATTCCAGAATCCCTCTACTCAAGAGTGTTACCGACACTGCCGCCAAGTAGCAAAATACACTTTGGTAGAGGACACATGTTGGTCTTGTTGCACTGAGGTTGGTAGTTTTCAGAGCAGAAACATAGAAAGAGCAAAGTGAATTCAGTTTTCTTCTCTGTACTTTTCTCAAATACATCTCTGGCTTAGAATGCAAGTGAAATAAAAGGTAAAGGTTCCTCTTGCACATATGTGCTAGTTGCTCCCGACTCTAGGTCATCTCCGTTTCAAAGCCGAAAAACCAGTGCTTTCCACCGACATCTCCATGATCATATGGCCAGCATGACTAAACACCAAAAGCGCACAGGACACTGTTACCTTCCCACCAAAAGTGGTTCCTATTTTTTCTACTTGCATTTTTATATGCTTTCGAACTGCTAGGTTGGCAGAAGCTGGGACAAGTAACAGGAGCTCACTCTGTTACATGGCACTAGGAATTTGAACTTCCAAACTGCCGACCTTTCTGATCAACAAGTTCAGTGTCTTAGCCACTGAATTAAGGGTTATGCCTGACAGTGCAAAGAGACTCTAGTAGGCTGAGTTAGCGGGCTGTTCCTCATTTTATAGTCAGCCTCCTGCCCATTTCTAGGTTGGCCCGTTTGATGACTTTACCCAGATTAAAGCAGAGGCAGTACAGGTCCTGCACCCCCATATACCCAATGCAACTTTCAATCCCTCCCTCCAAATTGGCCTTACAGTCCATTGCAACACCCATAGCCAGTTTGGAGATAACTAGTATTTTAACAATTCATCCCGTCAAACCTCACCTAGCCATCAAGGCCAAGGGAGCAAGAACAACACAAATTTTGTCAGGCCTCTTTAATGCTAGTCTGGAGTAAATATAGAATCTTAAAAACCATAATTGGACCTTCCCAGCCTCATTTATACTGTAGTGAGTTAATTAAGTTGGAGACTCTTTGAAGTGCTTTTTCCCACCTCTCTCAGCAGCTGGACTGAGTTACCTTTTTTGAGATAGACAGCCAAGTGGCTTGCCTCCAGCGTTCCCACAACCTGCTTTGCTTCCTCACATCCTGCTTGCCCACAACTATTTGCACTCATCCTCATGACTTAGCCGCCATCTCATCCCCATCCACTGTTAAAGTGGCCTAGAATTATTCTTAGTTATTGCAGTTTGAAACTCCTTTAGTTTTCTACTTCCACCCCTAATTTTTCCCATGTGGGTAATCTTAACCAGGGGCATGCAACTATGGAAAATTTACAACCTAATTAAATTCCCAGAAGTCCTGAGCCAGATAAAGCTGCCATATTTGCCCACTCATCTAGACCATCTAAAGCATGGGTATCAAACTCGCAGCGTCATGTTGCTGTCACGTGACATTTTGCGATGTTTTTCTCTCTGCAGAACTGGGGTGGCCATGCCCTGTGCGTGACGCATCCAGCCCGCGGGCCACCTGTTTGACACTGATCTAAAAGAATGATAATCTGGAATAGTGACCAACTCAGCACCAATTTACACATACATACATATATGGGTTGGGGATTTGGAGGAGCTGACATAGGAATAGTGGTTGAGCAGGGTTATCAATTTCCCAGAAGATCAATATTTCTCTGAAATAAGTTCACAGATATAGAAATATAGAGGTTATCGGCAGGTTGGAATCAGAATTTTCTGATTCCCTACACTCAAAGGTGCTTTTTCAAAAGGCAACTGGAATGTCTCATCCAAGACGTTTCTTCTGTTCTAAATGAATGGTGGAGAATGGAAGGATTTCTGCAGATTGGAAATACATTTTCTACTAACTGATAACCTGGCATTGCCCAGATATTTATTTATAGGGGGGAAATGTCAGACCAAATGTAATTTCTAATGTTGGATTTTCCCCCTTACAAGAGGGAGCCCCCTTGTGGAGTACTGTGAAGCCATTAGCATGGAAACTCAACTGCGCTGTACAGTAGAAGTCATTTTACAGCAGTATGGTAGAAATCATTTTAAGGCACAACAAGCTGTATCTTAACCAAACACACACTCTGATGGTGTTTGGGGTGTCTTACCTCTACAGCAATTTTGCAGAGAGTAAGTCGTTTTATATCCAATCTGTAATAATCCAGACGGTCTTTAGATGGCAGCATCAAAGATGCCAAGGAAACTACTAGCTGATGCCCTGAAACTACTCTAGGTTAAACTGCATGAGAGCAGCGACACTATCTGGCTTAAGTATTGAGGCATGTAAACAGAACCTGCAGGACAGCGCAAGTCAAATTGATCTCAAGAATTGACATGGCTGTAAGGAAAAGGCCTAAGTCTTCATGGTTACTAGAGGGATATCTACTCAAGTTAATCCACAGCATTATATAAAAAGCCCCAAAGACAAATGTTTTCAATTTCTCTCCCTCGTTCCCTCTCTCTCTCTCTTTCTCTTTCTCTGTCTCAGGAATACAAATACTTGTGGGATCCTTGGTGCTCTCTGAGCTTGGAGGGGAGGGGTTTGCAGCACTGATGATGTTACTGCACTGCTCTCTTGCCACACTAATAATGTTAACTAGTTTGGTAATGAAATGTCTGCAAGAAAACCATCAAACTCAGAGAGCAGAGTTCAACCCCTAAGCTATAAATATCCTCTTCAGTTGCACGGATATTTTAAAAACAAATTATCCAATTGAATTAAAATGTAAATAATACCTTATCTATCCATGAACAAAAATGTTGAGAGATTGTGAAAGGAAGAGAAAGATACACCGCAAACCATAAACTACTACCATAGTTGATCGTTATGCTCCAGTTTCACTCCATTGAAGCTGACGAGTTCCAGCCCGCAAGTTTGGAAATGTGAAGAGGTGGGAAGAGACAGAATAATAAAATATCTGTTCAAAATCTATTATGTAAATTGTTTTAAACTGAACCACACAGAGAACGCGTGCCCTTTTTCATGGTTAAGGGAGCACAATATATGAAACCTACCAAACAAAAATAACAGGCTTTTCCAAACATTACTTTTGTAGTCATGAATTTTAGATTCCACTCCAATGTTGCACAACATTATACAACATATGTTGGGAAAGGAGCTTGCTTATTATCCATTGCACAGGCATCATCAGTGCTACTTCAGACGCATGAAGCCTTCTTCTTGTATCATTGTGATTGCAATATAAATAAATAGGTCTATGCCAGGGGTCCCAAATCCCCTGTCCGTGGACATGCCAGAAACTGGGCCACGCAAACAAGCAAAGCCCCATCCATGGAATGCAGGAAGCACATAAAATCATGCCCCTTCCTATCCTTTCTCCTTGGAACAGGTCCCTGGTGCCCAAAAGGTTGGGGGCCACTGATTTACACTATAACTTACCGACAACCGGTCTTGGGTTTACCCACTTCAGTTAAGTATAATATTATAGGTTTGCTATCATAAGCTGAGGCATGTTTTCAATTAGAAGCAGTCCAACCAGGGGTGGGATTCAGCCGGTTTGGACTGGTTCGGGCGGACTGGTAGCTCCAACGATCAGCTGGGGAGAGAACCGGTTCACTCCGACGATCAGATGGGCCCCCCGCCCCTGCGCTTTACTTACCTATATCCTCTCAGCTGATTGGCACAGCAGAGCAGATTGCCGCACCTCCGCTGTGTTACTCCCCAGAAGTAATGTGGAAGGTAAGTTTTGTGAAAACTGCGCACAAGTGTGGATCACACATCAGGCATGCGCGCATGCATGAAGCACACAATCATCGAATCGGTTGTTAAACTGGTAGGATCCCACCACCGAGTCCAACTGATTCTGGTTCTGCTTAGCAGTCGGCAAGAAATTGCAAACACGATCGCTCATGTGTTTGGGAGAACCAGTAGCCAAACTACCTCTGAATGCTGTATAGCTAAATGATTGTCCGCAACAAGCTGTGCATTTAGGTTCCATAAAAGGGTACTCGGTTTCTAACAAACAAATTCATCCATGGCAATTTATTTCATCTGGAAGCAGAACGCTTAAATCATTCCACAAATGCAAATGCAAATCATCCCGAGTTATTTGATGGGAGTTAAGTGGAACTTTTAGCTAAAATTTGATCGGAACTTGTATGCTTAAGAGCAGCCAATGCTGAATAAAACAACCGCATTTGGCAAAAGTATATTGAAACTGCAACTCTCTGTGCAAAATTGCATTTTTCCACTTGCAGGATTTGCCCATAGAAAACACCACTACTGGAATGACTCCCATGTCTTAGATGGCAAATAACAATTGCTATTGATAAATTAATATTGGTCTAATGTTGCCTCCCCCATTTTAATTGGTTGTCATGAAAAGATAATAAAATACTTTCATGTTTATATGCTGCTTACGCATACCACTGTAGAATTGTAGCACTGGTATTTAAAGATGTGGGTATGTCAACCGTAGGTTGTTTCTGGTTTGAGAAACAAAGCAATCATGAGCGCTCAACAGATAATGCGGTGCTAACATTTGTATGCATTTAAAAGGCAGCCAGAAATTCATGCTAAGAAATATATATATAATCACGGAGCCTATGATCAAACAGCATGTATGCATGCAGTACAGCCCATCCCCAATTATGCAAACTAGATACCTTCTTCCCTATGCATCCCTGTGGGACAATGTAACCTTATATAAACATTCTTCCCAATTAAAAGAAAATGTAATTATTCAAATGATTCTTCTCTCTTAGAAGCAGGAAAATGAGGCTCATGCTAAAAAGGGAGAGACAGAGAGGCAGCAGTGAAATTAAAAGGCTCCTTCCCCGTAAAAAAAAAAGTATTTGAATAATTTATATTTAAGAATGTGTATGCAGTAACTCTAACTCTATTGTTGAAATATTCTTCCCCTAAGAGTTATTACTCCATAGGGTTGCTTTTTACACTATTTGGATGCTGAAGGCATACCTAAAAATTATTCATTAGATTTAAAATATCTAATCTAAAATTCTACACCTTTGATTGGAAGTGATTGGGTGAGCTAATTTCCAATGATAATTTCCTCCTCTCCTATGTAGGTTTCTGCAAGTTTGCTTATGCCATTCCTCCACTGCCATTAATATTTCCATATCATTATTATTTTAAAAAAAGCTGAATCAATAGGAGACCTGCATGAGTTCAAAGTCAGGTAGAGTTTGACCATACCAATTTTAAGGTGGAGGATATATCTTCTTAAATGAGGAAATTCTGAATGTCATTTTGGCTCATCATCTCTTGCTTTATATTTTTCAATTTGATAAGTAAGCTTTGTCATTGGTGTTTACCTTTGCATTTCTAATCTACTTCCTCTTCGCTTTCCAGTCCTATAGTACGGGTCCCTCATTGCTTATATCTTGAACAAATCTTTCTTAAAAGTTTAAAAATGGGGAGCAAATTTTAACAATGTAATTTTAGCTGGTTTTCCAGCTTCTTCTCAAATAGAAAACAGTACATCTCCAACCAGAAATCAATATTGTACATGTACTTTTTCTAGTTCTACTAGCACATACAGTCCCATTTACAATCCAAAACATCTGGCTAAATAGCCGGTCAAATAAACAGAACATTACAAAGTGATCTTGTTTAATCTCTAGCGATCACCAAGATGTTTACGAGAATAGATAGAGGAACAGAAACTTTCCGATACAATAGCTTCTTGAAAGCAAGCACACACTAATGCTTACAAAAGAGTGTCTGCTCTCTACAACAGTATTTCTCAACCTCGATAACTTTAAGAGGCATGGACTTCAGTTTCCAAAAATTCCACAGCCAGAATGCTGGGAGTTGAAGTCCATATATCTTAAAGTTGCTGAAGAAATTGAAAAACACTCCTCTAAACTCTTGAGTTACAACCAACAGTGCAGCCTTCACACCGTGGTCCTCTCTTCACATGAAAAAACCTCTCCTCCTTTCTGGAGTTATTTGTAGGCCTTACAAAATTTGCACATATGTGAAAAGGGTCTTATCAATAAGAGAAAATACTCATTACATTGATCAGTATGTGGCATTTCTAGGATGGAGAGCAAGATGTCATTTCTACAGGTAGTTCTCCACTTACGACCTTTTGTTTAGTGATTCTGCAAAGTGACAATGTCACTGAAAAAAAAAAAAGATTTATGATCATTTTTCACACTCGTGACAGCTGCGGCATGTCTATGGACACATGATAAAAATTTGGATGCTTGGCAACTGGCTCATATTATGATGGTTACAGTGTCCCAGGATCATGCAATCACCTTTTGCGGCCTTCTGACAAGCAAAACCAGAATTTTTATAAACCTCTGTGTTACTGATGGAGCAAAATTCACTTAGCTACTGTCTTTCTTAGTAACAGAAATTTTGGGCTCAATTCTGTTTGTAAGTCAAGGACTACCTGTACTGTGACAAATAAGCAAATAATAATAGTGACTTGGAACAGTTGCTAGCATATAAAGCACCTTTCACAATGTACTCACAGACAAGGAAGTAGTCCCAGGCATTCCTATTAGTTTGGTAGGGGACGCAGGGGAGAAAATAAGCAAGCATTTTCCATGATGGACTAAGATGGGGGCCTCCAAACTTGGCTGGCTGAGGATTTCTGGAAGTTGAAGTCCACAAGTTTTAAAATTGCAAGGTTGGGAGACCACTGGACTAGCAGGTATGCCAAATCAGCTGAAAAATAGCGGTGGGCTACTCTGGGCAGAATGAGACAACTCAGCATGGCTAGCTCGGCATCACCCACTCACTGCTCCCCGCTTGCCACCACCAAGACACCTCTGCCAACTCATCACTGCCGAGTTGCTGCAGGACAACTCCACATGGCCAATTCACGATGCAGACAATCCACCATGGAGGGAATGCTGAGCAGTTGAGTGACCAGATGGGCAGAGCGCAGAGCAGCGGCAGTGGCTTCCCATGTTCACACCAGAGATGGTATTCTGATGGTTCACCCCGGTTCAGGTGAACCAGTAGTGACAGCAGCGGGAGTCTCCGCCCACCCGCCCAGATGTCATCACAGATGCTCTGCACATGCACAACAGTGCAGAAGTGCCATTCATGAGCAAAGTGAGCACGCATGTGCTCTCCCAGTTGCGGACCGGTAGCGAAGGTAAGAGAAAACCATTACTGTTTCACACACATACACCCGTTGCTGCGAAGCTTCAGGTCAAAGAAGCTAGGGATGGTGGCAGTAGGCGGGGTGGACAGCGGTGAAGCAGCAGCAACTGGGAGCATCCCATTTTCACACACCCTGATGCTGCCGCTGCTTCCATTGCACCAAATTCCAGGCCAAAGAGGCTGGGTATGTGGTGGCAGTCACATCCCCACCATTTGCCCTGCCAACCACCACTGCCACCGTCCCCAGTCTCTTCAGAGTTTGGCAGCAGTGGCGGCAGCAGGAGGTGTGAAAATGGGAACCCCCAGCTACTGCCACCACTCTGTGCTCTGCCCACCCACTCCTTCGCCCATCTGCAGCAAGTTATTCTCAGGTCAAAGTGGCCATGTGGAGTTCTCCTGTGGCAATATGGTGGTAGTGAGTTGACCAAGGTAACTTGGCAGTGGCAAGCTGACGGCAGTGAGCTGGCTGTGGTAAGTTGGCCATGCCAACTTGTCCTAGACCCACACTGGATGGATCAGGGAATGAGCCCTTACAGAGGTCCTGGGCTCACCCAACCTTGCTAATCTTTTATCAGTCGTTCTTAGATATCCCACAAAATATAGGTAACTCTTCACCTACAACCACAATTGAGCCTTAAATTTCCATCGCTAAGCAAGGCAGTTGTTAAGTGAGTTTTGCTCCATTTTACGATCTTAACGAGCCATAATTGTTAAGGAAATCACTGCCATTGTTAAATGAACCATCTGGTCATTAAGCAAATCTGGCTTCTACTATCGACACTGCTTTCGTAAACTGAGTGGGAAGTTTACAAATGATCACATGACCCCAGGCCAGTGCAGCCATCATAAATACATGCCAGTTGCCAAGTACCTGAATTTTGATCACCTGACTGTGGGGAGGGAACAGTCACGTGAAAACTGCTCATAAGTCATTTTTTTCCCCAGTGCTGTTGTAATTTCAGACATTCAGTAAAGCAAATAGTTATAAGTCAAGGACTACCTGTATACTAGCTGCTCTCAATAACCAGCCTCCTATAACTTCAGGGCTGAATAAAAATGGTTGGTTGGTTGGTTGATTCTAAATTAAACAAATAGATTCCCATCTAAGTCTTGGATGCAATAATTCACCCAAGCCCAAGCAGTAAGTGGACTCAAGGCTAGGTTGTCATACAAACCATATATTAACTGCCGTCAGCAATAAATCTCCTCTCCCCCCCCCCACCTCAACCCTCCACTGCTCTACTCTGCTCTTTTCTTAAATAGCTCCATATAAAAGCCCCCAACCTAATTAAAAACAGCTTCCTCTGCAGCAACAGCAGCCTTGATTTCACTTATTTACACATTAACTGCCGCCTCCGCTTGGCCAATCCAGCCTATTCCCTGTACTACTGCCGGGGCCTTTTATCTGCCCTGGACAGCATTTTCTCCAGCAGATGAAGTAGATGCCGATTGATTTGCTGTCGAGCATGGTAAATTAATAGCAACAAATTGCTGAGGGCCCCATCTCACTGCACGGCCATGCTTTGGCAGTTTTGCTTTATTCGCTCCATGATGGGCAGCAGTCAGGCCTCCTCAAGTCTATTTCGTCTTAACAACCTGCAATACTTTTCAATGGTGAAAATAGAGCTGTTCCTTGTAAGTCAGAAATCAATATCCTATTGCCCTTAGAAAATGCTAAACAAGCAGTATTGGCAATCCACTTGGTACCAGAGGGTATCAGATATAATGCAAATCCATACCACTTCCCTCTGTGTAGTTATTACAGTTTGCTAAAAGGTTCCTAATGCCATTTATCATCATTTACCATCAACTACGGCAGCTACGATTATGATATCCTATCAGCCGGCCAGAGCCCTTTCATTTCAGCCTAATTAATATTTTAGTAGCACTCCAAAGGTTGTTGCCTAAGACCTGGAAGAAAATTTACATAGATTGGAGCAAAACGGGAGGGGGGGGGAAGGAGCAAAGAATGGATTGAAATTCCCTTCGAAATGATTTTTTCAAAATATGCCTAGCTTCAAGTTCTGATTTCTTCAAAGACAAAATAAAGAGAAAGAGATTTGTTTGAGATTTCCTTCAAGTCTAATGAATTTAACTGACTCCCCACCAGTCCTATTTGCAAGTGTCTTATCTGTAGCCAAGTGCTGATTCTCATTATAAGGGAGCAACCCACAAACTCTGATTTAGAATATTTTTATGCACTATGACAATCTACTGAACATAACAAAAATAACATTCAAATTTATGCAACAAAATCCTGACTTTAAAAAAAAAACTATAATATATGGCACACATATATGCATGCCCATCACACACTATCCCCTTTTGGGGTAAGCACCATTATGCAAAGCTCAGAAATTGAGGGGGGGGGGAATGATGAGCCAAAGGAATTCAGACATGTAAGAAGAAAAAGGGAAGGAAATGTAGCAAAAATCTATAGCGCATCCCACACCATTTATTTGTTTATACCTTTCTATCCTGGAAAACCACATTCACACATTGCTTTTTACATTCATAAGCCATAAAATATTGGAGAGGGGGGAGATCCAGAGAATTTTCAAGGTACTGTCAACAGAGATAAATATATTCATAGCTTTAACAGTAGCCAGTCAGAAGGAGAAACAGTGGCATTCTCTGCCCAATTCTGGAGCAAAAACATGCTATCTCCTCCCTCCCGCACCCCGTGCCCTAATCTGAGACCCTGAAATGCCTCTAGGGCTGCTTTCTGGTGTCAGCAGACATTGCGGAAAGCAAAAATTAAACACAAATTAAACACTTAGGCTTTTATACCACACGCCAGGTTGTTAGTTTCTATTATTATTGTTATTATTAAAAAAAAAAGACCAAAATAATTCAGAGAACTCATTTTATCAGTCTAATGCTATTTACCCAGTTACCAAAATCTAAATTAATTATGTTCTCAAACATAATTGTTAAAAATTGGCAACATTATGCAGGCTTAATTAAGATTAAATCCAATTTACTAAATGTACTTTAATTGGTACTAATTACATTAGCTTTCCTTTCAGAATGACAAATTCCCCATAGGTTTCACTTTAATAGTCTTCTATCAAAACCAACACGGGATGACTGATGATCAGCCTAGCAAAAGAGATGGGGGAGGCAAGCAAGCATACCACATCCTTTTCACCCCACCCTGAAGTCAGTGTGGGGAGAGAGAGAGAGACAGAGAGAGGGAGGAGGGGGGAGAAGGAGAGAGGGAGGGGAAGGGGGAAGAGAGAGAGAGAGAGAATGCTCTATGCATTTATCCTTTGATCAATCTGGTAAATCACAGAGGTTTGACACCAGCACAGCAATCATTTTCGGTTCCAATGAAAAATTTCTCTAAAAATAAATACTCTGTGGCCGGGAGCAGCCAAGAAGAACAGATGCCTCAACAGAAAAAAAAAAAAAAACACACACACAAAGGTTTCAAATATCAGGGTCACCAATTACTAGGGTACTTCCAAGGGACTCCAGGGAGCCCCACTTTTGAGAGGCAAATCCAATAAGCGAATAAGCCTAACCTTATCTAGAGAACTAGACCCAATTATGCCGCAGGGCAACTCAGACGCATTATTGCCTGCTTTCCATTACAAGGGCATCCAGCCACTACATCTGGAAAAGAAGCTGAAAGAAACCAAGGCTATCTGCCTAGGAAAACAAATAAAGATGGATAGGTCTCTTGGCTTTGTGTTGGGGCGTGGGGAGGTGGAGGAGGGGCACGGAGAAAGAAAATATAATAAGTTGGTGGTTTGCCGAGCTGCAAGGATTCCATAATGTGATAAACTGCCCTCAGGATTTTTTTTTGTTTTTACGTGATTGAATTGAAAAACAAAACCCACAAATAATCCCCAAAGCAGATCAGTCAGTCTGAACTGGGTTGTAGGAGGAGGTGGAGGAGGGGGGGGTGGGGAGAGATCAGGAGAGGAAGAACAAGATGGAAGGATTTAAGGTGGAGGTTTGAAGGTTTTGAAAGGGCGGCCTTCAGTATTTCTGTAATATCAGATGAAAAGGGTCGGAAAAGAATGTTACAGCCGAAGCTTGGATGGGAAAACATATTTGAATCCGCATCACCAATCCCTCTTGTTGAACAGCAGGGAGAGGAGGACAAAGATTTTTAAAAAAATTATCCTTCCATGAAGCTTTCCATTCATCTACAGCATGTGATGGAAAAAGTATTAAGTTTTGTGAAGATGCAGCATTTATATCACTAATCTTATAGAAAGGAGAGTAAGTGGAGGAAATGGTAGCCTCATGTTAACCCACTCCGTCAAAACCACCTTACGTATAAAATGGAGAAGTTTCTCAATCCCCTAATACAGGTTGTTTACAAAGTAAGACTTTAGAAATAAAAATTAAAAAGTGCCATTTTTTCCCTCTCTGCCTCCAGAATCCTCAGTGACTTTGCATCCAAACCTTTTATTTCTAACATATATGTTAAAAGAAAGTGTCAGTACACTTATTTAATTACTCAGTGTAAATATGAGACGTGCAACAACTGGCTGATGGTTCATTGGGAACACCTGTGGGAAACTCTATAGATGGATGATACATATGGGTTTTGGCGATCATCCTATTTATACAAGTTAGAGTCATTTATTCTAGTACATTAAAAGGATAAAAAGCTGAACTTGGAATTAATTTCAGCAAAAAGTTTCCCTTTGTTAAAGACAAGGTTCATAAAAGGTCATACACCTGACTGTCACTTACAGTATCCATTTGTTGACTTAAGCATTAATTTCAAAAGCTGTGCATATTTCCAACACTGAACTAGAGACAATTAAATTTTGATAGTACACAGTTCATTATATTGCAAGACAGTGATTTGAAATAAAACACATTATGAAATACACTGATATTTTGGCCAGTGTAGCAAGTTTCTAATTACACTATCCTCATAAATTGTGCAATTATAGGATGAACTCACAAGTAGAATTTCAAGTTAAATGTTCTCAAGTTTAGAATTCGCTACTGATCAAATAAAACAGATGTTTCCCTTGCCACACTTCTTTGTTTTAGGAGGATTTTAAAAAGTAACTTTATTTAGGAATGCTTTTAAAATAAAATCATGGTAAAAAAGAAACTGAAGTGTTTCTCATTGTAAAACTAATCAAAATATTTGGGTCTATGTCAGGAAATTTTTTCCTTTGTTATCAATGAGGCTATGCTTATTAATCAGTTAACAACTTATTAAACTTAGCCAAACTGCTAGACTGAAACCCAACGCTAAACTTCAGCATGGAATCATTTACATGAACAATATCTGGTTCTAAAAGATACAGATTCAGGCACAATTGATTGAGCAAATAAATTAATGAATGGAAGGAAGGAAGAAGCAACAATTCATTTTTTTTGCAACATTTTTAATCTACTTATCCCGATAAACGTATCTATTTACATATAATTTCACTTAAAATAAAGACAACTACTCATTCACGATAGATTTACTTTAGGGTGGGAGTTGGTATATGCATCGAAAGGCAGCAATTGACAATAATCAACCTTAAGCTACAATCCTGATTTTGCAAGCAACAAATACTTGAAAGAAGGCATTATTTAGACAGCTGTTAGTATAAAACAACAGTTTCTCTTAGGCATGGCTAGAAGGGTTTGTCTCATAAAATAATTAAGACTGGCTCCCTCAGTCTGCTGAAACAATCACATTTTGCAGAATTGAGTAAAATACAACAAGCATTTTTTTTTAACCACAAGGCAAGTCAAAAATCTAGTTTGCCTACCTGTTTATGCATCTCTATATTCAACCCATACGACATTTCGTAATACTAAGGGGGGAAAAGAACATTGATTTATGTTAGAATTGGCAAGGACACAATAGCGACCAACATGTAGACTTTTGAAGAATTGTGCTAAAAGTTAAATGTTCCATCTTTCCTATCATAACACATCTATTTGTTGTCTATTTTAATTCTACACTGATCAAATTTCCAAAAAAGGAAAGTATTCACTTAAATACTGGCAAGGGGGAAAATCCAAATTAAGTATTAGATAATCACATATATACATTTTCAGTATAAAAATGCTAAAATGTTGGAAATGCTAAAAAGCAGACATTAAAATGCATTAAAATTAGGCAGTAACAGAGGCCCTATATTTTATATTTTAAAAAGGAATAGCTGCATCTATATTATATTATATTATATTATATTATATTATATTATATTATAGATTATATTATATTATATTATATAGATTATGAAATCAACACACAGGCAAAGCTACTGAGTTACATCATTGTATTTTCTTGCACCAAATGGTTGCTAAATTTTTGCCAGATAGCACCATATGTACCAATCACATTAGATAAGAGAAAGCCAGAATATAAGCTTTGATAGATAGCTTTGCTTTGACTAGAAGGCAGCATATCTCTCAAGGTTACTGTCCTCCTTAAAACTGAGTCACTCCATCACATAAAAAAGCAATTATTTTCCCATCTAACTACAGAGGAGCAGATTTAAAAAAAACAGCTCTTTGGGTGTTACCAGGATCTATCAGAAAGATTAGGTATGGAGACACCATCATCTGCCAAGTACCGATAAAAGGAATTTGGACAAGCCGGCAAATAAAAACAGTATCTAAATATTTTCCAACCTTCTGATAGCTGACATCTCCAATTAAACATGAAGCCTGCTCATAAGCAACAGGTTTAAGAATGAAAAGCTGATTAAGATGTGAGCAAACAGTTCCCTTACGTCTATTAATGTACATTTCTTCCTTTGACACACAGATACAGGACTATTCCACATCTCAAGGGAAGGGAATAGCATAAACCTGTCAGCTTTCCCTTTGAAGTGGTATGAAAATGCAGACATCACCCGCATCAGTCAATAGATAAAGGGGTGCAATGATTCTGTACACTTTAAATACAGAGTGCAATCTTAAAGGACTCTCAGCCTTGCAGGACCCATGGAGGGCATCTATCTCTTTCAAGAGAAGCTTGATCATAAAAAGGTCCAAGAGGACTCTGAGCAGCTATAAAAGGAAAATCTCACACCTGGACTATCAACATTAAGCATACAAAAAAAAGGGTTTCAAACCCAGCCTTTTATCCTGGCACCTTCGTTCTTAACAGCATCCTAGCTAGCTGCCTGCAGCAACTGGAACATTAGGATCTGTTCAAAGACCAAACTAATAAAACAGACACTCGGAAACTGGTTATGCTGCTTACCATGACATAATGTCGCTGCATCTCTGTCTTTTCACTGGCCAGTTTTTCACATTCTAGCTTTAAACTGTTGGGAGGGGGAGGAGAGGGAGAAAGAGAGACAAAAGACAACCATCTCTGAATATATAACAAAACAGCCCTTTTAAAAATATCTTAATATATATGTAAGCATTCCACGCAAGTCACCTATGTAACGTTGATAAATTTTATTTAAAAAAAAAACTTTGAACATCCCTTGTGTGTCCTTTGTTGACAATTACCCTGGTCTTTTTTCACACAAGATATAAGAAAACTTTTTGAAGCAAATGGACAAGGTATTTGGGAGGAGAGTGGAAAACGAGCAAAACAAATCATCTTCCTGGGGGGGGGAGGGGGGGAGAAGAGAGGGCAAAAAATATTTAAAGACCAAAACTGAGAAAGCTGATTGTGTCCAAAGCGTAACATTGTGTGCTACTGTAAAAATATCTTTCAAAAAGACCACTAAACTGGTTTTTCCGTGTGATCTTGCTTGCCCTCAAACAGACAATGTAACTCAAACCACTCGAAGACAAAAAGAGTTGAAAGGTTTTCAGTTTTCAAAGAAAGCAGCACAACAGCATCCACAAGCGACATCTTGTGAGCAATAAACCCTTTCTTGCACTCTTCCCACTTAAGAAAAAATAATAAACCACACCACACAGGGTGGGGGGGGGACCTTGCTTGTAAAAAAAAATAAGTATAAAGTCTTCCCCCCCCCCCCCAAGGATAATGAGCAAACACTCCAGCTCCAGGTCTTATTAATCAGCACTTGATACCGTCCTGCTGTCACACCACCAATGAAGAAAATGAGCAATAACAAATGCACCACCCAAACAATATTTAAACCAAAATGCACCCAGGAGAAAAGAGGGGGGGGGGCAAAAAGCACACCCCTTTTTTTTCTTTCCCCCTTTGCAATCCTAACTTGAGGAGCAGGTGGTGGGAAATGTTAGCCTTCTCCTTTCCAAAGCTCCCATTTCTGAAACAGCTTCTCTGATCGTGCTTTGTTGAACTCATAAGAGCTCTTTTATTTATAGGTTGGTAACAGATCTGCCAAGGCTAAGCTTCAGGGCGAAAAAAAGATTTCTTCTGTTTGGGTGAATTCAGGGAGAAATGTAAGTGCTCCACCGGATAAAGGGTTTTCAAATATATTCGGGACCATGTTTAAAAGCACACTTGTCATATTTGGGAACCTTGTTCAGGTCGCAGTTTAAGTCAGTCTTTGACAACAAGATAAAACAGGTTGATAAAAGCTGAGACCTCAGAAAATAGGAGAGGGTCTTTTTTTTTTTCTGGTGGGGTTGTTACCTTTTGAAAAGAACAATTTTAAAAGGAGAGAGATGCATCCCAAGAAAGACTAAAAAGAACAGCCTTCAAGGCTACAACTGGAAATGTTTAGACTGAAAAAGCTACCTTCTTTTCTTCCTACTGATAGGTGTATAATTTGTGTAAAGAACACCCCCATACTTGTCCATGAATTTTAGGGGGAAACAGGAAGCAAGAAAGCTGAACTAGAAACAAGTTGCAGGATCAGAGAAAGTAAACACAATTTAATTACCTGTGGTACTGAGCCTGTAAAAACTGAAACTCCTCCTTAATCCGATCACAGGATTCAGAAATGGTGAATTTGAAGGGTTGAGCAGGCTGATGCGGTGCCTAGAAGCAGTCATCAGAATATAAAATATTTTAATTACTCCTGTGTTTAAGCCAGCCTGCTGGTGTGCACATAACACATATCAACACACCCAGTGAAATCACCTCACCCGCGACCGATGGGAAAAAGCAATTAAAACTCACTTTGGTAAAGGTGTGTGCACGCACATACACACACATGTTTCCCCCCCCCTTTCCTCATCACAAGAGCTGCCCTTGCCCTACACAAGCACAAAGTCTAAGTCTTGTCCACACCTCAAGTAAGCCTCTCTAATTGAGGGAGCGTCTTGCCTTTGATTGCTCATCTTTCCAGTGCCAACAAAAGCACCCACAATCACAAAGCTGAGTAAGGTGAAAGTAGACAACAGTTGCCCCTGGGGGAGGGGGGGGTATTAATCAGGATAAAAAGGAGGAGGAGGAGGGAAGGGGAAGGGCAAAGAGGGGGGGGGAATCACAAGGCAAAAATGGACAGCACACCCAGAGAGAAACAGAAACCGAATTCAGATTTAAGCAAGCTCCGCGCTCCCAACTCCAGATCGCCTCTGAAGCTTTGCAAAGGCTAGCAAGACGGAAGTAATGTAAACATAATTCCCTGACATCGCGTAAGCCTGGAAAGCCAAAAAGACAACAATAAGAAAATGGCTACAACTCAATTGTTTCACCCAACTCTCCCTCCTCGTCGCTCCCCCCCCCCTTTCCCCTCGTTTGCGGTCTCAAAGCAGGAGGCAAACGGGGAGGCGGAGGGGGGGAGGGGTGGTGGAGGAAAGAGATTTGTTCTTTATTCCTGCGGATCGTCCCTAATCTGTTTTCTCTCGCCAGTCCCCCGCCGCCGCTCCCGCCACCAGCTCCCGGTTGCGCCCCTCCCATTTCGTAAACAAGACTTTCGCGGGTGGGGTGGGGTGGGGGGGTGTCGTCTCCCCACGGGAGCCACCAAAGTCGCCATCGGGGGGGGGCTCCTTCACCCACCCCCACCCACCCCTTTCGCCTGCCTCGCCGCTACTCACCGGGTGTCTGCTTTGAGGGTACATCTTGCTCAGATCGCGAATCATCCAAACCGATTTATTGGGTGCTCTGGGCCAGCCGGGAAACTCGGTTCATTGATTTGAACGGCAACAATGCAAAGGAGACGGAGGAGGGAGACGGAGCTGCCCGACGCTGGCGCCTGGAAGAGCGCCTCCGGCTCTGCCCGGGCTCTTTCACCCCACGGACACGCGTGAAGAAGGAGAAAAAGACACAAGAGGTGGAAGTGGAAGTGGCGGCGGCGGCGGTTCTCTCCCCGGCGAAAGGGAAGCCGAACAACATTCCACAGAGGCTGTCACTGCCCAGCTTGCATGATCGCCGGTCAGGCCCCGGTCGATTCTCCCGGTTGCTGCGCTCCCACGCCCAGGGCCTTGGCGCTCCTTTCGCCCCGCGCGTGGACCGCTTCCTCGGTGAGCTCTCTTCTTTCGGAAGGCTTCTCGCTGGCGGCTCCCGGCGGCGCCAGCTCCCTCGGCTCGCTCTCGATTCTCCGGGTCGGCTCTTGCCTTCACTGCGGCTGTCCCTCTCTCCGTCCCCCTAAACGGCAAGCAAAGGAAAAGCAAAGGACAACTCCGTTCATACCAGATCGGATCCTGTCGCCAAGATCCCTCTCGCAGCCGCCTCTTCCGTTTGAAAACTTTTATCGATCTTAGTTGCTTGGCCCTTCGCAAAGAAGGAGAGACGAGCGCGGTAAGGGAGGAGAGGAAAAGAAAGAGGAGGAGGAGGAAAAAAAAAACCAACCTCCTCTTTCAGAACTCCCGAGATGAAAAAGAAT
This sequence comes from Natrix helvetica, assembly GCF_964273705.1. Lineage (NCBI taxonomy): Eukaryota > Metazoa > Chordata > Lepidosauria > Squamata > Natricidae > Natrix > Natrix helvetica. Next base: position 69,719,661 of record NC_138552.1, read on the forward strand.
CGCTTGTTATTCCCGTCTTTTCTCCCTAGCAATTATGCGCGTCCTCAAATAGCTAAGTGCAATAACCTTTTGTTGTGGGTTTTTTTCCTTCTTCCTTCCCCTTTAAATGGTTCTGGTTCTCCCTCCCCTTTTGTAAAAAACAATTAAAAAATTAAAAATGAAGAAACACGGTCTTGATCAAACGAGTTTTTATTTTCCCTTTAAAAAAAAAATCCTCTCCTTTTCCTTTCCAACTCTGGCAAATCGCAACAATATAACGCGAAACCGCAACAGCAGCCCAAACCCACCGCTCTGACCAGCTCTAACAACACGCTCTGGCGAGGTGACTCCTTTGACCAAATTTAGCAGCAGCGAATCATTAACATTCTGATACATATTCACAACAATCGGAAGACGAGACTGTCGCAGAGCATCCTGGGGCACGTAGTCCTTCCATGCATTCGTTCGCGCTGACAACGGCGACATACGCCAATAAAAAACTACCATTCCCGTCAGGAAGCACAAAACCTTTTTAGCCTTCTGTCTAGTTCCCCCCAACCGCTCCTCCCACCGAGGGCGTCAACAACGACCAATCAGCGGCGGCCACTCATTAATCGCCGTTCTGTATTAATGCCCATCATTTCGCCTCTGACAAATGGGCTTACGGCTCGGCGGCGCGGGGGGAGAGGGGGGAGGAGAGACGAGTCTCGCCGACCTCCCCACGTGGGGAAGTGACGCGTCCTGAGCGGTGGCCAATCCGAAGAATCCGTTTGAAGGGGCCCTCCTCCAACCCTCCCTTCTTCCCTCTGCCCGAGGTGGAGCTTTGAGATTGCTGACGTTCGATTGCGCCGGCGTTCGAACAGGGGAAACATTTGTTCAGCTGTCAATCAAAGTAACGTGGGCCGGCTGCTGCTGCTGCTGCTCCCGCCGCCGCCGCTGCTGCCGCTTGTCTGCTGGGTGGTGGCGCGATGAGGGAGGTGTGTGGCTGGAGGAGGAGAGGAGGAGAAGGCCTCCATTGAACCTTGCTGTGTCCCACCCCCAGCCAGTGCCACTCACCGCCGCTGTATCACCCACACCGGGAGGAATGCGGACTAATTAGGGGCCAATGTCTCCTTAAAGAGACAAGCTCGGCCTTGTGTAACGTGCCGAACCCCCTGTTGAGACGAGAAAGAGAGAGAGAGAGAGAGAGAGAAATGGAAGATCGCGCCGATCCCGCTTCTTCTTTCAGTTCACATCAATTTTACGCGCCACTGGAGCTGGCATAATTTTCATGTGAACGGGACTGAAGCGCTCCGCCGAGTGAGAGCCGGGGGGGGAGGGGGGCTAGACACTCGGGGAGAGCGGGAGGAGGTTGTGGGGAGCGAGAAGGGGGAGAGAGAGGGGCTTAGACTCGGAAGGAGAGATTGGGATCTTTTCATTTTCTCCCATTTAGGGAGGAAAGGCAGGATTTCCCCAGGTTATAAAAGAGCTGCTTGTTAATTGGGCACAAAGACGCCTGGCACTGAAAGGGAGAGCTGGCCGAACTGGGGGCGGGGGGGAGAAAGCCGGGCGAATGGAAGGATTTTATCCGGAGCTAATTTATACTCCGCGCCGATGACCTCCGTCCATCGGGGCGGCAAGCTAACATGGAGGGGGGTGGAGAGAGAGAGGCGCAAGCTAACATGGGGAGTGTGTGGAGAGAAAGAGGCGCAAGCGAACATGGGGTAAAGAGAGAGGCGCAAGCTAACATGGGGGAGTGTGTGGAGAGAGAGACGCTACCGCGGCTGCACAAAACGGGGACGGCTGGGCTTCCTCCGGGTCCGGGATGGGGAAAAGCTTCGGCGGGATGGATCCGGATCGGGAAGCCTTTGCTTCCTTAGCCCGCCAACGCGGAGAGCTGAGCTGCTCTTTACTCGGAGATTGTCCAAACGGGCCGAGTCCGAGATGCCTTTTAGCTTCCCTCGTCAAAGGGGAAGTGAAAGAGACAGAAAAGAAGACCGGGGCTCTTCGGTTTAACCCTCTCGGGTTTCTGCGAATCGCTCCCCGCGGGAAAGCTGGCACTTTTGCTTCTTATATACATCAACCAGATGGAAAGGAAGCTGCCTTGCGCGGGGGGGGAGGGCTTTTGGAATCATTGCAGCGTTATAAAGGGACCTTGGCAGCTAACTAAGGCTTGCTAGGACGCAAACAAAGGTGGATGTGGATCCGGTTTGATTTATTCTCTCTGTCTGTTTTCTTCCTCTCTTGAGTTGTAAAACAGGCAGGCGGCCCTCTTTCAAATCCTGAAATTTGCGAATCTGAGGAAGAAAATCACTTGCCCACTGAGAGGTTTATTTTGTGTTGAGTCAAGCCATAGCTGTACTGTGTTGCCCGAATTATGTGGCATGCAAGCATGGTGCCCTTGACCACTGATGTGGCAAGGGAGTTACCACTGATGAGTGGTAATTTACCCTTTAAATAGGAGGGGGGGTGGGAAAGCTTGAGGTTAAACATGAACATTTTCCACATTGTGTCTACTAAAGGCTGCAAAGAGAGAAATCAAACTCAACCACCCAGAAATTTAATAAATGTAAGCCAGAACACTACTTTGTAGTTCACTCCTCACACAACAATCCTGCTGTTTTAATCAGAGCTTTACCCCTAAATCTCATTATTTTGCTTATAACCAGAAATGGTTACTTTCAAAGAGAAAATCAATATTGTGTATCAGGATACCAGTCACAACTTTTCCCAATTTAGCATACGTTGGACTGCAATTCCCAGATTTTCTAGCCAAGATGACTTCTGAAACTCATCACGCTGTATGACTAAATAAGCTGCATTAATGTTGTTTTCCAAATTGGGGCCAAGATGTGTCATGCCAATCGCTGCAGTGATTGACATGACACATCTTGCCCCCAAATTGGAAAACAACATTAAAACAACAACATTAATATGCTTCATATCTCCTTGTGATCAAGTAACAGTTCCCGCTTTCATCTGAAAAACATATCATGCTGCTCAATAGGCACTCTTCTTTTCTAAAATAACCTGAGCTTTGTATGCTGCCTGGTAAACAGATCTATATGCTGCCCAGATTGCTGCTTCAGTGTTCTCGTGCAGGTTGACAATACAGGAAAAAGGGTAGTGGAAAAATAAAATGTATTGCAAACTGTGGGCAGTAACCCAGGTCATCTAACAAATGCTACCTCTAAAGTCTGTCTCTTGATTTGTGCCTCAAAAATCAATACAGCCCAAAAAGAGTGTCTCCAGCTCATTGTGAAGGTACTTCTGTTGTCTGAATCAGTGTGCTTGCAGCCTCACAACAGAATCTGAACAAAGAGAACATTGTAACCCGGTACAGCTCATGTAGTGTGCATACAAGCCAGCGCCAGAGCCACACGCTCTGGGTAGAAAACGAACTGTTTTAGTACTTCATGGGAAGTGTACAAACGATTAAATAGCACTGTTGATCTACTTTCCTACCAAATCAACACTTCCTGGTAATTATTTCATACTTCTTTTTTTTTATGAATCCTAGGAAGCAGTCCGGAATTACAGGAAACTAAATGTTGCCTTTAGAACAAAACCAAATACGATTAGGCTTTTTGTCCTGGTGACATTGTTTTAAAACTTAGGTTTACTTGGCATTTTTATCAGGGTAAGACTTAATATACCATAGCTTTTGACCCTAATAAGCTTCATGAAAATGGTCCAACATTCCTTGTTCAGCAGATGTTAATAACTTTATACATAGTGGGTATAATTTCAGTCCAACTAACTTGTAAAGAATCAAGATAAGTCTCAAACCACTGGAAGGCCCTGAAATTCATGTTCACCTGAAAGACAGCTTGCTAAATGGCTGGGGGATAAACTAGATAGAGTATAGGGCAGAGTCATTCATTTAAACTTTCATTTATTCTACTGATCTAATGTATAACATCAGTGGCCAATTTTTCCTCCATTGAATGTTGAATTCCAATCTTTTTGTGGTCATATGATAGCAGTAGGACAGGAAGGTCTGAGCTAAAGATGCAGGGAAGTACCAGTACACAAATCCATCTTTTTTTTTTTTACATCTTACTCTCTTTCATTCCCTCTTCTCTCTTTCTCCGCAAGCAATTGGAACATATAACATTTTGCCAGCGCTTTGAAATGATTGCTTGTTGAAGACTTGAAATTAATCTGATTTCTAGTAAGAAGTCAGAAGGAAGGAGAGGGTCAAACAACTCTACATGATGATCCTGGCTGCACAATCAAAGGCCCACACTTTTTAAAACACACCACACATACGGTGCTTGTAGGAAAAAAAGGGGGGCGGGCTTTCAAGCACACTGTTGTGGCTGCCCTTTTGACTTCTGACTCTGTGGATGCCCCCTTTTGAGATCAACAGTTTGTTCATGCACACCCATGCTGTTAGGTAAAGACTAAAAACTCAGCTACATACAACACCATTCCAATGGAGTTGGTAAGATTGGCAGGCTAGTTTCAGTAAGATTCCATAGCCATTGGTTTCTGCCCATTGAGTGCCACAGTGGCTTTTCAGTGGCATGCAAAAGACTGCACTTTAACATCATAGATGGGGGGCCAACATAAAAAGAAAACTTATCATTTGACTAACTTTTGATGACTGTGCTGAAATATCATTAATAGATAGGAACAAAATTTAAAAAATAGTCCAGGCCAAAAAACCTTTGACAATTCTAGCTGTAATTTAACTTGCTGTCAAGCAATTGGTTTTCAAAAGCTGGGAGTAGGAAGAACTGAGCTATGAAAAGACACCTGAACTTTTTCTAAAAGTCCTCCCTTTTTTAATGGGGTGGGGGGAATGGTGATTGATCAATTCTACTTGTACCCACCATGCAATCATGGGAGTTTTAGGGCTGGGTACCATCAATTGAAATTGATGAAACACGGAATAGGATTGGAGAAAAGCTTCCACCTATAAGAAGGAAATGCTTAGTCTTCTCAGATGAAGACCACGTTGTAGTGGATCTTGATATAGCTAGAAATTGGGATAAGTATCCTGGAAGCCCAGTGACCCAATCCAGCATTTAATCTTCTTTCTTTATGGGTAAACTAGGTTTACTAGGCAGACTCAGTGTCTGTGTCTTGATTTGCATGGAATGAGTCACTGGGCAGAGACATTGCTGATACCTCTTCAATTCTTGCTGAATTCAGATGGGTTCCAATAATATTTGCAATCTAGAGGTTAAGCTAACCAAGAAGTTTACTTGTTTTATTTAGTGAAAAGGTTGGTAGACCTGCTTCTCTCACACAAGTGAGTTTGGACAGTGTAAAAGAATTAAAAATGTGGAACCCACCACCACTATCACCATTGCAATGTATAACTCTGGGCATCCGTGGATAAACCGTGATGTCACTCACAGGTGGGGACAAAAGCACATCCACAACAGCAGAGCTCATTTAACCATGACCCACCGGCCTAGAGAGAGACAGTCAGATCTTCAGTGCCTTTAGAAAGGCCAGCAAGGTTAGGGCCAGCCAAATAATTGAAAAATGCTATTCCATATGGCAGGCACTGCTCCTGAGAAGGCACAACTTTGAGGTCCCACAAGATAAACATTGTTTGATTCTGGCAATGGAATGAGCATGGTTACATTCAGAGATGGTATTAACTTATCTTCCCTACCGGTTCCCAAATGTGAGTGTGCACACTCAGCCTTCCACACATGTGCTTTGGTTTTAAAAAGTGCCTAAATGGGACGGCATCGAGCAGGAGCAGGTGGGCAGGCCCACCTACGATTTCCGCTACCGATTCGGGTGAACCGGTCTGAACTGCAAGAATACCACCTCTGGTTACATTGCATTCTGTGATCCCAGATTATTAATAACATTAACATCAGGGGTGTCCAACCTTGATAACTTTAAGACTGGTGGATTTCAACTTTTAGAACTCTCCAGCCAGCGTGCTGGCTGGAGAGTTCTGGAAGTTGAAGTCCACCAGTCTTAAAGTTACCAAGGTTGGACACCTCTGATCTAAATGCTCCCCTGAGAAGCATATGGAGAATTCCAGAGTCACTGGCTCAGTGGCTTTCTGATCAATCGATTCCAGAATTTGAAATAGCTGTAGCAAAAAATAAAACAAACGACCTAGGGATTTATCTAATGTACACCTAGCCCATGCTAGCCTTTCTGCAGCCTTGAAATGGCAGCTCTGAAACAGAAACGGGAGCATAAAACAGTTTAGCGCTTAAATGTGAGTTGAACTGGGATTCTCGTTCTCTCCAAGCCACCCTACAAAATCCGACTTCTGTCATTTTAGTGCTCAGCCGAGGATTTGGGGGAAGATCTCTCAGGTGTCAAAGTCTCATTTTCAGCCAGCTGTCATATACTTTTAATGTAAGTCATTAACCTGAGAACTGTTGGGAAGGCATGAAACAAGCGAGCCTGGAAGCAGCAAAGCCCTGTCTTGCTAAAAGCTTCCTGCATTGTTATTTGCCAACTGATCCTAATTACAGTGTCCCACAACTGGGCTTTGGCAAGTCGAGACACACAAAGTAAGCAGTTACTTCATGCAATACAATAATTGAGGGTGTGGATTCCTAACTCTTGTATATCTGAGTAATTAGTACTTTTGGCAACAGCAGTAATACTCCCACAGCAAAGCCTTTTTTTTCTTCCCATTAATGCAAACCCTACCAATGTTCAAATGCTGCCTGTGAGGAGACAACTCCCTTCATCGCCTAACTATAAGAGGAGTGTTTGCCTCCAGGACTTCATTACACATTCCAAAGGGTTACTTATTTCAAGCAGAGGCAACCTAAAGTATAGGAAATGAAGGAGAGGCTTCTTATTCCTTAAAGACTTGACGATTCCTCCCCACCATGTGTCTGCGGTGTTTTCTTAACAGTCCCTTGCTCATCTAATACTTGGGTAACCTTAGAAGTTTATTTTGACAGACCAAAGTCCCAATTAGGGGTAGATCAGAGGAGACTCATTTCGAAGACTAGTGAGCTGGGAGAAAGAACCTTTTGGTTTCATTAACCCCTAGGGTACCATTAGACACAGAAGTGAGCCAGCTTGGCATAGTGGTTAAGGTATTAGGCTAGAATCTGGGAGACTGGGAATTTAATTCTGCATTAGGCACAAAGCCAGCTGGGTGACCGTGGGCCTGCCTTCTCAGACTTAGAAAGTAGGCAATGGCAAACCACTTGTGAAATCTTGCCAAGAAAACTGCATGGACCAGTTCAGAGAGTTGCCAGGAGTGAAGGCTGACTCAAAGCATTCTCCCCTCCCCCTCCCCCACCCCCACACCAAGTGGTACCAATTCTGGGCAACAGAAATCCAGATGATCACTAGAGGGCAGCAAAGAGTAATCTAAAACAGCTTCTTCCTCCCTCACTTAGTGGTTATCCATAGTTGTGTAACCTGGATTTAATAGTTCAAAATATGTGTGTGTGTGTGTGCGCGCGCGCACGCACGCGCATCCATACAAGGGAAATGCAGGAACTTTTGAGATCTTTTGGACTTTGGCTCCAAAAGTCTAGAACAGCTAGAAGGCACCAGGTTGCCTGCCTCTAATATGAATATAATCACATACTTTAAGCAGTTTCATGTACCATGACTTAACATTAATTTGTAAGTCATTTGTTTTTTCAGCGTAGAAGAACGTTGCTGAGAAATGTTCGTGGGTGGGGTGCAGCGCCCTGGCATTCACCTTAGTTATGAGTTGGCTGAGAGATGTGTTTGAGTGCCATGCCTTTTATCACACAACCATCTCCTCATTGGTCTGCCACCATCCTGCCTTTTATTCGGTTCCATTCCAGTCATTTCCAAGAGTGAATCATGAGAAAAGTCCTTTGCTGTGGCTTTGTCATTCATATCAGAAAGTGTAAACAACCAGGGAGTGGGCAGAATCTACTACTTCATAAGATTGCAATCAAGTCAAAAACTTCATCCAAAAAAAGCTCCAAATTCAGAAATGTCCCTTCCTGAGGTTTTACAAAAGCTTTGCAAGGAGAGAGATGTGTGAGAAATTGCAGGTCAGTTTATAATAACTATATAGGGAGACAAAGTTTTAGTAATGCAGTAACCGAATACAATACAATACAATACAATACAATAGTAGAGTTGGAAGGGACCTTGGAGGCCTTCTAGTCCAACCCCCTGCCTAGGCAGGAAACCCTATACCGTTTCAGACAGATGGCTATCCAACATCTTCTTAAAGACTTCCAGTGTTGGGGCATTCACAACTTCTGGAGGCAAGCTGTTCCACTGATTAATTGTTCTAACTGTCAGGAAATTTCTCCTCAGTTCTAAGTTGCTTCTCTCCTTGATTAGTTTCCACCCATTGCTTCTTGTTCTACCCTCAGGTGCCTTGGAGAATAGTTTGACTCCCTCTTCTTTGTGGCAACCCCTGAGATATTGGAATGAAGCAGTCCTAAGAGTTCCTTATTCCTGCAGACAGTGGTGTATTAACCATTAAGCAGACTAGGCATGTGCTTAGGGCAACAGGCCAAAGGGGGCACCACAAAGTTGAGAAAGAAAAAAGAAAAACCAATGAAGGTTTGTATAGTATGTACAAAGGAGGGGAGCACCAAGGTTTGTCAGTGCTTAGGGCACCAGTGAGCCTTAATCTGCCACTATCTGCAGATATTGTAATCTGGCACATTTTTTTTAATATTCTGCGCCTAGTAGATGCACTTAGTACATCCATAACTATTTAAACATAGTGCCCATTTTATCTCATCATTCAGTCATATTATAAGAGGAATAAAACAGCACTCAGGGCCACATTACTGCTGGTGAGTCATGAAGTCATACTTTAATAATTTAATTGACATTTTGTAGTTCATGACCAGCTATGTATCACATATTAGATAGCAATTTATTTCAGTATTTCAAATCCACACTGCAAAGGTTAATTTGCTAATTAATAAGCCACCACATCACAATTTTTGAAGTACAAATTATGAAGTCAAGAACTGCAAACTGAGAAGCCATAAATTAATTAATGGGGAATTAAAAGACTGCAAAACGAAAAGTCAGAAACTGCAATCACAAATAATAGGCACGCTGTTCCAGATGCTACTTAACTTAACACAAATAAGTCTTAAGAACAAGTCCAGATAGGCACAGGGAATATAATGGTGATTTCACTCAATCATCTCCCTCCCTCTCTCCCTCCCTGTGTCTCTCTTGTTCCCACGATTCTCATCGGTTCCTGTCATCTTCAGTGGGAGACAGTAAGATGTTCTTTGTAAGGATGAGGAACTGCAGGCCTAAAATGGTCCATTGAAATTTTCCATCACAAGAAATTTGAAAAGTATCTTCCTTCCACTGAGGGACAGACCCTTCCCCCAAGTTTCCAAACCCACCGACTTCATTTTTTCCAAGTCTTTAGCCCTTTCCCATGCAATTCTACCCTCCCCTATTCATATGGGAAAGAGAAAAATGTATATCCCAGTTAGCAGCTGAAGATAATAAGAACTTCTTCCTGCCTCTACAAAACTGCAAAATAGTCTCCATTATGCTCAGTGGAGGCTATTTCAAAAGCCCATCACTGCCTAGAGGCATTTTTTTGAATGGTACAGCTACTGGAAAAACAAGAACTTACTTTTCAACTTCAACATTGTTAATTCCTCCTTGAAAAATCACTCATCGTGTTCCCTCAAGGCTGCAGCGGGCCAGTGATATTGATGGAGGCTTTTTGAAAGTCTTCTTGTCATGATGGAAGAATTTCAAGCTGACCCTCTCCTCCCAGTTCTCAGAGCCCGTCAGAAACCAGCCCATTTTGAAATCAGCTACCACCATTTATACCAACCGTGGTTGGCATCCATGGCCCTTCACGACCTATCACGACGAGAAATCAGAATTTCTGAATCAGTTGAAGTCCACAGGTCATAAAGGGGCTATAGTTGCCCACCCATGCACTAAAGCCTCATCAATAGAAAAGCACAGTATGGGAGATGCAAATGTGCTGAGAGGGCATTCTTGAAGTAGTACCTATTTATTTACTCATATTTGTATGCTTTCAAACTTGTCGGTGAGCAGAATCTGGGGGAAGAGCAGGAGCTTGTTCCCGTTATGTGATGCTCGGGATTCAAACCCAGGCTGTCAGTTTTCCAATTGACAATCTCAGAGTCCTTACCTGCTGAGCCATTGCAGCCCCTTTGTTGATCTACACAAGAGCTGTGGTGGCGCAGTGGTTAGAATGCAGTACTGCAGGCTTCTTCTGCTGACTGCCAGCTGACTGTAAATTGGCCGATCGAATCTCTCCAGGCTCAAGGTTGACTCAACTTTCCATCCTTCCCAGAGCAATAAAATGTGGACCCAGATTGTTGGGGGCAATATGCTGACTCTGTAAACTGCTTAGAGAGGGCTGTAAAAGCACTGTGAAGTGGTATATAAGTCTAAGTGCTAATGCTATATGGTATATGGTATATATATGTGTGTGTGTGTGTGTGTGTTTTGGGTCACAACCCCTGGTATGCCCAAATATGGGAGGGAACACACTGTTTCCCTTTGTCTGTCTTTTGGTTCACTCCAGGATACCATCCAGGCAGAAAACCATATTTTTAATGTTGCCTTTGTTATATTTGTGTTGTATTTGTGCTGATAAATAAATAAAGGGAGACTAGTATAGATCTATGTCAAGCTATTTAGCTCTCATTAGCTAGCCATACCCTTACTGGGATTTGAACCTGGGCTGTATTACATATTAGGCAGATGTATTAGCCACTAAGCCACAGGCTCTCCTCCTTTATCCTCCTTTATCCCCTCCTTAGCTGATAAAGGAGGAGAGCCTGTGGCTTAGTGGCTAATACATCTACCTCAGTGACGTGCGGTGAGGTTTATGACTGGTGAGGCACTGACACAGTGCTGGGTTTCAAATATTTTTAGACTTGTGGACTTCAACTCCCAGAATTCCACAGCCAGGCATGCTCAGTTCCAATTTAAAGCGACAGCATTTGTTTTTCTCCTTTGCTCCTTCTTTCTTTTTCTTTTTCTTCTCCTTCCCCTCCTTCCTCCCTCTCTCCCTTCCTCCCCCTCTCTCAAACACACACACACATACACACACACACACACACAGAAGTTGGATTGGACTATCTCTCCTACCCCTTCCCTCTCTCACTCACTCTCAAACAACCCCCCCCCCCACACAAAAGTTGGATTGGATATCTTTTCCAGTGGCTTGAAAGCAGCTCCTCTGCCATTCCCCCCCCCACATTCCCCTGCTGCCTTTCCCAAACACCTCCACCAATGCAAATGCAGCCTGCTGTCTGGGTGGGAAATGCCTGGAACACAATAAAGCCCACCCACCACCTCCTGCTGGCAGGCTGGGGTGAGAGGAGAGGCAGAGAAGCCGGAGGGGAGCTGAGCCGAGCTTTCCAAAAGAAAGAGGCTGGGGGGAAGTATGTGTACTACAGCATGGCTCTTTGCCTGGCTTCCTGCCTCCTCCTGTGGTCTCCTCAGTGCTCGCTTGTGCTCTCCCTCCCCAAGTGTAGTTTGATTGCAGGTGGAGACACGTTGCCTTTTCAAACTTGTAATCAGTGAAGCTGGGCTAGATTTTTATATAGTTTTATCCAGCTGTGTGTGTGTGAGAGAGAAATGAATGGGGGCCTGGGGAGGAAGTCACTACACTTGGGGAGGGAGAGCACCAGTGAGGTTAAGCAGAGTCATCCACGGTGAGGCAGCAACTAGCTCAGCTTTTTCCTTTTACTTTTTTTTTCATGATGAGAGTGGTGAGGCTGTGCCTCACTTGCCTCACCTGACTGCACGTCACTGATCTACCTAATATGTAATACAGCCCAGGTTCAAATCCCAGTAAGGGTATGGTTAGCTGATGAGAGCTAAATAGCTTGACATAGATCTATACTAGTCTCCCTTTATTTATTTATCAGCACAAATACAACACACACACACACACACACACACACAGAGAGTCTATGTGCTATATCTATATGTTTTCCAGGAATTCTTTGCTAAGCCACAGAGTTGCTAAACTATGACTATTGATTGGTAGAAGAGATTTTAACAGCAGAGAGTAAAAAGTTATGTTTCGTAAAACAGTGTTATAAAAAGAGCTAAAATCCCTGAGATGTCTGCCTCTTGAAAAGATGCTGTAAATTAAGTTGATCTACAGTATTTCTTCATCTGTTCCTCCAAATGCCTATTTGGGCTGGCAAGACATCTCCAGGTCTCTAACTATGACCTCTGAAGTCATCTTCAGAGGAGATGCCGGGAACAAAAGTATTTGCTTTAACACAACACATTTACTGAATGTACCTGATAATTAGAGGCATTTGATTTAGGGAGGAGTGAGTCTTTAATAGAGAGCAGAGTTAGAGAAGATTCGAACATGTGGATGCCTAGAAACATGTCTAAACATATAAGCACCCTGTTCATAGCAGAAACAATGCTAGCAAAATTAAACTTTTCTATATGGGAACTGACTCATCAATATCATTAGGCAATCTTATTTTGTGTTTGTGCATCTCAGGATGACACCTTATGAATGATGCTCTCCAAATTAAAGCATTGTCTCATCCCAATGGCATATTGCACATGTGCAGAGGCTCAGGACATTTGTTAAGGCTGCTATTATGCAATTGTAGTCTCATTTGTCAATGCAGGGACACCAATAATTAAATAAATGTCAGCACAGTAAGAACATTCTGATATCAATAAATAAGAGTAACAGGTTCCAAGGATTGCAAACGGCTGCCTCTGTACACAGTCTGAAAACTTCAGTTTATACAAAATTCGCTGGAGACGTTTGTCTCCAGTACCACCCAAAGAACAGTCAAATGCAAAGTTGATTACTATATTTCAACTTTTGAAAAAGAGAACACTCTGGGGGGAAAAGGCTTTCATATAATGTTCCATTCATTCCTTGTCACACACAAGTTACTATTTTTATTTGTTATCCTTTTTCCAGAATGAAATTATGAATAGCTTATTAGGTACGTTTTGGTGCCTCCCTTTCGTCCCTGCTACCAGAACTAATTGGGCCTGAAAAAGTCTTTTAAAATCAGAGGTGGCTATGTGTGTGTGTGTGTGTGTGAAAAATGTCAAAACAAAAGCTGTGACTGCATAGTTAAAGCCACACACCGTTTTACATAAATTATACATGCACCACATGTTACAAAATGGGCACGGTTTTGATTGTGCAATCGTGGACATTACCGTGATCCAACAGTGAAATTCAATTTGTTTTACTACCAGTTCTGTGGGTGTGGCTTGGTGGGCGTGGCAGGGGAAGGATACTGCAAAATCTCCATTCCCTCCTCACTCCAGGGGAAGGATATTGCAAAATCTCCATTCCCACCCCACTCCGGGGCCAGCCAGAGGTGGTATTTGCCGGTTCTCCGAACTACTCAAAATTTCCACTACTGGTTCTCCAGAACCTGTCAGAACCTGCTGAATTTCACCCCTGCCATGATCCCTCTGTTTCAAAATTAAAAGTTCCTGCCACTTAGAGATGAATGCTTATTACAAAATCATAAACCTCAGATACTCCAGCTAGTACCTGTAACATCCACAGTAAAACAACAACTCTGCCATTTAAATCAGGAGTTCTTGTATGAACTCTCCCATCTCCACCAAAGCTGGTTCTTACGAGGTCTGATGACAGATGCCTCTGAGTGAAATTAATACCTCTGGTATGAGATCACAGTCCTCTGCTACTAACCTAGCACAGACTGATGACATCCAAAGTTTGTATGATTTAAACCAATGATTCTGGTACGGCCCCACAAGCCTCTGCAATTTAAATCTGTGTTTATTGTGCGTAATCAAAAGCCTCCGTGACCAATGTTGGCATTTCTGGTAAGAAATTACAAATCTCTGCCACCGAAGCTGCGCTCGTGAAATCACAAGCCTCTGTGAGCTAAATTAGTATTTATGGTATGAAATCACAAGGCTCTACCATTTAAAATAGAGTTTGTGGTGCGAAATCACAAGCTGTTGCATCTAGCCCAGTATTTGCCATAGGAAACCAAGAGGCTCTGAAGATTAAACCAGTGTTTCTCGTAGGAAAGAAAAGGTCCGGAATTCCTAATACAGATGGTCTTTAAGATTACCTTTTTGATCAAATGTTTCGATATAGGACTTTTTAAAAAATCACTTTAACTTCATCTGAGTGTTCTGCCCAACACCTTGAAACCAATGTTGCAGGATGTCAGAAAAGATGCAAATAAAAACATGCATCCATTCCTGTCAAAACAACAATTAACCCACTTCGGTAATTGCAGTCACAAGAGCAATTCAGTCCAAATTTCTGCCTATACATAAAATCATCTGAAACCTATACTAATAGATGCATTTTCTTTTTTTGAGCTAAATATACTTCTGTGTATATGTATATGCATATAGGGATGCGGTAGTGCTCAGTGGCTAAGAAGCTGAGCTTATTGATCAGAAAGGTCGGCAGTTTGGATCCCTAGCGCTGCATAATGGAGTGAGCTCCCGTTACTTCTCCCAGCTTCTGCCAACCTAGCAGTTCGAAAGCATGTAAAAATGCAAGTAGAAAAATAGGGACCACCTTTGGTGGGAAGATGACAGCGTTCCGTTTACCTTTGGCATTTAGTCATGCCGGCCACATGACCATGGAGAAATCTTAAGAAAGCACCGGCTCTTCGGCTTTGAAATGTAGATGAGCACTGCCCCCTAGAGTCAAGAACGACTAGCACATATGTGCGAAAGGAACATTTATCTTTTATAGTTCTATTCAAGAAATTCTCCCAGAACTTCCAATTTAAGAGCACATATCCCCAACCCTTTTAGCCCATATTTTCATTGATGGTCTTTAATATTTATATTTTTAAAAGAAAATCTTCAAAATATAACACTTAGAAGCAAATTGTTGGTGAAGCTAGGGAATTCAGCAGAAAATGGAGAAGGCTGTGGTATACCCTTAAACGCATATGGAGGGTGAAGCATGACATCACTGGATTGCAATGTGTGACTTCCTGCTGGCTTCCCTCTGATTTTGCTTGCTGGGAGCCAGCTGTGAAGGTCACAAATGGTGATTCTGTGATCACAGGATGCTGTCATTGTCATAAATGTGAACCGCTAGCCAAGCATCTGAATTACAATCATGTGATTGCAAGCATACGCTGCAGCATCTCAAATTATCTGGATTTTTTACATTACTGTATTTATATCGTTAGGTTTTATAGTTTTATTTTTTTACTATAAAACCACCCAGAATTGCCTTAAGGGAAGATGGGAAGCTAAATCAATTTTATAAGTAGAAAGAAAAAAAAAGAAAGAAAGAAAGAAAGAAAGAAAGAAAGAAAGAAAGAAAGAAAAGAAAAGATAGATAGAAAGATAGATAGATAGAAAGATAGATAGAAAGAAAGATGGAAATATAGAAAGATAGAAAGAAAAAGAAAGGTGGATCAAAGAAAGAAAGAAAGAAAGAAAGAAAGAAAGAAAGAAAGAAAGAAAGAAAGAAAGAAAGAAAGAGAGAGGGGGGGGAGGAAGGGAGACCTGTATATTTTAAAGCTGGGATGGGAAGTTACGAACCTTGATCAATCCCAAAAAGTTGTAGTTAGCAACTTCCGCAATGTTCTTCATTCTTACTTTAGCAATGTTTTCAATACAGTAAATATACAGTATATTTTCTTTATATAGTGACAATGTGCAGAAATGATTCTCTGCAATGGTACTAAATCAAAATGAACATCAGAATCAATTGGAAAATACAAGTTACAAAAGAAAGATACTTAAATTATTTTGAGAGGATAAAATATGATTTCTACATTCTTTTGCTAGTACTATCTGCTTGTAAATAGCCTGACTGCTCTTACAATGCAAAGACATTGCTTCTGTTCTAATTTTCAACTACACGTGGTTTTATTTTATTGCACATTATTTTGGTGCAGAGAATCAGCAGAAATAAGGGGGAAAATACAAAAACAGAAACATGATATAATGTTATCAAAGATTATAATCACAATAGTACAATCTAATGCAAACTAAAAAAAGATAGAAGCATAAAAAGAAAGAATAGAAAGTGCAAAAAAAGGAAAAAGGAAAGAATAGGGAAAAACAGGAAAAGAAATGGAAAAGAAAAAATAAGAATATAGTAAAATATCTCTGCTGACTCTAGTAAGAATGTCCATTTTTCAAACATACTTTTCTATATATCTAATGTTAGAATTTTTGCTTCATTCTGTAATTGTAAGTTGAGTTTTTGTGTTTCTCTCCTTTACTTGTAATCATTAATTCCCCCCCGGTCCAATTTTTTAAAATCTTATCTTTGTTTTTAAAAATATCAACATAATAGGATTTTCCCATGGGAAGGATTCTTTGTAATTAATTCTTAAATCTCATTTCAAATACTTTGACCTTTAGTTCATTCATAACCTTCTAAAACCAAAGTTTTAATCAATCAGTCCACTTTTCACAGAGCCATCTTTAGTCTGTCATTTCTTTCTCCAGAAGTCAACTTTCCAAGTTTCTTCAACCTTTTATAAAGCAATCAGGGTGTGAAGCAGTTACAGAGAACAGGTGCAGTTATTGAAAAACAGTATTTCTGGGCCATACACCCTGGCCCTCCTCAGTTTAGGGAGATGAATAACAGGGAATTGCTAGCATCTTATTCCAGAAATAGAAATTTGGGTGTGTTGATTCTGTTTCAAAGAGGCATCCCTGAAAATACCTAGGAGTTAAGCCATGTAGAGCTTTAGATGTCCCAACAACATCTTTGGATTATACAGTACATCAGAAACTTATTGGAAGCCAATACAGGGTTTGCAGCATCAATGTTATATGGGCAAAGTGATGAATACCAATGAAACAAGTAACCACTGCATTTTCCCACTGCAGCTTTTTGATGGTCATCAGCGACAGCTCTAGGTAGATCACACTGCTGTAGTCCAAACTAGTATTGATGAGAGCATGATTTACTATTGCAATGTCCTTCCACTCCTGGTAGGGATGCAATTGGTACACAAGGCAAATCTGGGCAAAAGCTTTTCTGGCCAAGCCATCCATCGGGAGCTGTGAGTCCAAAAAGATACCCAACTTGTGGACCACTTTTCAAGAGGAGCATCTCCCCAATCAAGAGACAGCACAAGAATTGGCAAACACTTTGACTAATGATTAGAAACACACATTATTGTCCCAATCATACGGTCTGTGCTTATGTTTGAATCGCTCATGCAAATTCTGAGACTCAGAAATATCCATATAGATAGACCCTGAGGAGGCAGGGGTATACGTTTTCCAAACCCTAGCCAAGATCAGCAAACTGAGTAGGCAATCACAAAAAGCAAAAACAATATGGAGAAGGAGAACGTGAAGGAGTGAATATATGTGTGTTGTATTTGTGCTGATAAATAAATAAAGGGATGTGATGAGCTGAATGACAGAAAGAGGGAGTAGTGAGCTCCCTCCCATATTTGGGCATACCAGGGGTTGTAACACACACACATACATACATACATACATACATACATACATATATGTATTTGTGCTACAACCCCTGGTATGCCCAAATATGGGAGGGAGCTCACTACTCCCTCTTTCTGTCATTTGGCTCATCACAGAGGACCATCCAGGCAGAAAACCATATTTTTATTTTTAATGTTGCCTTTTTATATTTGTGTTGTATTTCCCTGGCCTAGCTGATAAGGAAGAGAGCCTGTGGCTTAGTGGCAATTACATCGGCCTAATATGCAATACAGCCCTGGTTCGATTCCCAGTAAGAGTATGGCTAGCTGATGAGAGCTAAATAGCTTGAAATAGATCTATACAAGTCTCCCTTTATTTATTTATCAGCACAAATAGAACACAAATATAAAAAGGCAACATTAAAAATAAAAATATGGTTTTCTGCCTGGATGGTCCTCTGTGATGAGCCGAATGACAGAAAGGGGGAGTAGTGAGCTCCCTCCCATATTTGGGCATACCAGGGGTTGTAACACAAATACATACCTATTTCCCTGGCCTAGCTGATAAGGAAGAGAGCCTGTGGCTTAGTGGCAATTACATCGGCCTAATATGCAATACAGCCCTGGTTCAATTCCCAGTAAGGGAATGGCTAGCTGATGAGAGCTAAATAGTTTGAAATAGATCTATACTAGTCTCCCTTTATTTATTTATCAGCACAAATACAACACACACACACACACACACACACACACATATACCACCCCTGTCCTACTGTCCCATTTATATGTACTCTTTTTATGTGTTTATGGCTATGTTTTGCTTATTTAAATCCATTTATTTGTGCCATTTTTTCACGTGTTTTCATATTTGTTTCCTTGTACTTGTTGACAAATAAATATATAAATAAATAAAAATAAATAAATATAGCCTTGATAGATTGTCTTTAGGATTTAGAATACTGCCTATTACATTAGCATCTTTACCAACAAAGGGGTGAAAGGGGGAAGGTCAGAACACACTAGGATCTTCCAACAAGAGTCGCTCACTTCCTGCAATTAAAAAAACCCACTATATTATTTTCCAAATAAAAATTACTGGGCTGGAGTCAATGAATAATAGATGTGTGCATGTGTGTGTGTGTGTGTGTGTGTGTGTGTGTGTGTGTTTATGGGCTGCATATCTGTCAAATGTGTCATGCCACTAAGGCACTGAATTTCTGCCAAGATCTTTACCTTGAAATGTGTGCATTTTTTAAACAGTCACACTGTGCTCTCATGTTAGTTTGTAATGATTCCCAGGTTATTTTATGAAATCCCCCCCATCTTGTTTGCTTTTATTGATTTATTTGTCTGTTTATTAAAAATATCCAGATGTTTCTGCTGTCTCTAAATGGCGTATCTCTGTTGCGCTATTATCTGCTTGTATTCTTCTTGGATCTGGATACACTCCCTTTAGGTGCCTTTCTCTGATTTGGGCATCATGTCTTTGTAAGCAAAGTTTCCCTAAAATAGGCTATAACAAACAAGATTTGTGGGCCTTTCTCTGGGCTGCATCTTATTAACTGATCTGTGGGAAATGCTCTTTAGGCTATTGAAGTACATGAGCGATTGCAACAATAAATTAGAGTTAACTGGAGACAACTCTGTGGCTCCTAACACAATCATCCATTACAAGTAGCCTTTGCAGGGGAAAAAATGTTCTTTAACTTATAGTGGCTGCTTGCTTTCAGATGGCGTTTCAGCTTTGATTATACTTCATCTCCCTTATCTTTGAACCAGCCTAAAAGGTATATATGTCTTAAACTTCAGTTGCAAGTAATAATGAATGTTTCCCTGATAACATCTAGCCATGCATGTAGTAAAGCCTGGAAAGTGTTCTTTAGTGTCGTCCTTTGCATCTCCCTTGCTTTCTCTCTCTCTCCCATGAAAGAGTATTAATCTACCCATCAAAAGGTGTGGGTGTTTTCCACTAAATGATTGAATTACAAATCTCAAACCTACAGAGCTGCAAATAGCACATGGCGACATTAAATCTAATGTTCTTGAAGTACGTTAAGAAAGATGTACCCATATAAGCTTTCGCTTCTACTTTAATTGTGCATTCTACGCCATACAATTGACTGAAAATATTTCTCCATGTGAAAACATCACTAGGAGTGTGAAGTTAGAACTGATGTGTTCTGCACTTTCCCTGGAAATAAATGTTATTTTAAACAGTTATTTATGTAGGCGTGGAACATATTAGTTGTATCCTTCCTTCCTATCCTTAAGTTACTCAAGATGGCAGATTATAAAAAATGAAAACAGGAACACTCAAACTTCCATAAAAACAACTGAAGTTATTATTAAAATCAGGCTCAAAAGAAAAAGCTTAGCTAAAGAGCTTTTCTTGGAAACAGAAAGAATGAAGGCTAAGCATAACGTTTATAGATTCCATAGTTTCCAATCAGCATAGGAGGATCTCAACTGCATGCCCCAAAAAACTTTAACATGATCTCTCCATCTGATCCTAATGTTCAGAGAGGTTTGTATTGAGAAATGATCTGTCACAAAGAAGTAAGTCATGGCATCAGCATAGGAAAGAAATAATATCAAATATTGTGGGTTGCAATCACAAATGTATATATACTTTCTTGGATAGGGTTACAGCTGTTAGCTGCGGTCATGACATAGACCAGGGGTGTCCAAATAATAATAATAATAATAATAATAATAATAATAATAATAATAATAATAAATTTGGATTTATTAGCCGCTCCCTTTCCAAGTAGGACTCGGGGCGGTGTACAATGGAGCATAAACAACAACACCAAACGTACATACATATACAACACACATACATACACGGAGGAGGAAACAAATTACATCAATAGACAGTTAAAATCAGCTTTAAAATACCCCAGCAGAGCTGGCTGGGGAATTCTGGGAGTTGAAGTCCACAAATCTTAAAGTTGCCAAGTTTGGACACCCCTGACATAGACTAAAGCAACGGTCTTGGACTTGTGGGATGAAGAAGGCTCCATGGAAGCGAAGCTGATGGCCAAGGGGGCGGGGGGAGTCAATGAATGGATTGATTCCTTGGAACTCTTCTTCAGATCAAGGAGAGGACTGGGATTACCCACAGATTTGCTCCACACAGGGACTCCCTGCAAAGAGATCTGAAATAGTGATCTCCAGTAGGTTTCAGAGCTATGGAAGCCAGGGGAATATCAATTTGCCTAACTGTGATTTGATGTCTTCAAACAGACACTGGATTTGTCAACTTCCTCTCTTAATTTAGGAAGTTGTTAAGAATAATTTTCTGGTTGTTGTTAATCTTCAAAAGGGCAAGTTTTATCACACTGTGAGAGTTTACTTCTACTCTAGTTGAAAAGTTAAATTGAGCCTAAAGTTTTCTGTAAATTTAATAATTAAAGGGGGAAATATTAACTTTGAAAGATTGCCACAATGGATTTACACTTGAAACCAACCGATATCTTAATAACTAAATGGGGTATACAAATACTATATGAATCAGAAAAATGATTGGAAAAGCTTTCTTATTTTGAATTCGCAAAAGGGACATTTAAACTATTAAAGCTGTCCCCAAAAGGAGGCAAAGAAAAAAATGATAAGAAGTCAACTTGTGGAACATTATTTGATGGGATTAAAGATCAAGCTTTGTAAAACAGAAAGAATATAAAGTAAATTCATATAAGCAGGCTTAAAGGACATATGTTTTGGTTCCTGATATCTATTAATAGAATTTATTTTTGCTCATGACTGAATAATAAGGCTTTAATGAACTTTGTATAAATAAGAAGAGATTTGTTTTGATTTATTTCTTAGAGAAAGTGATAAATTGGAATACAAAATGGATTTATATGATTAAGGTCAAAACATTTATTTCTATTTCCTTTAGCTCTTAATGGACATTTGCTGATTAATAATAATAATAATAATAATATTTAATGCTTCTAGACCGCCCGCTCTCCCACAAGGGACTCGGGGCGGTGTACAGTTCATACAAAATATAACAGGATACAATAAGATTAAATTAAATATGTACAGTTGACAATTGACCTGGAGGAGGTTAAAATGTAGTTAAAAGAACTGTACAAAGCAGATATAAAATAAATTCAAACCCCTAAAAACCAATACAGTAAATTAAAAAACCCCTAAAATAACCAGATATAATACATTTGCCAGGAGGGACAGTTGAATTATGCCAGGCCTGATTAGGGCTGAATGATGAGTTTTTATAATTTGATTATTGATAAAGGGCGAGATTTGGAAATAATATTTTTAGTGAAGTATTAGAGAAAGTGCTAAGTGATTGAAGTTGTTTATACCTGCCTGGAGAAAGGGGAAATCATTTTTTATATCTTTTGATCTCATTTTTGATTTTTTTTGTTGTTAATTTTAGTTTTTCCATCTCATCACTCTTCTCTTTTTCTTCACTTTTTATATTTTCTTAGTTTACATTAATCTTTTATTTTTTTATTGTACACTTTAATAAAATTATTATTTTAAAAAATGACATAGACCAAAACAGATGATTCAAGTACCAGTAGTGAGATTTAAATAATTTAACAACTGGTTCTCTGCTCTAATGATTTCTTCCAATAACCAGTTCACCAAACTGCTCAGAAAGTTAACAACTGGTTCTCCCAAAGTGGTGTGAACTGGCTGAATCCCACCACTGTCAAGTACCAAATGTTAATGAGTAAAGAATACAAGCTACAGGGCTTGTTCTATGTTCTCTAACTCTGTCCTAGAGAGCAGTAAAGAACTAAAATCACAGGGGAAGTAAGAGCAAATTGCAAATGTAGATATTTTCTGTATGTTAGTTGTGACAAGTGTCATCTTTGCAAGTCATCTTTTCTTTTGGAACTCTGGCTTGTCACATTTTCTATTATTCTACTATGCATTTTTCTATTGTGGGAAAATGGGAGGGGGGATTATACAGAGTTGGGTGATATGTAGCCATAACAACATTCTATCTAGAAAGCCAAGGTCATCCTTTGTCTCTGCACCTGACCAGAACTGGATGGGTGGAAGCTGCCAGTGTGGCAGTGGAAGATTGGACCATGTGATGGACTTGTGGATGTAGGGGCAGGAACCTGAACTTTCAATTGGATGTAAAAACCTGGAAGCTTTCAGAATCCGGTTTTCCCAGATGTGCCAACATGGTTCTCTAAATAAATTGGAACTTTGAGGAATCCTTTGCCTCAGACTCTGATTTACTTTCGAATGTTATTTGGAACCCTGATAACAAGACTGTCACCTTTGTTTCAAACAGCCAGATTTCTTTGGTCAGCTGTGGGCATTGCAAAGCTCATCCAATCTGCAAGAGAAGATTATAACCATGTTTCTGTTTGCCTTATTACATCTATATTATATTGGTTTTAGATACCTGACAATCAATGTAAAATAGTATGAGGTTACATTATACAATGTAATATACATTATACTATAAAATACAAACAATATTTTCTGGATAGCTGTAAATGCTAAGGTTAATATTTCAAACCAATTCAATGTTTTTTTTAAAATATTTTAAAATAATGTGCATTTGTTTATGACAAGTAGGTTTGCAAAACGTTTGTATGTATAAGGAGTGGCAACACCTGGGGGCAGAGTTAAAAGAGAGATCAGCCTAGAATCTCTATGTAGTCACAAGCAAACTAAGTCCAACCTCCCTTAAATTCTGTTGACCCTTATCTAACTCCAAGCAGGTGCTAACTGGTAGTTCAGAAGATTCCTATGCATAGGAATTATTAGCAATAAATCAGTTTAATTGGACCTTCACATGGACCTAATATTTCACTCTTGACAGTATACTATAAGACTGTGATGGCAAATCTATGGCACGCATGCCACCAGTGGCACACAGAGCCCTCTCTGCGGCCACGCCAACCGTTGCCCCAGCCCAGCTACAGCACGCATGTGCATATGCCACCCAGCTGGCTTTTCAGTCTCTGTCACACATGTGCAGAGATAGGGCACATATTCAAGGGCATTCGCATTGCATTTTGGGGGTTTGCATGCATGCCCCCCGCATGGCCTGTTTTGGGCCTGGAAGGCCTCCTGCACCAACGTGGAAGCCAAAATAGGGCGCGGGGGGCGCAGACACAGGGAACATGCGGCATACATGGGGGGGGCACTTGCATGGTGTGTGTGATCGCCTTGCATTTTGAGGTTGCAGGTATGCGCTTTGGGCACTCGGCACCAAAAATGCTAGCCATCACTGCTATAAGGCAATGGTTATCAAATTCAGCCTAGACTTTGGGGAAGGCCATTTTTATTACAATTACTTTCAGAACAAAAAATTGTTTCATACTAAAAGAAAAAGAAAATAGGCTTCTCTTCCCAACAGCAAGCTCATTCAAATGTTTTGATTTACCAGAGCATTTTGTGCTTACTTAAGTAACACATTTTCTTATCCCTAGAGAAGTTCATAATGTGTTCAGCGAAAACGGAGTGTCAAGCAAATGATGTAATCAAGAGCTCAAATAAAAATTCAAGAGAGACAGCTCAAGCTTTTCCTCCTAATGATATTTATGATGCTACAATAATTGGTATGGCACTGTACATAGCTCTAGAGAGGAAATTTAAAGGAGGAACTGCTTTACTGCTTTATTTGGCAGTATGATGTCCATGAGTTAAAAAGCAGGGATGGAAACCATAATGTTTTCAGAGATTTCCCAAGCATATTAACTCCAGATTCCCATAACAACCCAATGCCTTTTTCGGTTTAAAGGACTTAATATTATGAGTAATAGAAACCATAAACATCCTGCCATCCAGGAAACATGATATGGGACTCCTGCTCTTGTTCGCCATCTTTAGCTTGTTGGACATTGAAAGCAAAATCAATTCTTGCATGAAAAATTATATTTGTCCATATATCTGCCAACCATTAAATAAAAAAGATGTTTTCATCTGTATTCTTTTCCTCTGAAATAAGCCAACATCATCAGTAAAATTAGTGCTGGCATATAGTTCTCACCGTATTGGAGGAGAGGCAGAAATGGAGCAACTAATTTTAAAGAAAGTGCCATTCTCATTTGTTTCTTGAATGCTAATAAGACAAGAACTAAATAAATCTCCGAATTATTTATATCTGTTATTGAGGCAAAAGGGAGCAGCTGCTGAATAGTGCCCAGTTAATTCTCTTTAACAGCCCTGGCTAGGAAATGACTAATATTACGTCCAACTGAAATAATGAACAGAAGCTAGAAAGGCATGAATTAAAGTGCTCAATGTTTGAGATTGGTCAGATAAATTGATTCAACATCCTTTCCATGCTGAAAAAGATGTTTGGATTGTATTACATGTTTTAGCAAGCTATGATTATGGATTTTTTTTTCCTCCCAAGCAGACTGTTTAAACCATTTCTCTAACCAACATAAAGCTGTTTTCAGCATTTCAAATTCTGGTCCATAAAAATGAGTTCACTGGGGGGAAAAATACAGAGTTTAGAAGTTCACCCTGATTATATGCAAGCTCTTTTTTGCAAAAAAAAAAAAAATATGGGGGGGAGGGAGAAGTGCATGATATCAAATGCAGCTAGAATAGAACCATGGCACAGGACCTAGTTACTTGCGGGATCGCATCCTGCCCCATACATCCCTACGACCAATCCGCTCACACAGAGAGGGACTTCTCCGGGTGCCGTCCGCTAAACAGTGTCGGGGGGTGACACCCAGGAGCAGGGCCTTCTCTGTGATGGGCCCAGCCCTGTGGAATGACCTCCCCCTTGATATCAGGATTACTTCCGATCTCCGCTCCTTCCGTGTAAAGCTCAAGACCCACCTCTTTCAACTGTCTGGCCTGGCTCAACCATAGTTTATCCTTTTCCTCCTGACAGTCCTTTTTTAAATTGTATTATTATTTCGGGGTATTTTAATGACTAATTTAATTTTATTATTATTAATGTAATGTATTTTTAATTATTACCTCCTCCATGCATGTATGTATATGTATGTATATGTGTGTATTTTTATGTTTATATGTATGTATGTATATTTTATTGTACGCCGCCCCGAGTCCCTTGTGGAGAGGGTGGGGCTAACAAATTAAATTTCTAATTCTCTTTCTAATCTTAAGGATGGTAGGAAGAAAATGCTGGCAAAGAATGAATATCAAAGAATCCAGGAGATAATAGAAAAAAAGGCACTTTTAGTGAGATTTTCAAAAGGTCAAGGTGAGTCCGACTGATTTAGTAGTCTGGCTTGGCTATACTAAAGTACTTGGAGGATGTATGCTCCTTCTATTTCCCTTCCTTATCGCATATTCCAATTCCATTCTCCATTTTCTCTTGGTAGGAACTGAAAAACTAGGATATTGCAGACTATTATCTACTTCCCAGCTAGAATGGAAAATCAGAATATTCTGTGCCGTGCAATAACCACAGTTTATGTGACTCTGAAGCTTCGCTAGCTGCTGAATATTATGTTGTTGATTCACAAAATGTATCTCCTGCATTCATTGCCATGAACAAAACAAGAGGGGAGAAAGAAGGAGCAGCAGCTAGTGTGCAAGCTGCAAATTAATTCAACAACTGGCACAGAAAGTATTTATTATGTCTAAATTATTAGAGGTTGCTGGTTGAGCAATGTCATTTGGCTTCAGTTTTAAAGCAGAGGAGTCCTAAATCTGCCATTCTGAAGGATGGGCTGCCATTTCTGGGTCATTGTGGCCTGGGTTAAAAGTGGTTTTAGTTTTTCTCTTTTGTTCTTTGTTTTTCTTTTTCTTTTTGCTGTAGATTTTTTTTTATTCCTTGCATTAAAATTAAGAACAATTAGTACATCTGCTCGGGCTTTTCTATTCAAATCACTGTTGAGAGCACAAGGGTCTTCTGATCCCAAAGCATGAAGGCAACTCTATGTCCTGTCCTTGCCATAGTTCTGTTGGTGGAACTGCTACTTGCATAGGTCTATATCCACAGAGATTTTCACAGATGTATCAGTGGTTCCTAGGATGGAGTTACTCTTGTGTTAGCAGAGGAGAACTTCTGCTTCATCCCAACTCACTTTAACCAACCTTTAATGCTATTAGTTTGCTTGATGTATTTCTCTTTCATGTGAGGTCCCAAATATTTTAGGTCTAGTTTTGTAGTTTTACACCTTTGAGATTCTGTTAATGTTGCTTTAGAATAATGTAGATTTAATTCATCTAGTCATGTTACTGGGAGGGCTGACATCAATCTTGCAAGTCTGAAAATACAAGACTTCCCACTTCTACTTTTAACTGCTTAGTATGATCCATTAGGGCAAGTCCTTCCTAACTTTCCTTCTTTGGCCATTATCCACTGGGGGCCTCTTGACTCTACTATCTGAGTGTCTCCTAGGCAACTTTGCTTCTCTTCATTTCCCCCAAACTATCCATACATTCAGTTACAAGGAAAGTCATGGTTCTTCCCCCAGGACTGAGGCAAGGATGTTAGGGGTGCTCTAACATGAGTATATGTGCATAGAACATGATTTCAGATTTTTACAGAAGGAATCTTGTTTGTCTTGAGTTTTTGTTTGTTTCTGGGGGAGGGTTATGGATTGTGTTTTCATTCTGTTCATTGTGCAATTTCCTTGGCTACATGGATGGCCATATAAATTTGATTAGTAAATAAATTCCAAGACTTTTAGTGACTCTTGCTTCCTTATCCGCCTCAAGAACCTGTAACCTCTGAGGTATGAGGAGACCTGAAAGCAGCTAAAATACTCTTATTCTAACGGTCTATCCGTGCAAGTGATGGGCCCGGGCTTGATTTTTATGAGTTTTGATTATGTTTATTATTCTCGGTTCTTAATTTTGTCTTAGTTTGACATCATGTAAAACCACCTTGAGTCTTCTAACGAAGGACAGTATATAAATATTTGTAAATACACCTATCGGGTCTCAAAACTTGGAACTCCTCTTATATTTCATTTTTCTAGTGAAATATTACCATATTTTTCAGAGAATAAAATGCACTGGAGTATAAGACGCAGCAAGGTTTTGAAGAGGAAAATAAAAAAAAAGTTTTTGCACTCTGCAAACCTCCCCAAAACAGTCTGTTTTTTGCGAAAACGGACTTGTTTTTTCCTCCAAAAAAGGCATGAATAGCCTTTAGGGAGCTTGCAGAGTGCTCCTGGGGGAGTGGGGTGGGGGGCTAAAAATGAGCAGAAAACGGCCCGTTTTTGTAAAAAAAAAAAGAGGGCAAGGATAGCCTTTAGGAAGCTTATAGAGAGGGCTCTTGGGGGCTTGGGGGGGGGGGTCAAATTGAGAAAAAAGCTGGCCATTTTTGCTCATTTCTGCCCTCCCCAGCTCCCAAGAGCGCTCTGCAAGCCTCCTAAAGGCTATCCATGGCCATTTTGGTGAAGGGGGCGGGGTTTCGGGTGACAAAAAATGCTGCATTCAGTGTATAAGACGCACCCAGATTTTCAGCCTCTTTTTTGAGGGAAAAAGATGCATGGTATACTCCAAAAATACAGTAATTATATGAAACATGATTATTATTCTTATTTAGCATTCCTATTTTAGGAGAAGTAATGTTCTATATCATAATTCAACATATTCTAATTGGTCAACGAATGTCTTTCCTATATGTGTCCCAGCTGTACATTTGTTCTCACAAATAACAATAAAAGTTTCTCTCCTTTTAAACAGAACATAGAGCATTAAAAGGCATGCTTCCAGATATCAACATGTATCTAGATCAGGGGTCTCCAAACTTGGCAACTATAAGACTTATGGACTTCAACTTCTAGAATTCCCCAGCAGCATGGCCGGCTGAGGAATTCTGGGAGTTGAAGTCCACAAACCTTAAAGTTGCCATGTTTGGACACCCTAGTCAAGTTCTAAAGAAATGTGGAAGCAATAATTCTGTTCTATATGAAAGTAGAGCAAGCTTATCTTTAAACAGATAGATCTGTTATATAGGACATTATTTTAGTCAGTGGTAGGATTCAACTGGCGCAACAACTGGTTCGCTGAGCTCTGTCCGCACGCACTGCGAAAACTTATCTTCTACTGCAGCCCCGGTACAAAACAACTGAGGTGTGGCAATCCACTCTGCTGCCCCTGTTAGATCGGGTAATGGAAAGGCACACAAGGCTAAAGGCAACAACAGCTCTTTATTGTAACAGAGCAAGTATGTACAATCCAGCGAAGGTTGAGTCTGACAGCAGCCCTTTTATAGGGAGCTGTCAGACCCTTTGACCAATGAGATTAAATCTCTGTTCCCACCGGAACAGAGGACCTTGGTGGAAACCACTGTAACTGAAGCTAGTATCTAACAGCACCTATCAGCTGGGATTCAGAAAAGAGAATAAAGGTTAGTATAGCACAAAGGAGGGCGGTCGGGCCCACCTGATCATCACAGCAAAATGGTTCACTCTTAGCTGATGGTCAGAGCTACCAGTTCGTCTGAACCGGTCCAAACTGGCTGAATCTCACCCCTGCTTTTAGTCCTCATCTGAGCAGAGTTTCCACTAGATTCGTATCCTGCATTAGAGACACTTTGGCAATTAAGAGGATCACACCAGAGTTGGTATCGTATAGCTGCAGGTTATTCTGTCCACTCTGGAACATCAATCTCAATGAAATGTGTATTTTGCCTTTGGGCACAAGAAGCCTAAGATTTTATGAAATAGCTTTCATTCCAAAAGAATAGCCTGAACTGCCTAAAAACAAATTCAGTCGGTAAAATCCAGACAGCCCACTGCCACAAAATGTCCAAGAATGGCTTTCAATGCTGAGCCATGCTTTATTATCTGGATTGCTGCTTGTGTTTTCATTTGCACGCAGGTGAACCCACAATAAACACATATAAATTAAGCATAGCACTTTGCAGAGACATGGGAAATGCATGGTGATTATGCACTGGGTAAATTAGCTCTAGACAAAGATTTGCTTTGCAAGTTTTATGTTTTCTCCAGCTACTTGCAGAAAGGAAGAATGATTGACAAATATTGAACCAGGACAACCTAATGATGACAGAGCAAGAAAGGACAGTGGTAGGGAGTGGCAAGTTACTACATAAGGAGGAGGAAGAGTGTGGGAAATAAAGGGTGAGAACTTCAGGGTTTTTTAAGAGTTTCAGTTCCAGAAAAATCATATGTGGTCTAATAGAGCAAGCTGCACCATGGAAGCCACAGAACATAAAGACATCGGGAGCTAGGAGAAGAAATGAAACGAGTATGGCTGTATTTTCCCTTTTTAGAGAAAAGAAAAAGCAACAGTTTCCATTGATCATTGCATATTTGAGATTTCACAGTGATCATACAGGTGAAACTCGAAAAATTAGAATATCGTGCAAAAGTTCATTTATTTCAGTAATGCAACTTAAAAGGTGAAACTAATATATGAGATAAGACTCATTATATGCAAAGCAATATAGTTCAAGCCATGGTCATAATTGTGATGATTATGGCATACAGCTCATGGAAACCCCAAATCCACCATCTCAGAAAATTAGAATATTACATGCAATCAATAAAACAAGGATTGTACATAGAACAATATCGGACCTCTGAAAAGTATAAGCATGCATATGTACTCAGTACTTGGTTTGGGCCCCTTTTGCAGCAATTACTGCCTCAATGTGGCATGGCATGGAAGCTATCAGCCTGTGGTACTGCTGAGGTGTTATGGAAGACCGGGATGCTTCAATAGTGGCCTTCAGCTCTTCTGCATTGTTCGGTCTCATGTCTCGCATCTTTCTCTTGGCAATGCCCCATAGATTCTCTATCGGGTTCAGGTCAGGCGAGTTTGCTGGCCAATCAAGCACAGTAATCCCACGGTCATTGAACCAGGTTTTGGTGCTTTTGGCAGTGTGGGCAGCTGGAAAATGAAGTCAGCAGCCCCATAAAGCTCGTCTGTGGAAGGAAGCATGAAGTGCTCCAAAATCTCCTGGTAGACGGCTGCATTGACCCTGGTCTTAGTGAAGCACAATAGTCCAAAATCCTGTTGTTCAGTGGTCCAAAGTCCTCTTTTCTGATGAGAGCAACTTTTGCCAAAAGCACTAAAACTTGGTTCAATGACCATGGGATTATTGTGCTTGATTGGTTTCTCCATTCTTCCTCCATACTCTGGGTCCTTGGTTTCCAAATGAGATGCAAAAGTTGTGGCGACAGGGGAATTAGTTCGGGGTGTGTGGCCAACCGGTTATCACTACCAGTTTGCCAAACATGGCAAAATCTCCACCACCGGTTCGGGCAAAACGGCATGAACCAGCTGAATATCACCTCTGCAGTGCAGAATAACTATCTACTGAGTCCCACCATCAGATTTTAAGCATTTGGCCTTGAAAGAGTTTGAAAAAAAACACCCAAAGTAGCTTCTAGATCTGGATAGATTTTAAATAAGGATAAACAAAGGAATTAATCATCCAACACTGGGGAATAAGTACTAGTCTTCCAGAGGTTCCTGCCTATTCAATTCAATTTAAGTTGCCCAGTTAAGCATTAGAAATGCTATACCTCAGAAAGACAATTAAGGAGAGATAACAGAGGAGATTACTGATTACTATCTACGCTGCCAATTCCATGCCTTTTTCTGAGGTCCTGTAACCTATCTAGGGTGAAGCTGTTTTAAGCAGCTACTAAAGTTCCCTCCAAAGTGCTAGTGTGGTTCAGTTTTGGTTACTTTTGTGGAGTTCCATGTCAAGAATCTTGAGCATTTTAGTTTTTTTAGGTTTTTTTTTTAATGAATTAGGTAACTTTTTATTCATATGAAATTCCGATGCTTCAGAATACAGTACAATACAGATTGGTGCAATGCAAAAGAACAGCAACTTTTAAACCAGTTTAAAACAGGAGTATCTTTTTAGTGTAGGCCCTTCTAAAAATAATCAGTCCCTTTGTGCAAATTCATGATTCTTACCATTAGCATAGCAATAGCACTTAGACTTAGCTACTGCTT
Organism: Natrix helvetica; assembly: GCF_964273705.1. NCBI lineage: Eukaryota > Metazoa > Chordata > Lepidosauria > Squamata > Natricidae > Natrix > Natrix helvetica. The sequence goes on from NC_138552.1 coordinate 69,750,848, forward strand.
CACAGTGCCTTACAGTTACCGCTTCACAGTGCCTTACAATCCTCTCTAAGCAATTTACGGAGTATTGCCTCCAAAAGCTGGGTCCTCATTTTACTGACATCAGAAGGATTGGAGGCTGAGTTAACCTTGAGCCAGTGAGAATTGAACTGCCAAATTGCAGCTAGCAGTCAGCAGAAGTAACCTGAAATTTGCATTCTAACCACTGCACTACCATGGTTCATTACAGTGAAAAACCAAGATAGAAGCTATGGGATCTTTTTATGCCATCTTCTGGGTATTGTTCATCAAGCTAATGAAAAAGTCCATTTTCTTGTTCCTTTAGCATGCCATATATTGGTGATACTTTCAATTGTAACCTTCCTGGGACAAGGACTTTGGCCTCTGATACCCTGAAAAGCTCAGGGACACCAAAGGCTATATCACTAAATCAAAGCCAAGGAAATGATAGCAACCAGTCTAAGAAAAAGCTATCCTTTCTCTTTCCTTCCTCGCCATCTCACAGAGTATCCTCATAATGCCCGAACATCAATGAATATTTTACTATCCTGACTTATAAAGTTTTTGTGTTGTTAAAACAAGAGATTTATGGAATGGAAGGGAGGTATTATAATAAATAGTCCATCCAATAGCTTTTTTTTCTGTCCTAGAAAAGGAGACAAGGCAACAAACAGCCGAAGCATGTGCCATCCCTATCCACTCCCAAGGGAATATCTGGACAGTAATTATGTAGTCTCACTAGTATAGCCAAAACCCTTCAGCTCTTTATAATAAAGGTCTAAAGACTAGTTCTTCCAAATGGCTAGGTTTCAAGAGGAGTCAAGCTCATGATGATAACAACCATATCTGAGCTGCCAAAATCCAAAAGACTAGTAGATGGCAACAAGTATCTGTTAACCATTTAGTAGATATCCCATTTCTGCAACCCAAAGTTCTGGGATAGGTCACACATGGTTTGTGTGTGTGTGTGTGTGTGTGTGTGTATGTAAAGATAAGGGTAAGATAAAGGTAAAGGATCCCCTTGCACATATGTGCTAGTCGTTCCCAACTCTAGGGGGCAGTGCTCATCTCCGTTTCAAAGCCGAAGAGCCAGCTCTGTCCGAAGACATCTCTGTGGTCATGTGGCTGGCATGACTAAATGCCAAAGGCGCACAGAATGCTATTACCTTCTCACCAAAGGTGGTTCCTATTTTTCTACTTGAATTTTTACATGCTTTCGAACTGCTAGGTTGGCAGAAGCTGGGATAAGAAATGGGAGCTCACTCCATTATGCAGCGCTTGGGATTCAAACAGCCGAACTGCCGACCTTTCTGATCAACAAGCTCAGCGTCTTAGCCACTGAGCGTAAGCCTTCCGTTAAAAATGACTCCTGCTAATTATGCCATAGAAAAACCCTGATGCCCAGGACCTTATAATGGTGACCATTTTTTCCCCATGAAAGTCTATCATGTTCCATTATCATTATTCATTGAAATATTTTCCGCAGAAGTGCCTTGCTCTAGTTTCCTTCTGGAATTGTTTTCACTTTCCACTACAATCTGCAATTCTGATACTCTTTGGCAGTCTCCAGCCAAAGGTTAACCAGACCCAATTGTACTTAGTTTCCAGACCCAAATACATTGCTGCCATCTGCTGAGACCAAACACACTCTATGCATTTCTCTTTCTTCTTGTGAAATCTCCCAGATGCTTGGGCAAGCTTAGAAATCAATAAATAAATCGCCTGGGACTAAGATCTGTTGGGAAGCTCTGTTAGTTGTGTACCTCATTTCTTTTTCTCTACAAATGGGTGAACACTGAAACATCTACTTCCAGATGGTGACTTGATTCACTTAAATGCCTAATATCCACTAATCACCACAACGCTATTTGAGTGTCAAGGGTAAGATTAGGTTCAAACAAAGGTTTGTTTGTTGTTTTTTGACCAAGAGCATAGGATCCAGGTCTTCATGCATTTCATGAACTCCACTTTTTATGGTTATTAGAGTCTGCCCTAAGGTCCAAAATTAATGGCCATTCCCTGATATGTGGCCCAATTGAATAAGTGTAGCATAAACTCGTGAAACGTCTATGGAGATTCTCAGACATCCAAGTCATGGTTGTCCCAGAGGACAACTGGGCAAAATCTAGTTGCCTTTTGAAAAAGCACCTGTGAGATATAAACTGGTTAAATGGGTTTAACATGACTAAAAGTGAGATAATGCAGGTAGTCCTTGACTTATGACCACAACAGAGCCCAAACTTTATGTTGCTAAGTAAGACATTTTTAAAGTGACTTTGTCCCATGATCTTTCTTGCCACAATTGTTAAGTAAATCATTGCAGTTGTTGTTAGTAAACCAGTTGTTCAGTGAATCTGGCTTCCCCATTGCCTTTACTTGTCAGAAGGCAATCACATGACCCTGGGACACTGTAACCATCATAAATCTGAACCAGTTGCCAAACATCCTAATTTTGATCAAGCGTCTCTAAATGCAATCTTGTAAGTTGAGAACTACCTGTATTGTCTCCTAATTAAGGCCTTCCTTCCAGAGGTGGTATTCAGCTTGTTCGTACTGGTTCTGTTGAACTGGTAGCGGAAATTTCGAGTAGTTTGGAGAACTGGCAAATACCACCTCTGATTGGTCCCGCCCTCCTGTCCCCGTCCTATATTCCCATGTTTTTTAGCTCAGCTGATTCATGTGGCAGAGTGGATTGCAGTGCCTCAACTGAGCTAAACAACAGCTCAGGTCACCAGCGCTGACACTGAGGGTGGTCTCTGAATGCTGTGCAAGTGTGTGAAGCATGTGTGTGCATGCAAAGCGCTCTCTCATAGAACTGGTAGGAAAAGATTTGGAATCCCACCGCTGCTTCCTTCCAAATTTTGACCTACATGTACAATAAGAGCCTACACACATCATGTAATCATTCTACCCCTGGTAGTGGGTAGTGTAGAATGAAAAAGGGCTGTTTATGGAGTTCATTCAGTTCAACTCTTTTCAGTGGTTTCATAATGCAGGATTTTTCCATCCTCACATAACACTCTGGATCCTTACACTTGGCCTTCAGGCTCATGGATTAAATATGTGACTTTCTGATACTCAATGCTTCACAGTAATGACAACTTTGCTATAGAAGTCCATTAAGTTGCCACAGTAATCATAAATTTATTTATCAAATTTATATAGCTGCACAATTCTTTTTTGACCGCAATGAAACATAGCACATCAATAGATTTATTAAAGGTCAGTGGAAACGATAACTTCTTCTCCCCTATTTTATAGACAGAAAATTTATTGTGACTTATCCAAAATCACAGCATAAGTGAAAGTGAGAGAAAGAGAGTTGAGAAATTGAGAATTGAGGTATGTGTGTTGCTTGTGTATTGTCATGTAATTGCTATGCTTTGTAAATTATATTTTCATTGGTATAATATAATATAATATAATATAATATAATATAATATAATATAATATAATATAATATAGTAATGTAATGTAATGTAATGTAATGTAATGTAATGTAATATAATATAATATAATATAATATAATATAATATAATATAATATAATATAATATAATAATGTTACAACACAAATATAAAAAGGCAACATTAAAAATAAAAATATGGTTTTCTGCCTGCATGATCTTCTGTGATGAGCCGAAGGACAGAAAGAGGGAGTAGTGACCTTCCTCCTATATTTAGGCATACCAGGGGTTGTAACACAAATACATACCTATTTCCCTGGCTCAACTGATAAGGAGGCGAGCCTGTGGCTTAGTGGCTAAGACTCCTGCCTAAGATATAATACAGCCCAGGTTCAAATCCCAGTAAGGGTATGGCTAGCTGATGAGAGCTAATTAGCTCGAAATAGATCTATACTAGTCTCCCTTTATTTATTTATCAGTACAAATACAACATATATATATGCTGGTTTTGTTGTATTCGGGTCTTTTCCCGTGTAAGGTTGAGATTGTCTTTGCAACATTTCGGCAGGATCTCACCTGCCATCTTCAAGCGTGGGCTCAAAATGTGGGCTTAAAATGGGAACGGAGCTGCCGTCTTTCTGTAAGTCTTGGTGGGAGGAGATGGGGTGCTGGCTTTGTTTCAGAAAGACGGCAGCTCCGTTCCCATTTTAAGCCCACATTTTGAGCCCACGCTTGAAGATGGCAGGTGAGATCCTGCCGAAACGTTGCAAAGACAATCTCAACCTTACACGGGAAAAGACCCGAATACAACAAAACCAGCATACCTACACCCGTGAAAATCTACGAGAATATATATATATATATATATATATATATATATATATATATATATATATATATATCTGATCCTGACCCACTCTCTGGCATGGTAGAAGAGGACACATCTGGAATTTTACAATTAATGATTTCTCATTAAAAATACTCTTCATGGGGGATTAAGGCTAAATATCATGGGGAATGATATTTCAGAGATAGGGGGGAATGCTGAGATGGGCTTACTTAATTTGTTTGAACTTGCACAATACTGCTTCCTCCTCCCATTTTCCTCATAGTAGCCATTCTCTGGGCTGAAAGAGAACGACTGGCCCAAAGTTACCCAGCTGACTTTCATGCTCAAAACAGGACTAGAACTCATGGTTTCTGGTTTCTAGACTGGTCACTTAATCACTAAACCCAACTGGCTCTCTAATGGCATTCAGCAGCAATTGGCAATCAGTACAGTTCTTGAAGCAGAAATACTATACTTTCTTCTTTGCTCACTTATCCACATTGGGCGAATGCTTGTAAACATCCACCAAAGACAATCGCTTCCAATCTTGTGAGGTAATCCTCAACTTACCACCATAATTGAGCCCAACATTTCTGTTACTGAGACATCTGTCAAGTGAGTTTTGCCCAACTTTATGACAGTTCTTAAGGGAATCACCGCAGGTGTTAAGGTAGTAACATGGTTGTGAAGTGAATCTGACCTCACCATTGATTTTGCTTGTCAGAAAATTGCAAAACGGGAATCACATGAGGCTAGGGCATTGCAACCGTCAAAAATACAGACCAATTGCCAAGCATTTGAATTTTGATCACGTGGCCATGGGGATGCTGCAATGACCAAAAGTGTGAAAAATGGTCATAAGTCACTTTTTTCAGATCTATGGTAACTACAAACGGTCCCTAAACAAATTGTCGAGAACTATCTGTGTACATGTTTGCAAGGAAGCCTAGTTTTTCATACATGCATAAATAGATGATAAAGTTGGAGAGGTTTGCTTTGGATCATGGTGTGTGTGTGTGTGTGTGTGTGTGTGTGTGTGTGTGTTGCTCAAAGCAGCTAATTCTCAATGTACAAAGTGTCTTGTTTAAAGTAAACAAATGCAAGGCAGAGATTCACTTGACGTAATGAAAGCAAAATGGGACTTTTTATATGTTCTCAATTAAGCCTTCTGCAATAACAAGAATGGTGGGAGAAGCGAGGGGCAGAACAGATGTTCTCTTTTAGTTCTCAAAAAGCCTTCAAAATAGACATTTCTGCTGCCACCTAACTAGGAAAGGGGGTGGGGGTGGGAACTGTCATAGTCCAGGCCTTTTGGGGCATTTTGTCTCCTCTTCTAATGAAGATCTATCGATTATAATTTCAAGAAATGTATACCATAAATTTTTGGTGAGAGAGAAATAAAGAAAGGGAATATGCCCTTAAATATGTCAATGGCTGAGGACTACAATGTAAAAATGTTTACAGGTAATCCTCAGCTTACAACAGTTCATTTAGTAACTGTTCAAAGTTACAACGGCACGTAAAAAAAAAAGACTTATGATCATTTGTCACAGTTATGACCTTTGTAGCATCTCCATAATCATGTGATCAAAATTCCGCTACTTGGCAACTGGTTCATGGTTATGACCGTTGTTGTGTCCCACAGTCATGTGATCACCTTTTGCAACGTTTTGACAAGCAAAGGCAACGGGGAAACCAGATTCATTTAACAACCAGGCTACTAACTTATCTACTGCAGTGATTCACTTAACAACTATGGCAAGAAAGGTTGTAAAATGGGGCAAAACTCACTTAACAAATGTCTCACTTAGCAACATACATTTGGGGCTCAGTAGTGGTCATAAGTTGAGGACTACCTGTATTGTCTCACTTTCAGTCATGTTAAACCCATTGAACCAGTTTATATCTCCAAGGTGCTTTTTCAAAAAGCAGCTGGATTTTGTCCCGTTGCTTTTTGAAGAAGCTCCTCTGGGACAACCATGACCTGTATGACTGAGAATCTCCATAGACATTTAGCCATCCTATGCTACACTCCAACTTCAACTTAGGCTGCAGCCATGAAAGTATCCGCTCTTGACTGTTATACCACAAAGGACGGAGTAGTTGCAAATGTCCCAATATTTGTCTCCAATTGTTTGTAGTTTGTCTCTTCGCTTTAGTACAACTGCTGCCTTCATAAGTTGAAACGTAACAGCTGCTTCAGTGTCTCCATCGATGCATTTATGCCTAATAACAACAGCAGAAATAACAGCTTGCTAGAGCAAACGTAGACAAAATGTTGAAACGAACAGCACAATCAGATGCAGGCTTACTTCCAAATAAAGCCATTGTGTTTAAGTTGTGCTTGCAACACCTAAGTCTGCTTAAGATTGCAGCCAAAGAAACCGGACGACGTAATAACCATGATCGAACCGCTAAGTATTGAAATTTCTCATTATCAATAATTCAACAGATCTCATAGCCTCCCCCCAAAAAACCCTAGACCACGATGCAGGCGAGAAACCTTCTCAAACATGATCTAGGAGTTCGCATAAATCCTCCTTTATTTCCCAGTGAAGTATTTCCCGCCTTCCCTCCCTCTTTCATTCTTTTCCCCTTGCTAGGAGTCTTATGAAGCTGAAATGTCAAGTGAGGGTTGCTTTATATCGTGTTCTGTCAATCAAACAAACGGAGGCTTTATGCATCTGTTGCCAGTTATATTGGCACTTTTTGAAGAGGGTTTCGGTGGGAGTGAGAATAAATAAAGATCCTTCAGGCGCTTTCTCATTTATGGATGAGGAATCAAAGCAGGCTGAAACTTCATTTCCAGCCTGATACTCTGAAGATTGTTGGCTGATAATTCTGGATGGAACAGCTTATCTGGGAGGATTAGGAAGAACATGAGCTTCCTATTACTGCGGGCTTCAGTCTATTCAGCCGCACAGACTTTGTCACACAGTATCTGTGCCTTTACATATGTCACTAATCTTATCTCTATCTTCTCAGCTCTTTCTGTTGAAGCTCTGCTTCCTTGCACCTAACCCTCCCCGCCCATTTCTTCATTACACTGGCTGTGTAGGCATTAGCCTCCCCTTAGCAGCCTTTGCGGTACCCTGTCATTCAGAAAGGCTAGCAAAGCGAAGGCTGTAGCCTTCGAGTGAAGGTAATGGTTGGGCTTTATCTCAGATCCCCCGGGTCACACACTGGTATATTAAATGTCAATTCCCGCTTCAGCGTTCTCTCTTTCGGTCCTCCAAAATCATACCAAAAAAATAAAATAAAAACCCATCCACGTATACCTCAACCTCTGATCCAGTAAAGTGAGTTAATGAGCCCTAAAGAGAAGCAGAATTAATCTAGTTGACCTCAAGACCTCTAGCAGGTCCTTACGTATTGTTAAGTCCTGGTTGGGAGGAGGGGTAAGGCATCTCCATCCTTGAAGGTATTTTTTTAAGAAAAGAAGATCTAACAAATACCTGATAGAATTCTCCAGAATTGCAGGAATTAGTTATGTCTAGACTGATAAAAAGAAGGCCTGGTATGACTAGAAGCACTGTTCCAACATTTGAGGGGCTACAACCAAGAAGAGGTCTCTGTGTGTGTCCACTTACTCTCCAAAGCACCTGAAGGTGCTTTGACAAGGTCAAGAAGCAATGGATGGAAAATAATCAAGGTGAGATCCAACCTAGAACTAAGGAGAAATTTCCTGACAGTTACAACAATTAATCAGTGGAACAACTTGCCTCCAGAAATTGTGGGTGCTCCCAACACTAGAAGTGTTAAAGAAGAGATTGGACAACCATTTTTCTGAAATGGTATAGGGTTTCCTGCTTGAGCAGGGAGTTGGTCTATAAGACCTCAAAGGTCCCTTCCAACTCTGTTATTCTGTTACTGTTGTGCAGAACAGTTCTGGTGCACTTTTCCCCCTTCCAGCTCTTACTCAACTTCATGAAAGGAAATTTACTTTATGAATTATTTCATAAGAGAAAGCAGTTATCCAAAGGAATTATTTAGGTAGTGTGTGGCATTATTTGATTCTATTCATGTACTGTCCCAATTCATGTAAAAACAGCCCTCATTTAACAATAACAATTGGGACCAGCAACGTAGTCATGAAATGAAACAGTCGCTGAGTGAAACTGCAATGGTGTTTATGATCCTACTTTAGCTTTCGATTGCTTTACATACCTGCAAAGATCGTAAATGACAAGATTGATCTTAAAGTTAAGTTTTCATCACTGCTATAACTGTGAATGGTGGCTAAACGAGGACTACCTGTATGATTCCCTGGAGATGGCCAAGGGGAGTGTGCACAAAAAGCCTTTCTTTTATTCTGAAGCATCTGTTCCACAGTTGGTGGCCTCCCATGCTTTAGTTAAAGCCCAAGAGAAAGCATCATGGGGAAATTACCTCCACCTTATCTCTGAATGGAAAAATGCTTCATAAAAAACAAGAACCGCACCACTGGCAACCACACGCTCCATAATCTCCCACAATAACATAACCTCAAAAACACTATCAAGGTAAAGTCAAAACATTTCAAGTACCTTGAGGTTCAAAGAGAAACAAACATGATTTTCAAGAAATGAAAGCAGTGGAGTAACTGCAGAATAGATTTTAAGTATAACTTTGGCTAAACTGTTGCCCTATGATTATGTTAATTGTTTAGTCCTGTGGGAGAGTCTTCACTTTTGTTGTTTTTCAATGTCTGGTTTGTGCTCTTTTCTGTTTATTGTAGTGCTACCCTGATGTTTCTCTCATATAATACTGTAGATAGAGTTTTAGATTTTAATTTTGCATTAGTTTTTAATTGCTTGGAGACTCTCTCTATCAGAGTGACAAGCCAAAGTTGTTAAACAAAATTTTGGCAAAATGCTAACAGTCTTTTTTCATAACTAGAAAACACTCTAAATCAGGGGTGTCAAATTCAAGGCTCCACGGGGCCACCCTGGAAACATCAAAGGACCAGCCCACGATGCATCTGCTAGTGGGGCTGCGTGCAGCCCTCCCAGGCTACATTTTTTCCGCAACGTACTCCTGCAGTCCTCTGCCAGGGAAAATGGAGCTTAGGGGCCCGTTTCACTAGCACAGCATTAGGCCAGGGGTGAAATTCTCTCAGTTTGGCCTGGTTCGGCCAAACTGGTAGGGATGATTGTCCTTGGTTCTGCGAACCAGTAGTACAAAAAATAAATAAATAAACACTTCCAAGGATTGTGTGGCTTAGCTGTGAGCTGCACGATTGTCGGAAGCTTGCCCCCCTCCCCGCCCACACCAGCAGGGAAAAAATGCTATAAAAAGTGAAAAAAAATGGCCACACCCACCCAGTGACATGAATTCCCCCACCAAGCCACACCCACAGAACTTGTGGGAAACAAAATTAGATTTCACCACTGATTCAGGCCACAACAGGTGCCCTGATACAAGTGACATCGAGCTGGTCATGCCCACTTTAGCCATGCCCACTCAGTCCTGCCCTCCCTCCCCCCAAGGTCAAACACAACCCTGATGTGTCCCTCAATGAAATCAAATTTCACACCCCTGCTCTAAATGATTCAGTTTGTTATGCAGTTGTCCATTTCTCCTGCTCAAATTCAAATGCAGAAAGATGTCCCTCTACTTCTTTAGGTTTCATATTGGCTTTAGGGACAATTTTACTTTCAACAGTCTTTCAGACATTGCTGTCTAGTGGCAGGATGGTTCAAAGCGATTTAAGATGGACTTCCTCAGTTTCCTATCTCTAGTGACGTATTGGCCTTCAACTCATTACTTGGGAAGGTTGGTTATCCAAGATCACCTGGTTGGAAAATGCTGGTGTAAACACTCCTACATTTCATTCATAATATAGGAGTCCAGGTCAGCATTAATTAACTAGAGATCTTTGAACATGTCATAATTCTTGAAGTTCTTATTGTTCTCATTTTAGGAAGAAAAGCAGACAGAGTTAATCTGGAACTTTGTTAAGACATTGCTAAGCACTTTCTCTAGCAATAGTTGAACGTACCAGATCAAGAATTACAGACTACAAGAACAATCCTGTAGATTCATGTGTGCCATCAACATCATCTATTTCTTTGACATTAAGACATGAGACTAATGGAAATCTGCAAATGAAGTTTTCTTCCTCAGGTCAAAAGCACGTAAAAATGCAAATAGAAAAAATAGGAACCACCTTTGGTGGGAAGGTAACAGCATTCTGTGCACCTTCGGTGTTTAGTCATGCGGGCCACATGACCACAGAGTTGCCTTCGGACAGTGCTGGCTCTTCGGCTTTGAAATGGAGATGAGCACCGCCCCCTAGAGTCAGGAACGACTAGCACATATGTGCGAAGGGAACCTTTACCTTAGTGCAATGGGAATATGAAGAGCATTGCTCATGTCTATTTCCTAAATAATCTCTCAGGGCATTATAAGCCATTAATGTGAACTGCCCTGGAATGATTAGAAGCTCCCACATATAGGTATTCATTATGAATACCCTACATAATCCTTATTAGTGTAACATGAATGGCATGCCACTTATCTGAATATTATATACAGCACACACACACACACTTTCATTTTACAACCATAGGGTTCCCCCCTCCCCCTTATTGTTATTCTGCAGAGTTAGTAGGGATCTGTATCATGACTGCTACCTCAAGGTTGAAACAATAAGCTTTATCTGAAGCTGACGAATGTAATTTTTCTTTTTCCTATATGAATCCCACAGATGTCATGGTGTGCTCATTTTGCAATAATCACCCCAGCCAGGACTGTGTCATTTACCACAAGCCCATCTTTTATTCTGTGACAAGCAGAAGCAATAAGGAGGGTGACTTCTGTCACAAAGCATTTGCATGTTGCTAAATGATGTCATGGGGACAGACACTAAATGCCAGATTTAGCCATGCTTGCCTAAAGGATCTTACACCTGGAAACTTTGAAAAACTATTTGGTCCGGTAATGGAAATGTTTCTTCCCTCTTTAAAGGATTTAAAGCAGCGTTTCTCAACCTGGGCAATTTGAAGAAAAATTCAGCTTCTGGAATTTCAGGTTTGTTGGCTGGGGAATTCTGAGAGTTGAAGTCCATATAATTTCAAGTTGCCAAGGTTGAGAAATACGGACCTAAAGCATTCCAAAATCATCTGAACAGAGAGTCAGCAGGGATCTGTATCTGGGATAGTCACGGTCACTTTCAAGGTCTATAAGAAAATAAATTACAGACTATCCTAGGGAATACTTTTTTTCAGGATGCCAATCAAGTTCAATTGTTTTGTCATTCAAAATGCTTGCATGTAGCAATTTACCAGTCATTCAATTTCAAGGAGGGAAAATAAATGTTCTGCTGGATGGGGCGAGAAGTGATCTAATGGTTCCAGCAATATTTCTTTATGATGAAATTCAATCTCTTGCAATTGGCTCTTCTCCTCAATTCCCAATCATTTCCCCCAAACCATTAGACCCAAAAGCCATAATTCTAGAAAATTATCAGGGTGCTTTTGCTCTCAGGTGTATCTCTCCTACCTTTTAATTCTTCTTGCCTATATTTATTCCTTTTCTGAACATATTTGTATACATTTCTCTACTCCCAACAGTTACTATCATCTTGTACCCTCTCTGCTTAATATTACATTCTAGAAGACAGACAATACAGGGATAAATCATTCAGGGAAGAAAATACCTAGAACAACATATGGGATTTCACCAGATCATAGATTGAAAGGGATCATTTATGCCATTAAATTCAACCCCATGTTCAGTTTAGGAATCCATTTACAGCATCTCCATCTGTCTGCTTAAATTCAAGGAGGTTCCCCCAGTTCTTTGGGCAATTGGCCCACTGTTAAGCTACTCTCACTATTAGGAATGGGTTTCCTCCCGTAACATTGAATAAAAATCTGCCTTCTTGTAACTCTTATTTCATAACCTACATCTAGGATGGTGTAGAATAAGTATTAATCCTCTTCCATGTCATTTGGCCTAGTGATTACGTCACCAGGCTAGAATTCAGAAGACTATAATTTCTAGACCCACCTTAGGGATGAAAGCGATCTGGGTGACTTTGGGCCAGTCAGTCTCTCTCTTTCAGTCCAACCAACCTCACAGAGTTTTTGTGGAGAAAATAGGAGAAGGAAGGAATTTTACCGTATTTTTCGCCCTATAAGACGCACTTTTTTACTCCAAAAAAGAGGGTGAAAATCTGGTTGCGTCTTATAGGCCGAATGTAGCCACCTGGGCAGTGGTGGGTTTCTGCTGGTTGGTCAATGAACCTGGAAGCCCCGCCTCTGTAACTCACTCGCAAGTCCATGGCATTTTTTTGCACCGGGGCTCGTCCTTCTTTTTAAGCAGGCAGCTATCAGAGAGAAGAAGGCAGCGCTTGTGCAGCCGAATGGGAATCCTCCCATTGAAAACAGCGCTGAGTGGGGTGGGGAATCCTTGCTTTCCTCCTCTCAGGGATCTTTTGGGAAGGAAAAAGTGAGGTGGGGAATCCTCCCATTGAAAACAGCTCTGAGTGGGGTGGGGAATCCTTGCTTTCCTCCTCTCAGGGATCTTTTGGGAAGGAAAAAGTGAGGTGGGGAATCCTCCCATTGAAAACAGCACTGAGTGGGGTGGGGAATCCTTGCTTTCCTCCTCTCAGGGATCTTTTGGGAAGGAAAAAGTGAGGTGGGGAATCCTCCCATTGAAAACAGCACTGAGTGGGGTGGGGAATCCTTGCTTTCCTCCTCTCAGGGATCTTTTGGGAAGGAAAAAGTGAGGTGGGGAATCCTCCCATTGAAAACAGCACTGAGTGGGGTGGGGAATCCTTGCTTTCCTCCTCTCAGCGATATTTTGCTAAGGAAGGCTTCTCAAAATGGGAGGCCCCCATCTCTTTGCACCCTTCAATCCGTCTCTCTCCCTCTGACGTCCCCCAATGGCTCAAAAACTGGGAAAGAGGAAAAGGAGGAGGAAGGAAAGGGGGGAGAGAAATGGGGGGGAGGGAGGAAGAGAGAGAATCTCTCCCTTAAAGATCGCCTGCTTAAAGATCCTGCTTAAAAAGAAGCCTCGCTGCCTTTTTCTCTCTGATAGCTGCCTGCTTAAAAAGAAGGACTAGGCTTCTTTTTAAGCAGGCGATCTTTAAGCAGGCGATCTTTAAGGGAGAGATTCTGAGAGGAGGAAAGCAAGGATTCCCCACCCCACTCAGTGCTGTTTTCAATGGGAGGCTTTCCCCCCTCTCAGCTCTTTCACTTCCCAAAAGATCTTTAAGAGGGGGAAAGGGAGGATTCCCCACCCCACTCTGGCTCGGAGCCCATCTGCGGGGGGGGGGATCCCCCTCGCGTTCCTCATCTTCCCGGATGGGCTGGTAAGGGGACAGAAAAGGTTGTTCTCCAGTTGGGATGGAGAGAGGGACAGACAGACAGAGACACACACAGAGACACACACACACACACAAACACACAGAGTGAGTGATTGAGTGAGTGACAGACAGACAGACAGACAGACACACACACGCACACACAGAGTGACAGACAGAGAGGAAGGGAGGAGAGAGAAACACAGAGAGAGAGAGGGAGGGAGGGAGAGTGAGAGACAGACAGACACACACATACAGAGTGACAGATGGAGGAGGGAGGAGAGAGAGAGACAGAAATACAGAGACAGACAGACAAACACACAGAAAGAATGACAGAGAGAGACAGAGAGGGGGGAGGGAGAGAGAGACAAAGAGCTACACAGAGAGGGAGAGACAGGCAGACAGACACACAGAGAAACAGAAAGAGAGAGAAAGAGAAAGAGGTAGAAAGAATGAAAAAAGAAAAGAAAAAAAAGAAAGTGGGAGAGAGAGATGAAAGAAACAAAGAAAGAAAACTTATGACCACAATTGAGCCCAAAATTGAGTGGCAATTGAGCCCAAAAATCTTTTTTTTCTAGATTTTCCTCCTTTAAAATTGGGTGCGTCTTATATTCCGGAGCGTCTTATAGGGCGAAAAATACGGTAAGTAGATCTGCCACCTTGAGTTATTCATGAAAATAATAAAGGCAGGAAAAATATGTAATATATATATAAATAAACCCTATTTGAAGAATATTTGAAGAATATTGTTTTCTGAAGGTTTCTCAAAAAAAATCTAACCACTTCCAAATTCTTTATTTTGCTCTGGGTTTTTTCCCCCCTAAAGGTACGGCTTGTGCCTGAAATATATCAGGCAAAATGGAGCAAATTTCCAGAAACCAACAATAATCTTGGTCTAGGAAGGAGGAAGTTAATAAAGTGAGACTCTAAGCTACAAGAACTGCTAATCAGAAGGGCTGAAGGTGAGGATCTATTCTGTGTAACAGGGGCGTCAAATTCACAATGACACATTGTTGTCACGTATCCCAACTTTTTCCCCTTTGCAAAATTGGGGGTGGGGGTGGCCAGCACGTGATGCATCTGGCCTGCGGGCTATGGGTTTGACACACCTGATGCAGGGGTGGGTTCCGGCAGGCACTACTGCCAGTTTGCTCATGTGCGTACTGCGCGCACATGCTTGATATATGCTGCACACGCCTGCACAGTGCTATTAAAATTGTTCAGCGTATACGCAGAACTGAAAATCAAGATGGCGGCGCCTATGGCACAACCCAGGGAACTGGTTCGGGGGTGTGGCAGGCCTGGGTCGCTGCTGGTTCCGGCCTCCCAGGCCGCCAAATCACTACTGGTTGGCCAAAAACACTACCTTGAAAAAAACCAGGCACCCCAAAGTGTAAATTTGCTACCTTAATAAAATAAAGTGGATTATAATAAAAGAGCAACTAACAATACAAGGAAAATAAATCATAAAACTCAAGACACAAAATCCAAGCAGAACAAATATAAAACAACAAAACTAGAGAATTGAATGGAAGATTCAGATTCAGAACGTTCTCATAGAGCAAGAGATCACAGTAAAACAAAAACACGACAGGTATTGGCTAGGAGCCCAGGAGGAAATTTGATCTCAATCCAATTTTTTTTTTAAAAAGCTAAACATTCACCAACAGCCTAAAAAAAAGAAGGTTAGGCTTGATGACCCAGGAGATATTCTTCTAAATTGAGACCATGGGACAGAAGATCCAGCTTCACACAGATGCCTTCTGAGCTTCATTTGCCAGTCAATGAAGTCTTACGACACCAAACACAGCAGAATATCTGAGGCTCTGTGATTCCTGCAATCACTTTGGTATCAGTTTTATGGGCTGAAATAAATAACTGGGGAGACAGTTGGTATCTTCCTCTCTTGCTGCTTTGACCTTTATCGCTCCCAACAAATTAGGATCGAGTTTTGACACGCAAGGAGGCTTTCATCTTTGCTCACTGAAGCACCGGCCAGAGAAATTTTTATTGTACTCTGACACAGAAGCATCAGCAAGCTGTTCATGTACAACTGCATTACAGCGCTCATTTTAACACGAGCAACTCATCAAGGTTGTGGCTCTGCTTTGAGAGTAACGCAGAGCTGGGTCTTTGTGAAGGGCTGACACATAGCTCAGCTGTGCCGATGGAAGTTAACACTTCAAAGCAAAAGGAGCCCAAGTTCATTTCAAACACATCTGGAATTAATGCATTTTTTTTCCCAAGCACATTCTATTCTTTCATGTTATACCCGCTGTACGGAAATGGAAATACCAATTACTCCTGCTCCCTTCTGCAAGTACCCAGGTAACGGATAAGAAAGTTGATGTAATTCTTTAAAAAGTTCTTGGATTAAAATAACTCGTGAGTGTACAAGGTGTGCGTCATTTCAGGCATATATCACACTATCTTTTGTGAGCCCTATAAACTCGAAATTATGTATTTCAA
Organism: Natrix helvetica; assembly: GCF_964273705.1. NCBI lineage: Eukaryota > Metazoa > Chordata > Lepidosauria > Squamata > Natricidae > Natrix > Natrix helvetica. Next base: position 69,766,838 of record NC_138552.1, read on the forward strand.
ATAACATGCTTTCAGCATTTTAAACATTAGTAATTCAAATGCTGCTTTTATCTGAAAAGAGGCCTACTTCCCGTCCCCAAATAATTTAACTTTAAAATGGAAGAATTATCTTAAGGGCCTAAGCATATAACGATGGAATAGGTGAGGTTGTTTCTTGTTAATCTTTATTTTATGGTGGAGGAAAGTCTAATTTTAAATTCAGTGTTATTTTTTTTTAAAGTACTGTTGTTTTTCAGTTTTCATCCTGAAATCTGTACAGATCAAGAAGAAAGTGTTGTCAGAGGTCAAACAAGTCAAGATGGCGTTACGACTGGCCAATTGCAACCACCATTTTCACTTTATTTATTTATCAGCTTTAGAAATTGTTCTCCACAGGTGCTCCTGCTAAATGCATGAGAGAGGCTATGACAAAAAAGGTGTTCCTTCAACTCTGGTTTTAAAAAAAACAGCTTACACTTTTACAAAAATAAAATAAATATTTAATATAAGCATTGTTCAAAATAATTTGCATAATTTTCTCTTTTTTTCCTATTGAAGTAGCTTCACGCCATCCATCTTTCCCAGGTCCTGCTGTACTACCTCAACATAGGATGTAGGGGGAAGGGATGAGCACAGAATGCCTGGATTGTATCCCAAAATTATATATTCCCAACAGAATCATCCAAGGTAGGAAGGTCATCCAGCTGTCCAACTATGTTGGGTCATAATGAGATGGAATGATGTTAGAGGCAGATGTTCACTTTAGTGACAACTGCAAAGGCCTCATTCCATACTGTGTAAGAGAAAGCAACGATAAGCCTCGCGGACAGAAAATGTAAAAATGTTAACATTATAGAGACAGATGATAGCGGGGTGGTAGCATAAAGGTAAAGATGCTTGCCTCCCACTTAGAAGGTTGAGAGTTCAATCCTAGGCAGTGGCAGATGTTTTTCTATCTGGGCGCAAATAGAAAATATCTGCTGCGAATTCCGCATAAGTGTCAGGAAGGGCAACCAACCAGTAAATGCTCAGCTCTGTTTAGTTGTCCCAACTCCAGCCTGAAACAAGGGATTAAAGGATCATAAAAAGAAAAAAAATAGTGACAGATGATAGCCTATCAGATTGGAAGGTATTCAACATGCTATTGAGGAAAAGTTGAGGATCTTTTAGAGTGCTAATAGAATTTCTAACATGGCTAGATTAAAACTTTGGCAATGTCTAGTTGCAGACGTTGCCATGCAGGAAAAGAAAGCTGCAAAGACAAAATTAAAGTGGAAACATAGAATTTAAGGAACATGAACATGAGAAAACTCAGCACAAGGAAAGGCAAAATGAATTGATTCTACATTAACATCTCAGGCATCAGAGAATTTAGATAGATTGAACGGAACCCTTTCAGTTAGAAAAATCATAATGTATTCTACTTAGGACATGAAAAACAAAGAAGGAACAGAATTCCATCGTTAGGAAAAGTATAGCAAGAACCTGACTACGGTGCAATCAGTCAGCGAATAATCATTCAGATAATAGTTTGCCCAGTGGAAGCAAAAGTTGGATTTTGAAGAACCAGCGTAGAAAAAGCATAGACGGTTTTGAACTTTGATGTCAAGAGAACATTAGCACGAATATCCAAGAAAAGAAACAAATGGATCATCAGACAAATCAATCAGGCTCAAAGTATCATACTTTGAATATGTTGTTAGAAGGCCTAGATCTCTGGAAAAGTTTGTAATCTTTGGAAAGATGGAAGGAAGGAGGGGAAAAAAGGATAATCATTAGCAAGGGAGATGAACTTAATTACAGCAAAGAGGGATGCACCTGAAATATCTTCCTGGAGAAAATGTGATTGCTAAAAGATAACACCAACTTGATGGTATATAATTAATCAATCAATCAATTAATCAAGGTCATTCATTGTTCAAAGGGGTTTTGAATGTTATTTCAGGTTCAGTGTAACTTTTTTCACAAATTCTATTTTATGAACATCAACATTCCTAAATATATGAATATGTGCTTGTTATATATCATAAACATTTGATTTAGAATGACTAACATTTTTTAAAAAAAAATGTGTGGCAAAATATTAATGAAATGCAGAGAGTAGAGGTAGGTTGAATATTAGTCATCCATATTTTTAAAAGCAGTATAGTACATTCCTTCTTAAAGGATTCCAAATCAAAAATAAAACATCAGTCGTAACAAAAAGATGAGAATTAATTTCAAATAGCTTCTTGATAGAAAATGAAAATAGTGCGGTATTATATTTTCCTTTTTTTCTTGGTGTTATCTTTGCAGCTAAATGCTTGCAGTTATCCTTTCATTCATGTGGAAAATAGTTCTTAGGAAGTTACTGGATAGATCCACTCCAGCGGCGATAAATAAATAGAGATTGTCCAGAAAGATTAGTCCGTATTTTGCTCTCAAGCTTCAGCTGGCTAGAGAAGGATTTGGCTTGATATGAAATTTGGTTTGTCAGATTCAGTCATCTGAGAGTTATAGAATTAAATGTTCTTATGATGTAGCAAGACAAGAACATTTATTTTTGCCTTTCTCATGAAGTTATAGAAAACATTCAGCTCTATTCAATAGTTAGGGTTTATCTTATTCAGTTCTTCTCTTCAAATGTAGTGCTTTCAAAAAATGGGACTTGATCAAAATGATGTCACAATGCAAACTCCACCCCTGGCACACTTGCAAGTAATGTGACACTGCAAGGTGAAGGTTATGCCACAAGATGCTTTTTTTTTAAAAAAAGTCTTCGTCTTCCCATAGATGACCCTGGACATCACCCTTTATTTCCCTTATTTCTGATGCTTTTCCTTCCATAGCTTGTGGCATAATGGTTGTTACTTTATATTGACGTTTTCTTGTTTTTCAGCAACATGGCTCCAATAAACAGTCTTCCTATTTTGAGAATAAGAAAACACACTGGTCTATAATGGGGTAACATTTAGAAAAACAAAATGTCAGAAGTAGAGATGGTACAAACTTGAAATGCTCATATGACTTTTAAGCAGGGGTGGGCTTCAAAAATTCCAGCAATGGGTTCTGTGCCCAGTTGCTGGGTGGGCATGGCCATAGTGGGCGTGGCCTAGTCAGCCTCCTGCACCATGGCGGGAGGGGGGCATTTTCTTTTTTTATATATATAAAAAAGTTTTATTGTTTTTTTCAAATATTTTGGGGAAAAGGGTACATAAATGTGGAGAAAAATTTTGACAGCTACATCATATGGAAGGTGGTACTTCCCTGGAGTCTTACATCTCTCTCTTATTTTATATATATCAAAATATCATTATTGCATACATATTAGCAGTTTAGGTTTACTTCAAATTCTTTAACATCTTCAACCATACTTTATATCACTTCTAACCATTTCATTATATTACCAATTGCACTGTGTTTTTAAATCATTTCGGTGACCTAAGTCTCATTTCTGTCTTTTCTCCCCTGTCTGTTGGCTGAGCCATGGCTCCTCCCCGCTTCATGTCTTGTGCAGTGTCTCTTGTTTCATCTAGGAGGTTCTTGTGTTTTTCTATGAAAGCTTCTGCCTCCACTACTGTATTAATTCTCACTCTACCCCCCTCCCAGAAAATCAACAAGCCTTCTGGAATTAACCACCTAAACCAGATTTTTTTTTCATATAATTTTTTAGTTAGAAAGAAGAATTTCTTCCTCTTATCTCTTATTCTTTTGGGTATCTGTTTCAGAATGGTTATTTCTTTGTCCTTATATCTTAAAGGTTCCCCCCTTTGAACTCCTAAAATTTCATCTTTTGTGGTCTTTCTAAAAAAATTAACATGAACTTCCCTTGGAACATTGTGTGTTCTAGCATATGCTGAGTTAATTCTATATATCAGATCAATATCCCACCCTACCTGTTGCTTATCTCTTTTAATATAATCTGCTAGCCTTGTTGTCATAATCTCCCTTTAATATAATCTGCTAGCCTTGTTGTCATAATCTCCCTTAAGTCTTCAACCTCCATTTCAGGTATATTTTGAAATCTAAGAAAGAGAGACATCCTTTCAAATTCCACTTTTTCCATATAATTCTCAATCCCAGTATATATATATTTTGTAAAGCCTTCATCTCTTCTCCTACCCCCACAGCACCCTCGTCCAGAGCTTCTATTTTCTGGCTATTTTGTAAAGTCTGGTGTTTATTCTCTCTGAGTTCTTCCCTTAAGTCCGCCAGCTGTTATTTTATTTTGTCCTGTCCCTTTAAGATCGACTGGAAGATTTGTTGAAACATTTCTTGAGACTGCTGCTCCCCCTCGGAGGTTTTTGGTTGTAAAAAGGAAGATAGTTGTATTTGTTGTGGAACAGGACTTGAAACAGAAGAAGATGGAGCCGATGCTGGTTTAGGAATGGGGGCCTTTTTCGCAGGCATTGTGAAGTTCAGAGAAAGTTTATAAGTCTAGACAGAAAAGATGGTGTCTACAGGAGCGCGCTGTCAGGCGAGGTCTACAGGCAAGCAAGGTCCAGTGTGGGATATCAGTCTTCAATAAGGCTCCCCTCTAGTTACAGTCAATTTCCCCAATCCAAGGAAGATTGTATAAAGAGATTCCTCTAGGGTTCACCAGGGTTTTATAGTTCCAACCCAGAAGATTTTTCAAAGACAACAGTTCATTTGTAACGGCAGCAAAAACAGGGGAAGAAGCGCCATTTTGGCTCAGCCCCGGGAGGGGGGCATTTTCACCTTGCCCAGGCTCAGAGCCTGGGAAGGTGAAAACTGCCTCCACTGGATTCCGGAGCCCCTCTTGGGGGCTGGAAACGTGCCCGTTTCTGGCCTTCCAGAGCTTCCGGGAGTCCTCGTCCCCCAACTCCAGCCTCTGTATGGGCTTACCTTGCATCCAAAACGGGCTACGTAGAGACTCCTGGGAGGGGTGGGAAAGGGAGGGAGGGAAGGCGCTGAGTGGGAGGCCCAGGCAGGGGTGGGATTTGGAGGTTCTCTGAACTGGGCATAATGTTAGGTACAAACCTGGGCGAACCCGTAGCAGCCCATTCCTGCTTTTAAGCATGCTGATACCAACCATTTACTAGATGCTAACAGTTAAACCATTTAAAATAAAAGTACATTTAAAATAACACCCACGCCTATTAACTAGATGAAGTCAAAATATTTAATTGTTTACCAAATATTTATGAAATACCTCACCTATATTTCACAGCTGGAGGTACTTTCTTTCAATATTTTATGTGTGATGGCATTTAATAATTGTGATACTGATTAATAATTGACAAGCTATGGTTCTGAATATCTGAAAGCTGACAAGCGCTTGTATTTTATAGACCACGTTTGATATTTAGCATGTGGCGGCTGATAGCTTATGAAATTTATCATTTGATTCTTCCAAAATTCCAGAAGTGTCAATACATTTTTCAATTCAGCATGAAAATATGACATTCAAAATGTAAGGGCAAAATTAGAAAAAGAAATTGTTTACAATTCAATCCAGACAGTAACCTAAAGGAGTAACTCCAATGCAACTATTGTATCATGAAAGGCATATACATCATACTAGGTGCAGGGGGGGGGGGGGCTTCCCCAAAACATAGAACAATAACCAGATGGAAAATGATATTGATTAGGGGACTGGAGACTAAAACATATGAAGAACGGTTGCAGGAACTAGGTATGTCTAGCTTAAGAGAAAGAAGGACTAGGGGAGACATGATAGCAGTGTTCCAACATCTCAGGGGTTGCCACAAAGAAGAGGGAGTCAAACTATTCTCCAAGGCACCTGAGGGTAGAACAAGAAGCAATGGGTGGGAACTAATCAAGGAGAGAAGCAACTTATAACTGAGGATAAACTTCCTGACAGTTAGAACAATTAATCAGTGGAACAGCTTGCCTCCAGAAGTTGTGAATGCCCCAACACTGGAAGTCTTTAAGAAGATATTGGATAGTCATTTGTCTGGAACTGTATAGGGTTTCCTGCCTAGGCAGGGGGTTGGACTAGAAGACCTCCAAGGTCCCTTCCAACTCTACTATTGTATTGTATTGTATTGTATTGTACTTTTTTTTCCTCCTCTTTTTTTCAATCTTTTGTATGGCATGGAGCAGTGGTGGGATGGATTCAGTCAGTTTGCACCACTTCGGGACAACCGGTTGTTAACTTTCTGAGCAATTTGGTGAATTGGTTATTGGAAGAAATCATTAGGACAGATAACTGGTTGCTAAATTATTTGAATCCCACCGCTGGCCAAGGAGGCAAAGTAAAAAAAAAAATGCTACTGGAAAAAGAACTCCAGAAGGATGCCACACTAAAATACAGAAAGGATTTCCTTCCTTCCTTCCTTCCTTCCTTCCTTCCTTCCTTCCTTCCTTCCTTCCTTCCTTCCTTCCTTCCTTCCTTCCTTCCTTCCTTCCGTAGGAAGTTAAAACCCACCCCCCTCCTAGAAAAATGAAATATCCTGGGAAATATTGAAAAGGCAGAATATTATAGTACCCTGGATAAGAAATAGAGACATGTTTTTAGGCAGGAAACAGGCTCCCTCTTAATAGCCCCCACCTTTGTCAATGGGCCATTAAAAGCATGAGCCAGTCTATTCTACATAACAAAGATCTCTCCCTTTCAGCTCCAGGGTGATGGGATTAAGGAATGATAGTATTAGCTCTTTACTCATCTCACTACAGGACCCCTGGGAGGAAGCAACGCTCAACCAAATGTGGACTCAAAGCACAGCCTACAGAGTTGCCCCTGTATGGCCCAATGGGAATCTGAGAACCAATCAGAATACAAAATCAAGATCAAAGCCCAGAGAAGGCATAAAACCAGAGACTTTCAGCATCTCGGTCTCTTTTCTTCTTCACTCAACATCTTGAAGCATCTGGTCCCCCTTTTCTTTTCAGGAGCTCAAGCCATGTGATCCTGTTCACCTTAAACCATCTTTCCTAATAGTCTCTACGTTTCCAGTGGTTTTTTTTCCCCACTTGGAACTGAACCCAGAAGGAAATTTCTTCCAACACATCCTCCCTACGTCTCTCCCTTCCTTCTTCCCTTCTTCCTTCTTTCCTTCCTCACCCCTTCCCTTCTTTCCTTCCCTTTTACTTTCACTGTGCCCTGCATGTTGTTATTGTATCACTTGCTCATACTTCCATTCCCATTTCCTTGGTGATCCAGGTGCTCAGGGGGCATTCCAGCTAGCCCAATCATTTAAAGCCATTTACCTAATGCCGGCTGAATGTTTGACCATTTTAGAAGTTAGGCCTTTTTAGAGGTAAGGGTACCCTTGCAAAAAGAGGAGGGGGGGGAGTTAAAAAAAGATGAATAGATTAGAACAGAAAACAAGGCCCAAACGCAGCTGACAGAATTTTTAATTGAAAGTCTCATTCTTGCCTGAGAGGAGATGCCATTTGTTGTTCTGCTTCAAAGAGCAAATTATTTTGGGATGGTCCAATGTAAGGCGATTTAAAAAAATGGAATCCTCCAGCTTGCCACACCTAGCTGCACATTCCTGTAGGGCCAGTATACCTTCTTCCTGCTTAGGGAAGGAGACAATGGGAGGATTATGCTGCGTAGATAATTTGTCAGGAACCCAATAAAGGTTGCTAAAGACCACCACCCCCCTTCATTCTGCAGGCATCATTAGAGAGGGAAACCTTGGGTTAGGTCCCAAGCAAAAGCTGTCTGACTTTTTTGTTTGTTTCTTAAAGATTTTGGAGACCACACACAGCAGAAGCATTTTAGGGAGGCATTATAGTTCAGGCTGTTAAAGAAATCAGTACGCTGGTGATAACGTGTATATTCGTTCAGCGTAAATGGCTAAGTTAAGGGAGGGGAAAAAAAACATGCAATGAATCATGGTCACAAGGCCAGGCTTGCTTTGATTAACTACACTGGTATAATGAAATCCAACAGAGCAATCACTGAAACATTTAGCTCCAAATGTAAATCTTCTTGAACTCAGGGAGGGCTGCTGGTGGAAAGCATGTCAGGCAACGAGAGGTCGCATATAAAAAAGCCATATTTCACGTAATGAAAGCAGAGGCAACTTTAAAGTAGAGGGAATGCATAAACGTTGGGCGACATTTGGCATGTCTGGGGGGGAGGGAAACCACACACCCAACAACAATGTTATTTTAAAACTGTCAATCAAGGTAATCCAACATATTTTTAATCTAAAGGTCAATAGAAGCACATTCTACAGCGGTTGCAGTAGTTGCGCCAAATATGAAAACCATCTTTTAGGAGATGATTTGCAGTATTAACATATCAACACACTGTTTCTTGGAGAATTAATCTCCGTATCACACCCAAAGAGCACATTTTGTTATTATTAAAATGGTACCATCATGGTAACGTTCTCATTTCAGCAAAAGGTCTGGCGAAGAATATTCCACATGGCAAGCAGGCTGCATTGGAGGAAGAATGACCTACATTTCAACCGAGGTAGGAGTTACTCCAGTAAGTCTGTCTCACTAAATCAAGGATCTACTTGCTTCAAATACTGGACAGGGATAGCTTCTGGAAATAGCTACTATTGTGAATATGAATGTTTTTCCCATGGGGAAGTGGAACAGAACCATGTTCACTTTAAACATGTGTTGCAGAGAGTCTCATTCAAAACAATTGCCATTAGTATTGGAAAGAGGATATTACGGTAAGGTGGTTTTCTCCCCCCACCCCCTTCTTCCATGCCCTGTTATTTTTATGACAAGAAAAATGGATTTTTAAAGCAATAAAATTAATTACAATTAGATCATGTCTAATGAAGAATGAATGAATTTAATTTGGGGTAATTGATCTCAGAAATGTTTGAGCAAATCATGAGGACACAAATAGAAACAAATGAACTTTTAGTCATGGGCTTTAGAATTCACGTGGTGCTATGAAGACTTTCCTTTATGCCTAATGAAACACATAACACATTGGGAGAAACTAGCGTCGACCAGGAAAGCTGGTGAAACAAATATGCTGCCTCTTACAGTCAGGCATCCATGGGGTAGGCTTAAAAAGATAAGATAGGGGATACAACTTTATGGCTGAAGCTCTGCCCCTTAAGATGCTTGGTATGCATACCAAGCCACACCTGCCATCTTGAATTTTTGATCATTGCACATTGCTGCAATGTAATTGTATCATCAACTTTTCAACAAAAACCAACTTATAGTATAGCCTTTATTGTCATTGTACATCATGTATACAATGAAATTGGTTATATAGAAGTATCATTTGATTCTTTTACACTAGTTTTGTCACATACACAGACCCCCTAAATTAATGTTTTTCTGGGGATGGTCAGCCCAGATGACCAGCTCTTCCAAACCACTGGACACCTCAAAGGTGATGAAGCAGTTGCTGTGAGTTGTAAACAGTGATGACAATGATTGTAAGCTTAAACATTAAGTGTCAGCTAACATCAACCTGATGCCCAAGGCAATTCATCTATTGGTGCAGCACTAATAGCAAACATATTTTTGGTTAGTTGTAAACTCCATCCTGTGACCAGAGCAGAAATCACCCTGTGTTTCTGAGCACATTGGATTGATTTAGAAATATTTTCAAAGTCTATCTGGAAGTGGATCTGTAATTAATATATCAACTGGTGATCTCATATTTAAGATACCCTTTTAACAATGGATTCCAGACAATCTTAAAACAGAACCTCATGAACAATGCACTATGAATAACAAAAAGAAATTATATGAACAATACTTGGGTTTGGGGGTTCTGTTGGAAAGAAAGTTTTAGCTGAGATACTGTGTGCAGATAGATGTTCCTTTGACATTATGCCAAGTTGGAACAAGTAATATTCTTCACACAAGATTATTGACATTCTGAAATGAACTGGACTGACGTTTTGCCAAATCACAGTAATTTCTTTTCTTAAAAAATATTAGAAGCAAACATCTTTTGCTAGTAACTCAAAGACAGATGGACTCTTGGTTGGATTTCTGGAAGACTGAATTGGCATTGAGACTAATAATTGTTGTTGTTGATATATTTGATGATTCTGAATTATTGCAATGTATTGTGCAGTTTATATTGTATGTTTTGCTATAATCCACTTACAGTCACATAATTGAAATATCAGAACAAAAGCCTGCATAGAACATTCCTCTCTTTGAATGTGAAAAGGTTAAAACAACGAAGAGCATCCTACCGTCATCCACATCCACAGTTTTCCATGTTGTCCCACTAAACTCCAAGAGTCAAAGGTTAATGTCTCCTACAGGAAGCCAGGCCTCCAAATTTCTTAGAAAACCTACATTAGGGTCCTGTTCCCATGACACTTGTGACCCAGTTAATCACTAACTCAGCCAGCTGTCCTTGCCAGTAATTTTGGCAGCACACAAGCAGTACCCAGGGATTCTCAGGGCAAGACGCTGTATTTTCCCTTACTACTCTTCTAGAGAGCATCTACTATATCATCCTACAGAGACAGGTGGTGGGTTCTGGATTATGTTCCAACTGTACCATGCGTTGTCCACAAGGATGCGCGTGGCACACGCCTGCATCGTATCTGCCTGCGACACCTCCGAAAGTCTCCGCAACACTCCAGCTGCTCGGTGGAGCATTGTGCAGGCGTCGTATGTGCCATGCATGTGTGCGGAAGCACCAAAGGCTTAAAGGACAGGTAAGGAGCTCAGACGGGCAGGTGGATCCTCCGGAGAACCTTACCAGGATGGTACCGGTGCTCCGGGCAGGCTCCGGTATGCCCGTACCAGGGCGTACCACCTGCAACCCACCACTGTCCTCTCCTGACATTGATCTGCTACTCATTGGTTCCTTGGGTTGTGGTCGCTTGGAGTACTTCACAGGCACCCTTAGATGGAAGGTAATTGCCAAGTTGGCCCATGGTTCCCTAAGAGACACCTGCTGTTTTTGAGAAGTTGTAGCTCCTGACCATAGTTGGAAGCCTCTTTGCAAATACGTAGCTAAGTCAAAGGATTTCTGCAGAACAAAAAAGACTGGCTGTTTGCAGGTCTGGTATTTAATTTGTTTTTAATAAGGGTTATTTAATATTGTCACTGTATATACGGTTTTTAGCTTTTGTCTGTACACCGCCCCGAGTCCCCTCGGGGAGAGGGGGCGGTCTATAAATTTAATAAATGAAATGAAAATGAAATGGTGTTTGGTATATGCCAGGTATAAATCACAAAATGGGTGGTGGCTAGCTGATTATGGAAGGGTTTCTGCTGTGACCTTTCTTCCTTGGCTGTGAATTGTAACATCTTTGAATTTTTGTTGTCGTTTGTTTTTGTTATCACCTGGTTTAATGTTGGTAGGATCAATGAAAACTCTTCTTGTGTCGGTTTTTGTAATAGAGGTGTTGACAGCTTCTTTCATAACAGATTCTGATTTTCTCCTTTTTGCTACTTATAAATGATTTCCACAATGATCCATGGCTTCCTTAATATCCTTTGTCTCATAGATAGATAGATAGATAGATAGATAGATAGATAGATAGATAGATAGATAGATAGATAGATAGATGATAGATAGATAGATAGATAATAGATAGATAGATGTAGAGATAGAGATAGAGATAGATAAAGAGATAGATAGGTAGGTAGAGAGATAGAGAGATAGATAGAGATAGAGATAGATAGATGATAGATAGATAGATAGATAGATAGATAGATAGATGGATGGATGGATGGATGGATGGATGGATGGATGGATGGATGGATAAATAGATAGATGGATAGAGATAGATAAATAGATAGATAGATGTAGGGATAGAGATAGATAGATAGATAGATAGATAGATAGATAGATAGATAGATAGATAGATAGATAGATAGATAGATAGATAGATAGATAGATAGATCTTGGTGTGTCTGCTCTTTGTGTTCAATCTGCTTTCTATATACTTGATTTGCACCTTCCCGTTTGCTTCAGGCACTGGCTGGAAATAATGGTGGACTTGATGTTCTAGTGTTGATATTTCTTGGATCTGAAAGTCACTGGTGCTTTGATCTAGGAGAGACAGATCCAAGCATGGAAGAGGAGAATGGTGCTGGATTGGGTGGCTTCCAAATAATGCTACTGCTGTGAAGTAAGATTAGGAAGGTTGGATTTTTTTTAACGATGTCCCAAGGGAATAACTGGCAATTTACTTCAATCATTTGTTGACTCCAAGGGTAGCTGTACCTCAGTGGTGGGATTCAAAAATGTTTACTACTAGTTCTGTGGACGTGGCGGTTGTGGCTTGATGGGCATGGAAGGAAAGGATGCTGCAAAATCCTTATTCCCTCGCTACTCCTGGGGTAAGAATATTGCAAAATCCCATTCCCTCCCCACTCCAGGGCAAGGATACTGTAAAATCTCCATTTCCACCCCACCCCACTAACCTGCTTTCCAGCTCCATTCTCCTGTGCAGGGCAACAGAAGAAGATCCAGCTGATCAGCTGGGACTTAGGTGGCAGCAAATAGATGGGGGCAGAGCCATCCAGTGGTGGTATTTGCAGTTCTCCAAACTACTCAAAATTTCTGCTACCGGGTCGCCAGAACCAGTGAAAACTGCTGATTACCACCTCTCCTGTATCTGCATCACAAGATGGGGACAATCTTTCCAGGTGAGGTTTCCTTCAGCTGCACCTAGGGATATCTAAATTCTTGGCATCCCAGTTGTATTTTTGAGTCCAGTTGCTTGTTTACCTTTGAAACAATATAGAAGTATAGAAGATGCTTGCCATTGTTTAGATACAAGATATTTGTTTTAATTGTTGGATGCAAGTGTTCAGTGGCTCCCAAAATCCATCCTGTTTTTCAAAATGTCAATTTTTTTTTCCAGCTGCTCTTTCTCTCCAGTTTTTTTTTAAAGATTTAAGTATGCAAACTGGGTCACTTGAGTGGGTTTAGGTGTTCCCTCATGACTGACAGGGTGGAATTAGTTTAATCCTGGGCATGACTCAGTCTGTTTGGGGTCAAGTTTAGCCCTGCTAGGATTAGCTCGCTGGTTCAATTATCCAATTTGTGTCTTTCTGTGTGTGTTCCTATGTTAAACCAATTAAGCATACTGTAGAAAAAGAGCAAATGGAAGGATGAATGTATGTATTTCAGACAATATCACCCTGATTCATGTAGAGTGACAAGTGGTGGCGGAACCAATAAGGTCACCTTAGCTTTCTGGTTTCAGTATTAATGGTATTCAGAAGAAAGACCAAGGAATAGAGCTTTTTACTGATTAGAGAGATTAAAATGGACTTTTCTTTGCTTATTTGGTTGCAGCAATGGCAAATCCACAGCCAACAAACCATAAACCAGGGGTGTCCAAACTTGGGAACTTTAAGACTTGTGGACTTCAACTCCCAGAATTCCCCAGCCAGCTGGCTGGGGAATTCTGGGAGTTGAAGTCCACAAGTCTTAAAGTTCCCAAGTTTGGACACCCCTGTCATAAACCTTCTTGTGGGAGCCCCAAAGCATCCCCTTTATTTTGTAGAGAAATTACTAAATAGATCTGAGTATAGGTAGTCCTTGACTTATGACCACAATTGAGCCCAACATTTCTGTTGTTAAGTAAGAAATTTGTTAAGTGAATTTTGTCCCATTTTATGATGTTTTTGCCACCATTGTTAAGTGAGTCACTGTAGTTGATAAGTTAGTAACCTGGTTGTTAAGTGAATCTGGCTTGCCCATTAAGTTGGCTTGTCAAAAGGTTGTGAGAGATAACCCCATGACCCCAGGACATAGCAACGGTCATAAGTATGAACCAGTTGCCAGGCATCTGAATTTTGATCACATGATCCTGGGACTGTCACAAAGGTCATAAGTGTGAAAAATGGTCATAGGTCACTTTGTTCAGTGCCCTTGTAACTTTGAATGGTCATTGAATGAACTGTTGTAAGTTGAGGTCTACCTGTATTTTTACAAAAAAGAAATCTTGGAGCAAAGATTTCCCACCCTGGCTATCTATCCAAGCATTGCCCATTTTGGTAACTCATTGCATGGTTATAGTGCCCACCCACATGCAGTTCTCCCTTCCATAACATTGCTTTATAACACCTTCCTGACATTTATTTGCAACATTTTATATCCTACAGCTGTGATGGCAAACCTATGGCATTGGTGCCAGAGGTGGCATGCAGAGCCCTCTCTGTGTTGACATGTGCCATCGTCAGCTGCTCTTCTGGTCATTGAGTTTCCGGGGCTCTGGAAACAAAACTGTAAAAAAAACTCTGGGGCTCTGTCATGCGTGAAAACCAGCTGCAGAAGACCAGTGCACACGCGTGTGCCGGAAACCAGGTGACCAGTTTCAGGGGCTCCAGTTCGTGCATGCGTGCACACACGTTCCAGTTTGGGCACTCGGTGCTGAAAAGGTTTGCCATCAAATCTGCCCTATGGTATTTCAGGCCCTCTAATCGCAAAGTGGCACTGTGGTGGATGATGGGTTAACATCTCATTTTTTTAAAAAAAAAAAAGTTGTGAAGCTCCACGGTCTGCAGACTAGGTCAGAAAAATAGCTGTGTTTTCACCGCTGAATCTCAGAGATGCAACTGAGGATTTCTGAGGCTGCAACAGGACTTCTAAAAAGATCACGGGAGGACCTCCAGTTACCCAAATTAGGCCAAGTAATTTGCTTGTAATATTTTGAGAGATGCAGTGAAATGTGTCACGTTCTATCCCCCACACCCCACCTCTCTCTTTCTCTCTGAAATAATGAGCTTGAAACAGATTGGAAAATGATCCTAAAGGTATCTATGGAACCTGTAACAAAACATGAAGTGTTTCTGTTCAAAAATCATGCCCTTTTCCAGAATTTCATAGCTATGAAACATGTAGTATGTTCACTGGGCTTCCTCCTCCTTGCTTGTCCTTCTCCTTTGCTATCGTTTCTTCTTGTTGCTGTTATCAATTTATGGAGTGAAACTATTGCTATCACCCTCTTGGCTGTGAGCTATCACCCTTTTGTTCCATGGGGATCCAGACCCAAAAAAACAACTTAGTGTTAAGTAACCTCACAATAACACATAGCTGGAACAGAAGGGTGCATTAGTTACCACAAAAAATAGAATGAGGTACTGAGTCTTAGAGTGACCTCTATTGGCTGAGCTTTAAAAATCCAACTTAATCCAATGTTCATCCAAATAGCTCCTGTCTTGCCCTGGGCTGCAGTTAGCTGACTACAACTATGGCTTTTTAAGGGGAGGCCTAACTAGACTCCTTTTATGACTGGGAGCCCCTTTTCCTCACCTAGATACAAGACTATTTCTTCCCCATCAGGATAAGTCACTTTAGTTATGATTAAAGTTGTTGATAATGGACTCTGCTAGGAGTCCAGATTTCCATAAATCACCCCTTTTACCCTGAAAGCTGGGGGAATTGCAGCTATTATGCATTTTTTTTTGACACGCGCCTTGACCAGCTAATGGTGAAAATGTGTCAGCTTTCTAAAATTAAAAGAAATATAGCGAGGAGTTTCAACCAGGAGGGTTGAAGCAGCAAAGATAGAGCGGCAGGCAAAATGAGTTACAGCTTGCCTTTCCTTTCATGACAGCAGATTATAACAGGGAAGGAGGAAAAAAAATACAAATCCCCATAGAATAACATATCTGAGATAAACTTCCTTAGAGGCCAGAGGATGGAACAATCTCAGCTCTGACCCCTTATTTATGCAGCAAATTTAAGAAGGCCCATCCTCTGCAATGGAAAAACAAAGAGAGGAAAATACTAGCCATCCACATTGTTTTCTGCCTGTCTGTCAATACAGACGTATCTCTTGGGATATTCCCAGTGGTTATGCCAGTATCTGCCTGATTAGGATCGGATCTTTATTAATCCAAAGAAACAAACCTTGAACTTTTTCCAATTAAAATGGAGAAGGAGAAGTGGGGGGGGGGGGGAAATAACTGCAATGACTAAATGACTAAATAGGGGCCAGAGAGTGCGAGAGAAAGACCAATAACTTTATCCATAAAGCAGAGTGGCATAAGCAAGTATAAATCCCACTTGAGTTATCATAATGGCTGCCAAGCTAATTGAGAACACATTCGCTTCTTTAACTAAATAAATTATGGTTGCAATTATATGACCTCAAGGTCACCTCCTCTAGGAGTTGCCCAGCACTTGAATTAGCTATTCAGCTCTTCACAGTAAGTGGCCTTAACCAATCACTGCCAGATAAACACTGTTGAAATATGCATTTAATTATCTTAGCCTTTTAACTTTCAAAATCTTTTCATTGCCAGCAGTTATTGGCTAATTTATTTGGGAGTGGCAGAGAAATTCAGTGCCTCGTTAGGATGTGGTCTGTGGGTAGATTCTTGCAGCTCAGGCAATTTTTCCTCATGGAAAGGTGAGGTGTTGAAAAACATCCTCTTCTCTGAATGAATTGAGGTTGTTGTTTTTTAACCACACTGTACAAGCTTGTTCACAAGTCAAATATAACCAAATGAAGAATTCCAGAAAAAGCCGGATCCTCATTTTAAATCTAATCTCTTTGATAAGACTGGCACAAGGGTGATCACCACAGTTCTGAGTTCATTGATAAATAAGCAGTCAATTTCTCTGATTGATTCATTGTCCTATAGAGAAACGTCTGTCAAAACATCAACTTATTTAAATTTAATCAACTCCTAATGTTTTCAAAGGAAAAATGCCCAATCAAATTGAGTTAGCTTTTCTATATATGTGAATAATGTTTATAGTCTGTCGGTCATTGGTGCTTTGTTTTCTGAATACAAATATTCTTAATATTAATTCCAAAACAAAATAACCAGCTTGGATCCAGACTGCAGTTCATCCATGGAACAATTCAGTGGTGAAATTCATTTTTTTTTACTGCCGGTTCTGTGGGCATGGCTTGGTGGGCATTGCACGAGAAGGATACTGCAAAATCTCCATTCCCATCCCACTCTGGGGCCAGCCAGAGGTGGTATTTGCCAGTTCTCCGAACTACTCAAAATTTCCACTACCAGTTCTCTAGAACCTGTGAGAACCTGCTGGATTTCACCCCCGGAACAATTCCTCTCCATAAAGACAGAGATTCTTTTGGGGCTTATGGTATTTTTGACGCTGAGATGGGATTGATGAACTAGTTATGAACTTCGTATTTTGGGCCACCTTCCATATTGCCCAGACAGATCTCCCAATATTCCATATGGAAGGATGCAGTGGGCTGAAGGAAGACCCCATATCTGGTATGGAATTATGATCTGTTCTCACTGATGGAAAAGTAAAGGAGTCCAAGAAAAGCCATATTTGCCAATTCTACCCTTCTTTTTGTTTTTGCAAGTACCTCATGCCACCTCCTACTACATTGTCCTCCCAAGCTACTTATAGGGAGATGCTGGTAAAGATAATCTCTTTTCTTTTATCAGGTGGAGCTACTGAAATAAAAAGTCCCAATGGCACGTTTAATGGATCCAAGGCAAAATCTTCATTCTTCTAATCCGGTTAATGCAACAGCTTCTTTCCATTTAATAAGAACTACCATTATTTATGGCCACCACTTTAACTTTTCAACTTTTTAACTTTTAATGTTTTAACCCTAATGTTTCTACCATATTTTTTGGAGTATAAGACGCAACAAGGTTTTAAAGAGGCAAAAAATTTTTAAAAAGTTTTTGCACTCTGCAAACTTCCCCAAAATGGCGCATTTTTTGTGACCCCCCCCCTTTTTTTAAAGGCATGAATAGCCTTTAGGAGGCTTGTAGAGTGTTCCTGGAAGGGGGGAGCAAAAATGAGCAAAAAACATCCCCTTTTTTTGCAAAAACGGGTCCATTTTTCATTTAAAAAAAAGAACATTAGGAAAGCTTATAGAGTGCTCCTGGGGGCTGGGGGGAGGCAAATTTGAGCAAAAAAATGGCCCATTTTTTGCTCATTTCTGCCCTCCCCAGCCCCCAGAAGTTCTCTGAAAGCCTCCTGAAAGCTATTTTGGCGAAGGGGGAGGGTTTTCAGGAGGCAGAAAAATGTTGTATTCAGTGTATAAGGTGCACCCAGATGTTCAGCCTCTTTTTTGAGGGAAAAAGGTGCGTCTTATACTCCGAAAAATACAGTAATTCTGTTTTTAACCTTGTTATTTTTTATGCTTTTGTATTTTCAATTTTTGTACACTTAGGTGAGATAAGTGGGGTCAAAATGTGATAAAATGAAAATAATAAAATAAAATAGTTTATATTTATATCATATCCTGTGCCTAGAGTCAAAACAAATAGGGAAGAGTGGACAGAAGATCTTCTTTCTCTGGCAAGAGAAGTATCCATCCATAAAGATGGTATAAAGTGGGGGCAAGAAATTGAGGGAGGTTAGCAATTGCAAGGGGCTTTCCTTCAAATGAAACTATTTATAAAGAAGACAAATGGCTGCTGGGGGAGCAGAAATAGCCAGTAAAGATTAAAGAAGGAAGAAAACTGATTAATTTGCTTTTCTTTTTCCTCTTTAGATATATGGAGTATCTCCCTTCTATAACGGTTTTCAGGACTTTCATATTTATTAGAAGACATTGAACTTATTGTACAACCAGAGGTTCCATGGGATTTCCTTCTGTTTCTATGACTCTATAAAAACTCTCCTGCAATTTTCATAGAACACAGAGATATATTTAACTAAAGAGTAAAACATAATCAGTGCCAAAAAGAATTATGATTAAAATCAGATTATGAAGTGATCTAATGCAGAAGTATTATTTTACCCAGTGAAACATTGTAGAAAAGAATCCAGTGTCATGATAACAAATGTTGTTCTTTTATTGTTCATTTTCATACATTCAACAGAAATAAAATAAAAAGAATCACGGGTTTATATTTTCTCTCTGGAGATGGGTAGTACCATCCTTTGCACTTTAACTGTGGCTGCTAATTTTAGTTTTGGATCACTATAATTTTAAAAGACTGGCATCATAATAAAGAACTCAGGCTTGGAAGAAGGGGGAAAAGCAAAATACATCACTGTTTCTATTAAGGACAACTTGATTCTAAAATTAACACAATTTCAGAAATGCCGCACATTCCTTTTCTTCCCTCCCTTTCTTCCTTTTAGTTTCTTGTCATTTTGCATGTAAATAAACAAAATCCATAACATATACATATATTTAAATTGGGGGGAGGGGGTTGCCATTGTTCCAAATTCATTTATTTACATTCTAATTTCTATTAATATTAATCCCTCTAATTGTCTATAGAGTTACAATTATATAAGACTCCCCGCAGAAAGTAGACGCTTTGTACCTTTAGGGGAAAAGTGGTTCATTGCCTTTTAAATAAGAGACATTCATTACTATGCTTTCTCTGACAGAATTTGATTTCTTTTGTAAATGATGACCATAATTAAGCTTCACATCATGAATATTGCTTTAGTGCTAAACAGCACAATTTATATAATGTCTCTTCTCTCAAAGGCTCAACTTTTAGTGAAAAGTTAATAAATAAAAGGCTACAGCTGGGTTTATCCAGGGGGTAAGTAACACCTATATGCTTAAGTACTAAAGTACTTAAAGTAATGAAGATTCCTTTAGTACAGGGCTGTTAAACTATCGGTCCACAGGCCCAGATGCATCAATACAATACAATACAATAGCAGAGTTGGAAGGGACCTTGGAGGTCTTCTAGTCCAACCCCCTGCCTAGGCAGGGAACCCTATACCGTTTCAGACAGATGGCTATCCAACATCTTCTTAAAGACTTCCAGTGTTGGGGCATTCACAACTTCTGGTGGCAAGCTGTTCCACTGATTAATTGTTCTAACTGTCAGGAAGTTTCTCCTCAGCTCTAAGTTGCTTTTCTCCTTGATTAGTTTCCACCCATTGCTTCTTGTTCTACCCTCAGGTGCCTTGGAGAATAGTTTGACTTCCTCTTCTTTGTGGCAACCCCTGAGATATTGGAACACTGCTATCATGTATCCCCTAGTCCTTCTTTCTATTAAACTAGACATACCCAGTTCCTACAACCGTTCTTTATATGTTTTAGTCTCCTTAATCATCTTTGTTGCTCTTCTCTGCACTCTTTCTAGAGTCTCCACATCTTTTCTACATCGTGGCGACCAAAACTGAATGCAGGATTCCAGGTGTGGCCTAACCAAGGCATTATAAAGTGGTATTAACACTTCACGTGAGTCTATCCCTCTGTTGATGCAGCCTAGAACTGTGTTGGTTTTTTTGGCAGCTGCTGCACACTGCTGGCTCATATTTAAATGGTTGTCCACTAGGACTCCAAGATCCCTTTCACGATTACTACTGTTGAGCAAGGTATCACCTGTACTGTACCTGTGCATTTCGTTTTTGTTGCCTAAATGTAGAACCTTACTCTTTTCACCATTGAATTTCATTTTATTAGAGAGTGCCCAGTATTCAAGTTTGTCAAGATCCTTTTGTATCTTAAGCCTGTCTTCTGGAGTGTTGGCTATTCCTGCCAGCTTGGTGTCATCTGCAAATTTGATGAGTTCCCCATTTATTCCCTCATCCAAATCATTGATGAAGATGTTGAAGAGTACTGGGCCCAAAACAGAGCCTTGGGGTACTCCACTGCATACTTCCCTCCATGTAGATGCAGTTCCATTGAGGACTATACGTTGAGTGTGGTTGGTCAGCCAGTTGCGAATCCATCTGGTGATGATGCTGTCTAACCCACATTCTTCTATTTTATCTAGTACTAGGTTATGGTCTACCTTATCATATGCTTTACTGAAGTCCAAGTAAACTATATCGACGGCATTCCTCTGGTCCACTAATTTTGTCACTTTGTCAAAGAATGCAATAAGATTAGTCTGGCATGATCTGTTTTTGACAAACCGACATTGGCTTTTGGCTATTACTTTATTTGCTTCTAGGTGTTTGCTAATTCGTTGCCTGATTATCTTTTCCAGAATCTTTCCTGGTATTGAGGTCAGGCTGATAGGTCTGTAGTTTCCTGGATCTCTTTTTTTCCCCTTTTTTGAAGATGGGGACCACATCAGCTCTTTTCCAGTCCTCTGGTAGTTCCCCGGTGCTCCAGGATCTCTGAAATATATAGTTCAGTGGTTCTGAGATCTCGTCTGCCAGTTCCTTCAGAACCCTGGGGTTCTGTCATCACAGACTGGCCACGCCCATGCCCAGTTTAGTGAAGGGGGGGAAGTCTGGATGTGTCACATGATGCCGCCGCTTGTTTGACCCCTCCTGCTTTAGTATCTTCAAATACTAAAGTAAAATCAACTATTGTAGGAGTTAAGAGCTCCAACTGCTTGAATATGTTCAGAGGCCAGATACGTGTAGCTTTCATTTAGATTCCTCCCTAAGTCAAGATCTGATGGCCAATGGGCCCTTTCTGATTCCTTACTTAGTGTCACTAACTTGGTTTAACTCCAACCCCTCCTCATGACTAATTTAGTCTAGATTCAAATGTTCAGCATTTTCACAATGTCTTGAGTCAACACCATATGGTGAGAATTGATAATGAATACGACTACTGTAGCAGATGAATAAGTCTACTGTTCAGTGAATATCCCAGACATATGTTAGCATAATTAAGTTTTTCAGCTTGTCTGAAGTGTATTAACAATGGAATCTACTGTGTACCTGGATAATTTAACCAGGTTCCATGGTTTACTTTTTTCTTTTATCACTAGGATCAGTTCTATCTTTAGGCAGAGTCCAGCAATGATGGGGCAGATGCTGGCTGAGAGGATGGGTAAGCCATATTAATTTTCCTGGCCATTGAAATGAGACTTCAGATTCTTATGCATTAGAATAAACTATCCTAAATGCCTATATTTTATTAAGACCTACCTGCCAGTCTTTTTGGCTTCTGAACCAGGAATGCAAAGGTGAGCCATGGTTTGTTTAAAGCAGTGTTTTTCAACCTTGGCAACTTTAAGATGAAGATGGACTTCAATTCCCAGAATTCACCAGCCAACATGATAAGCCAAAATCAATGACACAGCTTACTTACCTTTTTCTCCTATTACTGAGGAGGCAATGAGGTTTAAAATGTGAGTGCATGGAGCTAACTTTACTCCTTTGATGACAATACATAATTATTCAAAAGAGTTTAAATGAATTATGATTTAATATATAATATTAAAAACAATATCCCTGATATTGAGAGTTTTGCTGCTCAGCTTCATTAATGACCAGATGAATCTTAAATTTTCTTTTTGCATGTTGCTTTATAGCAACAGCAATAGCACTTAAATTTATATACTGCTTCCCAGCCCTCTCTAAAACAGAGTCAGCATATTGCCCCCAATAATCTGGGTCCTCATTTTACCTACCTCAGAAGGATGGAAGGCTGAGTCAACCTTGAACCTGGTGAGATTCGATCTGCCAAATTTCAGGCAGCCGGCAATCAGCAGAAGTAGCCTGCAGTACTGCATTCTAACCACTGTGCCATCACAGCTCATTGTCTATGGAACTGTCACTAGCTTCACTCATCAAATAGTGGCTTGTTTATTTATAATTTGTTGATGGCAATTGGCTCTTGATAATGTTACTCAATTTGGTAATGAAACGTTTGCAAGAAACCTCCCAAGCTTAGAGAGCATCAAGGACCCCACACTTCAACCCTAAGCTACAAATATCCTCTTCTATAATTTGTTGAATTAAATCACAGTGGGCTCAGTTCACATAGCATATTAAACCTGACCCAAGCAATGGAGGTTTTCCCACAGTGTCCTCAGCTGAATTCTCATTCCAACCCATTGCTCTCCATGACATTGTTGCTTTTAGACAACGGTATCAACAAGATCCAGGGTTTGGGTCAGAATTGTAAAAGCAGCATCATGTCCCTCTAATGCAAATTCCATGTCTCTCTGTATCAGTGACGTGCGGTGAGGTTTATAGCTGGTGAGGCAGCAATTTTTTTAGACTTGTGGACTTCAACTCCCAGAATTCCACAGTCAGGCATGCTCAGTTGTGACCTGCCGCCCTCCGCCCTGGGATTCGGCCACGGCACTGCCTGCCAGAACTGCGCGGAATCCGGGGGGCACTTGTCAGGTGAGGGCAGTGCAGATGGGGAGTGGACGGAGTGGAGGAAGCCTCTCCTCCCCCTACGCTTCCCACACCCGAAAGAACAAAGGGAACCTCTGCCGCCGCCCAGGCAACCTGGCCGGCCTCTGTCGCGGCGGCTCTCTGGTGCCGAGCTTGTGAGTCCCTGGAGGAGCTGGCGGGGCTGCAAGCACCTCAGGCTGGACTGGAGCCTCAAGTCTAGGGCAGCGAGTCATTCGATAGGAAACTTGCCTCTTGGAAGGAATGACTCGGCTTGGCTCCTGCTTTGTCTCTCCTGCCTCTTCGCTTCTCCGTTCGGTCGTTGGGCGGCAGATCGAAAGCGGGAGCCAAGCTGGGTCATTCCTCCCAAAAGGCAAGTTTCCCATCGAATGACTCACTGCCCTGTTGATGAGAGGTTAGGCTGTGCCTCACTTGCCTCACCTGACTGCACGTCACTGCTCTGTATGTATTTCTAGTGTTGTTGCAACACATGTACAAAAGGTGTGGAAGGGCTTGCATTGAATTGGTATGGTACTACTCCCCCCATCCCACTTTACTGGTCCTATTAAAAGAGGCCGATTTTCTAACACATGATTCAAAGTCTCCAAATCTCTTCAAGAACTGTGGAGGTAGCCCCAGGCAAAGCATTACACCAGGTCTGTTGGTTCTATTTATATTTAGGGGCAGCAATGCTAATTTTGGATTGGATAGATAACAGCATCACTCACTGCTGCTCTTCAGCTAACTTCTCTGCATTCATTTTATAGCATCTTCCTTCTTAAATGCTGATTTTGCAAACATCTGTTTCTCAGTTGCAAAGCCATTACTCTTATGAGCCATACATATTTTAGATGGATTTACTGTTGACCTTTGTTAGGAAATTGGATGTTTTTGTTGTTGTTAACATTTCTATAATTGATAATGTTGTTACTGTCACTAGGGTACTCTTTTTTTTTTACAAATGAAATACTGCAACTTCGCCAATCTTTGTTCTAAATATAGTTAATCAGATAAATATTATTTAACTTCTTCTGGCTTTGAAACAACAAGTGTGATTAATCCTTTTAGAGTTAAATATACATGTTTCCTCCATTCAGAGGAAATGAGTAGCTAATCTTTATTTTAGTTAATTTAGCACTTGTCATTTGGTAATAGGTTTTAAATAGATAATATAAACAATCCAGAATAAATTACAAGCATTTAAGATTAATTTGAATCAATAAGATAAATAGGCTGATCTGCTGCTTGACTGAGACAGAGTTAAAATTTAGGACATCTAACTCACATAAGATTGAGAATTTAATCTGCCTACTTTTTTTTCACACTTAGTTCCATTCTATTACTCAATGTACAAATTGAGATGAATGAATGACCAGCATTTTAAACACTTTTTAAGTGTTATACTAACCTATTTAGGACCATACTCAATCTGATACTAGCACATCTATACACTAAGACATTGTGGTTCAAAGGTTAAAATGTTAACAGAAAAGCAGAGTTGGGAGCACCTTGGAGGTCTTTTAGTGTAACCCGCTGCTCAAGCTGGAGACCCTATACCAGTGATGGCGAACCTATGGCACGTGTGCCAGAGGTGGCACGCGGAGCTATTTGTCAGGGCACGCGAGGCGCTGACCTGTCAGCTGGCCAGCGCGCATGTGCGCGCTGGCCAGCTGAGTTCACCCTTTTTAAAAGCCATTTTTCACCTTCCCCAGGCTCCAGAGGCTTTATAGGAGCCTGGGGAGAGCGAAAACAGCCTCCCCCCCCGGAAGCCCTCCGGAGGCATCAGGGAAGCCTCCAGACGGTCCCTGAAGCCTTCGGAGTGCTCAAAACGATCCTCCAAGCAAACCGGAAGTGACTTCCTGTTTGCTTGGACGGTCGTTTTGAGCACTCCGAAGGCTTCAGGGACTGTCTGGAGGCTTCCCTGAAGCCTTTGGAATGCTTAAAACAACCCTCCGAGCAAACCGTAAGTCACTTCCGGTTTGCTCAGAGGATCGTTTTGAGCACTCCGAAGGCTTCAGGGACCATCCGGAGGCTTCCCTGATGCCTCCGGAGGGCATCCGGGGGGGGCGGGGGAGGCTGTTTTCGTCCTCCCCAGGCTCCTATAAAGCCTCTGCAACCTGGGGAGGGCGAAAAAAGCATGTAAAAATGGGAGGGGGAGCACCTGTAGTGCGCACATGAGCCCTGGGGGTCGCGCATTGCATTATGGGTGCGGCACGCCCGCACACGACCCCCCTGTACTCCCCCCACTTATGGCACGTGAGCCAAAAAAGGTTCGCCATCGCTGCCCTATACCATTCTGGACAAATGGCTGTCCAATCTCTTCTTGAAAAAACTCTCAGTGATGGAGTATCCACAAATTTTGGTATCAAGCCATCCCACTGATTAATTGTTTTCACAGTCAGGAAATTCTTTCTTAGTTCTAGGTTGGTTCTTTCCTTTATTCGTTTCTATCCATTGATTCTTGTCCTGCCTTTAGGTGCTTTGGAGAAGAGGTTGACTCCCTCTTGCTTGGCAGCCCGCTTGCGTTTACGATCACAACATATGTTTCAACTCCCCTCCCCCACCTGATTTCTAGGTCAGTACCTTAATGACTATACTAAACTGGGTCTCATTTTTGTATGTCTTTATCTATATGTATATGCCTGGAAGAACGTTGTCCATGGGGTTGCGATGGGTCGGACATGACTTCGCAACTAACAACAACAATAAATATCTATATGTACATCAGAGATGGTATTCAGCAGGTTCTGACCACCTCTGGAGAACCGGTAGCGGAAATTTTGAGTAGTTCGGAGAACCAGTAAATACCACCTCTTACTGGCCCCATCCCCATCTATTATCTGCCTCCTGAGTCCCAGCTGATTGGGAGGGAATGGGGATTTTGCAGTATCCTTCCCCTGTAGTGGGGTGGGAATGGAGATTTTGCAGTATGGGTCTCCTGCCATGCCCACCAAGCCACGCCCACAGGACCGGTAACAAAAAAAATTGAATCCCACCACCGATGTACATATATAATACATATAGAAGGGCTGGATAGGCAGTATCTCTTGTCTAAGACACTTCCAATTTGAAAATTCTTTGGGATTCTTTCACTTGCATCAATTGTAGAGTGGAAATTTCTGAACGTGCTTCATGTAGGCATCAAAACTGCAAAAGCCTCAGAGCAGAAATGTCCTATGGTGAATCCTCTCTGTCCTTATACACGTAGTCCTTGATGTACGACCACAACACATTTCTGTTGGTAAGTGAGACAGTTGGTTAAGTGGGGTCTTGCCCCATTTTTATTCTTTCTTGCCACAGTTGTTAAGTGAATCACTGCAGTTGTTAAGTTAGTTACATGGTTGTGAAATGAATCTGGCTTCCCCATTGACTTTGCTTGTCAGAAGGTCGCAAAAGGTGATCACATTAACCCAGAGACACTGCAATCATCATAAATATGAGCCAGTTGCCAATGTCTGAATTTTCATCAGCTGACTATGGGGATGCTGCAACAGTTGTAAGTGCGAAAAAGGGATCATGATACATTTTTTTCAGTGCCATTGTAACTTTGAATGATCATTAAATAAATAGTTGTAAGTCGAGAACTACCTGCACTGGTTCTGTCATATTCCTCCATGTCGGGCTTTCAATTAATTTTAGATATGGTGAAAAAGTCTCATTAGTGCTTGACTCAGCTTCAAATGGAATTGTTAGTACATGTACTAGTACTGTGATGATGAACTAGGCATGCGTGCTGGAAGTCACACACAGAGCCATCTCTCCGGACATGCCAGCCGTTGCCCGTAGCTCTTCCGGGTTCGCACGCGAAGCTAGTCTTTGCGTGTGTGGGATCATTCGAAGCTGGAAGAGCAGTTCCCTGGGGTGCATGTGCACACTAGGAAGCTGAGCTCCCAGTTTCCGGCACACACATGTGCACCAGCCAGCTGGTTTTGTGCGTGAATGCGCTCCAGAAACTGGATGACCAAGTGACCAGTGCACATGCGCATGCCAGAAACTGGAAGCTTGGCTTCCTGGTGTGTGTACTGCTCCTTCGGTTTCTGGCACTCCCATGCGTGCAAACCGGGGAGCTGCTCTTCCAGGTTTTGGTGCTCCCCCACATGTACATGCTCCCGTTTTGGCACTCTGTGCCAAAAAGGTTTGCCAACCCTGTACTAGTATAAGCATATCTCTTATGCAAAGCAAGTGAATGATCACTTAGTCATTTGGTAATCCAACCAGCCAATATTGTAAAGCAATTCAGAAAAACAGCTCTTAAGGCCTTCTATTAATAGCAAACAATCTTTTCTCAATCTCAGACTCTTCTCTATTAATAGAAGGACAAGCTTACAAGCAAAAATGTGAAAACTTTTCTTGGAATGTACAGTGTCTTTGCATCATAAATTGCAGTGCAGTTGCAAGAATCATTCAAATCTGTTAAAGAAATCTTATCCACGTCAAGGAATCTTGAGAAGATGCTCTCAGGAAAGCAAACTCATGAAAAGGTACTTTCCCAAACTCTTGGTATCATCCTTGGATATCAGGTAAAGTATGCTTGCTTTAGAAATAAATGGTAGTTGTAGTAGCTTGCCTACTGTTGTTATAAATCGGTTTAAGGAAATTTTTAAAGAATTTTAATTGGGCATTTTGAAGTTTTGGTTAATAAATGGTTTCTGTTCCTATTATCAAGTAAATCAACTCAAGCTGTTTCTGGATTTTGCTTACATCACTAACTAATGATTATTTCATATCACGCCTGGGAAAAGTGATAAAAAAGTATGTGACAATTTATGTTTATTCTTTTTTTGCTTTTGGTAAATAGACTTATAACATATGCTCCTATGTTGAAAGATAATGAATAATAATTTAATTAGCTAAGAACCTGTTTAGCAATGATTTAACATGATATACAGCAAGGTGTTTTCGATCATCTGATTGCATATTTACTGAAAACATACTGCAGTGTTTTATCTTTGCTACAAATTGTGTGCCTCTCTGAAACATTCATTGTTGATTTATTATCAAGAAGATTGAAAAACTTTAGGTGTGCTTGAGCAGGGGTTTAGACTAGAAGACCTCCAAGGTCCCTTCCAACTCTGTTATTCTGTTATTCTAAGGATAAATATAAGCAATACATTGTAAAAGAATAGTTGGGAAATATTTGAGACGTGTTTTAAAAGGTTAGGGTAAATCTCAAATTATTATTTATGATAATACAGTTATAACATGATTACCTTTTACAAAAATACAGACAGATGCTGTAACAAAACTGGATAAATCCTAAAAACAAACAAACAAACACTAACATCACATAATTTTCCTTTAAGGTTAAATAACATGCAAAGTACAGAAAGGGAATTAGAAGTAGAAAAATAAATTAAAGTTAAGGGCACAAGAGAAATGAAAGGAAGTATAGCTAAAATTCGTTTATATTAGTGCCATTAAATATATTTTATTATCCTTGCAAACCATCTCTGTTTCTACATATCCATATATTACTCCATAGATTATCTTGTTCTTTAAAATTCTCACCTCTCCTTATGAGGATCTTGTCAATCCCATTCATCCATAACAATTTCAGTTTTCAACTTGTTCATTATCATTACATATTCCATTACATTTTTTTTTAGTTTGAACTTCATTCTCTCTATCTGACCAAATTATCTCAACATAATTATTTTGGACTGATCACTCACTTGTCTATTCAATCTGTATTCATTCAGCAACCATTCATTTTTTACTCTACCTGTTCTTATTGTATCTCACGTTAATTAAGTGTCCCATTTTCTCTGTATTAAACTTACTTTTATGTTTCTCCTGACTCACCCACCTCTCAGCTGCACGTAACAGTATCGGCAGAAGTTCACTCATATATATATAATTATTACAGTTTCTTTTGAAAGCATTCATTCCTTGTGAAACACCAGAAACTACCCTATCTTTTTGCAAACATTTGTACATCTTAAGATTTGTCAATTACTTTTCCCACTTTTAATATACTTCCCATTGAGGTATACAAATTCTTCTATGTGCTTTAGTTTATTCATCAGTTTTATATCTACTTTGCAATCATCCATTTCATCAGATAAACATAATATTGGGTTTTGAAACATTATTTCCAAATCTATTCCTCTCATTGCATAACACAGTCTATCTAATAGTCACTGCAAATCATCTGAGTACTCAGCCAACACTTTGATACAATCTGCATATAATGCATTCAGATCTATAATTATAGAACTGAAATATCACTACAAGCATGCCCTAAAATTGCTAAGGAATACATTAAACAACTAAAGGGACATGATGTTGCTTTGTTTTACTACCTGTTGAGAGTTTTTATAAGCCTTCTATTTATTCTCATACATGCTATCCTTTCTTCCTTCTTTTAATTTTCTAAGATCATCAATGACTTTGGCCGGCTTATAGAAGGTTAAAACAATACAGCCATTGTTTTAACAGGCATGGAAAAACAGCCATGTTAGGCTAAGGGAATGTGAGAATTAAAAAATAAAAATACTTTTATTACTTTCAGCAACCAATGCTCAGTTCCATATTCCTGCAAAATCTTCCATCAAAATAATCTTTATTGTAGTGATAGATCACTTCAGTATAATTCATACTTAGTCCCTTTATCACCCAACAGAGGTACAGTGGCATTTGGCCAGTTTGGACCAGTTCACCTGAACCAGTAGTGGAAATCCCGGGTGGGCTTGTAGAGACTTGCAGGTGGTCGGCCAATTATATATTTGGTTTTAGGAACTTTTTAATTAGTTCACTCCAAGCTAGTCTCGGATTCCATGTGCTTCTTCTACAGTATTGTTTTAAAAAAATAACCATAAGAGAGGCAGCTGCACATCACATAATTAATATAACATATGGCTTTGTTTTTCGGTTGGCCAATAATAACACTTCAAATTCAAAAGCAGGACCATGAGATCTGGACTGTAAAGAATCAGGTTGCCACTAAGGAACAGCAATGTGACACAGCTCTTTGCTGCATTCTACTGCTTATCCAGATTTTAGAAATCATATCTGGTAGTCTACTCAGGAGGGACTCTCATGTTTAAATATCCCTGCATGTAAAGTAAAAAAAAAGATACACCTATAGAAAATTAACAAATCAAAAACGTAGAGACCCTATCCCTTTTCTGTAAGAGGCAAGACATTAACACATTCACTGGAGAATGGATCATGGATCAATTGCAAAGATAAAGGACTGATCATCTACAAATGCATCTTCACCAATCAATGCCTGCTTGAATATGCACACGAAAGAGTATCACTCAGATTAAAGCTTTCATACCATCTAGCAGGGGTGAAATCCAGCAGATTCTGACAGGTTCTGGAGCACCAGTAACGGAAATTTTGATTAGTTCGGAGAACTGGCAAATACCACACTGGCTGGCCCCAGAGTGGGGAGGAAATGGGGATTTTGCAGTATCCTTCCCCTGCCACACCCTCCAAGCCATGCCTATCAAGCCACACCACACCCACCAAGCCATGCCCATAGAACCAGTAGTAAAAAATGTTGAATTTCACCACTGCCACCTAGTATCCTATATAAGTCTGAAGCAGTGGTGGGTTCCAGATTCCGTTCCAACCAGTACGGTTGGAACAGCCCTGGAGTCATCCACATGCATGCGCGTGGTGTGCGCGCACACATGTGCAGTGTACACATGCGTTCTAGCATCAAATGATGCTTCCGCAAGCCTCCGTGATGCTCCAGCTGCTCTGTGGAGTGTCGCACAGGTGCCGTATGCACCATGCACGTGCACGGAAGAACCAAAAGCTTAAAGCACAGGTAAGGAGCTCGGATGGGCGGGTGGGCCCTCCGGAGCACCGTACCAGAATGGTACCTGGTGCTCTGGGAAGGATCTGGTACGCCCGTATTAGGGCGTACCGCCTGCAACCCACTACTGGTCTGAAGACATTTACTGGAACTGTGCAAAAATAACTACAAATCAATAATGATCAACTGGAGGGTACGTGAAACAACCATATTATATGATATTTCAGTAGTAGTATTTATAACTTATCCTGTTTTCAGAGATCACAGTTATGGTGACTGTTACTTCAGTGTCACAAAGGCCTTAGGACAGGAGTAGGGAACGATGGTCCTTTTAGGATATGTGAACTTCAACTCCCAGAATTCCTGAACCAGGCTGGTGCAAAATTCTGGGAGTTGAAGTTCACAGATGGTAAAAGGGCCATAGTTCCCCCGCCCCTGTCTTAGGACATCATCTGACATGCTATCAGTTCCCTGAGTGGATTACATTTATTACATTTACTATCTAAAAGATACAAACCTAAGCGGCACTAAGCTAGCAGCCTTACTTACTGTATATTAGTTCTCCTGTTAGAAATCCATTCCTAAGACCATCACTCTACAGTTGTTGTATTCATATCTCCAATTGTCCATCTCACAAGTTGCCTTTGCTAGTATCAGTTAACTGCATTTCTATGAAGGCCATGCAAAGTTTTGCTGAGAATCACTAAAGGTCATGTAATTCAGTGAAAATGATCAAATAATATGTGAACTGGCCTAGGAGCCGTGGTGGTGCAGTGGTTAGAATGCAGTGAGTGCACTGCCAGGAATTCGATCCTTATTGGCTCAAGGTTGACTCAGCCTTTCATCCTTCCGAAGTTGTTAAAATGAGGACCCAGATTGTTGGGGCCAATATGCTGACTCTGTAAACTGCTTAGAGAGTGCTGTAAAGCACTATAAAGTGGTATATAACTCTAAGTGCTATTACTAAAGACAGGAAATGTCTCTGGACATGATATCAGAACAGAGAAAGGGGATGGGTGGCTGGCTGGATGGATGAACAGAAGCAATTTATGGAAGTGAATGAAGTCCAGGGAGAAAGATGTTGAGTCCAGTTTGGAAGCTGTTTCAATTATCGAAGGCAGCTTTGGTCAAAAATGGCAATTCCATTAGTGGATCATGCTTTAAATTCGTGGGAATACTTTCATAACTCATACTACTGACAAAGAAGAAAAGTATATATCTATTTTTAAAGAAGGTATTGCTGAATTTTTTTTGGCCTATGCAGATCTGGCTAACACTGAGCTCCTTTGTCCTTGAAAACAGTTAATGACTCTAATAACGTAAAATCCTAGAGCAAAAAGCAATCTTCACTTGTCTAGGCAAATGAATTTCTCACCAGACTCCATATCACAGCTACTGTTGAAAAGCTGACAGTCTTAGCAAAATAATCCATTGGTTGTTAATTAATTATGCTCCTAATGAGTCTCTATGAATACAACCGGGAAGGTATGATCTTACAGTTAGTGTTTCAAGACCTATAGGTAGAAAGCCATTTCTAATACTATTAACACACACACACACACACACACACACACACACACTGCAATTAGGCAAGAGGTTTCTTAGACTAACCAATATTAACACGTTGCCACCACTGCTACCAAAATATCAAAAGGATGGACATTGTTGAGCTCTCCAGAACTTTTTGTGGGCCAAGTGATGCAACAGTGAGAGAAACCGAGAAAGATTTAGAAAAATCCCCTAAAACAGTGTTTCTCAAACTTGGCGACTTTAAGTCCTGTGGACTTCAACTCCCAGAATTCCCCAGGCAGCTATGCTGGCTGGGGAATTCTGGGAGTTGAAGTCCACAGGACTTAAAGTCACCAAGTTTGAGAAACACTGCCCTAAAATGAGTCCGTTGTTTCAGGCCTCGAGGTTTGCAAATTAGAATCGGTTACAATAAGGACATTTGCAGATGGAATGTGACTACAGATAGGCCTCTACTTACAACCATTCATTGAGTGACCATTTGAAGTTACAACAGCACTGATAAAAGTGACTTTTGACCATTTGTTCCACACTTATGACCGTTGCAGCAGTCCCACGGTTATGTGATCAAATTTTGGATGCTTGGCAATTGTCTCATATTTAAGACAGTTGCAGGCTCCCTTGTGTATGTAATCATCTTTTGTGACCTTCTGAGAAATAAACTCAATGGGGAAACCAGATTCACTTAATAACAGCATTAGTAACTTAACATCTGCAGTGATTCACTTACCAACCATGGCAAGGAAGGTTGTAAAATGAGGAAAACTCACTTGCCAACTGTCTCGCTTAGCAACCAAAATTTTGGACTCAATTATGGTGGTCAGTGGAGGACTATCTGAAGTTGTTGCAAGCTACAGGTAACAGCTTATACACCTAATATGTAAGGAGGAGCACTGTGGCTAGAATGCAGCATTGCAGGCTGACTCTGCTCACTGCCAGGAGTTTGATTCTCACTGGCTCAAAGTTGACTCAGCCTTCCATCCTTCCAAGGATGGTAAAACAAGGACTCAGATTTGGAGGAGACATATGCTGGCTCTGTAAACCCCTCAGAGAGGGCTGTAAAGCACTATGAAGCGGCACATAACTCTAAGTGCTATTGTTAAGTGCTATATTTAGAGCAGTAAATGCTGAGTGACTCTTCCTGCTCTTGTGAAAACAGGAGCCTCAGAGGCAGGTCCTGCCCTGAGTGAAGCTCCCGGGCTCTTGGCCAAGCCCAAAGCAGACAAATCCCTCTAAGAAATAACGTTTGCATGTTTCCCATGATTCATTCCCCCACCCGAAACACAAGCCTGCCTTTTAATAAAGG
This sequence comes from Natrix helvetica, assembly GCF_964273705.1. Classification (NCBI taxonomy): domain Eukaryota; kingdom Metazoa; phylum Chordata; class Lepidosauria; order Squamata; family Natricidae; genus Natrix; species Natrix helvetica. Next base: position 69,800,264 of record NC_138552.1, read on the forward strand.
CCCAATAACAATCCCCGCTTCAAAGGACAAGGGCTAATCACTTCCTGCTTAGCATTCTAGCCACATTAGCAGAGAGAGGATAAATCATGGAAAGCAGCAAGATACGGTGCAACTAATTTTCATGTTTAAAAAAAAGAGAGAGAGGGAGAGAGAGTGATTACCTTTAAAGAGGAGGGAGAGAAAAAAAATCACACGGCTTCCCTCCCCCTTACAAAACCATTAAAGTTCCAAACAGTCTTGTCTATCAATGTATGAATTATTAATCTATTTTTTTTCTAAAAAAAAAAAAGGAAAAACTAGAAAGGAAGCTGCTTCTCCTTCTCCAAAGGAGAAAAAAAAAGAGAGAAAAGCTCATCTGGTAAGCCACCACAGAGTGAAGTGCCTCATACTGATTCCTGATTTACATAGTCCCAGTTGGAAGCTAATGAAGACTGCTGAGGCACCTTTCAACGTGCAGCTAAACCTTCATGTATTTAAAAGCTGGGAAGGCGCGCTTGTTGCTGGCAAATTATTCATCTCAGATCTGAAGTTTCTGACACTGCCTGCGTCAGATAAACTGTCACCCAAATTGCAAACTAATTAGTGATTCAAACATTTTCGAGCTGATTGATGACAGAATAATTTACGCTTGTTTCTCAGTTTCCAGCTGGCAGAGGCTGCTGACTGGAGCCCTAATTAGCGTGAGTACATCAGTCATTTTCTTGCAAGGCAGCACATACAATTAAAAGGCCGTTTAAATGGAATATCACATTAAAAAGGCTGGTAGATGCAAATGTGAGGAAACAGCACTTTAGGAAGAAATGACAACAGAACCCCATAAACCAAAACAGAATAGAACAGCGCTTTTTAAAAAAGGGGGAAAAAGGGGGGGGGGAAGAAACACAGAAGGAACTTTTATTTTACATGGGTTATTTAACTAAACAAAATAAGCCAGGAGGCAAATTGTACGTGCTAAATATTTCTTAACAGGAGAAGCTGTTTCTCATATGAAGATTCTGGGCAAATAACTGTGTGTTTAAAAAAAAAAGATGTTGTCCCAGTAGCTTCTAGAATAAAGGGCAAGTTTGCAAGAGGATGCCCTTCTGCAAACACTTTCCAATTTGTTTGAGTTAGCTTCTTTGTCTTCCCTTTCTATATTTAAATTCCCATCCCATCAGACTATTTACTTGATGCTTTTAGATTAATAAATTCAATATGTACTTAGCTTATTGAAACTGAACTTGCATTGGAATCCCAAATATCGTGCCCGGGGACTCTGGTGCGTCCACAGTGTGTCTCCTTGGCATCCACCCTACTTCCTCAGCTGCCTATTTTGTAACACACACATACCAGATATAGGGCTGTCAAACTCATGGCCCCTGGACCAGATGCATCACATGCTGACCACACCCACATCTAGTTTAGCGAAGGGGGGAAAGTCCCAATACGTCACATGATGACTCAGGTTTGACACCCCTGCTGTAAAGCAGGAGTATTCAAATTTTTTCACTTTTTTGGGGTTGCATTAAGGTAAAGGTTCCCCTCACACATATGTGCTAGCTGTTCCCGACTCTAGGGGGTGGTGCTCATCTCCATTTCAAAGCCGAAGAGCCAGCGCTGTCTGAAGACATCTCCATGGTCATATGGCCTGTATGACTAAATGCCAAAGGCACACAGAACACTGTTATCTTCCCACCAAAGGTGGTCCCTATTTTTCTACTTGCATTTTTACGTGCTTTCGAACTGCTAGGTTGGCAGAAATTGGTACAAGTAATGGGAGCTCACTCCATTACACGGCACTAGGGATTCGAGCCGTTGAACTGACAACTTTCTGATTGACAAGCTCAGTGTCTTTGCCACTATGCCACTGCGTCCCTTTTTTGGGTTGCATTATTGAAGAGTAATTCTTTTGGGCCACATATAAAATATATAATATAGTTAATATATCTTCCTTCCTTCCTTCCTTCCTTCCTTCCTTCCTTCCTTCCTTCCTTCCTTACTTACTTACTTACTTACTTAATAATTAATTAATATTAATTAATATTAATAATTATTTATTTTATGATCTTATGGGGCCACATTGCTAGCTGTTCAGGAACAAATGAAGCCCGTTGGACATACCTACAGTTCTGTCCCATGATTCTAATAAATATGCAGACACAGGTTTGGCTGTGTACCACGACTAATTACAGAGATAAAACCACCCCTTGGCTAGGAGCCTAGAAAACTATCTTCAAGAAACCAAGATTAGACTTACGGAATACTTTCTCAATGGCTAGTAAAATGGACTGTTGTTTACTGCAAAGATTCCCCTCCCGTCACTCCACCTATAAACTCTTTGGGAGAGGCCACAACGTTAGTCAGCTGTCCCTACTTCCTTCTATGATGTCTTCTCCACAGCTGTTCCTTTCTCCTCTCAGCTCTACGCACACGCACATCAGGGACAACCTCCCTCTGTTCCGCTTCACTGCTCCCTGACTCAGATGCCACCTGGTGGCCAACAGGCCTCTCTAGTTCCTGCTCTGACTCCAAACACCCTCCAGAGTCTTCCTCATCCTCCAGAGTAGTCCCACAATGGTCTGAGCTGTCAGAGTCCACCAGAGTCCAACAGCTCAGCCAGCCGTTGCTGGGCCACAACACCTGCTGTAAAGCAATCTGTTGGTTTCCAGCATCATATTTGTTTTGAAGAATATCTCAATGATTGGTGGTTGCAACCAATCACTTTATTTGGAAATATATTCATTTTTCTAGAAAGACAGCAAAAATTCAAGCCGGCAGAGTAGGGAATGACTTGTAGCAGAAGATATCCCCTACTGCAGCTCTTTTGTAAATAGGCAGATCCCCACCCCCAGGAACTATTTTGACAGAGTCAAATAAGGGACTCTTGGCAAGGGGACTTGTTTTCCTGAGTATTTGACAAACTACTGTTGCTTCTCCCAACTTGACGTTCTCCAAGGCATTGGCCTACAATTCCCATCAGTCTAACTACAGTGGGCACTGGCTGACTGGCAGATTTTTAAATTTATTTATCAAATTTATTTGCCACCCATCTCACCACAAGGTGAGTCTAATATCTTGAGTGTTTTTGGAAAAGGATGGAGAAGGGACTGGAGCTTGGGTTAGCTAAACTTTTATTTAAATTCATGGTTCAAAGGAGTGTATAACAAATAATGTATACAAGAAAGCTGAGAGACTAGGAAAGAAAGGAGAGTTTACAAAACACAACAGATGAGAAGCAACATCTCTCTAGGGAGGTGTCTTCTAAATACATACTGTACCTACATAAATGCATTCCTACCTGCCATTCAACATTTTGGTTCCCTACCTGTGTGACTCTGATGTTGAAAGATATGCTGTAACTGGTAGACTGGTAGGTCCGTACTGATGGATGTTAAAGGTCACAAAATATATGAAGGGGCTGCCTCTTCTCCCAGTTCTTTCTTCCTCCACCGGAAAATACTGAGTATCTTTCACTGTGTGCTCCAGTTTGAACTCTGAGTAGGGTTGCAGTAGTCTGAAGGAGTAGATCCTTAACTTGGAAGTTTCCCTGGAGTTACAACTACTGCTGGACTTAGAAGCTGGTGTACCAATTATAGCTATATTTGGAGTGGAAAACGCTGGTGATCTGGATTCATGTCTTTATTATCATCAGCAGAAGATTTGTATGAACTCTTCACAGGGCTGTCTTTGAAGACAAGTCAGAAACTAAAATTGGTATAGGATGTAATAGTCTGCATGCTGAGGGATACAGCCCACAAGCAACCTGTTTCCAGTGTTGTTGCTACTGTACTGGTTCCCAATAGGCTCCCTGTCAGGGGAAAAATCACCCTGAAGAAAAATGAGGTCTATGAATCGGGCTGATTTCCAACAGCATATGCATTAAGATGTGAAAGAAAGAAAATAGTCTTGAGAAGCATATTCTAATTAATAAACAAACTTTAATACGAAAATAATAAAAGTAAATAAAACAGAAGCTAACTAATTGTTACATTTTGATAAGAAAAGTTCCGTCTGCCAGCTTTCTGGCATCCGGACAAAAGTTCAGCAGTAGCTTTCTCTTTCTCTCTCCTCCGTCTCTCTCTCTGGAATGTGTGAAGACATGCGCAATAAATCACTTTCAGATAACTTTTATGACCTGCGCAATAACTCTTTCTCAGTTTAACTCTTTAGTGTCAGTTTCAGTCAGTTCATATCTAGCAAACTTTTTAACATCGTGACACTCCCAGGTGGAATTCAAAGTACAGATAATCCTCATAGCTCTCCACAATATATATTTAGTTTTGCATGTATTGACAGCAGGAAGGATTGTATTTGCACAATATTGGAAAAATGAGAACACTCCATTAGATGAGGATGTAATTTGGAAAATACAATACAATAGTAGAGTTGGAAGGGACCTTGGAGGTCTTCTAGTCCAACCCCCTGCCTAGGCAGGAAACCCTATACCGTTTCAGACAGATGGCTATCCAACATCTTCTTAAAGACTTCCAGTGTTGGGGCATTCACAACTTCTGGAGGCAAGCTGTTCCACTGATTAATTGTTCTGACTATCAGGAAATTTCTCCTCAGTTCTAAGTTGCTTCTCTCCTTGATTAGTTTCCACCCATTGCTTCTTGTTCTACCCTCAGGTGCCTTGGAGAATAGTTTGACCCACTTCTTTGTGGCAACCCCTGAGATATTGGAACAATGCTATCATGTCTCCCCTAGTCCCATTCTTTCTCTTAAACTAGACATACCCAGTTCCTGCAACCATTCTTCATATGTTTTAGTCTCCAGTCCCCCAGTCATCTTTGTTGCTCTTCTCTGCACTCTCTCCAGAGTCTCCACATCTTTTCTACATCGACCAGAACTGAATGCAATATTCCAAGTGTGGCCTTACCAAGGCATTATAAAGTGGTATTAACACTTCACGTGATCTTGATTCTATCCCTCTATTTATGCAGCTTAAAACTGTGTTGGCTTCTTTGGCAGCTGCTGCACACTGCTGGCTCATATTTAAATGGTTGTCCACTAGGACTCCAAGATCCCTTTCACAGTTACTACTGTTGAGCAAGGTACCATCTATACTGTACCTGTGCATTCCGTTTTTGTTGCCTAAATGTAGAACCTTATTCTTTTCACCATTGAATTTCATTTTATTAGATAGTGCCCAATGTTCAAGTTTGTCAAGATCCTTCTGTATCTTAAGCCTATCTTCTGGAGTGCTAATATTAGACTGTGCAGAGATGGAGAGATTGACATTAAAAATAAAGAACAAAGAAGACCCAGAATATTCCTTAGCATGGAATAGACTTTATGAGTGGTTAGAGATAAGAGGTAGAAATTAGATGACGAAAGATTATTGCTATGTATGAATTAAATATAAAGATGGTTTATAATTATAAATATGCTAATATAATTAACAGAATTGCAAATAAGCCAATATAAAGAGAAATCTAGCTAAAGGTATACTGTTACACTATTATTATCATTATTAGTATATGTGTTAATATTTATTTTTGTTCTTTCTTTGCTTTTTTGTAAATGATATGCCCTGACAATACACTGTATTCAAAATCTTTATGAGCAAAAAGAAAGAAAGAAAGAAAGAAAGAAAGAAAGAAAGAAAGAAAGAAAGAAAGAAAGAAAAAGTGCACAGTCCTTGACTTACAATCATTTGTTTAGTGACCATTCGCAGTTACAATGACACTGAAAAAAGTGACCTATGACTGTTTTTCACACTTACGACCATTGAAGCATCGGTTGACACGTGATCAGAATTTGGTCATTTGGCAACTGGCAGTGTCCCAGAGTCATGCGATCACCTTTTGTGACCTTCTGACAAGCACAGTCAATGGGGAAGCCAGATTCACTTAACAACCGTGTCACTAACTTAACAGCTGCAGTGATTCACTTAACAACTGTGCCAAGAAAAGTTGTAAAACGGAGCAAAAATCATTTAACAATGCAACATAAAATTTGGGCTCAGTTATGGTCAAAGGAATGCCTGTGCTGGTTTTAACTTTACAAGCTTTATTTTAAAGCAGTGATTCCCAATCTCTTTTTGGCCATGCCCCATCTAAGTATCTCTAAAATACTGATGCCCCCCCACCCTCAGTTGTGGGTCCCAAGAGCGAAACCTAGTACTGTCAGCTTTCCACTTGCTGCCACCAATCCGAAGGCTATCACTCCTGTCCCTCAGAATCTTTGGCTGGAGGTTGGGCTACCCTCTATGACAGTGGTTCCCAACCATTTTTGGGGGGCCATGCCCCACCTAAGCATCTTTAAAATCCTGATGCTCCCCCCTCCCCCCCGGTTACATATAATTCTTACTTTACTCAAAAAGTGAACTCTACTCACACGGAGGAAGCCTTAAAAGGTCATTAACTTGGTTTAAAGAAGGTTCAAATTGACCCCACTAAAAATCAAATTGCACAAAATGTGGGCCATGGGCCCAGGTTGGGAACCACTTCTTTAAAACTTTTCCTTTGATTCTTGCTAAGAATACTCAACAATCTTGGATGAGAGGAATGGAAGGTCAAAAAGTGTTTTTATAGTAGCCACCAACCTGGGGACCAGCCTTCCATTTCCCCTTCCCATTTTTAGAAAGCCTATGAAGGAAAAAGGAAAACACATCACTAAAGCATTACAAACCCAATTACTTTTTATGAATAATTGGGCTGGTGCCATGGTTCTAACAGCTGCATATTTATCATTGTTTTATTGCTTTTGTTCATTTTATGTGACAATATTTGTAAAGTGCTAAGCGCTGATTGATGCTGATAGTGTATCAATTTAATAAACAGATATCTGGAAATGCAGTTAATTTTTTTGGCAACGCTGGAAAGGAAAAGCATTGGAGTGGACAATTTTTTGTAAGGCAGGGAATTTGGGGAGGAAGAGGAAGGGGATCATACAAAGTAATTTTGGGAGGTATTTGCAATTCTGCCTCATTAATTCCCATAATCATAAAAAGCTTCCTCCATTCCTATAGTCTGACTTACCCCTACATACCCCCCTCTCTTCTTAAGCTATTGATCCAACAGACAAAAAAAGGAGGCAAAATGATAATGATACTGCATGATGTGAGTAAAAGGTTCTGGAGAAGGCGCTTAAGTGAACGTTTTGTATCCAGTGAAAAGGTAGAGACCAATTCACCATTAAAATTCATGGGGGAGCAATTATTCTGTTCATCTAAAGCAGGGGGGTCAAACTCGCCACCCGCGGACTTGATGCATCATGCACTGCCCATGCCCAGTTTAGCGAAGGAGAAAAGTCGTGATACATCATGTGATGACGCTGTGACGATGCGAGAGTGACACCTCTTATCTAAAGCAGGGATTTTCAGACTTGGCAACTTTAAGACTTCTGGACTTCAAGTCCCAGAATCCCACTCCCAGTTCTGTCAATTGAAGTCCACAAGATTCAAAGTTGCCAGCTTTGGAGACTCCTAATCTAAAACTATGCTAATGAGCTCTTTTGAGGAGAGTTACCCTTGGTTCAGGGGTAGGTTTCGGCAGGCACTACTTGTGAAGGAGGGAGTTTCCCCCCTTTGAATTAACGAGGTGTGAATCGTCGGCCTTCCAAGAAGCATATCTCCGAATAAGCAGAAAAATAACACCCGAGAACATATTCTAATGAACAACTTTAATATAAAATAAAATAAAATACAAATCTTACTATCTAAATCTTACATTTTGGCAAAGCTATGTTGCCCACCTCCTTCGGCAGGCAAACGGAAGATCAGAAGGGAAAGTAAAGAATGTGTGATGTATTATGTCATGTGCAGTAAATCATTGTCAGATAAGAAACATTTCTTTCTACTGTATAACTCAGAATATAAGCTCAAGTTGACAAAAAAATTAACGTAGTGACACTACTGGTGGTTTGCTCGTGTGCATGCTGTGCGCGCGCCCTTCGCATGCTTGATGTGCGCAATGCGTGCATGCTCAGTGCTATTAAAATTGTTCTGCACATGCACAAAACTGAAAAACAAGATGGCGGCACCTACGACACCACCCAGAGAACTGGTTCGGGGGCGTGGCATGTCTGGGTCACTGCCGGTTCCAGCAACCCAGGCCGCCAAACCACTACCAGTTCGGCTGAACCGGGCTGAACCGGTAGGAACCCACCACTGCCTTGGTTCCACAAAATTGTGGCCTTGGAGTGTGAAATGTCACAAAACCAGCGGATGAAATTGCTTTCTGCTACCATGACTGCCTAGGATGCTTGGTTTCCCCCCCCCCCTTTCTAATATGCCATCAGGTTGTTGTCACCTCTTATTTTGTTTCCTCAAAGCCTCCATAGAAATGCATCTGGAGGTCAAAACCCTTTTTTGAACATGAAGATGGCTGGGATTGTTTTGCAATCTGCCAGTTTCCCACCAACATATTAAGTAGGACAAACACTAAACAGGCTGCGCAGGTGCAACTGCACTCATGATGACCATTAAAGCTTGATTTAGACTTGTCCGCAACTTCACGTAGGCATCAGCATACATCTATGTCGCAAAGGGGTTGATGGATAAGCATAGATCTTAACTTTATTCAATTTCTAGACCGCCCCTCTCTCAGAAGAGACTCGGGGCGGTGTACAGTCATATTAAAACAATTGAGCAATAAATATGCATAGTATAAATATAACATAAATACAATAAATATAGGACTGGAGGAGGTAGCAATAGTTCACTGTACAAATTAGTTTAAGTTAGAATAAAATTTTAAAAATTTAAAACATTAACCCTAAAAACTATCCCAAATAAAAATATCCGCCAGGAGGTAAGAGTGGAACTATAAATGGGCCAGGCCGGCTAATTGAAACAGGTGAGTCTTAAGTTTTTGTCGGAAGGAGCGGAAGTCGGTAGTAGTTCTAATATCGGAGGGGAGGTCATTCCAGAGGGTTGGGCCCATCACCGAGAAGGCTCTACTCCTAGGCGCAGATCATTGCAGACGGGCCAACATGCACACCTCCTAAATCTCAACTATGCATTATGTGGAGATATATATTCTGCATGCCGATTGGTTGATCTGACTTCTCATTGGGAAGCTTTTTTTGTTTGAGTGCTCCCTCACCAGAATATTAACCTTCGCAGAAGTATAAATGCAACAGCTATGCAACTGAATGACAGACAGATAGGTCCCCTGGGGTGCAGTGACGCAGAAGTCAAATCATGACTTCAGAGTGAATGGAGGGTTGCAGGGATGGGCTGCTGGGGGGTTCGCAGGGGTTTGGGAGAACCTGTAGCTAAGATTCTGTGCAGTTCGGAGAACCTCCAAATACCACTTTTGGCTAGTCACGCCCACCCCACCCCACCCCACCCAAGTGTCCTCATGCGGCCTGTTTTGGATGCAGATAAGTACAGGGCACAAAGGAAGGCTCGGGGAGGGCAAGAATGGGCCTACTGGAAATTCAGGAAGCCCACTTCCGGCCTCCAGAGGGCCTCTGGAGCCTAGGGAGTGCAAAAATGCCCCCTCCCTGCTGTGATGCTGGAGGCCAACTAGGCCATGCCCACCATGACCACATCCACCCAGCAACCAGGCAGACAACCCCTTGCTAAAATGTTTGAAGCCCACCTCTGAAGGGTTGAATTGAGAAAGCATCCTTTATGAGCTAAAAGAAGAAATTGTGATCAAGAGAGAAATGACTTCCATAAAAATAAGCCTTCTGTGTTGTGCATCTGTTACTGAATCCAATCACTCAAGGTTACCATGTGACTTGAGCTGGTATTTCCATTGTTACCTTTTGGGGATAAGCACGTTGCAAAACATTTCTTATGGGGGGTGGAGCATCTTTATTTAACAAGGCCGATGTTTTATTGCTGAAGCATTTATGTCTCTTTAGCACACAGGTATGTGCCTCCAGGGGCTAATTAAGTTGTGCCACTTCAGTAAAAAAAAAGAATGATGATGGCTCTAATCTCATATTTGTATTTACACTTGAAGTCTACAAAAAATAAATTGCAATCTTTTCCCATCGCCTTTTCTTCAGGTCCTTCCTGGCAATACACAATAAAGCAAAAGACAAAAGAAACACTCACCATACTATATAGCCTAGATGTTAAAAACTATGACACCAAGCCCTTGTTGTAATGTACATGGAATATTTGATTATATGAGTTCCTCTTACTCCTCCGTGACCTCTATATGGAGGAGGTTTTCATGAATATAAACTGCCTGGAGGTTCAAACCTTGTTTGCTAAGGTGTTTTTCAGATTATCTATAGTACATGACAGATGAGCTCTTGACTCTTACAACACTCTAGTTTGGAACAAAGAAGAACCACGATGCTAAACACAAAGAGAATGCACAGAGGAAGATGTGCTAAAGCACTTCAATTTGCTTGGAAGAGTGGTGAAGGCTGAAAGCTCATGCTATTCACACTCTCGCAAAATGACACATGAGCCTGTGAGACGCAAAGTAGGTTAGGTGGGAACTGTCTTTGCAAAGAATTTGTTTAATAATTTATACCAGCAAATATACACATACACATACAGCACCAGCATTCATTTCCAGACTCGAATCTTTGGGTTGCAAAAACCTAAATGACAGGTTTATAGAACTTCCTATTAGGAGGATCTGAGCTACTTGCAAAGAAGTTTGCCAAGCTAGGAAGATAAGTAAAAGACACCCCCCCACCCCATCCATTATTACAAGCAAAGGAAACTGTGATGATTGCAAATCCAAGCAACTGTTGACTATTGCTGTGCTTCTTGTAAGAGAAACTGTTTGGCTATTTCCCACAATTCTGTTCCAATTCTGATGACTGAATTAAGTTTGAGGGCTTGCATGTGTGAATGGGTTGTCATAGAAAAACACTGAGATCTTTCTCACTTCCTTTAAAATTCAGTATGAGGTGATTAGCTTACACACTCAGCTTCCAGCCATAAAGTGTGAACTAGTTAAGAGGAAGTGAAACGGAACTCAGCTGCAAAATTCAGGCTTTATTTTATTTATTTATTTATTGAACATAATGTGACAGGTAACTCCAAGTGGCTTTCAACATTAAGAAAGGGCCAGTGTTTAGCCCCCGAGAACTTGCTGGAAATGTTGGAAATACTATAGACCAAGAGTATACAGCCTTTACTGGACCAAAGGGAGCATTTGACTTTGGAGTGAAAGCCATGCGCCAGAAAATAGGGATTGTACGCAGGCATAAACTACATCTGAGTTCATATCATTTCAGGTGAAACTTTTCTGCATTTATTCTCAAATAATAAACTTCCCAAACACATTCTTAAGCAAAAGCCATGTAAGAACAGATTCAACAGATTGCATCTGACGGTTGTCTGATATGCTACAGCAGGGGTGTCAAACTCAATTTCATTGAGGGCTGCATCAGGGTTGTTTTTGATCTTGGGGGCCTGGTGTCAGGGGTGGGTGGGGCCAGGGTGGGTGTGACCAGCTCAACCTCATTTGTATTGGGAGTGCCTGTGGTGGCCCAAGCACACTTCCAGCAAAAAGGGACTCCCGCGTTCCGTTTTCAGCTGCTGCAGCCTCCTGCAAACCTCTGCCAGCGAAAATTCCATTTTTGCTCGCAGAGGCACTGCGGACCAGTCCTTCTCTGTTTCCAGGGTGGACCCACAGGCCAGATCTAAGCCCCCTACAAACCAGATTTGGCCCATGGGCCTTGAGTTTAACACCCCTGTGTTATAGCAAACTTAGATTTTAAATCTGGGCTTCCTTAGTCAACATTGGCCAGGCAATTTGCATCCTGATTTGCTGGCAAAATTCAGTAGGACTAGATTCCTACTGATATTTGATCATCCATTCTTGGTGAGAGGTGGAACAGCAGCCCTGCCCCAATTCATCTGCCTATGCTGGTAGACCCAGATATTTTGGATTTCTTTTGGATCCTTCTTTATTATATATATATATATATATATATATATATATATATATATATATATATATATATATATATGTGTGTGTGTGTGTGTGTGTGTGTGTGTGTGTGTGTGTGTGTGTGTGTGTGTGTGTGTGTGTGTGTGTGTGTGTGTGTGTGTGTATATATATATATATATATATATATATATATATATATATATATATATATATATATATATATATATATATATATATATATATATATATATATATGTCTTTGGTTGTTCGGGTTTTCTCCCGCGTAGAATTGGAAGTATCTTCACGACGTTTCGATGAAGTCTCATTCATCATCTTCAGGCTGGTGCTTCCGGCTTGCTGCTTCCGGCTTGGTGCTTCCAGGAGCAATGTGAGATCTCAGCCGGTTCCTCCTTTTAACTGCCAGTGGGGGTTTGTGCTGATTGGGTGGGAGCTTGGCTGCATTTTGATTGGGTGGAGGTGTATTCTGATTGGTAGGGGGCTTGGCTGTGTTCTGATTGGATGGGAGTTTGGCTGTGCTCTGATTGGATGGGGGCGTGTTCTGTTTGGGTGGGGGCCTGGTTGTGCTTGTGTTAGTCTGAGTTGCAGAGGGATTTGAGCTGGTGAGCTGCTTTACTGTTGTTTGGCTTTGTGTTTGTGGTCGTGCCACATCTCCGTGGTGGGCATCAGTTTGCTTAATGTATGGATCTGAGGGGTTTAAAGTGGCTAATAATGCAGCTGTGGTCTGGCTTCCGGTTTGTGGTCTGGCTTCTGGTTTGTGGTCATTATCGGTGTGGGTTTGGGCTTGCTTTTTGCGTGGATGTGTGATAGTGACATCCTGTGTGGTTTTCGTGAGTGTGGGTCTGGTATCATTCTTTGTGTTAGGGACTCGTTTGTCAGTGAGGGCGGGTTTCCAAATGGCTGGTAGGCGGGAGGTATCATCTCGTTTATTCATGCTGTGTGGTCGTTTTTCTATCTCAATAGCTTCTCTGATTATTCTGTTGTTAAAGTGTTCAATTTTGGCAATAGTTCTGGTCTTTTTAAAGTCTATATCATGTCCTGTGGCTTTGAGGTGTTGGACCAGGGAAGAAGTTGGTTCCTCCTTTTTGACTGAGTTTTTGTGTTCTTCGATGCGTGCCTTTATTCTTCTGTTGGTTTGTCCGATGTATGTGGTGGGGCAGGTGGTGCATGGGATTTCATATACTCCTTGATTTTCTAACTCTATTTTGTCTTTGGGGTTTCTTAGGATGGTGGATATTTTTCGGTTTGTGTAGAATGCTGTCTTGATGTTGTGTTTGTGGAGGATCTTGCTGATTCTGTCTGTGGTGCCTTTTATGTATGGGAGGAGGGCTTTGCCGTTTTCTTGTTCACTGTCTTGGATTTTAGTGGGGTTTTCTTTTTGGATTAGGTTAGTGATATTGTTTCTTTGGAATCCGTTGGATGTTAGTACGTTGGTGAGAGTGTGTAGTTCGGTTTTGAGGTGTTGTTCGTCAGCTAAGCGTTTTGTTCTGGAGATGAGTGTCTTGGCTACAGAGTTGATCTGTGCTGGGTGGTGGTGTGAGAGTGCGTGCAAATAGCAGTTTGTGTGTGTTTTCTTCTGGTAGATGGTGTGTCCTAGGGATCCATTGGATTTCTTATAGACTAAGACATCCAGGAAGGGGAGTTGGTTATTGGCTTCTGTTTCCATGGTGAACTGTATTTTGGGGTGTAGGCTGTGGCATGGCCCCAAACATATTCTAGATCTGACCAACCACTGCCTATCCAACACATACTTCATCTATAACGGACAAAAATAAACTGGACAACTTCCTCACACACCTCAACAGCCTACACCCCAAAATTACAGTTCACCATGGAAACAGAAGCCAATAACCAACTCCCCTTCCTGGATGTCTTAGTCTATAAGAAATCCAATGGATCCCTAGGACACACCATCTACCAGAAGAAAACACAAACAAAACCGAACTACACACTCTCACCAACGTACTAACATCCAACGGATTCCAAAGAAACAATATCACTAACCTAATCCAAAAAGAAAACCCCACTAAAATCCAAGACAGTGAACAAGAAAACGGCAAAGCCCTCCTCCCATACATAAAAGGCACCACAGACAGAATCAGCAAGATCCTCCACAAACACAACATCAAGACAGCATTCTACACAAACCGAAAAATATCCACCATCCTAAGAAACCCCAAAGACAAAATAGAGTTAGAAAATCAAGGAGTATATGAAATCCCATGCACCACCTGCCCCACCACATACATCGGACAAACCAACAGAAGAATAAAGGCACGCATCGAAGAACACAAAAACTCAGTCAAAAAGGAGGAACCAACTTCTTCCCTGGTCCAACACCTCAAAGCCACAGGACATGATATAGACTTTAAAAAGACCAGAACTATTGCCAAAATTGAACACTTTAACAACAGAATAATCAGAGAAGCTATTGAGATAGAAAAACGACCACACAGCATGAATAAACGAGATGATACCTCCCGCCTACCAGCCATTTGGAAACCCGCCCTCACTGACAAACGAGTCCCTAACACAAAGAATGATACCAGACCCACACTCACGAAAACCACACAGGATGTCACTATCACACATCCACGCAAAAAGCAAGCCCAAACCCACACCGATAATGACCACAAACCAGAAGCCAGACCACAAACCGGAAGCCAGACCACAGCTGCATTATTAGCCACTTTAAACCCCTCAGATCCATACATTAAGCAAACTGATGCCCACCACGGAGATGTGGCACGACCACAAACACAAAGCCAAACAACAGTAAAGCAGCTCACCAGCTCAAATCCCTCTGCAACTCAGACTAACACAAGCACAACCAGGCCCCCACCCAAACAGAACACGCCCCCATCCAATCAGAGCACAGCCAAACTCCCATCCAATCAGAACACAGCCAAGCCCCCTACCAATCAGAATACACCTCCACCCAATCAAAATGCAGCCAAGCTCCCACCCAATCAGCACAAACCCCCACTGGCAGTTAAAAGGAGGAACCGGCTGAGATCTCACATTGCTCCTGGAAGCACCAAGCCGGAAGCAGCAAGCCAGAAGCACCAGCCTGAAGATGATGAATGAGACTTCATCGAAACGTCGTGAAGATACTTCCAATTCTACGCGGGAGAAAACCCGAACAACCAAAGACATACATACAAACACCCGCGAAAACCTCAGAAAACAAATTATATATATATATATATATATATATATATATATATATATATATATGTGTGTGTGTGTGTGTGTGTGTGTGTGTGTGTGTGTGTGTGTGTTGTAATTGTACTGATAAATAAATAAATAAATATTTAGTCATACCAGGGGTTGTAACATAAATACATATATATATATATATATATATATATATATATATATATATATATATATATGTGTGTGTGTGTGTGTGTGTGTGTGTGTGTGTGTGTGTGTGTGTGTGTGTGTGTGTGTGTGTATGTGTATGTGTATGTGTATGTGTATGTATATGTATATGTATATGTATATGTATATGTATATGTATATGTATATGTATATGTATATATATATTTGTGTTATATATATATTTGTGTTATATAGATAGATAGATAGATAGATAGATAGATAGATAGATAGATAGATAGATATAGATAGATAGATGATAGATAGATAGATAGATAGATAGATGATGGATAGATAGATAGATAGATAGATGATAGATAGATAGATAGATAGATAGATAGATAGATAGATAGATAGATAGATATAGATAGATATAGATATAGATAGATAGATAGATAGATAGATAGATAGATAGATAGATAGATAGATAGATAGATAGATATAAAATCATATATATATATATATATATATATATATATATATATATATATATATATATATATATATATATATATATATATATATATATATATATATATATATATGAATAAACACAAACAGACAAAACACAAAAATAACCCACAAAACTATCTTCCATTATAAATTGTAGAAAGTGTGTCAATTGGTTACAAAAACTTCCGTGCATCCCTCCCACCGTCATCACCTATAATTCATATCAAATCATATATTTTAAATCGAATATATTTATATGTATTACTATCATCATACCTCAACCTTCATTTGACTATAATTGTTTTTAACACCCTTTTATATAAAATATTCCAGATTTAAAGCAAAGGCACATAATGGCATTCCATTAGCTCTTCCCAATATCATCCAGTAACATTATATCTTTATAACATGTTCTAAATACAAATTGGTTATATTTAATAACAGAGTTTCTAAACCTCCTTTCGTAGTTACCATTTGCAATTTATATCAAATTTCCTCTTATCAAACCAATACATATATATGTATTATTATCATTATTAATCAATTATTTAACTGTATCCATTATCACTTCATTTTATACATAATGCTCTAAATTTAACTAAATTTGACTTAATTTTTTATTATGAGCTTTCATTACATCAACATGTATCTTTCCAGTAATAGGGCAGTCTTATGTCTCTTGCCATTTGTGGCATTAGTATTCTGGTTATTTCCTTAATAAGTTTTGTATGGACTTCTCTTCACAACTTATTGCTTGTTGCATATCTTGTATAAGCTCAAAATCCTCCAACTGCTTCTTCGATCAGCTTATCTTTGGTTATCACTAGTGCTTCTGACAAAATTTCTCTCCTTAGTGCCATCAATTCTTCTGTACTTTGAAATCTGGGGTAGAACTCCAGTCCATCTATCTCCCCTTTCCATATTCCACTCTTTCCATTTCCAACCACGCTCAGTTCACTGTCAGTATTAACAATTTTCTTGTCTCTTTGTTTATTTTTTCCTTCAGTTTTTAGAACTCTGACCTCCACTTTCTTCATTTAATGATCTTCATTTTTTCCATCAAATTTTACTGTTCTATGATCTATGTTCTCCAATCTCTTCTCAATTTTCTCTGTTTCTCTAATAATTTTTGAATTTCAAGTATAATCTTTTGCAATGTTAAGGTTTTTTTTTCATATTGCGCCATTCTTCCAACTTGTAAATACTGCCACTCTGGCATTCAAAACTTTTTATTAAATTTAAAGCAAGTTCATTTATAATCTTTCAAGACAAGGTTTTGTTTTCACTCCACTCCAGCTGCCAATAAAGCTCCCGAAGAGCACGTTTATAAACAACCCATACTCTTCTCACTATCACTCTCTGTAAACAAGCTGAGGAACCTTGAAATGCAAAGTAAAATGATCAAAGAGAAAAAAGAAAAGACAATATTTCCAAGCCTTCCAAGCCTCTAGCCTCCAAGTGGCAGTGTTACTTCCTTTCCCTCTGTTATTACAGCCCTCTTTGTATTCCTTTTATATCTTCTTTATATTCCAGGCTTAAAGAAAACAAAATTCTTAAATGGAGCAAAAAACCCACCATCAATCCAGCTTTATAAAAATTAAAAAAAAAAGATTTTAATCCATAGGTATAAAAAAAGAATATAAAAAGTAGTAGAAGAAAAACTAATCTGTTCAATTTAAAGAATAGGAAACATTTGCAAAAGTTCCATCCATAAAAGAAAATTTTAAAAAGGATAACACACTGTCTAATGTAGCTTAATTTTGCCGCTTGTTCTCTTCTGTTTTCAAATTTAATTTAGCTTTAATTTTTTTGGGGGTAGTCTCTTTTATAATAATAAGATTTCCTCACCAGGTGGACACACTTTCTATTTCTGTTTTCCTCCTTTTCCTCCTTTCAAAAGCTCCTCCTTTTCAATATTCTTCCCAAATTTAGTGGGAAGGCAAAGCAAAGGTTCAACAGAAACAACTTTACAACATAATGATGTGATGTGATCACTTTTATCCTGTTTTAATCATACCTCCATAAAATTCTACTACTACTACTTTTACACATACTTGCCTTCCTGCCAGAGATCAGAATTGTTGCATTCCCTGGGGAAACATGTCTTTTTAAAAAAAGCCTACCGCATTTCACAAACACAAGCTGAATTGACTCTCCTCCATTAATTTGGCCTGCCTTGATTGCAAAAGAATCTGCATTTAATTAGGTCAATTGTATCTACCCTCCTGCTACCAGCCCCTGTATTTCAGCTGGAGTTTATTAATTCTACCAATTAGGAACAAAGTTGGCTAAAGGGACAGTAGGCTGTATTTGTAAACATTCTATGTTGGTGTCAGGAAATTCATAGTAGGAATATTATTACTTTCTGTAGCATTACGATGTCATGTGCAGCAGGTGTATTTTCCTTATCGTCTTAATAAATATTGCACAGAATGAGACAGCTGCATCACGAGCTGGAATGAGTCAACCACTTTCCTTAATGGGCCTGCAAAAGCCCAAGCAACCACTAGATGGAGACAAAGAAAGAAAGGATTCTTATTTTTCTGCAGCCCTCTAGTGGTTTGCAGCCCAGAGAGCAATGGTTCCCAACGTGGGCCCAGGCCCCATAGGGCGGCAATTTGATTTTAATGGGGGCAATTTGAACCTTGTTTAAAACAAGTTAATGACCTTTTAAGGCTTCCTCCGTGTGAGTAGAGTTCACTTTTTGAGTAAAGTAAGAATTATATGTCACCGGGCGGGGGGGGCATCAGGATTTTAAAGATGCTTAGGTGGGGCATGGCCCAAAAAATGGTTGGGAACCACTGCCATAGAGGGTAGCCCAACCTCCAGCCAAAGATCCTGAGGGACAGGAGTGATAGCCTTCGGCTTAGTGACAGCAATTGGAAAGCTGACAGTACTAGGTTTCGCTCTTGGGACCCACAACTGAGGAGCCCAAGTGCTGTTGCCATGGCCCTATGCCTCTCACTAGCCCCATCCCCTTTCAGGCATCAGATTTACATTATAGGTGGGAAGAATATAGAACAAATGCATTTATTTATCTATTTATTTGATTGATTGAATTCTATAGCTATCCATCACAACAAGTAACTCTGGGCAGCATGCATCACAAAAACATCAAACAAAAGTACAAATAAATGTATATGTTTGCTGAATAAAACTATTGCCATAGATGTTAACATAGCAAGAAACAGAATCCTTAATTACTTGGGGCTCCAGGCCCGGGTGCATAACTGTAGGAGATGACCAGGTGGAGCTGAGGGTGGGGTCAAATGCATCATCAGTTTGGGATCTCTAGGCCCCTGTATGAAACCTAAGTTCAGCCCTACTTGAACTCCATTGACTCTTAACTGGTGCCAATTTGCCATGATGTCAGTAGTTCAGATTCTCGTGAATAGGTAGCATGAATTAAATTTGTAGTTCTTTGGAACTCTATCATGGCACCTGACTTATTACATCTAACATTAACTGGGTCTTCAAGGCAGGGGTGGGTTGCTGCTGACATTACTGCCAGTTCGCTTCGCGCATGTGCCCGCTACATTTTGCTTGCGCATGCCCAGTTGCCTGCTGATTGTTCTGCGCATGCGTAGAACATTATAAATGGAGTAAAAAACATGCCGGCAATGCATGCATGATTGGGGAACCGGTTCAGGGGCGTGGCCAGCCAGCCATCCCTACTGCTTCAGTGATCCAGTCCCAATATCCACTACCAGTTTTCTCGAACCGGTGTGAACCGGTAGCAATCCACCTCTGCTTCAAGGCCTTATGAAAGGCCAACAGATTCAGGATCATCCTATTTTCTGAAGAGGCAACATTCCAGAGGTCAGGGGCTCGGACGGAGAAGGCACTTCTCCTAGTCCCTACCAGTCAACATTCTTTGGCTGCTGGAACCTGTAACATGTCCAACCTGCTGGACCAAATTGGACAGGTAAGAATGACTGGGAAAGAATGTTGGTATGGGGAAGCACTTTTAGAGGTTATTATTGTTATCTAGGGCAGTGATGGTAAACCTATGGCATGTGTGCCATGCGGAGCCATTTGTCAGGGTACACGAGGCGATGCTCTGTCAGCTGGCCAGAGTGCATGCGTGCGCTGGCCGGCTGAGTTCACCCTTTTTAAAAGCCATTTTCCCCTCCCCAGGCTCCAGAGGCTTTATAGGAGCCTGGGGATGGTGAAAAGAGCCTCCCCCGCCCCCCTGGAGGCCTTCCGGAGGCTTCATGAGCTTCCCTGAAGCCTCCGGAGCGCAAAAAACGGTCCTACGGGCAAACCGGAAGTTCGGGAACTGACTTCCTGTTTGCTCAGAGGGTCGTTTTGACTGCTCCGGAGGCTTCAGGGAAGCTTCCTGAAGGTCCCTGAAGCCTTCAGAGCGCTTAAAACAACCCTTTGCTCGGAGGGTCGTTTTGACTGCTTCGGAGGCTTCAGGGAAGCCTCCTGAAGGGTCTTGAAGCTTCTGGAGGGCTTCCGGGGGGGAGGCTGATTTCACCGTCACCATGCTCCTATAAAGCCTCTGGAGCCTGGGGAGGGTGAAAAAAGCATGCAAAAATGGGGGGATCGCGCCTGTAGTGCGCACATGCACACTGGGGGGGGGTTGCACATTGCATTATGGGTGCAGCACACCTGCAAATGACCCCCCTGCTCTCCCCCTACTTATGGCACGTGAGCCAAAAAAGTTTCGCCATCGCTGATCTAGAGTTCTAATTTGACTAGATATGGTTGGCCTTTGTCTAATGGACTACTGCTAAATCTTTCTCTAGATTTCCATTATCTTAAAAGTTTAGATTTGGCCACAAAACAGCTCTGATTATTCTTTTTTTCCCCTTTGCTTACAATTTACAATTTATTTTCTTGATTTCTATCCCATTTTTCATACAAGAGCTCAAGATGGTGTTCCTAGCTCGGCTTACTCCCATTTTCCTACACAACAACCGCTGTGAGGTAAAATAGACTCAGAATCAATGACCCAAAGTCACCCACTGAGCTTCAACCAGGATTTCTTGTTTCCTCTAAAGGAATCAAACACCATTTATTGCTCATAAAGGTTTCATCAAAAATAATCAAGATAAAGAAACTGTCTAACCCACAAGAAGTCAAGAATAGATGGCAAGGATAAATAGAGGAGCTGTAGCCAGCAGCAAAGAGGCATAGCTTCCCCCAGATGATAAAACAGGAATAGAACCAGCCATTTTTCAGGAAGACATTTTGTGGTCAATAAGCAAATTGCTAACAAGCCCCCAGATGTTGATACCAGCCACGTGAAACTGCTAAGGCCTATACCAGTCACATCCATTACAGTGGTGTGCCTCAAAATTTGGGAATTGAACCCATGGCCACAAAATTAGGAAGGATCAGTGTTCATTCCATGGCCAAAATGGTAACAGTGCGGCTAGCAAGATTCTTCTTAAGATCACATTGTGTCTGGCACCTACCATTGAAAGCGAATTACCAGATGTTCAAACTGGCTTCAGAAAGGTTGTGGCACTTGTGAGCAGATTGCAAATCTATGCTGGATGGAAAGATTTCATGAATATCAAAAGAATCTTTGCTTCTTCTTTATTGACTACAAGAAAAACTTTATTAAGTCAATCATGACAAGCTGTGGAGAGTCCCAGAAGACCTTGGAGTGCCAGGTTAGTGCAGTCACTGTACACAAATCAAAAAGCCATTGTTTGAACACTATATGAGCCTAGGTGGCACAGTGGTTAGAGTTCAGAACTGCAGGCTACTTCAGCTGAACTGCTAGCTGCAGTTCGACAGTTCAAATCTCACCAGGCTCAAGGTTGACTCAGCCTTCCATCCTTCTGAGGTGGGTCAAATGAGGACCCAGATTGTTGGGGGCAATAGGCTGACTCTGTAAAAATCCTTAGAGAGGGCTGTAAAAGCACTACAAAGTGATATATAAGTCTAAGTACTATTGCTATATGGGGACATTAATTGGTCCAAGATAGGAAAAGGAGTGTAGCAAGATTGCATTCTTTCACATTTCTTATTTTACCCGTATGCCGAAATGATCATGAGGAAGCTGGAACTTGATGGATCAAAAATCAGAGTAAAGATTGGAGGAAGGCTCATCAAGTCTTCAATATTTTAACAACCCAACTCTCCACTCAGAAACCAAAAAGAATAAAAAGGCCTGGAACATCTGATCAAAAGAATTTAAAAAAGAAAGAGAAAAAAAATGGCCTTTTCCTGATCATCAAAAGCTCATGGCTACCATGAAGAATGGAAATTTCATAATAACAATTGACAGTCAAAAGAATGAATGTGTGCAAGAATTCATCTTCCTAGGATCACAGATTGATCAAAGCAGTGAATGTAGACTAGAAGTGTTGAATAACATTGGTCACACAGCAACGATGAGTGTGAATTAAATACGGAAAAGCAAGACTGGCAACTAAATGCAGATGGGTCCGCATTATTCTGTTTCTCATAACTACCTAGAGTTGTAAAAGTTGGATCATGAAAAAACTAGACAGGAGGGAAATTAACTTGTTTGAGCTGTGGTGTTAGAAAGGCTCTTGTGCATTCCTTGAACAGCAAGTACTGAAGCTTACAAAACCAGACATATCACTGGAAGTCAACATCAAAAAAATTTGCTTGACTTATTTCAGTCACATCATTACAATGAAACTTGTTGGAGAAGGCAGTTGTGCCTGGAATGGTCAATGTTAAAAGGATACCATGGTGGCTGGACACCATCAATGCCAACACCTAGCCAGAAGCATAAAACAATTGGAAGACTATACAAGATTAGAAAATGTGGAGAGAGATGGTCCATAGAATCAACAATCAGACATGACTGAATGGATAGCATTAAGTTTTGGGAAGTCATAAACTGTGGAAATATTGCCTTAGAAAGATGGCTGAAAGAGCTACTAGGGTCAAGCACCATGGAAATCAGAAAACCCAGGTAGTTCAAATGAGTATAAAACATTATTGCAAACTTAAGCTGTCTACAAATATCTGAACTACTAACAGTCAAAGCAAATTGGTAGTAGATAAGAGTGAAAGCAATTCAAGGTGGGCTGGACTTTGATCTCTTGTAGGCATGACTGATGCCACGTTTGACTCCTCCCTCTGGCTCAGCCTGGTCATCTCCTACCAACTTTTGTTGCTTAACTGCAAAGGTTAATCCACTTTTTTTTAACCTCATACCAGAAAAGTGGTAAAATTTGAAGATGAACCCAATTTGACTACATGACTGATTTACTCCACACTGGAAGTTGTTTGCTTTTATTCTATGAGACATAGTAAAGAATTACTTATGTTGCTTCTTTTTGTCCCAAGTGAATGATCAACACATTCGGTAGCTCACTTATGTCTCCACAAAAAGTAACAGTTCAGTAAAAACTGAATTCCCAAAGGTAGTTGAAATATCTAAGGTGTAATGTAAATACAACAGGTGTTGGGAAGCTTGCTTTACAATAGAATAGTTTGTGCAACTCGGTTCCTCTAGTGGGAAATCTACAAAAGTATAATTGCTCAAAATTGGAGCATTTTGAGCATGTTCAGAATAAGAAAAGAAAACACAAAGCTAATTTGTGCAACAATGCACCAACTGTCCCACCTTCTAAAAGTTTGAAGCTTTTATCTGTTGCCAAAAAGGGTGTTCTGCAAATCCCCCAGGACCAATGGTAGAAAAGAACTATTGTAGCAGCCTCTGCCTAGGGACCTCTTCATTTGAAGTATAACATTAAAAAATGGCTATGGCAACAAACATTGTCTAGGAAGAAACAACTGAATTGCACTCAGAGAAAGCACTTTTATTTCAGTTCACAGTTTTAAAATCAGACGTGTTTTCTCTTATATGAATTTAAAGAGAGGGAGAGAGGGAGGGAGGGAGGGAGGGAGGGAAGGAAGGAAGGAATATATCCTTCTAAATATGAACTTTTTATGGCTGAGAGGCAAGAAAAAATGTTCCTCTTGAGCTAAAAGATGTCATCTAAGGATCCATAATATAATTGTTGAAGTGTATAACAAAGTCCAATTTCGAACCGATCAGACATATATTATTTTAAGGAGAGTAACTTTAAAAAATGTTGAAAAATGATATCTTGCATTTTAACTATATCCATCCTTCACGTTTTGGTGAACACCATCAATGTACTTTTTCATGCTAACCAATGAAGAAAATATGTCTTGGTTTGTGAGGTTCTGAGTGGCAGTTAGAAAGTTATTAAGGTTTTTCTGCCTCATTAAAGCCAATCACGCTGGTGAACCGGCGGTGAAGTACAAGCTGTGTTGCAATGTTTTCAAGGGGAGCCACCTAGTGGACTCGGTGTGCAATTACTTTTTCTTTAGTTAGGGGATGTGACCTCTCCAAGGCCAAAGTACTTAAGAATATTGGGAGAGACAGTTGCCCTTTCCCATATTAATAACTCACAAGTAGCAGGAAGGGATTTGACACAGATGGCAATTGGGGAGGAGAAATTTAAAACGTGGTCCTTGGTGGCTCTGCTCCTTTTATCCAACCCCTTGTGAGACTCTTAAACCTGGGAGTTGGATTTACTTTGGTACCAAGGGAGATTTGAAAACTCTCCCCCAGATTGTGTGCATGTCAAGCTCTTGGGCAGCTGCCTAAACTGGAAAGGGATCGTTTTCCAAACATGATTATCACAGAATTCACTCTAGCAAGATTTACTGAGATGAATCTGACGAGAAGGCAGGTCTCTTCACTGATAACAGAGAAGCTTGCAAGAGAGCGGATTTATACAAAGATCTCTGGAATGTTTATCAATCTTGGGATCCTTGTCTTTACCCTAGGTGGCTACCAGATCTGGGTTACAGAGATCTAGAGTGATCCAGGACTGCATCTGCACTGTTTCTATCATTCCCAGGTTTTCTTTGGGCCAACTCAATCCATTCCCTCTTTGAGCATTGAGTTGGCATATTTCTGGGTTTGCATCCATTTATTTGGGTGAACAAAGCGAAACTGTGTTTTATAATGTTGGGGCTTGCAGGGCAGCCTGCTTTTCAATTGGCTTTTATTTTTCCATCACCCTTCTTCCCAGGCTCTGCCGCATCTTAACTATGCCAAGGATGGAATAATAATGAGAGACGGGTTGATTTTTCACTCTGTCTCAAGCTGGTCCCAGTGTAATACTCAAAGCTCTTTAGTACATTTGGCTGGCAATCCTATCAGTGAAGCTGATTTTAAGCTTCCTGCCCAGTTGAATTTCCATGCTTAAATATGTATTGGAGATCAACAAATCCAATTTTAATGCTTCTAGTCAGTTTCACAATCCCTTTTAAAAGCTGCTGGCTTGATTTTCCCTGCTTATAGTAGCAACATGTGCTGAATTTTTGCCTCATCCAGGCTGAAGTGAATCATTACTCCCCTCCTCCTTCCGCCAACACATAGTCTCTCCAGGCCAACCATGGTTTGAGTGACCGTGAAAAGCATCTGGTTGCAAAAATGCCACAAAGGGCTGCGCAGCAAGCAACTAGCAGAGACTTTTTAAGAGAAACAGACAGATTGGTACCTTCCTGCCAGGGAAGATTCAGCTTGTAACAATTGTTCATTTTCCCCCTGAATAGCTAGACAAATGCCTACAAGATGTACTGTTTGGAAGGAGGGGGAAAGAGAGAGAAAATAGTGTTTTCTTTTCTTTTTTTCTTCTTTCATGTGGAATGGATTTTTGTTATGGCAGGAGGTAGGTTTATTCAGCAACAGGGCACTCTTTACAGCCTAGTTTTTTCCGAGTCTTTGGTCAATATTCCGACAATGGAGAGCAATAGGAAATAACTAGGCGACTCATATGGGTCATCCTTTCAGAGATATTTCCTTACCTAAACAGAGAAACAGAATGTCCACAGGCAGAAATTAAATTCAAAATTAAAGAAAACAATGTCATTTTATTAAAGAAGAAAAATGCAAAGCAAGGCCGATTTACCGTTCATTTAGTGACAACGTGACCAAGTGACAATGGCACTGCAGAAAAGTGACTTGTAAGCATTTTTCACACTCATGACCATTGCAGCAGCCTTATGGTCGTGCAATCAAAATTCACATGCTTGGCAACTGACTCATATTTATGATGGTCCTGGGGTTGTGTGATCACCTTTTGCAACCTTTCGACAATGTCAAGAGGAGGGGATGATCTACACTCAGTTTCAGAGTAAGAAGCAGTTGAAAAATGCAACAGAGTGAGCAAGGATTAAAACAGAGTGTCTAATTGTATTTGGCTGACACCAGACAGATCCAGTTTCTACTCCATTTGCAGCCAAAGAAGCCTACTTGGTGACTTTCAGTCCAACCTATCTCACAGGGTTGTTGTGAAGGAGGATCCATAGGAGGATGTAGCTCTATGTACCCTGTTTCCTCAAAAATAAGACCTCCCCGGATAATAAGCCCAATCTGGCTTTTGAGCACATGCGCTAAAATAAGCACTCCCTGAAAATATTTAAACACACGTGCAGCTGATCCCTGCCATTTCCTCTGGTTGCTTGTCGTGCAAACAACAAGCCGTGAGCAATGTTCCCTCTAAGGTGTGCAGCTGCGCGGCCTTGCACGTAACAAGAAAACATGAATGAAGGTGAATGATGGTGGAACCCTTTTGAATTTCATCTCTACTTTGGTCATACGATGGCCCAGTTTTCTTGTTGGATAGTGTTTACCCCAACTGGTAAATTCTCTGGTTCTTTACTACCCTGCCCCCTGCCCAAATGCCAGGAAAACAAGTCCCATTTCCAAAAACATTGAATTTATTTTCTCCATCCATCGTTTTGTAGACCTGTAGATTTGTATAACTGGGATCACTGTTTTGCTACATAACCCACTGTGTTTTACTTTCAGCTAATGGTCAGCAAACTACAGCATACTTGGATGTAAAGCAGAATTTAAGCTTCCTTTGGTGATGGCAAATTGTCCAGGCAGCAAATCATCCCCAAATTATGATCCTATCACATCAGGGCTTGACAGTGAGGCTCTTAATACAAATGGGAACATTTGGTTTCCATCAGAAATAGTCAAAGCCAAGCAGTACAGAAAGTTCCACATTCGATTCATCTGTCCATAGCTCATTCTCCCAGACAACGAGAGGTATTCTGCTATTTTTTCCCCTCAAACTTGAGGTGAGATCAGTGTTCTTCCTGTGAAAATTAGTTCTCACACAAAAGAAAACAACCTGATATCGGATTGGTCCATTACCAAAAACAGCAGACAGTGTTAAACTCAGCTTCCTGCCCCAAAGAGGCAGAATCTAGAAATAATATTGACCTGCCAAGTGGAATTTTCATATCCTGTCACTCACAACATCTTTCTTCAAAATCTGGTCTTCCAGTTTCTAGCATGCATGTGTGTGTGAAGACCAGCTAGTTCTTGCACATGTGGTGGTGAGTGCATGTGCAAGGGGTGAGTGCATGTGCAAGGGGCAGCTGCTCTTTTGGTTTCTGGTGCTCCTGTGCACATGAAGAGCAGCAGGCCAGTGCACCGGAAACTGGAAGAACAATAGGTGATGGCTTGCATTGCCCGGAGAGATGGCTCTGCATGCCACTTCCAGCACATGTGTCATAGGTTCGCCATTACGGGAATAGAATCATGAAAGAAAGGGTGCAAAAGGAGGGACAGAATGAAATGGCAAAAATTAAAATAATCTTTATTCATTGTAAACAATTAAATAGAATTGTTAAATTGTCCTGCAGCGAGTTGTCCCATGATGAGTTGGCTGTGTTGTCCCATGGCGAGTTGGCTGGGTGGTCCCATGACGAGTTGGCTGTGATGTCCCATAGCGAGTTGGCTGTGTTGTCCCATGATGAGTTGGCTCTGTTGTCCCATGACGAGTTGGTTGTGTTGTCCCATGGCGAGTTGGCTCTGTTGTCCTGTGGCGAGTTGGCTGTGTTGTCCTGTGGCGAGTTGGCTGTGTTGTCCTATGGCAAATTGGCCATGGTGAGTTGGCCGCAGCAAGTTGGCTGTGGTTGTCTCATTCCCTTTTAAGCTTCCCAAAGTTGATTCACAGAGAAATGGGTGGCATATAGGATAGAGACAGGCTAACTGACAGACAGACAGACAGACAGACAGACAGACATAGACTTTTTGTACTGTGATGAAATACTGTAGTTTTGCCCTTGCAAAAGCATACAGCTCTATAACCCCTTTCAAGGCCCCCCACGATCTGATGCTCAGCAGTGTCTGTATAAACATAACATGTACTAAATGATCTATGACCTGTTAGGTCATCCTTCTTTCCACATATAATATAGGCTGGCACCATTTGAACCCTCAAGATACTCACCTAAGGCCTAGTGAAGCCTCCTCCTCCTCCATCTTCTCCTCCATCTCCTCCTCCTCCTTGGCTGATCCTTGTAACTGCCTCATTGTGCTGGGGAGAGGGGAAACAAAGGGAACTGTAGACCACAAGGAAAGTTGCACCCATCCAGTATGTCCCCCCAGTTAGCCTGACCTCACCAACAGTCATCTGAGTCACTCTCTAGACCTTCCCTCACCAGCCATCAACAATAAGAGATTCCAGGTTTTGGCCTTGGTTCCAAAGCAGCCAATCACCATTCGCTCCTTCTTTCAATTTATATTATTTTTAGTCTGCAAAAAAGTAATAACTAAAAGCTGCAGACTTCCTCGGTGGCATTAATTCTAGATAGAAATCATATCCTTCAGAGTTATGTCCAGTATTACATAGCAATCATCATCATCATCATCATCATCATCATCATCATCATCATCATCATCATCTCTAAAGAAAGGGGGGAGTTATTCACTATTTCACAGGCTGCCTGGTGGTAAGTATTACATAATATGGCCTCAGTTTTCCTCTGTTGCTCATCAGCGTTTTAAGAATTGCAACACCATTTGTGACAGCCAACAAGATCAGCCCAAATAAATAATTTTCTCCATCAAAACTCTGACAAGAGATTTTGTGTCACTTTGTCAGGAGCATGCCTGCTTTTTTACAGTGGCTGTACCTTAGTAGACTCTTAGATATGTGACCTTACATTGCTTGAGGTACTGGAAGGATCATCAACAAGATAAAAAGATTTGGAGGATCTTTAAGCTCCTCTTTGGTATGTGCCAGGCTAGCAGTTCGAAAGCCCATAAAAAATGCAAGTAGACAAATAGGAACCACCTTTGATGGGAAGGTAACAGCGTTCCTTGCACCTTCAGTGTTTAGTCATGCCGGCCATATGATCATGGAGACGTCTTCGGACAGCGCTGGCTCTTCGGCTTTGAAACGGAGATGAGCACTGTCCCCTAGAGACAGGAACTACTAGCACATATGAGTTTACTCAGATGCCTAATAGACCTCCTCTTGCAAGCCAAGTGACCACTTATGGCTGTTCAGGTTGCACAAGGGTACCACATCTGGCAGGAAGGGAGGTGGCCCAACAGGATTTCCCTTTCTAAATAAAGGAAAAAGTGAGCAATCCATGGATGGGGGGCCAGGCATTTGGACAGTTCAGCCAACAGGCAATGGAAAACTTGCCCCCAAGGGTGCTTGATGACAAGTGGTGGTGCCAACCAATAGTGTGCATATAACCTCTCCCCATTTTCTTCATTCTCGAGGGATCATTTTTCTAATGCACATCAACGCACCATATGGACTACTGGTGCTCCTATGCAGAACATGGCCAAAATACTTGCTGCGTACATCTCTGGACACACAGTAACAATACCAATAGCACTTAGACTTATATACCGCTCCATAGTGCTTTATAGCCCTCTTTAAGCAGTTTAAAGAGTCAGAATATTGCCCTCAACAATCTGGATTCTCATTTTACTGACATCGGAAGGAGGGAAGGCTGAAACAACCTTGAGCCACTCAGAATCGAACTGCTGGCAGTGGGCAGAATTAAACTGCAATATTGCATCCCAACCACTGCATCATTATGGCTCTTGATCATCTCCTCTTGAAGAATATTCTTCGCACATGTCTCCAATCATTATAAAAGTGTGTATCTTCAAACTGTGCTTAAATGTTTTGCACACGGGAATGTAATTATATTTTTTTTTATTTTTTGCTCAGCTTTTATTTTCCTTCAAAAAGGCTCAAAATAGGGTTTGCTCTCTACGTGATGCATCTAAAAAGTCTCTCCAAGGTCATCATATTCTGCTGCACTTGCTTTTTAACAGCTGATGCTCATAGAGTGAAGTAAATGCTTCTGATGGTGACATACATCAATGGCAAGATCTCTGCCAACTTTGATTTATTTCTGAAATCTTATGTTGTTCACATGCACATTTTTCTGTATTCTTGGCTGATACATAGCCCTATTTATTCTCTCTTTTTCCCCTCTTATAATTGTTGTGCAAATCATATAAAGGAGATCTGTTGAATTAAGTCAAAGACCTATTTAGTTGAACATTTCCTTTCCTGTACTGGCCAAGCATAGAACCTAATTAGCTAAAGAACTGTGGGTCTTTTTATAATTTCTGCCTGGCTTTTCTGAGCAGATAGTTGGACAAGTACTAGGTCCCTTACCATTGTCATCTGGCAGGACTTAGGAGGCATGTGTTATCTGTCAAAGCACCTGCCTTTTTAAATACCACTTCCCCCTCTCTGGCCCCCATCTTGGGTTTAAAAGACCCTTGAAAACTTGGGTGTCCCACCAGGTCTTTAGTTGAGCAAGAAGCAGGTCCCCCCCCTTCCCAAGTAGCCAATAGGTCCTCAAATGCAATTAAATATTTCTTTTATACAGGTGGAGGTCAGTTAGTATCTGCTGCCTTAAAACTTTTTGAGGCCAAAACATTGGCACAAATTCTATATGGGGCACAAACAGGGATCCTTGCAAAGAAAGACTTGCTAGAAACCATACAAACCAAATTCTTGTGAGCCATCTTAGCTGCACCCAATGGAACTCCAAATGCCCAGTTAAGAATTGAGACAGGCATGCCTCAAATTCAGGTAAGAGCCTGGAAGATGATGGTCATTCATTGGCTTAAAATGCATTTCTTTCCAGAGGGACTGTCCCCATTAGTGTTGACTGACAATTTCCCCTCCCCCTGGAAACAGGCAATTGATTACAAACTGGGCTCTTATGGGCTCTCACCGTTATTCTTGATGTCCCTAGGCTTTGATCAAGCAAAGCAAGTAGTAATTAATAGAATGAAGGACATGGAGTTCCAAGAAGAACTAAATTGGTTGCCTCTCCACAATAGGGACAGAATCAAACAGGGTGTGTGGGAATCGGCAAGATATCTAAATGACCTGATCTTCCCAAAACAAAGAATAGCTTTCTTCAGAGCCAGATTTAACATTCTTCCTTCAGCACTCCTCTGGGGCAGGTGTAAGAGAACACCTATAGCAGAACGGGTTTGTATATGTGGTAAAGGAGAAGTGGAAGATAATTCACATGTTCTATTACACTGTGAGCTATACAGAGCTTGTAGGTCTGCACATATTCTCCCCTTATTAGAGAGATTGCCAGGGAGGGCAGACAATTTTTATCTAGGCTTTCTCCTCCAGGACACTAACCCGGTTACCACGCATGCAGTGGCAAAGTTCTGTGCTGCTGCAATGTCCATAAGAAAAAAATTGGCTACATAAGTATAGTTGTCATCTTGTACCAATTATCTGGACATATCTCTAATAATCTTTGGACCATTGTATTTACTCCTATACTTGACAGCGTTGCACCCAGGTAAACCAGGGAGTGACCCGAACAATCTGAGAACATGTATGTTATTTTCCACTTTTAACGTCAATACTTTTTAATTATATCAATGTTATATTGTAAAAACTAATGTGTATTGCTGGTCTTTGACCGTAATAAAGATTGATTTACTTACTTACTTACTTACTTACTTACTTACTTACTTACTTACTTACTTATTTACTTACTTGCTTGCTTACCCCCTCCCTCCCTCCCCTCCTCTCTCTGTATCTCTTTAGAATAGATGTTTTTCCTAGTTGTTTGGAGTCTTCCATTTGTATTTTATCTGTAGTTTATGAATGTTTTATTGTACCTTCCCCAATATTGCTATAAAGTTGAGTGTTATTTTATTACACATTTAACAAAATAAATAATAAAGCAACTAATATACGATAAGATAATATAAGGCAGCCAGAAAGCAATGGCCTTTCCCACTGTAATTGCCTACTTCACAAACCCTTTAAGAGAACTTCTCCCTCCAATTCACAAGATTACATGACCCTCACAACACTTACACCCTTAAGGACACTGGAGTCCCTCTTGTCTAAAGGCTTATTTATGCCCAGCTGGGTCAAATGTTCTATTCCTTTGCTCTTCCTTCCGTTAGTGTATTTCCCAACATAAATGCTTGACTTAACATGTTACAATTTATTTGTATGCTAAGGCTAAAATGTCAATATACTATTTTAGTCAATGACCAGGTAATACCTGTACATACACAAAATGGAATAAAATAACAAGGCAGTGCAGTGACCCAGAGACAGGAGATTCTGCATGCCCCGGAACAAGCATGTCTCACAGATTGGCACTCCAATAAATCAGAGGTAACTTTCCCTGGGACCACATGGCTGCTTCTGCATGAACCTAGCCAAAGAGGCACTTCTTTAAGGAGCTGCTGACAGGTGCAGCATGAGTGACCTGTGGGCTCTGAATCACCTTTTCCCTTTGAATCAATGCATTGCCCTATAAATAAACATTAAATATCTCCAAACCTAAATATCACAAAGCAAATGTATCTCATCTTGACAGGTAAAAGGGAGTAAGGAAACTGTCTCCTAACAATCAAGGATGGCAATATGTTGTCATTCTCTAGCCCACTGTTTCTCAACTACGACAATTGTAAGATGTGTGGACTTCGACTTCCAGAAATTCCCAGTCAACGTGAGTGTTAAAAACCAAACAACTTAAAGCTGCTGAAGTTCAGAAACACTGCTCCAACCATACAGATCCCTATACAAAATTTGGTGTACAGCTAAGTCTTTCTGCCACAGATATGTACATGGCTCATTCCTTTTTGAACACCTCCAAACCCAAGCCATAAGTTTATAACTCAAGCAAGATGAGAAGCAATTCACTGAGAGTTGATAATCCATCTGCCGGAAGAAATGCATCTTGTTTCATATGCAGAAACTAAATAGTGGGAGTCGGGATTGATTTTTTCTATGTTCTATAGCCATGATGGCGAACCTAGGGCACGCATGACACAGGTGGCACACGGAAGCCTCTCTGCCGGCACATGAGCCCCAGCTGAGCTCCAGCAAGCATGCACCACCAGCCAGCTGATTTTTGGGTCTCTACGAAACACTATACAAGCCATCAATATACATCCAACAGGAACAGGAAATGCCTCACAGGAGCAGATAGAGGTAAATCCTAGAGGGGCAGAAAATGCATCACTGAACAATGGAGAGGAATGCTAGAGAGGAATAAAGCTGCATACAAGGCCGGCATAACTCCTGTAACAGCGTAGGCATGCACAGGGGGGAGCGCGGAGCGGTGCATCCTTCCCTCCCGCGCCCCATTTTTGGTTCCAGGAGGCTTCAGGGAGGCCTGCTAGGTCCAAAATGGTGTGCGGGGGGTGGGGGTGTTGCACATGCATGCGCACCGGAGGGTGTGTGGGGGCTGTGGACACATTGTATTATGGGCATGGGCACACATGTGCATGCTGTCATGTTTGTGCTTTTGGCATGCGAGGACAAAAAGGTTAGCCATCACTGTTCTATAGGAAGTGGATGTGTGTAAAGCCCCACATATCCAGTCTATTGTTTTAATTAAAAAAAAGCCTTTCAATTTCCAATTAGCGTGACCTTTCAATTGTGTTTTTGCCCAGCCTCTGTGATTGTTTTGTTTTGAAGTGAGACGTTTTCTCAGTTCTTTGGTACCAAACACTTCCTTCGCCTCTGGTTCGCTAAGCAAACAGAAACAAATAAAAATGCATCATAATTAAAACAAGATGATAGTATGTATTACCTTTGCAGCTCAATTGGCTCCCATGCTTGGCATCGTTTAATTTTCCTATTAGCAGACATCTCATTTTCAGTTTTTTCTTGTTTGTTTGTTTAAATTATTAACATCCGCTCTTAACTAGGCGTATTTAGACTCATAATGAAGTGCAGACCTAATGGATTACTAGCAACTACCTTACATAGGAATTCCTCTTGCATAGGAATAAAAAAACATGTCTTCATCAGAATCTGCAATGAATTGGATATGGGTTTTACACACACGCACACACGCACGCACACACGCATATATATATGAATAAGGTGGCAGTTTAAGTAGCAATTCATTAGCTTTTTTTTCCACTAAGAAAATGTAAATAAATAAATAAATAAATAAATAAATAAATAAATAAATAAATAAATAAATAAATAAATAAATAAATAAATAAATAAATAAATAAATAAATAAATAAATAAATAAATAAATAAATACTAAAACAAGAATCAATTATGGAACCTGGCATAGGAATAAGGCAATTCACAGTAAAGCTAGGCAATTTTAAGAAAAGGCAGGACTGCCATCCCGTTCACAGAGCCACACATCTTTAAAAATAACAATATTAACCATTTATTTCTCCCTCCCTCCCTCCCTCCCTCCCTCCCTCTCTCCCTCCCTCCCCCCCCTCTCTCTGTCAGCCTCTATTTCGCTATTTGCTTTCGACTGCCATTGAAACGGGGGGGGGGGAGGGCTGGTATTTGGGAGGGGAAGCTTTTGTACAGGAGAGATTGTAAAGTGGAAGTTTTGGTCAAACCATCTACTGCGCATGCTGAAGATTAGCGGTGGGTGTTGGTCAAGGCCAACCGTCCTCATACCTTCCTGATGATGCTCTTTGAAGATGGAATTCACATGACACCTAAGGGATTTACAGATTGGACAGTGGGATGAGGGTTGCCAGGGGGAGGAGGTTGGTCACGTATTGATATGTATGATTTCGCGCGCTTTTGCCTCTGATCTTGCTTTGCTTAGCTACTATCTTTTCATAACTTAATTCTGCAAAATGGAGTTAAGTGATTTTTTTCTTGGTTACTGAGGGAGTCCGGCTTGACACACTCTCTCTCTCAGTGATGTCAAACCTATGGCACACATGCCAGAAGTTGCACGCACAGCCATCTCTCTGGGCATGCCAGCCATCACCCATTGCTCCTCTGGGTCCCCGTGCTCACTTGCGAGAGCCCCTGAAAACCGGAAGGGCAGCTCCCTGGCGTGCATGTGTGTGCCAGGAAGCCGAGATTCTGCCATGCATGCCAGCCAGCTGCAGAAGAAGTTCCCGAAGGCCACTGACAGCAAAACGGAGCCCAGGGGCAATGCATGCAAGTTAGGGGAATCAATGGATGACATCCCCCCCCTGGCCATCTCCAAAATGTTTCCAAGAAAACTGGAAGGATATATCAAGGCAGTCAACAGGAGTCAAAAGTGATTGAAAGGCTGGGGGGGAAGAGGATATAAGATCAATCAATGATCTGCTGCTTTATTTATATTTCTCTACTTCAGAGTAGAAATTGTAAAAATAATAATAATAGTTTTTCACATGAATAATCTACAAATACTGTAACTCTAACTTCTAATTTGTGGTCAGGTCATAATATTATAAAATTTAAAATCAATAGAACCAAACTATCAAGTTAAAAATGTTCTCTTTTTTATATTACTATAAGCAATTTAGTTAATTGTTTTAGAGATACTATAACCGCTTTGTCTTTTTAACTAGCGCTGGTACCTGAAATACTGGAATTTAAGCTTTTCTTTCTGTTCTTTGAACCTTTTGTTATAAATCTGTGTTCAAACATTATCCACAGCATCATCTTTTTTTTTAATCATATGACCACAAGCCTCTATTTTTAAAATCTTAAATTTCCCCACACTGTTTGCATTTCATTCACTGCTTTATTTGTTCTTTTCCTAGTTTCTACGTAAAGCCAATCATGGCACCAGCATTTACAGTATTGAAACATCTGTAATAGAATGAAGATAATTGGAATTAAGAGATAAATAAATAAAGAATAAATAAGAGGAGAATAAAAAAACTAAAGGCCAATAGTATGATGTAGAAAAATATATTAATTTCTCAACAATGGCATATTTTAAGAAAACGAACATACTTATAATTAACACTACAAGAAGTAAATGAAAAAAAAACCTCAACAATAGACAACACTAAGTCAATAGCAACACTTTATAGTCAATAATTGATGTCACATACTTAGGGAAACTGTTGCATCTATCATTTTTTAATGCTTTTAATCTCAGGAGTATGAGAAACATATTCTATTAAATTTTGGAAATCCATTATTTACATTCCCTAAAAGTGGCAGCACCTTTATTGGTAATCCTCAATTTAGTGATCACAACTGAGCCCAAAATTTTTGTTGCTCAGCGAGACATATGTTAAGTGAGTTTTTCCCTATTTTATAATTTTTCTTGCCACAAGAAAGTTGTTGTTAAGTGGATCACAGCAATTGTTAAACTAGCCATGTTTGTTAAGCGAATCTGGTTTACCCATTGGCTTTGCTTGTCAGAAGTCGCCAAAGGTGATCACATGACCCTGGGATACGGCCAATCACCATAAATGTGAGTCAGTTGCCAACTGTCTGGATTTTGATCAGGTGACCATGGGGATGCTGCAATGGTTATAAGTATGAAAAATGGTCGTAAGTCACTTTTTCCAGTGATGCTGTAACTTTGAACGAACACCAAATGAACTGTTGTAAGTCAAGTACTACCTGTACCTATATAGATGATATGAACCTCACACTCAGGATTGCTACCACGTTTTCCCGAAATACAATCCACCCAGTGGTGGGTTCCGGATTCCATTCCAACTGGTACAGTTGGAACGGGCCCGGCGGCATCCACATGGACACGTGCAGATGCATCTTAGCGCCTCTGCAATGTTCCAGCTGCTCAGTGGAGCATCGCGCAGGCGCTGTATGTGCTGTGCATGTGCGCGGAAGTGCCGAAGACTTAAAAGATCGGTAAGGAGCACGGGCGGGTGGGTGGGCCCTCCAGAGCACCGTACTGGAACTAAGTTTGCTAGGCCTGAACTGCCTAAACTGACACTCAAGAGTTAAACTAAGAAAGCTTTATTGCGCAGGTCATAAAACAAAATGTTATCTGAAAGTGATTTATTGCGCACGCGTTACACATTCCAAAATTCTTTTCTTCTTTGTTTGGCTGCCAGCTTGGCAGACGTAGCTTTCATTATCAAAATGTAACCATTAGTTATTTCTGTTTCATTTACTTTTTATTTTATTATTAAAGTTTGTTTATTAATTAGAATACTTTTAAAGACTTTTATTTTTCTCAA
This sequence comes from Natrix helvetica, assembly GCF_964273705.1. Lineage (NCBI taxonomy): Eukaryota > Metazoa > Chordata > Lepidosauria > Squamata > Natricidae > Natrix > Natrix helvetica. The sequence continues at coordinate 69,837,098 of NC_138552.1, forward strand.
TATCTCAAAAGATATGCAGAAGGGAATCAGCCACGGTCCATTGATCTCAGATTTCCCCAGGGCATTTTTCCCCTGACAACTTGGTAGCAGAGGATGGTTGACAACTTGGCAGCTGAAATGGCTACAATTTATGGCTGCATTTTCCCTTCATGCTATCTAAAGATAACCGACTAAGCCTAATTAGCAATGTCGGAGAAAAAGAAAAAAAAGGAAAAGAAAGATGGGGAGAGCACAGATGAATCAGCTTCCTCTGACAAGGAGGCTCCCTCGGACACAGAGAAGCAAAAACCTTCAAACGTATTCCAGGAGCAACAAAGTGCCGAGCCAGATGTGGGGGAAGGAGCTACAGGACGCGACATCCACGAAACGAGGTCAGTGGTTCCTCCTTCTAAAATATCTCCAGGAGATTATGAATTTTGGGGGGCCAAGCCAAAACTTCCCACTCTGCCAGAGCCACTCCATTCCCAGAACCTCGCAGATTATCAAACAATTGATGAATGGCCGGCTAAAAAAAAATCCTCCCACGCAGAAAGCAGATTTTATGAAATCTCCCCAGATGATGAGCAAGAAATGCAAAGCTATCTTGATCAAATAGAACGTTTCGAAAAATATGCTAGGGACGCGAGAGTGTGCTTTGAGGAGATAAGGCGAAGTAGGAGAAGCTCCCCCATTCCCAAAATGTCTGAGGACGCCATCTTGTCTTCAAAACAACAGCCTAAGACATACCCCACAGAGTTCATTGGTCAATTAGAACAAAGAGACATGTACACGTCACCGAGGTCACGTGGTCCCTTTGAGTCAACTGAACTTCCGCATACGTATAGAAAGGTGAGGCAGCCAAAAAGTGAAGCTGCACTGCCATCTGCTGGCAGAGAAAAATTATTACAGCAAAAGATGAAGCAGTTGGACCAGATTTTTAGAGATCTGTCTATGAGTTTTACAGAAGCCCAAACTTTGCCCCCAAAGGTTAAGTCTTCAACATCCCCTGGCGGTGTCGAATCCTCCCTAGATGGAAAAAGGCAAAGCGAAAGGCGAATTCGAGGAAGCCAATTTGATGTTGCCACGCAAAGGCCAATGATGCAACCCCAGCATCCCCTGGTTCAACAACCAGATTTGCAACCAGAGCAACAAATTGTTCCTCAGCAGGTATTCACAGTCACCCCCTTGACTGGTGAGTCTAAATTAAAGGAGTCAGGAGAGAATTATAAAGCCTGGGTCAGTGAAATTGCGCTCTTGCTTCGAAGAGAAGGCACACATTCCATGGTTTTTAATCCTTCCCCTCAGCCCTGGACGCCTGCAATGAGAGACCTCGAACAACAGAGCAATCACGACTTTACTCATGTCAATGGAAATTGAGATCCAAGGTATCTTTCCACCTGATGCAACTGCCCAAGAAATATGGGCTATTTTGGAAGATTGCTACAGGCCCGTTTCAATTGAATCCTCATGTTTGCTCATGTCTGAGTTCCATGGTTCGAAGTTGAAACCTGGTGAACGAATTGGTGGACATTTGACCAAACTGAAAAGAATGAGAAGTGAATTGAGACAAAATGGCCATGTAATCGATGATATCCAAATGATTAGCATCATCATTAACTCATTGAATTATGAATGGAAAGATGCTGTTGCAAAGATTAACTACGTGCCTATTGCTCAATGCACGGTTAACCACGTTTGCAGACTTTTAGTGGAAGACGAAGCTATCAGGTTAGCTACACCACATCTGCAACGGCCTCCAGCATCGAAGGCTCCAGCCAGACGTCCCTTCCGAGGAAGAGGCTACGCTCCAAGGATGCCAAAATGCTACACCTGCAACCGTGTGGGACATGACACCCGGGATTGTCCCCAACGAGTTCCAGCTCCCGTCACGTACCAGCCCAGAGGAACAGATTCCAGAGGCAGAGGTAGAGGCGGAAGACAAGGTCGTCGTGGTCCAAGGCGTGATTCACAAGCTCCACTTGTGACACTGGCCATAACCAACGTTCCACAACCTGATCCAAAGTTCGACAGACGTCTTTTGTGGACTTTAGATAGTGGAGCAGCTGTGCACATTACCCACAGAAGGGAACTTTTCACAGAGATGGGCGAACCAGAGCCCGAGTATCGAGAACTGTATTCCTTCACCAACCACACTTGCAAGGTTATGGGAAAAGGAACTGTTTACATTGAAGAAATCGATACACACATCCCTGATGTTTATTACATACCTTCAGCAACCAGTAATTTGCTTAGTCAAAGTCACTTGTCTAGAGATTTAAAGTTCCAGGTTCACCACCTCGAAAAAGCAAGTTACTTAGTTAAAGATGGTGATATTATTGCTGAAACTATGCTGATTGGTGGTGTTTATTACTTAAAGCCAAAGCCTAAAGGGCAAGCACAGGCAAGTATGCAAACTCCAAAAAGGCACAACGTAGACCCAGAGAGAGTTGTCCCAGAGAGAGAAAAAGTTACTGTGCCAAAGGCTCCTAAAGCCAACAAACAGAGAAAACAAAAACAGATTGCTCAAAGCAAGCCTGAGGGTCCTCATGAAACTGTTAATGTTGAGAATTCACTAACTGGTAAACCTTTGCATTCCAGGTGTATTCACAAGTGGCACAGAAGATTGGGGCATGCCAGTTTCCGTGTTCTTAGAAAGATGCCGGAGTTCGCAAAAGGTTTGGATCTAAAGGGGTGTAAGGTGTTTTTGGATTGTGCCGTTGGCAAAAAGGCTAAATCTAAGGCGGCTTCAATTCCAAAACACGCTACACGCCAGTCAACACGCATTTTTGATTTGGTACACACTGACATAGTGGGTCCTTTCCCACCAACACTTGGTGGCAGAAAGTATTTTTTAACAATTGTAGATAATCATTCTAGATATGGATTTGTATATCCTATGAGAGAGAAATCTGAGACCTTTCAGATCTTTAAAGACTTTGCAGCGTTTGTTTCTACACAATACCAAGTTCGCATCGCCAGAATCCAGAGTGACCGTGGTGCAGAATTCATGTCTCAGCGTTTCCAGGACTGGATGCGTAAGAATGGAATTCTTCATCAGACATCTGCTCCATATACACCGGCTCATAACAGAGTCGTAGAAAGAAGACAAGGGGTTCTACAAACCATGATGCGTTGTCTTCTAGAAGATGCCAATCTCAGTAACGCATACTGGGGTGAAGCAATCAAATATGCAAATTACATTGTCAACCGTACTTGGAGCAGTGTAATCAATCAAACTCCTTTCTACATGCTGTATGGCTACAAGCCTGATCTCAAGAACCTCCACATTTTTGGTTCATATGCTATGGTGAACACTCCCTTAAGTCAAAGAAGAAAGGGAGGTACGGTAGCAAAGAGACTGAGATTTATGGGTATTGATGATAATTCAAAATGGCTCAAATTCATCGATACTAAACATGTGATTGTCATTTCACAATCTGCTAATTTTGAGGAAGATATTGACTAGTCCAGGATTCATTCCAATGATCCTGAAGTTTATTTTCCTAGAGATGGTGTTCCAGATGCCACGCAGCCTGATGGCAATTCGCAGGCAGATATTCCTTCTACCAGTTCTTCACAAATTGATGTTCCGTCTTCGCAAGCCGCGGATGCTGATGCTAGCGACGAACGTGAGGACGAGGATGATGATGATGAAGAAGAAGAAGAAGACTGGACTGATGTTCCTAGACGCTCCAAGAGGGCCACAAAAGGAATCCCTCCACAACGTTATTCATGGCAACTGACAAAAACACCAGTACCTTTGATTTGCAACGTTACTCTTCCTCCAGAGACATTCACACAAATCAAACAGCTTCCTGATTCAGAACAAGACAAGTGGTATGATGCAATGCAGGATGAAATGGACAGTTTAAAGAAACTTAATGTATTCACACCTGCAAAACCTCCAGCAAACAAGAAAGTCATTGGCACCCGATGGGTCTACAGAATCAAGAAGAAATCAAATGGTGAGTCTTTATACAAAGCCAGACTTGTAGCTCAGGGTTTCGCTCAACGTTATCCTGAGGACTACACAAATACTTACTCACCAACAGTCAGAACTGAAAGTGTAAAAATTGCCTTAACCACTGCAACTATTCTTGGTTTAGAAGTTTTTCAATTTGATGTGGACACAGCTTATCTACATGCAGACCTAGATGAAGAGATCTACGTGAGAAGCCCTCCAGGATTCCGAAAGCAAGAAGGGGATACCTGGTTCCTGAACAAAAGTCTTTATGGTCTGAAACAGTCAGGTTTAATGTGGCATTTATGTCTTACTGACAAACTAAATTCAATGGGCTTTATTAAGTCCGAAACTGATGAATGCGTGTTCACAAAAAGATCTAACAATGCATATGAGATAATTCTTGTTTATGTTGATGATATTGTTTATATTGGTCCAAATAAGAAAATGAGTGAGATTTTTGCTAAAAGTTTGCAGAGATACTTCACACTAAAATCTTTAGGACACATTAGCACTTATTTAGGTGTTCAAATTGAAAAGACACAGAAAGGGTTTAGTCTTTCACAAGAAGAGAAAATTGACCACATTCTACATCATTGCAACATGAAAGATGCTAGCACAACAAAGACACCCATGCAAACAGATTTTCACAACTTAACACATGAACCAAGTCCTGAGTTCGAGGATCAAACACTTTATCGTTCAGTCATTGGTTCACTATTATACATTAGTAGTTGGACCAGACCTGACATTGCACTTAGTGTTAATCTTTTATCAGACACGTAGGTAAGGCAACACAATTTCATTGGGCATGCATTAAGAAGTTGTTGAAATACCTGAAACACACTAAACACATGAAGTTATTGCTAGAACCAACACACGCTGATCAACCAAAGTTGATTTGTTTTTCTGATTCCGACTGGGCGAGCGACAAGAAGTCACGCAAAAGCACTTCTGGTTACATGATGTTCCTAAATGGTTGTCCTGTTTACTGGCAAGTGAGAAAACAGAGTTTTGTTTCATGTTCATCTACTGAAGCTGAATATGCTTGTGTTTCAGATGCTTGTAATTCTCTAACGTGGTTTGATGCTTTGATCACAGATATCTGGACACGTCCGATTCGACCAATCACCGTGATGGAAGATAATGTATCTGTGGTTTATATTTCTGAGTCACATTTCACAGGTTCTAGGTCCAGACACATTGACATTCGTTATCAAAACACAAAGCAATTAGTTAAGCAAGGTTTTGTTAAATTGCAATATGTTTCTACACATGATCAGATCGCAGACATGCTTAACAAACCACTCGCCGCAAATCAACACGAGTATCTGCGAAAGAAGATGTGCCTTAATTGATGATTTGATGATGTCAGCCCAGACTAGCAAAAGAAGGGGTGTCACAATGTTAAAAAGTTTGCTAGGCCTGAACTGCCTAAACTGACACTCAAGAGTTAAACTAAGAAAGCTTTATTGCGCAGGTCATAAAACAAAATGTTATCTGAAAGTGATTTATTGCGCACGCGTTACACATTCCAAAATTCTTTTCTTCTTTGTTTGGCTGCCAGCTTGGCAGATGTAGCTTTCATTATCAAAATGTAACCATTAGTTATTTCTGTTTCATTTACTTTTTATTTTATTATTAAAGTTTGTTTATTAATTAGAATACTTTTAAAGACTTTTATTTTTCTCAATATCTCAAAAGATATGCGGAAGGGAATCAGCCATGGTCCATTGATCTCAGATTTCCCCAGGGCATTTTTCCCCTGACAAATATATGCCCTACCACCAAAATAAGCCCTAGTTAAGACTCCACCCACTCCACGATGCAAGGGTAAAAATTAAGCTAGGGTGGGGGTGGGGATGGGGGTGGGGATGGAGCTGCTCTACTACTGACCTTTGGACAATTGCAACCCGGCCTCGCATACCCCGACACTTACTTTGCCAGCCCAATTCTTCTGCAGCCAGCAAGGCTTTCCTGAAGGCCTCTGCATCCGATGACAGAGTTCTGGATCGATCCGGAGCTCTGTAATTGGCTGCAGAGGCCTTCAGGAAAACCTTGCCAGCTGCAGAAGAAGTTCCTGAAGGCCACTGACAGCAAAACAGAGCCCAGGGGCAATGCATGCAAGTTAGGGGAATCAATGGATGACATCCCCCCTGGAAATAAGACCTGATGCCGTTTTTGGTGGCAAAAAAAATAAGGCAGGGTCTTATTTTTGCAGAAACACAATATTTCTTTGGACTCATCATGCCACAGTGTTCATTTCACAGGTCGAGCATCTTTTGACTTCAGTTGTATCTATGCTCTGAGTCCAGACTCTAGTCTTTTATTACCTGATGAAAGGGGTGTGGGGAAAACTTCAGACAAGATGACAATTTGCAGTTCCATCAAGTTCTTTCTCCCATAAACCCCTTCTACCTTCAAGCTGTTTTATTTACTACAGTGCTGAAATACACCTTCCAATTTCTTAAAAGGTTTTTGACCCATGAAAAAAGCTTCTATTTTTTCCTCCCTGTATCCTTCTCATGCCACTGAACATCTTTCTTTGAATTCTTGGCTATGTTTCTGCTTTAACCCTGAAAAAAAAAAGTCATTGTGGTTGGGTCTATTAGGTAGTCGCCAGATAGCCGTGCATGACAATCCTGACAAACACCTATCAGAGAAATCATTATATCATCCGGCAGATTTTGAAATACCCCTTGCAATCATATCTTTTACTTCAAATCTATTGAGCCTATACAAATTTTAGAAAAAAAAATCTTAGTAAAAGAAAAAAACCAAGAAAGAGGCAGAGAGGAAAGAAAAAGAGAGGGAAAGAGAGATGACAAAGATAGCAAAATTCACATTTGAATGGAGGCCAATACAATCTAAATATAATTACAGAAATGAGCAATTAACAATTCTTAAGACTGTTACATTGGTTTACTAATTGGCAGGTCAGTACAAATAAAGCATGAATTCCTCTAACTGACATCTTGAAGCTTCCAGTGGCATTAGTAACGCACACTATATGTGTACGTTAATTATTACAAATATATCTTTGATTTCAGCTGTCAGAGATTTTAAAAAATGGAGTATTGGAAAGTGGCATAAGAAACACCTCATTTCACTCCAAAGATGAATGGAAACATTTGACTCTAAGGAGGAATTTTAAAATTATCCTTTCTTCTTTCTGAATTTCCTTAGACTTAAAGGTAAAGGTAAAGGTTCTCCTCGCACATACATGCTAGTTGTTCCTGACTCTAGGGGGCAGTGCTCATCTCCATTTCAACGCTAAAGAGCCAGCTTTTTCTGAAGACATCTCCGTGGTCATGTGGCCAGCATGACTAAACGCTGAAGGCGCACGGAACGTTGTTTCCTTCCAACCAAAGTGGTCTACACTATGTCAGTGTGTACCAAATCAAAAATGCGTGTTGACCGGCGTGTAGCGTGTTTGGGAATTGCAGCCGCCTTGGATTTAGCCTTTTTGCAAACCGCACAATCCAAAAACACCTTACACCCCTTTAGATCCAAACCTTTTGCGAACTCCGGCATCTTTCTAAGAACACGGAAACTGGCATGCCCCAATCTTCTGTGCCACTTATGAATACACCTGGAATGCAAAGGTTTACCAGTTAGTGAATTCTCAACATTAACAGTTTCATGAGGACCCTCAGGCTTGCTCTGAGCAATCTGTTTCTGTTTTCTTTGTTTGTTGGCTTTAGGAGCCTTTGGCACAGTAACGCTTTCTCTCTCTGGGACAACTCTCTCTGGGTCTGCGTTGTGCCTTTTTGGAGTTTGCATACTTGCCTGTGCTTGCCCTTTAGGCTTTGGCTTTAAGTAATAAACACCACCAATCAGCATGGTTTCAGCAACAATATCACCATCTTTAACTAAGTAACTTGCTTTTTCGAGGTGGTGAACCTGGAACTTTAACTCTCTAGACAAGTGACTTTGACTAAGCAAATTACTGGTTGCTGAAGGTATGTAATAAACATCAGGGATGTGTGTATCGAGTTCTTCAATGTAAACAGTTCCTTTTCCCATAACCTTGCAAGTGTGGTTGGTGAAGGAATACAGTTCTCGATACTCGGGCTCTGGTTCGCCCATCTCTGTGAAAAGTTCCCTTCTGTGGGTAACGTGCACAGCTGCTCCACTATCTAAAGTCCACAAAAGACGTCTGTCGAACTTTGGATCAGGTTGTGGAACGTTGGTTATGGCCAGTGTTGCAAGCGGAGCTTGTGGGTCACGCCTTGGACCACGACGACCTTGTCTTCCGCCTCTACCTCTGCCTCTGGAATCTGTTCCTCTGGGCTGGTACGTGGCGGGAGCTGGAACTCGTTGGGGACAATCCCGGGTGTCATGTCCCACACGGTTGCAGGTGTAGCATTTTGGCATCCTTGGAGCGTAGCCTCTTCCTCGGAAGGGACGTCTGGCTGGAGCCTTTGGTGCTGGAGGCCGTTGCAGATGTGGGGTAGCTAACCTGATAGCTTCGTCTTCCACTAAAAGTCTGCAAACGTGGTTAACTGTGCGTTGAGCAATAGGCACGTAGTTAATCTTTGCAACAGCATCTTTCCATTCATAATTCAATGAGTTAATGATGATGCTAATCATTTGGATATCATCGATTACATGGCCATTTTGTCTCAATTCACTTCTCATTCTTTTCAGTTTGGTCAAATGTCCACCAATTCGTTCACCAGGTTTCAACTTCGAACCATGGAACTCAGACATGAGCAAACATGAGGATTCAATTGAAACGGGCCTGTAGCAATCTTCCAAAATAGCCCAAATTTCTTGGGCAGTTGCATCAGGTGGAAAGATACCTTGGATCTCAATTTCCATTGACATGAGTAAAGTCGTGATTGCTCTGTTGTTCGAGGTTTCTTATTGCAGGCATCCAGGGTTGACGGGGAGGATTAAAAACCATGGAATATGTGCCTTCTCTTCGAAGCAAGAGCGCAATTTCACTGACCCAGGCTTTATAATTCTCTCCTGACTCCTTTAATTTGGACTCACCAGTCAAGGGGGTGACTGAATACCTGCTGAGGAACAATTTGTTGCTCTGGTTGCAAATCTGGTTGTTGAACCAGGGGATGCTGGGGTTGCATCATTGGCCTTTGCGTGGCAACATCAAATTGGCTTCCTCGAATTCGCCTTTGGCTTTGCCTTTTTTCATCTAGGGAGAATTCCGCACCGCCAGGGGGTGTTGAAGACTTAACCTTTGATGGCAAAGTTTGGGCTTCTGTAAAACTCATAGATAGATCTCTAAAAATCTGGTCCAATTGCTTTATCTTTTGTTGTAATAATTTTTCTCCGCCAGCAGATGGCAGTGCAGCTTCACTTTTTGGCTGCCTCTCCTTTCTATACGTATGCGGAAGTTCAATGGGCTCAAAGGGACCACGTGACCTCGGTGACGTGTACATGTCTCTTTGTTCTAATTGACCAATGAACTCTGTGGGGTGTGTCTTAGGCTGTTGTTTTGAAGACAAGATGGCGTCCTCAGACATTTTGGGAGTGGGGGAGCTTCTCCTACTTCGCCTTATCTCTTCAAAACACGCTCTCGCCTCCCTAGCATATTTTTCAAACAGCTTTATTTGATCAAGATAGCTTTGCATTTCTTGCTCATCATCTGGGGAAATTTCATAAACTTTGCTTTCTGCGTGGGAGGATTTTTCCTCTGCCGGCAGTTGCCGTTTAGACTTTTGCCGTTCGTTAATTGTATCTTGATAATGAGGAAGATTTGCTGACCTCAGTCCGTAGATCTTGCCTTCTGTAACTCCTTCCCCCATTTCTGGCTCGGCACCTGAAGAATCTTGCTCCTCTGTGTCTGAGGGAATGGATTCTTTCGAGCGCTTTCCATGTCCGTGTTTTTTTTTCTTTTCTTTCTCTTCGACATTGCTAATTAGGCTTAGTCGGTTATCTTTAGATAGCATGAAGGGAAAATACAGCCATAAATTGTAACCATCTCAGCTGGTATCATCAAAAACCAAACTCTGCATACCAAGTTGTCAGGGGGAAAAAAAACACCCTGTTGGAGATCGATGGACCGTGGCTGATTCCCTTCCGCATATCTCTTGAGATATTGAGAAAAATAAGTCTTTAAAATATTCTAATTAATAAACAAACTTTAATAATAAAATAATAAAAGTAAATGAAAACAGAAATAACTAATTGGTTACATTTTGATAATGAAAAGCTTCGTCAGCCAAAAGTTGGCTGCCGAACAAAGAAGAGAGGAATTTTGGAATGTGTAACGCGTGCGCAATAAATCACTTTCAGATAAGAACCTTTTTTTGTTTTATGACCTGCGCAATAAAGCTTTCTTAGTTTAACTCTTGAATGTCAATTCAGGCAGTTCAGGCCTAGCAAACTTTTTAACATCGTGACAGTCCCTATATTTCTACTTGCATTTTTACATGCTTTTAAATTTCTAGGTTGGCAGAAGTTGGGACAAATAATGGGAGCTCACTCCGTTACGTGGCACTAAGGATTCGAACCACTAAACTGCTTACCTTTCTGATTGACAAGCTCCGTGTCATAGCAACTGAACCACTGCATCCCAGTCCATAGAGATGATTGCATTGAAATGCCAAAGCAGGGCGGGGAAGGAGAATAGTAATTTTAAATCATCCAGAGGAGCCCATTTGTACTGGCAAAGCGTAAACCAAGCAAGAGAGAAGATCAGCTTGCTTATGCTCACAGCCACCAGCAGCCAGTATGATCTAGCTTTGTCACCCCAAATTTCATCTGCGGCAGCTAAATGAGTATGATGAAGCTTCACAGCTCAGCACATTTCTTTCATGGACACTGATGAGAAATCATTTCATAGTTGCGTGGGGTGCACTGACAGCAGAACATGCATGAAAACCTCCGAAGAAGAGGAAGGGTCTAGGCACCGTGAGGCTGTCTTTAGCTTTACGTTGCAGCTTGGTTTCAGCCAGTGGTGGGATTGAAATAATTTAATAACCAGTTTGCCCAGGGTCAGGTTGACTATCGTGGGAGGCCTGGCTCATCCCTGTCCTCCAGTTTTCCCAGGCTTGCAGGATGATCCTCCCACCACAGCCAATCTGACATAAATCAAATCGCTCTTGCACACGCCTTATATTCAAAGATAACAAATGGACACCCTTTGTGTGACTACCCAAAATGCTTTCGATTAAAGGAAATAAATTCAGATGTAATCTTTGAGGAGCTCAGTACTTTGCAAGTTCCAATGGGAGAGATGAAAAATGGGAGCCAGTGACACTCAGTGTTTGAGAAAAATGACATATTATTAACACAATGAGGGAAGAAAGCCTTTGGCTACAGCTCTGCTTGTCATTCTGACTTGAAATGACATAATGAACCCACCGAGCACTTCCCTTATCAAGATGCTGAGTGACATCTGCTGAACACAATTTCCAGAATCAAAATCTGCAACTGTCTTTAGCTACAATAGGGCAATTATACTTCTATCCCCTGGCTTTCCACCTAGCGTTCTTCCATATTGTTTGCTATGGCAGCAAACAGTGACAACGTCAAGCTGTGATCAGGCAAGGCAAGAAGATAAACCTCAGGCACTTTTTCTGATCCTTTTTAAAATAACATGCAATTAATAAGCGACTTGTTTCTAACAAATATCAGGGCTCTAATAGAAGAGAATATCTGCAGCTCAGGGTTGAAGTATGGAGTCCTTGGTGGTCTGTGAGCTTGGTTGTTTGCTTGTAGACATTTCATTACCCAACTAGGAAACATCTTCAGTGTTTGTGAGTGTGAGATTTGCTCCTTTTTTATTTTTTTGAAAGACAGTAGCTTGCTCTGCCAAGTGTTGGTGGAAATGTGATTTTTCTCCCTAGTAGTCCCTTGATTAGGATATTTATTTCTCCTTGGTAGTTCCTTGATTAGGGTATTTCTCTTTAGTAGCTTCTGGATTATGATATTTTTCTTTGGTAGTTCCTAATTAAGGAATTGCAAAAGAGAAAACCACACCCTCACCAACACTGGCAGGCAATGGGGAAATTCAAAACTTTTTACTACTGGTTCTGTGGGCGTGGCAGGGGAAGGATACTGCAAAATCCCCATTCTCTTCTCACTCCTGGGGGAAGGATATTGCAAAATCTCCATTCCCACCGTACTGTGGGGCCAGCCAGAGGTGGTATTTGCCGGTTCTCCAAACTACTCAAAATTTCTGCTACTGGTTCTCCCGAACCTGTCAGAACCTGCTGAATTTCACTCCTGCTGGCAGGGCAAGCTAATACACACACACACACACACACACACACACACACACACAGACACAGAGAGAGAGAGAGAGAGAGAGAGAATTTAATTGTTTAATGAAATGTCTGCAAGCAAACAACCAAACTCAGAGACTACCAAGGCCTTCACAAATATCAGGGCCTCACAAATTGTATAAATGTTCATTGCTGTCGAATGAATTGCTTATCTCACTGGGCTGACAATTCAGTTCTCTGTCCACTGATCACTGGTGAGGTTCACCCAGAGATCATCTTCTGGTTTTTTCAGTGGACGCCTAAATAAACATCCGAACTCAAATACATAAATCCACCTAGACCCTTTATTGTTAATTTTGTCATCCAGGTCACTACTTAAAGCGGGCATTCCAAGGCCTGTGAATATTTGCAGGTCGGGTTCTTCAAACATTCGCTGTGCAAAACTGTGACAGCTGGTGGAAGGCCTACATGCTCTCTTCTTGTTTGGTTTTCTGATAGAACCTGTCAAGTACTGCTTGACTGTAACTGAATTTGTCACTCTCTCAGTGAGGTTATGTCTCTTTGTACAATAAAACAAAAACAATACAAAAAAGAAAAAAGAAAACGACACACATTCCTGGGCTTGATTATAAGGCAGCATTGAATGTGAACAACAGGATTTATCCCATTGCTACAAAACCACACAAAATACAGCATGGAGCTCACTTTATGATTATTTTTGCTGGCTTCGTAAAGCCCCCAAAGCTCAGCTGCACACAGAAAACCTTATTCCTATATTCAGAAGGAAGAGGAATGTTCCTAAATGTACCTGGAAAAATAATTATTTGCTTCTTCTCATTGGCAGCAGGTGGTTTGGTCTCCTTTACACAATGCAACCATCTTATTTTTGCTGCAATTATTTTTATCAGAAGCAATTAATATACCGGTAAGTAGTAAGTCCAGTATGATCCTAAATTGACTAATCCTTGGCTAATTCTTGCATAACGGGATATGTATATACATATGGGATTGTTTGGACAATGACTGCATTTCAATGAGAGTACTTTTCAGCATTTATTTCTGCAAAATAAAAAATAATACAGGACTATCTCAGGGAAAGTCTAAAAGGGATTCTAAATCTTCTATAAATTTTAGTTATATGCGCAATAGAAGTAAATGCTAAAAATGATGTAAAAAGTAATATAAGAGCAAATATGTGATTAGAGAATATGCAAGAATGTTACATGATATGGAATACAAAGTTAAAAACCAAGTTACTATTTGATTCAGGTTCACCATAATTGCCAAACGGAAAATAAACCAAGCAAATGCTAATTTTCATACTATTATTCCCTACTTCCACCATTTAACTGCTTCACAAAAAGTCAAAATTTAGAACTGTTATCCAACTTTATTTTATTTTAGGTTCTGTATTCTGTAGAAAAAATGCATAATTTGAGACCTGTTCCTAATAGGACATTTGACAGCTTTTCCAACTCCAGATTCACCCTATATACAATCCTCATTCCAAATAATCTTTTTCAAAGGTGGAACAGCTTTTGTGTCTTGGAAAACTGAAAAGAGGAAGAAAGAAAGAAAGAAAGAAAGAAAGAAAGAAAGAAAGAAAGAAAGAAAGAAAGAAAGAAAGAAAGAAACAAAGAAAGAAAAACTATGTGTAGTAATTAGATACAGTGTAAACCTAATAAATTGGTTGTGACTTTTCTACTGATCAAAAGGCACTAGAAGGGTTGAACTTTTAGAACTTTTCCCAGTAATTACCACACATTCAGGCAGCCCAAGATAATAAAGCAACAATCTACGATCATGGTGTTATTCAATCAGTCAAGAATAACTATAACCCAACACACTACAAAAAAAAGTTGTTTATTATTCTGTCAGCCATAGAAGCTGTGTTTTTCAAGTTGGAGAGACTTCAGAGAACAATAAGAGAAATGAACATATAAAAGAGAGGAATAGAGAAAGAGATTGCTATGCAGCCAGAATATCACCGTAGCACTGCTGAAGATTGTGTCAAAAGCCAAAATGTAATTCTTTTGCTGCCATCCTGAAGAATTCCAATTACAGGATCAGATTTAAATACAGTCTGCTGAGTCTATTGCCAAGAACATATCTTCCACATTGGAGAAGTCAATGACGAATTTAATACTATTGTAATATGTGCTGTAATCACTGCTCCCCCACCCCTCTGCCTTACACTGTATGCAAAGAAACGGATCGTTTCACAGTTGATCAAATTAGGAAACAATTCTCCTCTGCGTGGAGAAAGGGGGGAGAATTTCACCTCCTCCCACTGAGATGTAAAAGCAAAGAGGGTCGGTTTTCGCAAGGTCTGGCCTGCATTTTATTTCTGGACTTTCAAGGCTCCAGTCAGATGGTGATAAGAGCTGGCTGCGCCACAACAGCATTTTCATGACCTAGAAATTACCTTGGGTTTTTAAGAGCTGGAATTGCCTCCTTGGGAAGGGATTCAGAAGAGGATGCCTGCCTACAAGAGACACCCAGGCAGGGTTTTTTTTATCAACTCTTTAGGCTTCTGGTGTCTCGTGGTATCATATGTGAACAATCAAATCAGTTCTGATTTGAACGCTGTCACTTGGATTAGGGCTTATCTATCGCAGGGTAGCACTGAGTTAGCAGGCTGCGGAGATGAATAGAAGTTCTGATTGCCGAACTGACAGCCTTGAAGATGAGTAGTGTTATTTTATCACATCCTTCTTTGCAGCATGTGCCACTGGGTTTTCGGCTGTCATCTTTTTGAAAATTATCCAGCTTCGGAGTTAAGCCACAGTGCGTGGATCCACGGCGCACAGCCCAGGAGCCTCTCTCTCTGCTGCAATCAGGACATTTCCTTCTTCTTCTTTTTCTTCTTCTTCTTTTTTTCTAAAAAATGTGGTTAGCTGCAGATTAATTGAACTCCAGGAAAGCGATCATCTTTTCTCGGTACATAATGCAAAGCTATTAACCCGGTGTGCTAAAACTGGGACTTCATTTCTTTAACTCAACCCCTTTCACCTGTTTGGCAAGCTTGACACTGGCATTTTTAGAGACCCACGGAGAACATTAGAGGATGATTTAAATTTGCCTCATTAGCAGAATAATCCTCCGTATGAGGAAGTAGCTATTGTGTTGCTTGGGAGGGGGAGCAAGGCAGAAATGAATTCCACACAAAAGCTGCTTATAAAATAACAGATCTGCTGTAGAGGAGGGTTGCTAATTTTTATACTACTGGTTCGGGCGCACTCCCGCACACGTGCAACGCTTCTGCGCATGCGCAGAAGCATCCGGGAGGGTGGATGGAGCCTCCTGCCACCACTACTACCGGTTCACCTGATTCACGTCAAGCTGGCAGCAACCCACCTCTGGTCTGCTGCAAACTCTCTTTGCTCTTGCGTGTTCTTTTCATAACTACTTTCACTCTTATCCTGGCTCTGTTTTAAAATTTCTGGATAGTAGACATCTGTCCTGATCTAGGATGCAGCATGGATTTGTAGGAACTGCTTTTTGATATCAGGGCCTCATGACACCAGATAGAAAGGTCTTGTTCCTTGTGGCATGTTGCTAGAAGAAGGAATTGCGGCTCACCAATCTCCTCTACCTGAGCACCAGTGGTGGGATTCAATTTTTTTAAATACCAGATCTGTGGGTGTGACTTGGCGGGCATGGCATGGCTTGGTGGGTGTGGCAGGGGAAGGATACTGTAAAATCTCCTTTCCCACCCCACTCCAGTGGAAGGATACTGCAAAATCCCAATTTCCTCCCAATCAGCTGCGACTCAGGAGGCAGAGAATAGAGCGGGGTGGGGCCAGTCAGAGGTGGTATTTACCAGTTCTCTGAACTACTCAAAATTTCTGCTACCAGTTCTCCAGAACCTGCTGAATACCACCTCTGCCGAGCACCACACCTTTTTGTCTGGGGCTCTCGAGAGTTGTAGTTCAAGGGTGTCTTTAAGGATAAAGTTTGTCTAGAATTAGAACTGGATAAGCTACTATTATGGATGAGAAACAGTGGCGCAGTGGTTAGAGTGCAGTACCTCAGCTACTTCTGCTGACTGCTGGCCGCCTGCAATTTGGCAGTTCGAATCTCACCAGGCTCAAGGTTGACTCAGCCATCCTTCCAAGGTTGGTAAAATGAAGACCCAGTTTGTTTGTAGCAATAAGCTGACTCTGTAAACAACTTTGAGAGGGCTGTAAAGCACTGTGAAGCAGTATGTGCTAGTCGTTCCTGACTCTAGGGGGCGGTTCTCATCTCCATTTCAAAGCCAAAAAAACAGCGCTGTCTGAAGATGTCTCCATGGGCATGTGACCAGCATGACTAAACACCAAAGGCGCACAGAACACTGCTACCTTCCCCCCAAAGGTGGTTCCTATTTTTCTACTTTCATTTTACATGCTTTCGAACTGCTAGGTTGGCAGAAGCTGGGACAAGTAATGGGAGCTCACTCCGTTATGCGGCAGTAGGGTTTCGAGCCACCGAACTGCTGACCTTTCTGATCAACAAGCTCAACCACTGAGCTACTGCGTCCCTAACCATGAAGCAGTAGATAAGTCTAATTGCTATTGTTATTCCTACTATCAGTGATAGGGATTATCTTTCAGGGCAACCAACCAGAACCACTTGTGGATAGGTCCCACCAGATATTTTATTGCTGATAACCTATATTACAAGAATCTTGCCAGATTGTCTGCCTTACCTTGGGAATGGCAGATATAGATAAAGGCTTTGATCTCAGATGTTTCCTCTCTTGAATGGACTCTAAGATGGAATGTGTACTCCCCTGGCTTGGACCCTTTCCTCTTTATCTAGTGGTTCCGCCATAGATTCTGACAGGCAGATTTCTGAAAAACAGGCATATTTGGATCTGGATCTTACTGAATGTGGGGTCCTGAATGTAGGCTAGATTGGGAAGGTGAAAAACAACTTCCAGATAGAACTGGGGTCTCCAACCTTGGCAACTTCAAGTCTGGAGGACTCCAACACCCAGAATTCCCCAGCCAGGTGGCTGGGGAATTCTGGGAGTTGAAGTCTTCCAGGCTTAAAGTTGCCAAGGTTGGAGACCCCTGAGATAGAAGGCATGACAAACTATTTCTATACCACTACCAAAGGACTACCTTGGTAATCATTATTACCAATATGATTTCATGTCCTCATGGGAATGATCTCTATTAGACCTATCCTCAATGCCACCAACACCACTCAAACCTGTTATCTCATTGTCATTCCCTTTTGCCACATTCCATTCTGGCAAAGATACTGTTATAATTTGCAATGGAAAGTAGAGAAGAAAAACGTGACTGTAGACCACAGCATCCTATTCCTGAGTTTGGAAATGAAGGCACCATTCATTCCTCTTCAGCAGAAGTATTCCAGATTGTAACACCGTGAGATTTCCATTCCACTCCAGACAATTTAAGTTCTAGAAAAGCATAAAGTTATTGAAAGTGAGGATGGCAAGGGTAGTAGGCAATCCTGTAGTTGTCCTGTAAATTTGGAGATGCCTTTAATGCAATGATGATAGACTATTTGTCTCGTCACTCTAACTGTTCTGAACATATATGTAGTCCTCAACCTATGACCACAACTGAGCCCAACATTTCTGTTGCTCAGCAAGACAATTGTTAAGGGAGTCTTCCCCCATTCACAACCTCTCTTGCCACAGTTGTTAAGTAAATTACTGCAATTGATAAGTTTGTAACATGGTGGTTAAATGAATCTCCATTGACTTTGTCAGAAGGTTGCAAAAAGGGACCCCATCACCCTGGGACACTGCAACCAGGGGTGAAATTCAGCAGGTTCTGGAGAACCAGTAGTAGAAATTTTGAGTAGTTCGGAGAACCTGCAAATACCACCTCTGGCTGGCCCCAAAGTGGGTTGGGAATAGAGATTTTGCAATATCCTTCCCCCAGGAGTGGGGAGGGAATGGGGTTTTTGCAATATCCTTCCCCTGCCATGCCCACTAAGCCACACCCACAGAATTGGTAGTAAAAAAATTTGAATTTCACCCCTGAGTGCAACTGTATGTTTTCCTTCTTCTGGTGGAATTTGTACTGTTGATTACTTGGATCTTGATATGGTTGAGGATTAGAATTGAGCAATAACTACTATATTGGTCAGTTTTGGCTAGAGTGGGTACATTCATTTCCTTCTGGGTATTAAGTCCTGGGTCCTGATCTCAATATCCAGTTTGGCTTGGAGAGGCCTTGAAGACACAAGGTGTTTTCATTGCATAACTCTTGTCCAGCACTTTCCATAGCATTTCTCAAGTCTTACATAAACTCCTTTTAAAAGAACTCTAGATCTTCTAACACAGGGCTTCACTTGTTTTTTTCCAACACTGGTTTAATGCTATCTTGAAAGAATTCTCTTGCAACTCTGCCCTTCTAACTTTTACCATCAGCGTGTGGAAATTCTGTCACCATTGACTGAATTACAGATCACATGTTGCTGCTGACAAGGGGCTTCATGTGGCTGTATTGCTTATGGGTTTTGCTACTTTAATTATTTCTGAGGACTTGCACGTGAGTGCTACCACTGTCACCGTGACCAACTGATGTTCATGGGACCAGCACCAGGCACCTGCGGTTGCCATGACTGTTTCTGCAAACCATGGTTACTTAAGTCGTCCTTTCAACCTAGCACTAAACTCATGTTCGAAAATAGCCTGACTGACAGATCACAGTGCAGAAAAAAAGGTTATATAAGGCAGGAACACTGGACGCACTTTCTCCTATGTAGTCGGCACTGACCCAGCACTTGCCACTTATAAGCTGGGCAACTAGATAGCTGACTAACCATCTGTCCCACCTCACATTAGGGGCAGTGACTGGTGGTTGTTTTTCGTCTCATCAAGTGATGCTTATGCGTAGCTAAACAAAGGCAAGAACATTTCCTAACCCTTTTCCTTAGGTTGGTTCACAAGAAATAAATAAGGGCAGCATCATTTGCTGGCCTCGTTATTATGATCGAATAGGGATTAAAATAAGAGCTGGGGTGGCACAGGAGTGGTTAGAAGGCAATGTTGCAGGTTGATCTGCTCACTGCCATGAGTTCAATCCTGACTGGCTCAAGGTTGACTCAGCCTTCTATCCTTCTGAGGCTGATAAAATGTGGACCCAGATTGTTTAGGGAAACATGGTGACTCTGTAAACCATTTAGAGAGGGCTGTAAAGCACTATCAAGCAGTATAGATGTTTAGGTACTATTGCTATTAGCAATGAGATTTACACACTTTACATTAATGTACCGGTAGGTTTTTTTCTGGCCCAAGGACCGGTGGCTAGCATTTTTACCCAGCCTTCAGAAACAATCCACTATCTTAATGATATAACCACTCCACCAAACAGGTTTTGTTTTGTCATACATTTCTGCCATAAATGTTTCATACACCCTCTTTTCATTCAAAGAGGGAGCCTCTTTGAAAGACATAAACACTATTAAGTCCACACTTTCAAACTTTCTCACTATATGGGTGAGGAACGTACCACAGTCTCCCTGCTTAAACAGAGAAGCTTCTTTTGGAGGGGGGAGGTTGTAAGTTTTCATGCTGGAGAACCTGCTTGTTTTTTAAAAAAAATCGTCCAAAGATCTAATCAAGACACAAAACAACAACGCAAAACAATGACCATCATGAGTGTAAGTGTCTGGGTAGTGTGTGTGTGTGTGTGCCCGTGCGCACAGGGGGCGGGACTTCTGCCCTTATTACTATATCAGTATTTCTTAACTTTAGCAGCTTCAAATTTCTCAACTTTGGCAAATTTCAAAATTCCTCCGCCAACATGCTGGCTGGAGAATTTGGGGAGTTGAAGTCCACATAGCTTAAAGTTGCCAAGGTTGAGAAATATTTCATTGTGCTTTATCAAATTGTTATGGAGTCCCTTGGTCAAAGTAAAGTTAATTGTGGGTTTCCTCAGTTTCTCATAAAACCTTATCATGTTTGTGAAACTCTGTCGTAACTTCTCCAGTTTCATACTTCTACATAATAAAAATGACTATACACATTGAGTTTCATCACAGGCATCTAGAGAATTTTCATGAAAGCATCCTTGTGTTGCAAGCTCCATTCCTTTTTATGCATGCATCATCAAAGTGCATGTTCCAAAAAGGTGTGGCTTGTATCAAAAGTGAATGGCATTGTTTTCTGAGACTGACCTATTTGATCTGATCTTCACATGCTGTGACCTCCATTCTCTGTCAATTTCTCTATAAAGAGATTTTGTGAACAATATTTTGGATAAACTATTGGTGTTCTAGTTGCATTCCTATATATGTATGTATATGTTTGTTTGTTTGCTTGCTTGCTTGAAGAAAGTTCTTGAAAACCAAGTTACAGGAGATAGTAGCTATTAACAAACAAACAAAACTTTTATGGCAGTGTTTTTCGAACTTAAGAACATTTAAGATATGTGAATTTCAAATCCTGAGAGTTAAAATCCACATATCTTAAAGTTATCAGATTGGGGAAAAACACTGATTAATAGATATGCAGTCTTCATTTTGCTACTGCCCAAGAAAGAAGCAAAAATCACAGTCCTAATCTTCATATATGGAGGCTGATCCAAAGATTTTCTTCTTCCATTGGTCTATGGAGATTCTCATTCATCCAACTCAAGGCTGCCCCAAAGGTGCCTTTTCAAAAAAGCAACTAGACTTTGCTTTTACTTGAAGATGTTTTGCTTCTCATCCAAGAAGCTTCTTCAAGTTCAGGTTTACTTTACTGATTATCCCTTGGGCCACATCAAGAGTTCAGTTCTTACATATGAACTTCCTCAAGTCTTGAGATCTTCAACAGAGATTATGCTGTGAGTCAGGGTAACACCAAGCACAGATTCTGTTTCAAAAGGCATTCTTATGTCCCTACCCTTTAAGGTGCAAGTTGAAATAGATTTTGTTTACCTGCGTTTGGAGATAGAATGCAAAATCTTCCAGGGTTTATTTTTACATTATTTATTTGACATTGTCCTTTTGTCAATTCCATTTTACTGTTTCAATATATTAGTTGGCGACTCAGTAACCAACAAGTAAGTAATAATGTGAGCAACTATAAACCTGCCTGGGGCTCATTATCTAAATTTCAGTGCAGTCTTGAAGTCGTTCAGATTTTTCATGCAAATGTCACTGATTATACAAAGGTAATGTGTAAAGTCGATAATAATTGGCCAGCATAGCTTCTGGGGTCAATGGGGCATGCATTTTATCTCAATTCTGTATCATACATTAAATATATGTTTGCGGTCTTATGCTAAAGGATGCACCAATTCATACATAAATATGAATTACTTGGAGTCTTTTTTTGTTTGTCTGCTCAAAAATACACTACTCATGTGTCCCAAAATTAAATTCAACACAGGTTAGAGGTTAAGGAAGATTTTTTTTCCCTCTCCACCCCTTTTGCCAGTCAACCATAGAGCTTCATATCAAATTTGCACAGTCTACCGAAAAATTCAGCCATGCCGTTACTTCCACCTCACAAGATATAAATGCCCAGAGGCTAATGACTCCATCTGTCTTGATTTCATCTTTTGTAGATAGCAATTAAATTTCTCTCATAGGAAAAGAGGTTATTTCAGTCTCCCCACCCCACCCCCACCCCTTATTTTATTTGAAATAGGTCTCACAGATGCATCTGTGACGGTGGATCAAATGTCATGATATTTCCCACTGAAAAAGGGCAGAGCAGCCCAGGATCTCAAAATGGCACTGAAATGCAAGCAAATCTTTTTGGGGTGGGGGGAGGGGGGAGATACAAAGGCAATTAATCTTTTTCTGCTAACTCATTTGATATATTCTGTTTTAAAATTGGAAGTCATAAACACTTCTGGGGGGGGGGAATAAATTATATGGCGAAAACAATGGTGCATTATTTTCTTTGGTCTTTTTCATAAGGCTGTGTTGAAATGCTAGCCATCATCCTGGGAGTCAGCAGAAAACTATACTATAAGAATGATATACTGGTAACAAACTTTTGGGACAATAGATGAATGCTCTTCCAGCACTAATCCTTTTGGACACGATTTTAGGGCTTTTTAAGAAGCTGAGCAGAGTTTAGAACTTTTCTAGAAGAATGAAAAACCTGCCATGTTCAAAAGGAACTGAAGAGCAGGCTAGAGTGTCAGGGAATTGCGGAGCTGGTGTTCAAATGAAGTCAGAGATTCTGACACGAACTTGTAGTTTCATATAAATAAATATATTTAACATCTGTATTTGCAGCAGAGAAGATAGTCAGGAACACACAATCATCATGAGACAAATCACAGAGCATACAGAACATACAGAAGGAAAAAGTGGGGGTGGAACTCTCCCGTTACATCCATAGCAACCAATCATAGCTTAGATTGCCTCCTGCAGGTGCCAGCACTCACCAACCAATAAACTACAACTGTTCTGGCCCATTATAGACACTCTACTACTCCAGCCACTAAATTTAAATATCCTAACATACTGCTTTTCCAGAAGGGCACTAAAGCTGTATTCAAAAAGTAGCCCAAGGAACAAGACACACACAAGAAAGTATGCATCCCAAAATAAACAAGAAAAATCTAGCTGCTTCTCTTTACTTTCTTTCTTTCTTTCTTTCTTTCTTTCTTTCTTTCTTTCTTTCTTTCTTTCTTTCTTTCTTTCTTTTTATCTATCTATCATCTATCAATCATCTATCAATTTTTTGGCCACCCATCTTACTACAGCAGTGCTTCTCAAATAGTGGGGCGGGCCCCCCAGGGGGGGCGCGAGGCTCCGTAAAGGGGGGCTCAGCTCAAATTATTTTATATATTTTTGTTTTGCAGGTTAAAGGTTTTTTTAATATTGTGTTCCTTTAAATCCTGTGCTCCTTTAAATCTTTTCTGCTACAGTTAATAAAGCTATTCTTTGTTGTAAATTGATCCACATTTCTTTCTTTTTTTATTCTCTTATACGTTAATGTTAGATATTAACATATATCGTGGCAAGTCTCCTCTCTGATCCGCTGCTACCGTGGGAAACAGGTATCGTTCTGATTGGTCGAGAGGCATACCCGATTCCTATAAAAGGGGAACCCTCTGGCCACAGAGTAAGCTGGATCACTACTACTACTAATAAAGAGCTGTTAAGTCACTTCGTGTCCACAGTCTGTTCTCTCGTTGCCCAGATCTAACATTGGCGACGAAGGTGGGATCGAGAGACAGATAGGACGAAGATCGCTACTTCAGAATCTCCGGCTTTGATCCAGCCCAGGAATTCGGCAGGAATTCCGGCAGCCATCTCAGGACACCGCAGCGCGGCAAATTCAAACGAGGAAAATGGCGATGCACACTCCCCCCGCTCCATTCGACCCAGCGAATGACGAATGGGAGGCATTCATGATTCGGTTCGAGTGTTTTCTTGAAGCGAACGAATACACGGGGATAACCGACGCACGAAAGAAAAACATATTCCTCGGCTACTGTGGAAAAGAAGTCTTCAATACGGCCAGAGACCTCACCGCACCTACTCCGATACAAGCGGTATCATGGGCGGCATTGCAACAGACTCTACAGACTCATTAGGCGCCAAAACCTTCCCACCACGTTTGCCGCCAGGAATTCAACACGAGGAACCAGAAGGCGGGAGAATCAATCAATCAATACGTTGCAGCCCTACGTAAGGCATCAACTAACTGCGAGTTCAGGGATCTGGACGAGCATATCCTGGCACAATTTGTTTGTGGGTTAAGAGACATTTCGCTACAAAAAAGGCTGTTGGCAAATCCAAATTTAACCCTACAAATAGCACTAAACGAAGCAAGGGCATCCGAGTCAGCGGAAAGATCATCGGAAAGCATACAACGCGGGTTCAACACAAGCCAACCAGCACCCAGACAAACCAGAGTCCACTACGAGGACACCAACCCCGACTAAGAGGATCCTGAGTTCGAGGACAGTCACCTGATGCGGAGCAGTCACATGAGGCCTGGGGGGAGACCCGGATTCCGTTTGCCGCCCTGCGCAAGCTGCGGAGGGAATCACCCCCGGTCTACCTGTCGGTTCAGGAACGTTGTTTGTTCACACTGCAACAAACTTGGGCACATCGCACGAGTGTGCCGGAGCGGAGTCCCTGCCTCACGGCAGCCACCTACGTACCGCTAACAGAAGCCCAACCCAGGGGCTTGGCGAAACCAAAAAGGGAGCCCAGAGAGAAATCCACAAGTGTTTACCCAGAGAGAAAATCCCCAAAGAGCTGAGCGAACGTATTCCCAGAGAGATTACACACCAAGAGCTGAGAGAGCGTTCTATCAAGACGCTCAACGAGAGTATTTTCAGGATACAGATGCTGAGATAGAGTTGACCCAGAGAGAGGAGTTGCGAACGTATCTCACAACAATAAGTCAGGTCCGCACCAAGCGGCCTAAAAAGCTGAAAGTCACAGTCCTCTTGGAGGGCTCACCTTGCGAGCTGGAAGTTGACACAGGATCGTCCCTGACGATTATTTCATGGGCATCCATGAAACAGGCTATCCCTAGCCTCAAAAAGAGCCAACTAGGCGCTCCAGACATCCTGCTACGAGACTACCAGGGGAACCGAGTCCCCATCGTTGGCCAAGGCACGTTCCAGATCCGTTTCAAGGACATCGTAGCCCAGCTGCCCGTGACCATCGCCAGCGCACCGTTACAAAACCTCCTAGGACTGGATTGGTTCGAATCCTTGGGGCTAGAAGTCACCGGAATCAACGCCATGGAGAACAGCAGCACTGAGCAGATTTTTAAGGAGTTCGAGGATGTGTTCAGCCCCGGTCTTGGTAAGTATGTGGGTAAACCAATCTCATTCAATTTAGACCCCAAAGTGGCACCAATCCGACTTAAACCGAGACGAGTGCCTTTTGCACTCTGCCCAAAAATAGATAAGGAGATAGATAAGTTAGTGGAGCAAGGAATCCTTGAGCCGGTGGATCACGCGCGCTGGGAAACTCCCATTGTGACCCCAGTCAAGCCAGACGGATCAGTCCGCATCTGCGCGGACTATAAATGCACAATTAATGTCGCGCTACAACAAAGCGCATATCCTGTGCCAGTAGTACAACACCTATTGCATTCGTTGGGGCCAGGAAAGATATTTGCTAAGTTAGACATGGCACAAGCTTACCAGCAGTTGCCCGTGGATAGCGCCACAGCGGAGGCCCAAACTATAGTGACGCATAGAGGAGCATTCAAATGCAACCGGCTACAATTCGGTGTGAGTATTGCTCCAGGTCTGTTCCAGAGCGTCATGGAACGGCTTTTGCAAGGGATACCGGGAGTTGTCCCCTATTTCAACGACATCTTGGTGTCCGCTGCAAACAAGGAGCAACTATTAAAAAGAGTCAGAACTGTTTTGGCCAGAATCAGAGAAAAGGGCCTCCGCCTAAAAAAGGAGAAATGCCAAATTAACGTGCCTAGCGTAGAATTCCTGGGATATAGAATCGATGGTCAGGGAATACACCCCACTTCAAAGAAAATAAAGGCGATCCAGGACGCCCCCACACCACGAAATCAGACTGAGTTGCAGGCCTTCCTCAGACTACTTAACTTCTACAGCGCTTTTCTGAGACAGAAAGCGACCGTTGCTGAGCCATTACATCGACTACTCCAGAGGAACGCAACATGGAGATGGGGACGATCCGAAGCAGCAGCTGTCGCCGCAGTAAAGCGCCTGCTCACCACTGACTCACTGTTAGTCCAATACAGCCAGACGCTACCGCTGGTATTGACCTGCGACGCATCACCTTTTGGAGTCGGTGCAGTCCTCAGCCACAGGATGCCAAACGGGAACGAAGCACCCATCGCGTTCTACTCCAGGACTCTTTCATCGGCCGAGAGGAATTACAGCCAGATGGACAGGGAAGCGTTAGCTGCTGTAGCTGGAGTAATACGTTTCCACGAATACCTCTACGCCCGCGATTTTGAACTGATTACAGATCACAAACCGCTGTTGGGACTTTTGGCAGGAAACCGCCCCACTCCAGTCTCCCTTTCTCCACGCATGACCAGGTGGACTGTTTTCCTGGCTGCGTACTCTTACAAGTTGATTCATCGACCGGGCTACACTCTAGGACATGCAGACACACTCAGCCGTTGCCCACTACCGGACCTTTTGCCAGACCCCACTCCCGAAGTACCGGTGCTGCTCATTGACTGTTTGGACTCAGGAACGGTTTCTTCCTGCGATGTTGCAAGGTTTTCTTCTAAAGACAATATAATAAAGCAAGTTCAAACTTGGGTTTGGAGGGGGTGGCCGAAGGGAAACGTGGGCCCAGAATTCAAAATGTTTTGGTCAAAACGTGATGAACTCTCAGTGTTACAAGGTTGTTTATTGTGGGGGGATCGAGTTGTTATTCCTTATGCGTTACGTAGAAATGTGCTAGATGCATTACATGTTGGTCATCCGGGGATCGTTAGGATGAAGGCGTTAGCAATAAGTTACGTTTGGTGGCCAAACATGGACAAAGAGATAGAGGAATGGGTGGCCATTTGCGATCCATGCCAGGAATCGAGGCCTGCACCCCCGGAAGCGCCCGCCACAGAATGGGAAAAGCCTAAAGCACCCTGGTCGAGAATACACATCGACTTCGCAGGGCCAGTTCAAGGTCAGACCTTCCTCATAGTTGTGGATGCATACTCCAAATGGCTAGAAGTAGTCCTAATGACTTCAACCACGGCAGAGGCAGTCATTAAGGTTCTACGGCGACTTTTCGCCACTCATGGCTTGCCCGACCTCCTGGTCTCCGACAACGGGCCCCAGTTCACGGCCATGCAATTCGAAACGTATTTAGCAGGTCAGGGGATTCGGCATGCCCTCGTCACGCCATTCCATCTGGCATCAAACGGACAAGCGGAGAGAATGGTGCGATCCGCAAAAGAGGCCCTCGCTAGGATGGGTCCAGGTGATTGGCAAACACGCATTGACCATTACCTATTGATTCAACACATTACCCCCAGCCCTACGACGGGTAGGAGCCCCGCTGAACTACTCATGGGCCACCGTCTACTGTCTCACCTGGACCGTCTTCACCCGAATTACTCTGCCACTGCACCCCCAGACTCCACAAGCAAAATTCGGAGTTTTAGCATAGGGGATTCAGTATACGCCCACAATTATGCAGGGGGAACATTGTGGATGCCGGCAAAGGTCATTGGCATCATGGGTCCACGATCATATCTGCTAGAACTGGAAGACAGGCGAAACTGGAAAAGGCACATCGATCAACTACGGGGCCGCCTGGCGCACTCAGACCTTCGAACCGAGAACGAGAACTACCTGCCAATACAGAATCAACCACCAGAGACCCCCAACACAGAGAACTACGACACCTGCGAGCCCAGGACAGAACAAGAGGAACAACACCAACACAACGAAAACCAGCAGATCCCCGAACGCCAAAGTAACGAAAGCCTACAGACTCCCGAACGCGAAACAGAGAAAGCAACCAATCCTGCAACTACTTCCGATCAACCCGAACTGCGACGTTCCACCCGAGTGAGACAAACCCCAACATACCTAAAAGACTATGTTACCAACCGCAACGTTCCGTCTAAGAGTGGAGGGGTGTTAGATATTAACATATATCGTGGCAAGTCTCCTCTCTGGTCCGCTGCTACCGCGGGAAACAGGTATCGTTCTGATTGGTCGAGAGGCATACCCGATTCCTATAAAAGGGGAACCCTCTGGCCACAGAGTAAGCTGGATCACTACTACTACTAATAAAGAGCTGTTAAGTCACTTCGTGTCCGCAGTCTGTTCTCTCGTTGCCCAGATCTAACAGTTAATAAGGATACAGTGTTATGCAGAGGTGTACTTATAACAATTTTATAGACAAATGATACTATTTACAGTCGCGCGGGGCGCGCGAAATGTTTTCTTCTTCTTCCTAGGGCATGACAGAAAATAATTGAGAAGCACTGTACTACAGGGTAACACAGGATAATTTACACACACTTCATGACAATGACCTCTCCCATCACTACACTGACTGTTTGGAGAACAGCTAAGTATCTCAGGAATGGTAATGGTATGTGAAAATAACCTTGGGAGACAGGAAGAAGAGCTGCAGACTGGACAACTGGCATGTAAAAGATACCTCAGACAACAGAAGAGAGGAAACGTGGGACCCTCCCTAATTTTCTGGAAAAGAAAACAAAAACAGAACCAGTCTGATGAAGTGGTTAAGATTAGAAACCCAGTTTCTAAGGCTAGAAAATAGAAGACTGTGTGTTCTAGTTCTGCTTCAGGCATGAAGGCTAGTTGGATGACTTTGGGCCAATCTCTCTTTCTCTCTCTTTTACTCGGTCTCTCTAGCTTTCTCCTCTAAAAAGGAAGCAATGGCAAATCATTTCTGATATCTTGCCAAGAAAACTGCAGGGACATGACCAGATGGTCACCAGGAGGCAAACATGACTTGAAAGCACCAAAAATCCAAAAAAGTGATGAAATACTTTCAGTCTTGCAAGATTGACGTTAGCCCATCAATGTAACCTACACAAGAAGCAAAAATATGTCTATCACACCATTACAGGAGACCCCAGGCTGTTTTGCTCCTAAAACCAAAGTGGCCTTGAAGAATAGTCCTCCGGAACCAGAGTGGAAAGGGAAACGTACAGTGTCCAGTGGGACATGGGATAGTTCCAGTCCCTAGAAGTTGCTTTACTGCATCAGTCACAGAATGAAAAGTGAAACATTCTGGATTGTACCTTTGGCAAAATTGGAAGACTTATTGCAACTGAAATATGCATTCAGTGTGGGTTAAAGAGCAGAGGTCATTTAGACAGGGCACAAAAACTATTGTTGAAATCTATGGAGATTCTCAGTCATCCAGTTCATGGTTGTCCCAAAGGTGCTTTTCAAGAGGCAACTGGACTTTCTGGTTTTTTTTTCTTTGAAGATGTTTCACTTCTCATTCAAGAAGCTTCTTCAGCTCTGAAGAAGAACTCAGAGATGAAGAAGCTTCTTGGATGAGAAATGAAATGTCCAGTTGCCTATTGTTGAAGTATGTTTAAGTTGCTAAGTACTTAGGTGAGGAAAGTTTGAAATCTGTTGTTGAATAAGGTGGAATTATATTAGGGGTAAGGCGATACAGTGAAGAATGTTTACCAATGAAAAGAATCCCTCATTTGCAGAAAATTAAAATGTACCTAAATTGGGAGCTCAAACTGATCATTGATAACTACACTCTATAATATGGTTATATTATTAAACATTCTAGGAAATAAGTGCTGCTAAATGCAAATACTCTTCTGAATGTGTTCTTAGAATATTTTTTTAAAGGATACATTTTTATTCACAGGGAGTTCAAGCGACATACCTCCCTGGCAATTTTAAACTGTAAATTTAAATCTTTTGGGTATTTTATTGTTTTAATTGTTGTAATTTTACTGTTATTTATCTTAATTTCGTGGCTTTTATTTCTATTTGAATTGTTAAATGTTGATGTATTTACCTCCTCCATGCCACACGCCTATTTATTTGATTGTACGTCGTCCCGAGTCCCTTCGTGGAGAGGGCGCGACTGATAAATTGGATAAATAAAATAAATAAATAAATAAATACAAAACAATCCCTTTATCATTTTTCCATACCACAATTACCCTGTCAGGTATGCTGCTTTGTAAGAGTGTGATCGGCTCAAAGTCACCTAATGAAATTCCTTGACTAATGTTTCAGCCCAGCATCTACAATACAATTCAATACAATAGAGTTGGAAGGGACCTTGGAGGTCTTCTAGTCCAACCCCCTGCCTAGGCAGGAAACCCTATACTGTTTCAGACAAATGGCTATCCAGCATTTGTACTATAATATCAGGAGCCCATAGGCATCACTCAGCTCTAAAACCGATTGTATGGGAGATTTCATATAGTCAGTTATACCTGCCGACCAAATGTGTTGGGAAGGGAATAGTAGGAGATTAAGAAAACAACAGGATCCACGGGGATTTCAGAACTATAATGTATCTCAGCAACTGTTCATAACCCCTAGATTTATAGAAGATAATTGATTCCCTTTTTTTTAAAAAAAGGAAAATACCCACACAAAACAAAAATAAAAACATGTTTTCTTGGTAACAGATTTCTGAATAATTAATTTAGGACATTGGTCTGATGAACTATTTCCAACGTTAATTTGTATCAATTGTGTTTAAAATTATTATTTGGTACATTCTATCTTGAGGATTATGTGGTTATAACAAACATGGAAGCCCTGTGTGTATATGTAGTGTGTGTGTGTGTGTATGTATATGTATATGTATATATGTATATATGTATATATGTATATATGTATATATGTATATATGTATATATGCCTAAGCTATAAATTCTAGAAAATATTACAGCAGAAACTATGTTGACCTTTAACTATAGGATTGCAAGTAGTAATCCTATAATAACTATTCTTTTATTTTTGCTCTCCTTTTCCACCCAGGCAGAAAAAGGGAAATTATGGCCTTTAGCAATCTTTTAAATTGAAGGGATAAGGATGCTGAACATTCATTCCCTGTTAGATATAACCACATTGTATTATTTATACCTTGCTATCATCTGTTACAAAGCAGATGATCCTAGGGTGGATATCTTTTGAAATAAAATATTGGACATTTGTCCAATGTATAAAATGTATAAAAAAGGATAATAAGGCTTTAATACCAGAGATTTCCGTACTCTGATAGTGTCCAGATCAGGGGTGGGTTCCTGCCAGTTCTACCCTCTTCTATAGAAGAGGTGCTACAAATCTACAGTGCCATTTAGAAACGGTTCCAGCTCCCTTCCCCCGCCCGTCCCCACATCATCAGATGAAGAGCGAGAGGAGGAATTCTGGGAGTTGAAGTCCACAAGTCTTAAAGCTGTCAAGTTTGAACACCCCTGGGTTTTTTTTCTAAAGGGTTAAGGGTGCAAGGGTCTTGTAACTTGAGAGCTTTAAGACTTGCACACTTCAATGCCAGAGTTCCTGAGCCAACATGACTGGAGGAGGAATTCTGGGAGTTGAAGTCCACAAGTCTTAAAGCTGTCAAGTTTGAACACCCCTGGGTTTTTTTAATAAAGGGTTAAGGGTGCAAGGGTCTTGTAACTTGACAGCTTTAAGGCTTTGAAGCGTGTGTCAAATGCCAGAGTTTCTGAGCCAACATTTTGGTTGCTAAGCAAGAGCATTGTTAAGTGAGTTTCACCACATTTTACAAGTTGGCCATGCCCACCCAGTCACATGACAGCCAAGCCACTCCCACCCGGTCACACAAAGCAAGCCACACTAAAAATTTTGAAACCCACCATTGGTCCAGATATATTACTCAACTAGTTGTCAGGCACAAATGACCAAGTCCACATGTGAAGGCTCAATTAAACTGACTTATTGCTAAAATGCCTATGCATAGGAATCTTCTGAACTAAAGATTAATGCCTCCTTGGAATCAGATAAGTGTCCACAGAATTCAAAGAGGGAGGAACTTGGTCCACTTGTGACTATGTAGGGATTCTAGACTGATACCTCTTTTAATTCTGCCCCAAAGTTCTACCACTCTTCCTACATCAAAATGGCATTTGGTTATGGGAGTCATACTCTCACAACATCTGAAGAACAAATTCAGATTAGAGAAGGCTGTACTAGAAATTCCCATTGAACACAGGCATATCCACAAGCATGTCTGTATGTTCGTGAAGAAGCCATATGTAGAGATTCCTGCTAAGTTTGATATGCGCAGCAAAAGGCTGTGGGGGATTTCTCACACTGTAGATTCCTTGTTCTGTGTCTCATCTGTTAAGACACTTTTGGGGTTTATATATCATTGCCAAAACCAGATAAGTTGATTAATTAAATGATGATTAAATAAATCATGGCTTACTTCAGGCATATACCTGTTGAGCCAAATTTGGATCACCCTCTTTGAGTATTTCACTGGGTCTGTGCTCCCAAAAGGAAAGGTGGATCCCAATCAAAAATGTTATTTCATTTCATTTGCCTTTAAATGTAATTAAATAGAATTAATACAATTACTCCACAATCTTTTATATAATCACTTTTCTGTCACATCTTTAAAATGATAAGAAGCTAATATACCGGCTTATGGCTTAAAATTGGTGAATCCAGCCAAGTGTGATAATTCAACAAACTGTTATTAGCCCAGTGTGTGAATTCATCCCTATTATGGCACTGGTATCTGAAGAAAAATTCACTTGCTCAATTTGTTACTGCCTTTGAATTTCTCTGTTTCTAGGTTTCTACCAAGAAAAGCTTCGAAACTTGCAAGGAAGCACAAGTTTGCTTCTCTTCCGTTTGTGTATGGAAGTACATCTGAATGCTCTACTGGGCAATTTATAAGAGGTGCATTATCCCATCAGCTGAAGCCTAGCAAGAGCTGGCTTATTTCTGGGCTTGCAGCTGTTGAATAGGAGGAGCAGAGGTGGTAACACTTTCCTTGTGTTTCCTCCTCCTCTTTCTCTTATAGCATGTAAAGAGGTGATTAACCAGATGTTGTCCTCCCTGTAAGCAGTCTGGATTAACCATTAAGAAAACTAAGAAGTGCTTAGGTTCCTTTTTGCTATCATGCCCTTAACTTTTACACTGTCATACTTTACATTAGTTTTCAGCATTTATTAAGTCTTAATGTCAGTTAAGTAACGGAAGGATTGAGGGGCATTATTGTCGAGCTGTGCTTAAGACATCAATTGGCCTTACTCCATCTCTGGCATTAAGGATAGTCAGCTTTTGAATAGTACTCCTAGGGTTTTTTCCCCCCTATACAGGTAGTCCTCAAGTTATGACCACAATTAAGCCCAAAATTTATGTTTCTAAGTGAAACATTTATTGAGTATAACCCCATTTTACAACTTTTCTTGCCATAGTTGTTAAGTTAATGACTATAGCCAGCGCTGGGTTTCACATTTTGTTACCACTGGTTCGCCGTGTGCATGCCCAGCCTTTTGTGCATGCGCCTTGCTTCCGTGCACGCCTTCCGTGCAAGTGCATGGCCTAAAAAACATGCCTAAATAGGATAGCATAGAGCCGGGGTGGTGGGCAGGCCCATCCACGATTTCCGCTACCGGTTCGGGTGAACTGGTCCAAACCGGCTGAATACCGCCTTTGGCTATAGCTGTTAAATGAGTTGAACTATTGTTAAGTGAATCTGGTCTCCTCACTGAAATTGCTTATCAGAAGCTTGCAAAAGGTGATCACATGTTCCTGGGACACTGCAACTATCATAAATATGAGTTACTTGCCCAACACTCAAATTATGACCATGTGACCGCAGGGAACAGCTGTGTGTCTTGAAAACGGTTCTATGTCACTGCCATTTTACTGTCATTGTAACTTTGAGCAGTCATTAAATGACCAGTTGTAAGTCAAGGGCTACCTGGAAGAGAACTAGGGCCATCAAAAACTCAGCCAAGTGTAGAGTACTCCACTTTTTGCTTGCAAGACTCCCAACAATACTTTCTTAAATTCATATCCTTTTAAGCCCAGCTCATTACCTGGCATCTTGATTTCACATGGCCTGGAGAGGTAATTTCCAGTCACCTATAGAGCACCCAGTCCAAGCACTTGCCTTATGCAGTTGCTTAAGATTTCATGCTAGCTAGCAAAGGGGCATGCGACTTGGTACACAGGGGGTGGGAAAGACAGAGTCTATTTGTCACAATACATATATATGTATTGTGTCACAACCCCTGGTATGCAAATATGGGAGGGAACACTCTGCTTCCCTTTTCTGTCCTTTGGCTCACTCCAGGAGACCATCCAGGCAGAAAACCATATTTTTAATGTTGCCTTTGTTACATTTGTGTTGTATTTCTGCTGATAAATAAATAAAGGGAGACTAGTATAGATCTATTTCAAGCTATTTAGCTCTCATCAGCTAACCATACCCTTACTGCGATTTGAACCTGGGCTGAATTACATATTAAGCAGATGTATTAGCCAATAAGCCACAGGCTCTCCTCCTTTATCTGCCTAATATGTAATACAGTCCAGGTTCAAATCCCAGTAAGGGTATGGCTTAGATAGCTGGTAGGTGGAGGGACACAGTTCCCTTCTAGCGATTTGCATAGTGAAGCATCATATGCAATAGCGTCAGGCCAACAATCGTATTATCACCCTGCCAGCAATTATGAGGGGGCTCTCCTTTTTGATGCTAAATTCTTCTTCTGCTCAGGCTGATGAAAGAGACAATCTTCTGGCTGCTTCTGTCTCACTCCTTCACCTCCTCCAAGAGGCAGCGCCGCTCTAACCTTGTTCTTTATGCAGGGGCAAGATTAACTCACACATATAAAATAAAACGATTGAGCTATTTTAATACTTTTCCTGTCATGCATTCAGGACCCTCTAAAGTTGTCACCAGCTACTGTTTCATTTAATTTCCTGGCCTTCGGGGTAATGTAAGAAAATTGAAGAGATTAGAAGCTCTCTTTCCTGTTCAATGCATTTGTGTTGCGGTAAATTGGTACCAACCTTCAATCTCATGGTCAAGGCTCTCCAGGGTCCTTCCACTGATATGACAACCCAGTCAGCTTGATAAACGATCCCCAGCCCCTGCAGTGGAGAGGGGTGGGGGAAATGCTCGACTCCCTGAATTCACAATTGTCTCTCCCGGCCTAATAGGGAAGGAACGCCTGCGCTGCCTTCTGACACTCAGTGACTGTTGTATTATGCAGAACTCGATTGCACTAATTTAAATATATAATTGTCCTAATTGATTAATTTATGTACTGTGACAAACATCAAACATGATCCGGGGTGAAGGGGAGGGAAGGAGAAGAACCTGACCATCTGGAGAAGTATCATTTAAATGTGATGGTTTTGCTCTTCTTCCCTCTTTTGGCCATTTAATGAGAGCTGCTGGAACATCAAAGGATGATCTAATGCAGGGATGCGTAAATTGAGACACAGGATTATGTGGAATTGTTTTAAAAAGGCTCAGATCTGGCTGCCAGGGTTCCTCCAAAGAGTACTACAAACCTTTAATTTTATCTTATAGAAGAGGAAAAATTATGAAATATATGGGGACTGACCACATTTGCTGCATTTAATTAACTCGATTTAAATTAAATCAACCATGGTTTTCGTTCTGTACATGGGACTATGCCTCAAGATGCCTAAGTTTGCAAAAGAAAAATTGCCAGTTTTCCACTCGCAGGAAAAGTTTGGATTCGGCCCTTTGAATTCTTATATCCTTGATTTTGTGCATCTTGGACATTAAAGAGCTTAGGCTAGAACCTAGCAAACTAGAATTAAAACACTGTTATAATTTTAATTATGGAACTGCTTCTACAGGGAAGTGCCCGAAGAAGTTTGGGACATTGGGTAAAAGACATGCCACACAATAAGTGGTACCTTTCTTTTCTTGGGCCTCTAATCATCTTTGAGACGGTGAAAAGTACGGTGCCATTTTTCAACACAGTCCTATTTCTGTGAAAGAAGAGTTTGAATTATTATTATATCAATGTATGCAGTCCTGTCTCACAATGGCAACTTTGATGGTGAATTTAGGATTTAAAACAACCAAATTCTGCAACTTTGGACAGGATGCAGCTGGATTAACCAAAGAAAGTATGTATGATGCAACCCAGAGGTGATATTCAGCAGGTTCTGACTAGTTCTGGAGAACTGGTAGTGGAACTTTTGAGTAGTTTGGAGAACTGGTAAATGTCACCTCTGGCTGGCCGTGCCCCCATCTATTCTCTACCTCCTGAGTCCCAGCTGATCAGGAGGGAATGGGGATTTTGCAGTAACTTTTTCCTGGAGTGGGGAGGGAGTGGACATTTTACAGTATCCTTCCCCTGCCACGCCCACCATGCCATGCCTACCAAGCCACGCCATGCCACGCCCACCAAGCCACATCCACATAACTGGTAGTAAAAAAAAATTGAATCCCACCACTGATGCAACCCTGATCTCTCTGAAAAATACCTGGAGTGTGGCATTTATGGTAAAAACTGTAAATGGGTGTGCATTAACTGTTTAGAAGAAAAAATTGATGACCAACCACAACAATCTGCTGTCTTCCCTTTGCCTCAGGAATGAGGCATCAGAAGTTATGGAAAATAGAAGACAGGTGCCTCTTCATTCTTTGGAAATAGCACAAGAAGAAGAGCATACATAGGCAAAGATCGGGGTGAACATAATTGAAGTAGACATTAGCTGATTTCCCCTTGATCAAGCAGAGGAATAATAATTTTTTTAAAAAAAAAAAACCGTGATGGCACAGTGGTTAGAATGCAGTACTAAAGGCAAATTCTGCCCTCAGCCTAGCGTTCAGTCCTGACGGGCCTCAACTCAGCCTTCCACCCTTCCAAGGTTGGTAAAATGAGGACCCTGATTATAGGAGGAATATGAAAATAATGCTTCTACATTGTAAAATTCCCAGAAAGTGCTGTCAACCACTATGGGGCAATATGTAAGCCAGGGGTGGGCTGCTACGGATTTGCCCAGATTGGGGAAAACTCATAGCTAACATTATGGCCAGTTTGGAGAACCTCCAAATGCCACCCTGGCTGGCACCACCCACCCTGCCCCTCCCCTCCCAGGACTCCACATGGCCCGTTTTGGATGCGAGGTAAGTGCAGGGCCCATGCGGAGGCTTGGGGAGAGGAGAAAATGGGCCTCTCAGAAGTTCTGGAAGGCCAGAAATGGGGCCATTTCTGGTCTTGGGAGGGACTCTGGAGTCTGAGGGAGGCAGTTTTTGCCCTCCCAGAGGTTTGAGGAAAGCCTCCGGAGCCTGGGAAAAAATGCCAAGGTGCCGAAGGCCGACTAGGCCATGCCCACCATGGCCACACCCACCCAGCAACCAGGCAGAGAACCCATTGCTGAAATTTTTGAAGCCCACCCAATAGCAACAAATGCAATAAATGCTATTGCTATTGCTCTATTTTGGAAAAACTGCCCCAGTAAATATGACCCTTTTCTCTCCCTCACCATATGTCAGGTGCTAGGAATCAGAACCATACTTTATGTCCCAGTTCAGAAGATTTATTGCTCAAGCCTATACACAAGAATCTACTCAACTAATGGTCAGCAGTATATGGGTCCTAGAAATGAGTCAACAGAATTCAAGAGGGGGGTGGACTTGGAGCTTTGTGGACATGTGATTCTTCTAAGCTGAGTTTTCTCTTGACTCAGCCCCTACAACAAAAGAACCCTTGATGGGAGAATACATTTCTCAATTATTTCAGGGGTGGAACTGCTTTTTATGCTGATCATTTTGCCATACCAAAGGCACGCTCAGAGAATCTTCTTATTGTGATTTTTACTTAATATCGGACAACCATTCCTCGTTCAAGTTAATAATGATTTCACGCAGCAGCAGGAAAGCAAACGGATTATGTCCTTAACCTTCCCTCATCTGTTAAGTAGGCAACCCATGCCTTCCAATAATTAATTTCCATGTAAGATTAATAGAATGTCTGGAGACAGCTGGATGAAGAGAATTGCTTGAAATAATTATGGCATTGATTCCTGGGAAAAGGGAGGTCTCTTTAGTGTCTTTTAAGAGAAATTCCAAACTTAGTAACCTTTCAAAGCAGAGGCAAAAAAAAATACACAATATGAGTGTCAGGCTTGGAAACCATTGTGGTATAGGGTCTCAAGCCTGCCACATTTTCAAACATAGTCTACTATGGGAAACTGGGAGGGAGAATTGTATGGAGCTTGGGAGATGTGTAGCCAAAATAACATTCTTTCTCACAAAGTCAAGGTCACCTAGTCCCTGCACCTGGACAGATGTGGATGGGAGGAATCTTCTTTTGTGGCAATGACTGATTGGACCTCTGGGTGTTAGGCAGGGTCTTGAACTTTCAACTGGGTGGGGAAAACCTGGAAGCTTTCAGATTTGGGTTTCCCCAGATATGCCAACATGGTTCTTATTATAAATTGGAGTTTTGAGGAACCTCTTGTTTCGGATTCCAATTTTATTGAGGATGCTGTTTGGAACCCTGACAGTGGGTTGGTCAAAAATGCCCAACAGCAGATATTTCATGGAAGAGTATCTAGTGAAATTACATTTCTTATTTTTAAATTCATCTCCTTGTGCTTCTGACATGGCACAGTGTTCCAAGTGCAAGGCACAGCCCCAAACTTCACTCATCCCACTGGCAGACCCAGTGGGGTGAATTCAGGATGAATCAAGCAATCTAATTCTGCATTTTAAAAAAGATGTTAAAAGCAAGTAATTCAAGGCACTACATGTTAGTCACTTGCCTGAAACTACTACTTAGAATTGCAAGTTGATTTCTAGGCGATTATGCAAGGTTCCCCGAACAATTTTTAAAGGAACGTAAGAAAAGAGGAGAAGACTAGGGAACAATTAATTGGGATGCAATTAGAACTTATCTCCTTAAACCAAGGCAAAGACTGTCCTGTTGAATTTAAATAATAAAAATACACCAATGAGATGCACTGCTGACAGAGAATAGTTTATTAGAATTTGCCTTTTGTGGGCTGATTTGCAGGCAATTACAATTTCTCTCTGAAATTACAACAAAGAGATGCTGATATATCTTCACATTTTCCATTGTAATGGAATGTAGTGGGCTGAATTTCCAGGAGAGAGAAGGTACATTCCAGAGGAGGAGGAAATAATTCAGTTCAGAGATTTTTTTATGAAAGAGAGAGAGTGAAGACAGCGCCTCCCTAATAGTTCCAAGAATATATGCTTCATGTAGGTAGTATTATGCTTTAGTTTGGCAAGATTCTGTCTATTGGTGTGGATCAATAACAAAGTCTGCTTGGAAGAATCATTACACATCTTTTTTTTCTGAGCCTGATATCCACTTTATTATTTTCAGTCTCACTTTTCAGTAGCTGATTTTGTAGTTACCCAGTCTTCTCCTATTTTTCTGTTCTTCTTTTTCTGTCATCAACTCTTGCTTTCATGAGAAATTATACAATGCAGATGATACAATGGCTCATGAATTTCATGCAAAAACTGGATATTGTTTCTCAGTTCTTTCCTTCCAACCTTTCTCTACAAGTCATGAATAGGACATTAGGCTATACCTGGGTGATATCTCTCCTTAAGACAATTATACATTTAATTGATATGCATATTTCAAATGGCCCCACCTGAAGACAATCATTTAAAAATTTTTAAAGGTCAAAACATATATATATATATATATATGTTAGCACCGGAGTTTTCCTCAGTGAATAGTTTAAGAGAAAATAGATGGTGCAGTGGAAAAGTGAAGAATGGAAGAATGGACTGGTAAAGGCAGCCAGGACATCATGGAGATCACAGAAGATGGAAGCGGAAAAGGGGAAAATTGAAGAAAAAGTAGTTATTAGGAGAATGGGACGTGGAGAAATATAAGGACTGACTTCTAAGAAAATGGATGAAAGGGAGAAGAAAGGAAGTTAGTCTGTGGCAAGAATTAACTAAGGTATGGCTATTATGGAAAAGATTTACATTGCCAGTGGATGCTGTCTATAAAGGCTATCCCAGGGGTGGGTGCTGGGGGTTCAAAGGGGTTCGGGAGAACATCTAACTAAGATTCTGTGCAGTTCAGAGAACCCCCAAATCCCACTCCTGGCTGGCCCCACCCCATCCTGCCCACCCCTCCCCTCCCAGGAGTCCCCACACGGCCTGTTTGGCATACAGGTAAGTGCAGGCCACATGCAGATGCTTGGGGAGGGCAAAAAATAGGTCTACCAAAAGTTCAGGAAGGCTGAAAATGGGCCCATTTTTGGCCTCCAGAAGGCCCCTGGAGCCCAGAGAGGGCATAAATGTCCCCTCCTGCCATGGTGAAGGAAGCCAACTAGGCCATGCCCACCAAGGCCACACCCACCCAGCAAGGGGCAGAGTACTCCTTGCTAAAAATTTTGAGGCCCACCCCTGGGCTGTCCCATAGAGGATAAAGAAAACTACATTGTGTAGAAGATCCTACTAGGTTGGTGGGGGTGCTGTTGGGGAGAGTGGGAAACTACGATTGAGAAAGTAGAGGAAAAGCAGACAGCTTAAGTGAAAGCTTCTTCCTTCTGAATGAGACGGCTAGGCGGCTTGCAATAATAAAAAGGAAGAAAAATGAAACAGAACAGAAGCAAAATAATAGAACAATAAAAAACCCAAAAGAACATAGTGAAAATAATACATCAATATTATAAGCCAAAAATGGATGGGATGGAGAACAAACAGTGGAGAAGGGGGGCATATAAGTTTGTCATCATTCTAACAGCCACCTCCAGTATGGAATTCATGCCTCCAGCAGTCTGGGGTTTGGAGGCAGGTTTTTTTGGTCTTTTGTTCACTTACAACCAGCATGGGCAAACATTTTTGGCCTACAGACCATATCTTGTTATTTTTTCCTTTCCCGGGTACTACAGGTACAAGAAACCAGGAGCCAGGATAGAGTTCAGAAAGCACTATGAATTTATTCCATGCTACCTAGACAAAGGAATCTGATCTACTAAGAGTAAAGATAAATTGATGCCAGATAAGAGTCAGTGGTCTTCAAAGGTGTGTGTGTGTGTGTGTGTACTTAGATCTCTTTTGGAACTCCAGACTGATGATGTGTTGACGCCTACAACAGGGGCAAAACAGGAAAATGATTTCTCAAGAGTAAGTCGGGTAGAATGTTTATTTTTTTTATTTGCATTTTTGGAAGGTTGCAAACACACTCAAAGTAGAAACACCATCCCACATTGGGATGGGTGTTAAGAGATGTTCTATCTTGCGGAGAACACAGGTGGACCAATGGAGGCGAGCCAGGACTTAACAGAATGCTAACAATTTATTGCTAACAGATTGCCAACGCGGCAATTCACAATACACGCGCTTCGCTAACAGGCAACAGCTGAGCTCTGCTCTGACAGCCTTTATATATGCCGCTGTCCGAGCAGTCAGCCAATCAGCGCTTAGCACAGCGCCCCCTAGTGCAGCGGACCAGAGGGAAAACTATATACATAACACTCCTTCACACTTAGAAGGCGCATGCGTAATCTTGCAAATACCTTGGGCGGCGATGGACCCGCCCTGATCTCCGCAGAGTGACGTCTGCTTCAGAGTTAGTGGCCGCGGCTTCCAACGGCCCGGGCCTTATCCCAACTGATTCAGCCACCGCTGGAAGTTCACAGGGAAGACAAGGTAGGTCCCTTGGTCTCCTTGCTGTATTTTGAGGTGGCTCTGGGGTGGTAGGCCTGGAAGTAGGTGTTTGTGTGTTTTCGGAATTTTGGCCTGGTTGTTCCCCAGTTGTGTCTGCCTCCCCTTGCCGATTTCGCAATTGATTTATATGGCGTCTCCATATTCGGCCGTCCTCTAGTTCTACTAAGTACGAACAGGGACCCGTGATTCTTCTAATGATTCCCTTTACCCAAAGTGGGTGGCCGGTGTAATTCCGGGCATATACAGTAGCGTTTACAGAGAAACCCTTTAATTGACAGTGTGAGTCAAGAGGTTTTGCTGGGGCATATTCAGGGTGAAGCCTGTCCAGTGTTGTTCTGATGCACCGACCCATTAATAACTCAGCGGGGCTTTTATTAGTTGTGGCACATGGGGTGGCATGTTGCCAAAAGAGATAAGTGTCTATGTCCTCCTGCCAGTTGAGTGGACCGAACCTAGCCAGCGCTTCTTTAGCAGATCTGACAGCACGTTCCGCTAGGCCATTGGCCGCCGGATTGAAGGGTGCCACAAATGCATGTCGGATTCCCAATTGGTCAAAGAATTTTTTGAGTAGGGCAGCAGTAAATTGGGGACCATTATCAGATACCACCAGATCCGGTAACCCATGGGTAGCAAAAACCCTTCTGAGAACCTTAATAATGGCAGGGGCAGTAGTACTAGACAATAAAGCAATTTCTACCCACTTAGAATAAGCATCAACAATAACAATAAAAACCTGTCCCTTTACTGGGCCCGCCAAGTCCATGTGGATTCTGGACCACGGAGCTCTGGGTTGCTCCCAGTTTTGTATGGGAGCTCTGGGACCCGCAGGTCGGGACTCCTGGCACTTTTCACAGCCAGAGACCCACCGTGCAATGTCCTGGTCCATGCCCGGCCACCAAGCGTAGCTGCGGCCGAGTGATTTCATTCTGACGATGCCGGGGTGGCCTTCATGAAGCGTAGTCAGCACCGCGTCTTGGAGCGAAACAGGAATGACCACTCGGCTTCCCCACAGGAGGCAACCTTGCTGGGTAGAGAGTTCGTGTTGTCTGGTTGCAAAAGGTTGCCATTCGGTGCCCAGAGGTTTGGCTGGCCAACCACGCTCAGTCCAAGCCAGCACCCTGGAGAGCAGCTTGTCTCGCCGCGTGTGTGAGGCCACGTCAGCTGCTGTGATGGGCGACTGCATTTCGTCGATCAGGAGCACGTCGGAGGCAGGAGCAGGATCCTGGACAGCAATGGGTAGAGGGCATCTGCTTAACGCGTCAGCATGGGAGATGTGCTTCCCGGGTCGATGGAGCAGGGTGTAGTCATAGGCTGCCAGGAACACCGTCCATCTCGTGAATCGTGGAGACAAGATCTGGGGCGTTTGCTTGTCCCCTGCGATGATGCCCAACAGGGGCTTGTGATCCGTCACTATTTGGAAATGACGGCCATACAGATAGGAATGAAAGCGCTTCACCCCAGCTACTATAGCCAAAGCTTCACGATCGAGCTGGCTATAGTTTCGTTCGGGCGAAGACAAGGTGCGGGAGAAAA
The DNA here is from genome assembly GCF_964273705.1 of Natrix helvetica. Taxonomy (NCBI): domain Eukaryota; kingdom Metazoa; phylum Chordata; class Lepidosauria; order Squamata; family Natricidae; genus Natrix; species Natrix helvetica. The sequence continues at coordinate 69,879,815 of NC_138552.1, forward strand.
ATGCGACCGGCACTTCTAAACCAGACTGCAGACGGTGGCTTAAAACCGCTCCGACCCCGTAGGGTGATGCGTCACAAGTCAGAGTCACCGGGAGGGATTCGCTGTATTGGTGCAAAACAGTCTCAGAGGTTAAAAACTTTTTGATATTAGCAAAAGCAGCGGCCTCTTTCTTTCCCCAAAACCATTTTGCGGAACGGTCTAGCAATCGATGGAGGGGCTCCACAATAGACGCTTTATGAGGCAGAAAAATATTGTAAAAATTGAGCAGCCCTAAGAAAGCTTGGAGTTCGGCTTTGTTTGTTGGTGAGGGGGCTTGGCTGATTGCCTGCACCTTAGCAGGCGTAGGACGGATTCCTTTCTTATCGATTAAGAAACCTAAAAACTCAACTTGTGGAACTGCGATTTGGCACTTGGTAGTTTTTAGTTTTAACCCAGCACCGCGGAAACGCTGAAGTACGGTTCGTAGACGGGCCATAAGGTGCGCCAGCGAACGGGCTGATACCAGGACGTCGTCAAAATAAGGCACGACGCCTGGTATCCCTTGCAAAAGCCTTTCCATTAGGTTCTGAAATAACCCTGGCGCTACGCTGACCCCAAACTGCAATCGGTGGCACTTAAAAGCGCCTCTATGCGTAACTATAGTCTGGGCTTCAGCAGTTGCCTCATCCACAGGCAACTGCTGATATGCCTGAGCCAGATCAAGTTTAGCAAATATTGTTCCCTGTCCCAGTGAGTGCAATAAATGTTGCACTACTGGCAAGGGGTATGCACTCTGCTGTAATGCGCGATTAAGTGTGCATTTAAAGTCCCCACATATGCGCACAGACCCATCATGCTTCACTGGTATGACAATGGGAGTCTCCCAGCGGGCATGGTCAATAGGTTCTAACACCCCCTGAGCTATTAACTTATCTATTTCAGCGTCCACTTTAGATTTTAATGCGAACGGCACCCTGCGCGGCTTGAGCCGCCGTGGTGGCACTTGGGGGTCTAAATTGAAAGATATGGGTGTGCCAGTATATTTTCCTAAACCTTCCCCGAAAACTTCGGGAAATTCCTTAATCAGTGCATCAAGGTGTGGAGTGGTCTGAATCTGATCTATACCAGTTATGGCTAGACCTAAAGCTTCAAACCATTCCAACCCTAATAAACTTGGCCTGGGGCCCTTGACTACAATGAGGGGAAGCCTCTTGTGAAACTGTTTAAATGATACCTTACAGTAAAACTTTCCTAGTACTGGAATGGAATTCCCTTGGAAGTCCCTCAGCTTCAATGGGCACGGGGATAGACGTGCCTGTGAAATACCTGGCACAATTTTCCTGATTCCTGCCCATGAGATGATAGACACGGCTGAGCCAGTATCTATCTCCATCTGACATGGTTTACCCTCTATCCTGACATTGAGGAATATTTCCCCCCTGGGTGCATGGATGATCTGATCTACAGCAGACTCATCCCTGTCATCATTGACTGTGAAACAAGAATCTTGTTTCCTAGACCCAGCATTCCTGCTAAAATTAGAGGGCTTCTTGAAACTTTGGTTAGGGCTGGGAGAATTCCCTTCTAACGCGCTTGCACAAGGCGCCGCTGCCCTACAAACTCTTGCCAAATGGCCCCTTCTCCCGCAACGGAGACAGGCAACGTTCTTAAAACGGCAGTCTGCCCTATCATGCTTACCCCCACACCCAGGGCAATTTGCACGGAATGCAGCCTTACCCTGGCGCCCTTTTTGTTGCTCCCCACGCAGACGATGTACTTCATCGTTTCCGACAGCTCCGGCATCCTCGAGAGTGTCTTCATGGTGAACCTCGGTAGTCTTTTCAACAGGTAGAGGGTTTGAGAATCTCTGGAGTTCGTTTGTGGACTTATTTGACATTTCTACAGCCCTGGCTTCATCAAGGGCTGTTTGCAAATCAAGTTCGGGTTTGGCCAGTAGATGGCGTTGTATGCGGAGGTCCCTAACACCTCCCACAATCTGATCTGTTAAAACCTCATCTAGGTCTCTAAATCTACAATGTACAGCTGCGGCTCGTAACGCAGCCACGTAATCATTTATGGATTCTCCTTCTCGCTGGACCCTACGGTAAAAGGCAAATCTTCGTGTAGTGCAGGAAAGCGATGGGGCGTAATGATTCTTTAATTTGGTCATTAACACGTCCCAGGTTATGTCGTGGACAGAGTGTGGGGCAACTAAGGTTTCAGCCAAATTAAACATCTCAGTACTACACAAATTTAAAAAACAAGCCTTTTTTCGCTGCTCAGTTAAATCTGTGAAGCCGTTGGCTTCTAAAAAACATTCAAAACGCGAAATATATGAGACCCAAGTCTCTGTGGCCGCGTTGAAGGCGGCAAAAGTATTCATGGATGCCATCTCTGAGGTAACTTTTTCTGTAGATTTTCAGCCAACGTAGTCTGCGAGGACAATGACTCACTCGACCTCTCGTCGAGTGATTCCCCTGAGGGAATTCAGCTCTTGGTGACTCAGCTCGTGGTTAGTGACTCACAGCTCTGCCTGGGCTCCTCCAGAGGATCCCATCCTCGTCGCCAAATGTTCTATCTTGCGGAGAACACAGGTGGACCAATGGAGGCGAGCCAGGACTTAACAGAATGCTAACAATTTATTGCTAACAGGCTGCCAACGCGGCAATTCACAATACACGCGCTTCGCTAACAGGCAACAGCTGAGCTCTGCTCTGACAGCCTTTATATATGCCGCTGTCCGAGCAGTCAGCCAATCAGCGCTTAGCACAGCGCCCCCTAGTGCAGCGGACCAGAGGGAAAACTATATACATAACACTCCTTCACACTTAGAAGGCGCATGCGTAATCTTGCAAATACCTTGGGCGGCGATGGACCCGCCCTGATCTCCGCAGAGTGACGTCTGCTTCAGAGTTAGTGGCCGCGGCTTCCAACGGCCCGGGCCTTATCCCAACTGATTCAGCCACCGCTGGAAGTTCACAGGGAAGACAAGGTAGGTCCCTTGGTCTCCTTGCTGTATTTTGAGGTGGCTCTGGGGTGGTAGGCCTGGAAGTAGGTGTTTGTGTGTTTTCGGAATCAGATGTGGTTTTTTTTTTGGTCTCTGCAAAGCTTATGATTCAGCAAGTTCAGTTTTGTCTATTCCAAAGAGGTTTTAAAAACTAGAATTTATGTGCTTGGGGTCATAGGTTACCCATCTCTGAACTGGGACTAAAAAAAACTTGGCAATCACTAAAATTCAGCCTAATATACCTCATTAAAGATAAAGGTAAAGGTTCCCTTTGCACATATGTGCTAGTCACTCCCAACTCTAGGGGGCGGTGCTCATCTCCATTTGAAAGCCAAACAGCCAGCACTTTTGTGGCAGCGTAACTAAATGCCAAAGGTGCACAGAACGCAGTTACCTTCCCACCAAAGGTGGTTCCTATTTTTCTACTTGCATTTTTTACGTGCTTTCGAACTGCTAGGTTGGCAGAAGCTGAGACAAGTAATGGGAGCTCACTCTGTTACATGGTGCTTGGGATTCAAACTGCCGAACTGCTGACCTTTCTGATCGACAATCTCAGCGTCTTAGCCACTGAGCCACCACATCCATATATACCTCATTGGGTTGTTGCAAAGAACTTCACATGCTGTTCTGAGGTCCTTGGAGAAAAGGAAGGCTGGATAAAAATGAAATAAAATTAGAACTCAGACATGAAAAAAGACAGCTGCACAAATAATTGAAATCAGCTCTACTCCCAAAATACAACCTGCCATTCTTTCACACATAGATCTTCCAGCTGTTAAGCCGGATAGGAAATTTAAAATCAATACAAAAATGATCACCTACATTTTTATCTCCAAAATTGTTCTTTTGTTTTCCTTGCCAGGATGCGAAACAAAAAAAAAAGGAAACCATATATTACGCTAATTACACCTTCCTTATTGGTCAAGAAGCAAACAAGTCATTTGGAGACAAATCTCAACAGTTATTCATGAGACTGTTTGAGATGATAAAGATGGAGTAAATTGAGCAATCTCTCATTATATTTATTACACAGTCTTTGTGCTAATGAACAACAAGAGGCTTTGCATAAACAATGGCTCAAATCGGGAAGGATGAACCACTCTGTAATTATCAGGCCGGTGAATCACATTTGTTTTCGTCTCTGCCTATTTGTCCATTTCAAGAAGACCCTGGACAGGTCAACAGGGGCACTAAGAGCTCTAATACTTTTTGCAATGGCTCCATAGGGGAGTCCTGAATTGTAACTGCAACAGTTGCTTTTGCCAAAGACTGCTGTAATATTAGAGGGGATGCATTCACCATGTTTCTGCTTTGTTGGGTCAGAGCAAAAAAAACCTGTCCTGATGGAAGGAAAAGAAGGAGGATAAGGAAGCAAGTTCTCAACTCATAAACAACACCCGTTTAGTGACCGTTCAAAGTTACAAGCGCACACTGAAAAAAAGTGACTAATGACTGGTTTGTACACTTATGACCATTGCAGCATCCCCATGGTCATGTGATCAAAATTCAGACCCTTTGAGAGCTGTGTGCAAATAAATTTCATTTTAATGCATGCCGATTAGTGTACATTCAAAGTGACAATAAAGTTGTTCTAAGTCTAAAAGCATGGGTGGGATTCTACTGGTTTGGACTGGTTCAGACGGATTTGGGCGAACTGGTAGCTCCGACAAACCGCGCAGGAGGGAACCGATTCATTCAGACAAGCAATTGGGCCCGCCTGCCCTCTCCTGCTTTGAATTGCCCTATATCGTCGCAGCTGAGTTGCCTGGCAGAAGGGAATTGCCGCGCCTCAGTTGTTACACTCACCAGCAGTAATGCAGAAGGGACGGGTTGAAGAAACTGTGCACATACATGCAGCACACGTCATGCGTGCGATGTCTGAACTGGTTGTTAAACAGGAAGGATCCCACCACTGTCTAAAAGGCAAGTATTTATGATAGTTGCAAGTATCCTGGGGTCATGTGAGAACCGATCTTCTCAGCTGGTTCTCAACAGGCAAAGTCAATGGAGGAAGCTTAAAGACTGCATGATTCACTTAACAACAACTGCAGTGATTCAGAACCCATTTAACAACTGCCCTGCTTAGCAATGAAATGTTGAGCTCAATTGTGGTCATAAGTCAAGGACTACCTACCTGCCCAATCCTCACATTCTTTGGTCAGGAACGTAATTTGGCTTGACTCCCAATGGTGGAGAGAGTTCCTGGAAACTGAGCTTTCCTCCCCAGTGTATTCCCCTTTTCCTGCCTATCAGTGAAGATATTGCTCAAGTAGGATAGAAAAGAGGAACGATATACTTTCCCCAACAATATATGTTCTAAGCAATGAATGAATGGGGATAGAAAGTGCTTGGGACAGATCTATTGTTCTGGAAGCAATGAAAAATTGGTCTCAACCTCAGAAAGAGGCACTTTACAAATTGTAAAATCCAAGGGGCCAGCTCATTTCAGAGACTACATCAGCTATTTTATTCTGGTTTCTGCGGGCCAAATAATGAAGGGGCTCTCCGTACTGTCCAAAGACCCCAGTCCTTAAAGCATTCCAATGTTCTCCTTCAACAACACATGGTCTTCCCTAGTATAAGATAATCTAAGGCTGCAGCCTGACTTTAGAATGCCCATAAGGAGCTGGGTTGTTCTAAATCTTCATCTCCTTTTCTTCATTTGCACTGCCAGTAGCAATATTTTCTCTGCGTCCTGAGATTGTTCTGCCCTAAACTGAGCAAATCAAATTAACAGATGACAATAATTCCCTGTATCTTTAATTTATTTGGGAAGGCATGTTCATTTTCATAATTGCCTTTCGGTCACTTTCAGTTAGAATACAGGAAAAGAAGAGGAAACAGAACAAGAAAACAGAATTCTAAGCAGTTTTGATGTGGGGAATAACATTTGCATGATATTTGCCCCACAGATGTTGGTTTTGACTTTTGAGTGTCAAAAGGTTATAGTAAAATCTCATGGATAGTGGTTCAGCTAGCTCAAGGGAGCCAAAACTGTACACTTTGGTGTAAACATTCATGGGACTCAGCTATTTGACTAAGGCTAACGAAAACAAGGGCAAGAATAAATTAAGACTCTAAGCCACTCTTTTTCTGGAATAAAAGGTATAAAGTGAAGACCTGCAAACATAATGGTCTTAGTTTTTGGTTGAAGAACCACTGGAATTATCAAAGGCCAATATACATTTGAAGTTAGCACTTAAAGAAGAGATGTGAGGAAGAATAAGCTGTTTTCTTTTGAGGGTTGTATCTCTACCACACTTCTGGAAAATGGAGCAGAACAGACAACCAGGCTGAAATTGGCAAAGACTAAACTGAATTTTATTCAGATTTGCACTTCAATGTATTTAAGTGTGAATTAATTCATTAATTGTAACTACATATTGCATAACTTCTTTCTTCTTAAACATAGCCAAGAGTTTAGAGATAACATACCATGGAAAGAGTTTTGATTGAATAACCATGGTTTAGCTAGGTGCCAAAGGTTTTGTTTCTGTTCAAGGCTGATTCTGTTTTAAAGGACTTGAGAGACAACCTTCCCATTTATTTTGCTCTCCTTTCTTCACTCTATGTTTGTAAATATTAATAGAGTAGTACTAAACCACTGGGCAGAAGAAAATGAATTTATTCAAAAACCACCTTTTCTCCCCACTCTGTTAAATACTGTGTTTCCTGAAAATAAGACGGGGTCTTATTTTCTTTTGATTCCCCCCCCCCCCCAAAAAAACAGCTAGGATTTCTTTTCAAGGGGGTCTAATTATTGACTCACCTCATGGCGGCGGCACCAACAGCCTCAAACAGCAGGAGCCCTCTGCCAGCCCACTTCTTCAGTGGCCACTTGCTGCTGCTCATACACATTGCGCTCGGTCTCAGTTTTGCCATCAGAGCCTTCCAGAAAGCCCTCTGCAGCTGAGAAACAGGCTCCGGATTGACACGTGCATTGCCCCCTGGCTTCCGTTTTGCATTCAGATTGACCCGGAGCTCTTTTATCAGCTACAGAGGCCTTCCAGGAAGCCCTCTGCAGCCGATAACAGAGCTCCAGATTGATCTGGAGCTACCGGGTGGGCAGGGTCTTAATTAGGGATAATTTTGGCCATAGGGCTTAATTTGAGTGCATGCATTCAAAAACATGATAGGCCTTTATTTGGGGGGGGTCTTATTTTAGGGGAAACACAGTAGAAAATGAGAGCGGGGGGGGGTGAGGGTCTGCAAATCCACGGTTTTCTCTGACTTCCTTTCAGAAAAATCTCATGTTGGGTTCATTCTCTGTAGAATCCTGGAAAAAAAATATCTAGAGTACTATATCATCAGGGGAGTCTTTTACACACATTCCTGTCTCTCTGCAAGACCATTCCTTCATTTTCTAGGAAGCATAACATTTCTTGCTGGTATTACTAAAATCTTACTTAATACATAACTGATGGATGTTGCTCTCCAATTTTCAGATGGTATCATTATCCAGAGTAGAACAGAAAGTAATAATAAATGTACCATCAGTTCTAAATTCTGGACTTTATCCTTTTACAAGACTGTTTTGACCAGTGTACGCTTTAAATGAATGTTTTAAAGTATATTTTGTTTCATTTATTTAGTACTTGTATTTGTTCTTTTGCTGTGTCCCATTATGCTTTCCTCTTCAGCTTGAAAGTGCAGGCTTCCAGATTCCTTTAATTTCTTTTTTCATATGAGAAAGATGGATCATCTTGAGGAAAGCCTTATCTCATTAAGACAAGACTCATTCTGCTTTTAGCTAGCAGAATGGGAGAATCTCCAAGTTAAGGAGAAGGTAATTGACCAAATATAATGTACTTTACTCTTTGATCCATGAGGACCACAAAGAAGGCACTCCAAAATTCAAGAGCATATATGCATGTGAATTTGTATGCAACCCATATGGTTATGTTTAAGCTAGGGGGAAATTAACATAATCAAAATGCTAAATGCAAACTGGTAGGAATTTAGATGATAAAGCAGTAACATGTGAAATTGGCTGCAAAGGTTTGAAAGTAGAAGATCAAGAAAAATAGGAATCCATTTGATAATAGATCAACTAGATAGAGATCCAGGATGAGATAAGAAACAGCTAGTAAACAGGATTTAGAGCTAGAATTAGACACCTCTGGGCAGAGAGGGCCTATCCCAAGGAATAAAGAGGAAGAATTAGGAAGGGATAAAAATGGACTAACGATCCCTATATGGAAGGGAGAAGGGAATCTAGAAGAAGGAATTCAGCCAGGGTTAACAACAATGGTTAGGAAAAAGATGGAATAGAACTGTGAGGGCGAACCCATGACATGCGTGCCACAGATGGCACACAGAGCCCTCTCTGCGGGCAAACTGACCCGTTGTCCCAGGTCAGCTCCACTGCACTTGTGTGTGTGCCTCCTGCTGGCAAGCTGATTTTCAGGTCTCTGCAGCGCATTGCAGGGAGCATGCAGGACATGTGTCACAGGTGCATGTGCAGGGCGCGGGTTGTTATTATGGGGAAAATAGGAAAAGAAGATGTAGGAAATTATCACTCAGCCCTCTCCCAGAAAAATGAAATATCCTAGGAAATATTGAAAATAGTTGCCACCGATGATTTGGACAGGTTGCGTGGGCGACTGCAAGCCACCACATGTTTATTGGACCCATGTCCCTCCTGGCTTGTACTGGCATCCTGGGAGGTCACATGAGGCTGGCTCCTGGGACTAGTGAACGCTTCGTTGGGCGAGGGGTTCCTACCAGCCGCCTTGAAAGAGGCGGTTGTGAGGCCCTTACTCAAGAAGCCTTCTCTGGACCCAACTGAGCTAGCTAATTATCGTCCTGTCTCCAACCTTCCCTTCTTAGCGAAGGTTGTAGAGAGTGCGGTGGCCATACAGTTCCCACGTCACCTGGAGGAAACTGATTATCTAGACCCGTGCCAGTCCGGCTTCCGACCCGGGCACAGCACAGAGACGGCCTTGGTCGCATTGGTAGATGATCTCTGGAGAGCCAGGGATAGGGGCTGTTCCTCTATCCTGGTCCTATTAGACCTCTCAGCGGCTTTCGATACCATCGACCATGGTATCCTACTGCGCCGGCTGGAGGGGCTGGGGGTAAGGGGCACCGTTTTACGGTGGTTCTGCTCCTACCTCTCCGACCGGACGCAATGTGTGTTGGCAGGGGAGCAGAGGTCGACCCTGAGGCCGCTCACTTGTGGGGTGCCGCAGGGGTCGGTCCTCTCGCCCCTCCTGTTCAACACATACATGAAACCGCTGGGTGAGATCATTCGTGGTTTTGGGGTGGGATACCATCTGTATGCTGACGACACGCAGCTGTACATTTCCACCCCGAACCACCCCAACGAGGCCATTGACGTGATGTCCCGGTGTTTGGAAGCCGTACGGGTCTGGATGGGAGACAACAGACTTAAACTCAACCCCTCCAAGACGGAGTGGCTGTGGCTACCGGCCCCCCCGGTTCAACCAGCTGACTCCATCGCTGGCCATTGGGGGGGAGCAACTGGCCCCCGTGGAGTGGGCTCGCAATTTGGGTATCCTCCTAGATGCCCAGCTGTCCATGGATGACCATGTGGCAGCCGTGGCAAGGGGGGCGTTCCACCAGGTTCACCTGGTGCGCCAATTGCGCCCCCTATTGGACCGGGATGCCCTCCGCACAGTCACTCATGCACTGGTGACGTCCTGTCTGGATTACTGTAATGCTCTCTACATGGGGTTCCCCTTGAGATGCACCCGGAGACTGCAGTTGGTCCAGAACACGGCCGCGCGGGCAGTTATGGGGAGTACAAGGTACTCCCATGTGACACCTCTCCTGCGCGAGCTGCACTGGCTCCGTGTAGTCTTCCGGGTGCATTTCAAGGTGTTGATCACCATCTTTAAAGCGCTCCATGGCACAGGACCTAGTTATTTGCGGGATCGTATCCTGCCCCATACATCCCTGCGACCAATTTGCTCTCACAGAGAGGGACTCCTCCGGGTGCCGTCCACTAAGCAATGCCAGAGGGCGGCGCCAAGGGGTAGGGCCTTCTCTGTGATGGGCCCAGCCCTATGGAATGACCTCCCCCCCGACATTAGGACAACTACCGATCTCCGCTCCTTCCGTAGGAAACTCAAGACCCACCTGTTCCAATTAGCCGGCCTGGCTTGAATTATAACTACATTATCTAATCCCCCTGGACAATTTTAAATTTTAAACTAATTCTGACTTTTTGGGTATTTTAATTGTTTTAATCTTACTGTGTTGTTTTAACTCATGATTATTTATTTATGTATTGTAAAATGTTTTTGTATATACCTCCTCCTCGTCATTTGTTTGTATATTGAATTGTACGCCGGCCCGAGTCCCTTTGTGGAGAGGGAGCGGCCTATAAATTGAATTAATAAATAAATAAATAAATAAAACACAGAATATTTCTCTGGATGTGAAAAGAAACATGTTTCAAAAAGACAAGGTAACTCTTCCTGCAGCTTCCTGCCCCCACCTTTTGTCCATGAGCCATTAAAGCTGGAGCTAGTCCACTTTACATAATAAAAGACTTCTCCCCTTCAGCTCCAGGGGGATGGGAATGAAGGCATGGTAATATAAGCCTTTACTCAACTGACCACATGGCATCTGAACTCAACCAAACCTGGATTCAAAAACTCAGGCTAGAGGATTGCCCTTGCATGGGCCCATGTGAGTCTGAAACCAATCAGAATACATTTCTTACACAGGAACAGGAAACAGAGAGGTGGGACCGAACAGATTATAAAAAGCCCTGCAAGCCCTTCTTCGACCCTTTTTCCCTTTTCTTCTTCATCACCCAACACCTGGAAGCATGTGATCACCTTTTTCCCCAGGACCTCCAGCCACGTGGTCCTGTCCTCCATTAAAACATTAAACCATCTTTGTAAGCAGCCTCCATGCCTCCAGTGTATTTTTCCCCACTTGGGGGCGAACCCAGAAGGACATTTCTTCCAACAAAGATATGTTGGATATGCTCATTGCCTCGAGTTATTTGTAAAAATAAAAGTGGGATATAAATAAAATAAACAAATAAAATAAATAAATATCAAGTGGTAATTTCTGGATGAAGTTAAGGTATTAATACTTTCCTTAGGTATGCTATATTAGCCTCTGCCCAACTGCCTAGTGTCTTTTCAGGCTGTAAAATAGAATTTATCATTTTGTAACAGTTATAATAATTCCTCTTCAGAATATTTATAATAGGAGGCTAATAAATCATCTGGCCCAGGCATTTCCCCCATTTTTACTTTCTTTATGTCTTCAGAAACTTCCCTTATTGTTATAGGTCCATTCATGAATTGTTTCTTATTTGTCAGTAATTTCTGGTAAGTGTTATTTTTTTTTAAGTATTCATCAGCCTTACCCAGAGAAGCGTCTTCTGTTTTATATATGTAATTTAGAATAATATTGATGACATTTTTATTTTTGAATTGTCTATTATTATGGTGTTTTCATCTTGTAATGTTATCATCATTTCCCTTCTTTTCCCCCCTTTATGGCAGCCATTTCCCTGACTTGTTTGTAAATTCAAATTTTTGTTGTTGTTTTGTATGGTTCATTTTTAATTCTGTTTCTCTTAACTTGTAATAAAGAAAACTGTAACAATAGGTTACACTTAGATATCAGTATTGTTTTAATATGTCTAAGATGCCATGCAACCCTATATGAGATTGCATTTTAAAATCTATAGAGAAATTTAAATAAGAATACTTCTGGAGCATTCTTGGAAGTATCTGCCTAAAGCAGCTAAAAGATGCAGCTTCCGATAGTTATACAAGTGAGAAATATAGATGTCTCTTCAGATTTGAACCTAATTACAATATGATTTCTGTATATGTCCCAAAGGACTCAGGAAAATCCAGGTTTGCTGTAATATGGTAGTAAAAATTTGTTCGTGTTGTTTATAAATGGCTTATGAAAGAGCGGGGATAAAAGAGAATAATATTAATTTTACCAAATTTAGGTTGGCCATCGTGAATTTAAGGATCATCACAGTGAAAGAGAGAGAGAGAGAGAGAAAAAAAAAATGAATACACCCAGGAAAAAGGGAAAACCCACTGTGGAATGCAAATACTCCAGCATGTTCACACTCTGTGAATATAGATGAAAGACCAGTCACAGAAAGAACTGATTGAATTCCTGAAATAGCCACTTCAGTTTAACCTTCTTCTGATAGAGAAAAGGGGCAGGGATTCAAAGTTCTTGCCTTGGCAGTAGAGGCCATCTGTCACTGATTGTGACTGTGGTCTGTTTACTATTCTGTAAGGGAGGTTTGTTTGCTCAAGCCTCCTTTCTCCCCCATGTCTCTTTTCCCACTTACCCATGATCAGTCAAGGGGAGAGTGGAAAGAAAGCCTTTGAATTTTGAGCACAGAGTATTAAAAAGAAAGAAGACAGGAGAAAAATGCCGCAGAGGTTCAGAATGGGGGTCTTTAAAACACAGAGGCCTGCCTTTTTTTGCTATTGAAAAGCAAGCCTTTCAGAAGAGGAAAGTGAAGGAGGGGCCTTCCTTTTCAGTATGGGTTCCCCCCTCCTATTCAGTGCTGGTGATGGGGGAAATGTATTAGCCCAAGAATATTTGTTATGAGGAATGGGGAATAAAAGAACAACCTTGAGCCAGTGAGAGGGAGCAAGAGGGCATCTGTGATTTCTCCAACAAAAGGCATACGAGCAGCAGTTGTACTGAGTCAAAGGGAGGATTCTTGCAGCAGGCAGGTGGCTGAACTAACTGGAGTAAATCATCTACTCCTTATCATGAGTGAACACAATGTCCTTCATCTATGGAGGTCCTAGATCATTTGGCAGAGATGCATGAAGGAGGGAATCTATTAGAGTTTATGGGTTTTAATTTTCACTCACAAGTTTGTGTTTTTGACAAGGCAAGGAACACTGTGTTCAGTCAGTAGGTGGGATGTGCATTTTCTCCTCTAATGACATTTTCACTCAGGAGCTATGTAGTCCTTGAGACAGGAGACACTCTTGATAGTACTTCAGTCTTGGGTAGTGAAAACCCAGACAAAACTGAATGTAAATTTGCACCAAGTGTCTTGTACAATGGAAACAGTAAGCACATAGTAGTATGCGTGTAGGTTTCAGGCTATCAAAAATTAAAAACCAGACCATGGTAACCATTGTTCAGTAAACAAGCTCTTATTTGAACTGGTTTTGTAAAAAGGTTCTCTTCCATGACTCATATTTTTGTTTATCAAGAAAGTTTCTCACTTTAAACTACTTTGATCAACTAAAGCTTGCATTGGATAAAATCAAGCTGAGTATATTTAGGTCAATGATCTCCAGCCTTGAGTCAACATCTTCTGTCCCATCTTCAATATCTTCATTTAGAATGGTCATTGGTTATCTAGCTCATGGGTGTCAAAGTCAGGGTGTCATGTTGCTGTCATGTGATGTTTTGTGATTTTTTTTTCCCCTGTGGTGGGATTCAAAGTTTTTTACTATTGGTTCTGTGGGTATGGCTTGGTGGGCATGGCAGGGGAAGGATACTGTAAAATCTCCATTCACACCACTCCAGGGGAAGGTTACTGCAAAATCCCCATTTCCTCCCAATCAGCTGGGAGGCAGAGAATAGATGGAGGCAGGGCAGTCAGAGGTATTATTTACCCATTCTCCGAACTACTCAAAATTTCCACTACAGGTTCTCCAGAACTGGTCAAAACCTGCTGAATGCCACCTCTGGTTTTCCCCCTTCACGGAGCTGGGGTGGGTGTGGCTTGCGCATGATGCATCCAGCCCACAGGCTGCCAGTTTGACACCCCTGAATTCTAGGCTAAAGATGAGCTTAGGCCAAGACAACTAGACAGCACCTAGTTTCAGAAGACTGGTTTTTATCAATGGGCACTAATCTTTCCTCCTGTCCTTGAGAGAAGGTAAAAAATCATCCTCTAAAATTACATCTGTTCTAGCATGCTTGCTTCATCTCACCTGCAAATTTATACAAATTCAATTACTTTAAATTGATATGATTAGTCAGCTAGTTAACAGCTGTACTTTGTGGTTTATTCTGAATCATTCTAGCAAGATTTTATTTTCAGTGATGCATTTGGTTCAGATAACTTTGTTAGTCTTTAGGAAAATGATATGCTTTTTTTTCTGGGTAGCAGCTGTACTTTGGCTTGAAGTGGTGTATCATGATTACATTCCCAAAAACAATGGTTGATGCCAAGACAAAAACCATGATTTCCATTTTATTTGCATTTCCATGCAGTTAAAATTAAACATAATTCACATCTTCCCTTTCTTACTAAAGAGCCTTGATTGATCAAAACCATTAGGACAATACTTATCAGCCTCTCTGGTGACCATTGTAGCATAGAGAAGCTCATGACTTGGAATTTAAGAGGAGTAAATGGTAAAGAGCATGAATGAACAAATAAAACGAATGAAAGAAAAACAGATATGTTGTATGCTCTGTAACCCTAAGGAAAAGAGATAATTGTGTTTGAAAGTGACAGTAGAGTAAATGATTGAAAGTTAAACATTAGAAAATGGATGAAACATATGTCTTTTGGTAAACAGTTCTTTTTTTTTTTTGAAAACTTAGAAAAAAATTACAGTATGCAGATGCCTGTAAAACAGTCATTGGTAACATGGTATATTGCAAATAGTCAATATTTGTTCACAGAAGCAAACTGGTCGAATGTAATCTCTTCTGAGAATTGGATAAGTTAAAAGAAACATAAAAGTAAATGAAATTGAAGGAGCATGGGTCATTGAAGAAATGGATGTGATAAAACAAGAAAAAGATAGAATTAATGGTGAATGAATATAAACTGAATAAAAAAATTAATGATCAGGTGAATGTGTCCTGTGGAGAGAATGAATGAGGATTAAACTGAAAAATCAGAGTGATGGAAGAGTAACTAGGTCAAGAGGAAGTGGAAGAGTGAATAGTTATGACTGGTTCAAATAGATGAGATCATGAAGAAGAGAGAGATGAGAAGTTGAAAGAACAAAAGTCAGTCTTACAAAGCAGTAATTGAACATAGAAGAAACAAAGATGGTTTCAAGGAATACTGAAGTATGGAAAAGCGTAAGTGTTATTAGTGAAAATTAGATTCAGTGAAGTTTCCTTTTCTTCATCTATCTTCTTCAGCAATTTCTTCCACCTTACTATATAATGCAGCTTGACTCAAAAGGAAATAATGTGATAGGACTGCATGTAGGTAGTCCCCATGTAGGTGTGTGTGTGTGTGTGTATGTATGTATGTATGTATGTATATGTGTGTGTGTGTATGTATATGTGTGTGTATATATGTGTGTGTATATATATATTTGTGTTACTATATAGAGATAGAGATAGAGATAGATAGATATAGATATATAGATATATATATAGATATAATTAGATGATGACACTCCAGTCATATCGTTAATAATTTCTCAATTTTTCAACACATAAAAAGTAGCAATGTCTTAACAACAGATCTGTAATAATTTGACATGGCTTGCAGCTCAGATTGTGAATACCTCATTAAAAGCTAACCCCAAAGTATCCTTTTAGACAGTGATTTATCTCAAGACACTTCTGGGATTTCCCACAATTATATGTTCATATTCCCATGCCTTCTGCCAAACATCATGTGAATTTGCTGTGTTCTCCGCTTTCTATGCTTTTGGTGGGAGGCCATTCCTCCCCCTGCCTATTTTTTTACTTTCCTAAAAGACTCCAATGCAAGCAGGCATGATTCTTAGGTCCATAGCAAATGTTTCACAAGAATGGGTCACTGCAGGCCATCCATATATTGTTTCCTTCTTCCTGTCAAGATGAATCTTGAAGAACTGTTTGAACATTGGTGCAGCAGCCTGTTTGATAGCTTCCCTTGACAGAGCTTTAGTAGAGTTATAACTAGAGGCCACCCATCTTGTTTCTCTTGAATAAAGGTTTGAGCTTCAGCAAATTCATTCAGCATTATAATTTGCCCTCTTTTTCTTTTTCTTTGAAGAGCAGTGAAGAAGGGGAGAAATGCTCCTTTGCTTATTCTATGGAAGTTTTTAATGCCCTTTCCTACAGGCACAAAAGAAGCACGCACATTTGTCTCAATGGTAGCCTATCTTTGAACCGTGAACCACTCTTGCTGTCTATAAAAGTTTAGAAAGTAATATCAAAGTGACTGTTGAAGTAAATCACCATCTGGGTAATGAAACAAAACACTATTAGTCTTTGAATATATTTAACTGGTTTATATTCATGAAGACTAGTTAAGAGTAAGAGATACCGCTCATCAGATTGAGGGAAGCTTAGTCAAATGAAGGTATGGGTAAGATCCTCTCAGTTGAAGAGCCTTCTTTGAAAGAATAGAAGTACAATGGACATGCCCTAAGGCAAAAAATATTGGCCCCAAATACCTACATGGTTAGAAAAATATCATAAAGCAACATATTGACTTTAGACCAGAATTATTCCTGTTGGGTATTTTACCAGAACTGTATACTATGGTGCTGGAGAAGACTCCTGTGAGTACCTTGGACTGCAAGATGATCAAACCGGTTGCTCTTTAGAAGGCCAGATCCTGAAGATGAAACTCAAATACTTTGGCCACCTAATGAGAAGGAAGGACTTACTGGGGAAGAGCCTAATGCTGGGAAAGATTGAGGGCAAAGGAAGAAAGGGACAACATAGAATGAGGTGGCTGGATGGAGTCACTGAAGCAGTAGGCGTGAACTAAGTCCAGAGGATGATAAAGGACAGGAAGGCCTAGAAGAACATTGTCCCTGGGGTCACGATGGGTTGGACATGACCTCACAACTAACAACAATATAATAAACAGAATACATATCTAATTTTACATGTGTAAATAATTTACATGTGTAAAGCAGCGAGAATTGTTTTTGCACAACAGTGGAAAAATTAAGAGATCCCTTCAGATGGAAGTGTTATAAAAACATTAGAATATTAGAATGCACAGAGATGGATAGATTAACATTAAAAATAAAGGAAAAGGAAGAAACAGAATATTTCTTAACATGGGATTTGTTTCACCAATGGTTAATGAACAGAACAGAGGTTAGAAACTAAAAAGATTAAGGGAATGATTAATCATATAACAAACCTTTCTTAGTATGGATAAGCTAAGGTCAATAATATTATGTGACCATTACTAACCAGTGACGTGCGGTGAGGTTTATGATTGGTGAGGCTGATGATGTCATCAAACCGTGTGGTTGCTCCGATCGCACGTGCTCAGCCCAAACGGAGAAGTTTCTGTTCTCAGAAATGTCAGAAAGGGACAGACAGGCTGCCGCAGCTCCACTGAGAAGACATTTCTGAGAAGATAAACTTCTCCTTTCTCCTCCCCCCCCCCCTTCTAGCACTGATGATGTTACCTGGGCATTTTTTGCATCGGGCAAGCCCGGGATCCTTGCAAGGGGAATGGGACCACATGTGCAGGCGGCTCCTCAGCAGCGCACAGCCTCAGATTAGCACAGCCGCGATCCCCTTCCCCTGCACAAGTGGTCCCATTCCCCTCCTTCCTAAGCCAACATGAAGGGGACCCGCGGCTGCGCTGATCTGAGGCTGGCATTGAGGAGCCGCCTGCACATGTGGTCCCATTCCCCTTGCAAGGATCCCGGGCTCGCAAAAAATGGCGAGATCAGCACACTTGGGGCTGCTGCTGAGATGTCCAGGGAGGCTAAACCAAGCTGCGCGCCTCTCCCAGCCACTTTCACGGCTTCCCGGAGTAATTTTTTATAATTTTCATGATGAGAGCGGTGAGGCTCTGCCTCCCCTGACTGCACATCACTGTTAATAATGATATGCATATTGTGACTACTACTATGTTTATTGTATTTTTGTTATTCAAAATGAATTGTACTCAGACTCAGACAGAACTCTGTTCATATAGATACTATAGATATAGAGTTTTCTATGTTTATTAAAGAAAAATATATTAATAAAACATATACTAAAAATAAGAAATAAATACAATGTTTAATCATTCATGAAATTTTAGTATCATTAAATAATAATAATAAAGGTACACTAAGTTTGGAGAAATCCACCTAATCTGTTATTAACTTTCAGTTGCTCTCCAAAGGTTCACACAGAAGTAGAAAGATGTGTATTTTGCTTTATTACAGATTATTATTTATGAAGTTTCTTAACTGTTCAGCCTGAAGTGGACCCCTCTGACTTGAGGATGAAATTCTAGGAGAAGAAAAGTTTTATCATCCATACACCTGAAGAAAAGGCTTTCTAATTTTGCTTTGAATGTTATTTTAGGCTGCAGTTCTGTCCTGACTTAATTTTAAAGAAAGACATGGCCAAGTGAACATGCGTTGCCAGGTGAAATTTCCAATTCTGTGAGGGTTTGAGTTTGCCTATGCGTCTGGTGCTGTTTGGAAGGAACTCTTCATTAAATTTTATCTTGAATCTTTAGGTGAATGTAATAACTCAACAGAATATATTAATTCCACAGTGCCTAGAATTAAAATTAATTACAACTCTGGACCTTCATCTTACTGGACTATCTCATACAAAGTTATATTAGCTTCAGGTCTTTATATGTTATGGTTTCTTACCTTAACTATGGAGCACCAAATAGGTCAAACCTTGCTTCAGAAGTAAGCAGATACTGATTTTTCTTTGTGTCTCATTTCTGTTTTCTGTTTTCTGTTATTACCAAACAATAATTGATAGCTTCTTGAAAAAACCCCACACCAATTACTAAAAGTATGAAAGTTTCCAACAGCCAGAATTTTGATATATGTCCAGTTCTGGAAACTATTTGAAAAATCATCGGAACACTAATCCTTATTAAGCAATATTTTATGAAACATTCCTTTTCATAATTCTCAATATTGTTTCTACACACATATTTTTCTTCATTAAGTGATTCCACCCCCCCCCCCCCCACACACACCCATGAAATGTCTGTGTTCAGTGTCTGGGAGACTTAGATAAAAAATTCTAAGAGTCATGAAATTATACTTTTGATTTTTAAATCACTAGCCTTGCAAATAAACGTTTCTCTGTCAAGATTTTAGGATGATACATAGGGTGGAAAGAAATTATTAAACCCTTCACTGATGAATTAGAATTGAATTGGGTTCTGGTGTGAAGCTGGCAGATGGTACAGTTCTATTAGCCAGCCAATATTTATATCAGCCCTAGTACTTTGCATCCAGGTTTGATGTTGTCAGGTCCATGTTGAAAACCATGGTACTTTGGAAATCCATTGCTGATGCGTGGAGCCCTGTATACCCTCATGAAGGAGTTGAGTGATTCTTCCTGATGAACCTATATCTTATTTTTAGGGATTAATGAATGGAAGTACTGCAGTAAAAAGGGAAAAAAGGACTCATTTATACATTATCCTTTGGTCAATCAGTATAAGTATGAATGCGAAGCAAGAAACATGGAGGTAGATAAATGATAAATATATCCAAACTCTTATAAATCTTGAAGTTGGAGCTAATGAATCTGAACCCTCCATAATGTTTCACAATGGATCTCCAGAAATAGTCCAGGAAGACCCATAACTAGAAGAGAAAACATGGCACTAACACAGAGCTGTTAAGCAATCTGAACATCCATTGGGTAGCAGCCACAAGATTCAGAAACCTTTGTTGCTACTAACTAGTAACGCTCTGAGTTTTTGAAGTTCAGATCTGGTAGCCTAAAGGAGGAAGACACACCGCTTGGCGAAGGAAAAAGATTTGGTATTCTAACTGTCTCTACCACTACCTCAACCATCCATTATATCCCATATCACTTCTTATCTCTTATTCAACAGAGAACTATTTATTTCATAGAAGCCATTCAGAGATGAGGAGAACTAGGAATTGCCTACAAAAGCTACCTATATAGTGGGAATCCATCCTGTGGGTTCACCAAGAAAGCCACAATTTGTCACAATTTATTTTATTAGAAGTTGTTTATCTTGCCTTTATTATTTTTATAAGTAACTCAAGGCAATGAACATACATTATACTACTTCCTTCTCACGTTCTTCCCATAACAACCCTATGAGGTGAGTTGGCCTGAGAGTGACTATCCTAAAGTCACCCAACTAACTTTCATGTCTAAGGTAGAACTAGAACTCACAGTCTCCTGGTTTCTAGACAAGCACTTTAACCACTACACCTTTGTGACCTCACAATGCTCTGGGCATTGAGTTGGAGGGCAGTGACAAAGGGCTTGTTCTCAGTTTGCTATCTTTTTTATTACAGTGCTTGAATTATATTATATTATATTTCACCTAATGGTAGGGCTGGTGCTATATTTCTTTTCCAAAGCTCAGTATGCTGTAGGTTGCAGCCCCCAAAACAATTACTTTAAAATATGTACTTAAGGTACATATGTACTTAAGTACTCAAACGTATCTACTATAACACAGAACACTTTTTGGGTGCATTGTTGGCCCTTATTCAGGCCCAAACCTTTGTCATTTTCTGAAATATTAGAACCTTGTTTCATATCCATTATTACTGTTTATTACTAAAATAGGTCTTGCACCTTAGACAGGTTCAATTCCTGACTCAGTTTCTTCTTTGTTTTTTCACCCTTCAGTTGGTTCCATTTTATTTAGGCATTAGACTTTAAATACCAATAAAATGTATGTATTTTTGCTTACAAAAACCTTCACCCCATATCATGTAGCTTTGTTCATATTTCTCCCTAAACTATGCATTTTCTGTACATTTTTTTTAGTGTATGCATTTGCACATATCTATGTTCTTGGGGCAAATTATGCCTGAATTCATATTGGGTAAATTCTCATTATAAATCGATTTGAACAAATTTCTCTTCCATTCCTACTGACAATCATTGAGCAAACATATAGTGTCTGAGCTTATATGATTTAAATAATAGCCGGTGTCTGATCATGCTTAACCTGCAAGATCTTGCAAAGTTAAGAAGCCATAAGATACAGCTGTAAGCCACTGTCAGGTTCCGTTGACTCATAGAACAGAATGTCTGACAATTTAACTCCAATCAAAGGAAGTAGAAGACAGATGGATTTTATTCTTTCTCTCTGGCTTCCGTTCCTGGAGAAGATGAGATGGAAATTGCTGAGATCATGGATGCTTCCTCCTAATCATTAAATTTTACTCATATGCCAGGCCTCTGAATCAAATATAAGATTTTCTTTTCTAAATGGCAGTAGTTGGGCCTATCCATTTATAGAAATCCAAAAGCCTAGTAGGGTAATGCTATTATTAGACCAAGAGAAGAATCACAAAATAACAAGATAGCTTTCTGGTTCTTCTAATTCTTCTCCATGCTGGGACTTTAGCTAAACAAGAAAGTAAGTGAAAGAGAGAAAAGCAAAAGCTAGGCATGATATTACATATCTTGACAAGTTTTCTTCTGGTAACATTTTTACAGTGGGTGGGTGGGGGATAATGCAGTTGAATGTAGCCTTTTACATTTTCAAAAATCACATTTTCAAACCAGTGGATTTATAAAATGTAAAATCTCATCGCATTTTGATAGCTTAAGGTGTTGTTATTTAATTTTTTTGCACCTGGAAACAGGTGCAGGAATGCAAGCCATCTTAACTTAATGATGCTGTATCAAACTGATTTCTTCACTTCAAACAAAAAGGAATTCAAAATTTTGAGCAGGTGTTTGAATGCTGGCCAACTGAAAGGAACACATCAAACAATTTGCCTTGAGGGGATTTAACACTTGATTCATTCCCATGTAAGTGCAGAAGAGGACATGAGTGAGAATGAGCCTATCCTTCACTTATGGAAAGTTAATTCTTCAAATTTATATGGTAAGTTCACTGCAGATGTATCCATTTTCATATTCTTTGGGGGTTGTAAAACTGATCATATGCATTACCTTTTTTGAGGAAGTTTTCTCTTACCAGCCTATGCCCTGAGACGTTCTGAAGGTCCTCCATCTAATGCTACATATGAATCAGATCTGATCTGCTTCACCTTCAAACCCAGACAAGATTTGCAGGGTGATTTGTAATTCCATATGGTCTCAATAATGGTATCCAAAAGGAAGGTTGGATTTTTAGGGACATATGTTCTTCTATATGTTATTTGGGAAGCATATCTGCCCCCAAACAAAAGATCTTCCAGAGCCAAATTCCCATTGGCGTTTCTTCCCAAGGAAACTTACTGCAAGAAAGAGTTGGAAGGCCAATTATCTCTCTCACACACATTGTAGGCATTTGGGGAACTCTTGAATTATCTGATTGAAATGCATTGTATTCTGTGATATTGAATAATGGCCCACCCTCCCCATGCCAACTATCACTAAACATTGCCTTGAAAGTCAGATAGTCATAATCACAAAAATAACCTAGTCAACCCATGATGGCTATCTGGCCTTTAGATGTTATCTCTCAAATATGCTCAGGAGTGTTCAGGAGCACATATGTATGTATTTATTTCTTTGTTTGCATCCCATCTTTATTATTTTTACAGTAGTTAGGATTGGGTTACATTTTTCATGTCCAACACATCTTCCTCCTCTGATTTTCCCCACTACAACAACTTGTGAATTGAGTTGGGCTGTCAAGGTCACCCAGCTGGCTTTCATGGCTAAGGCAACACTTGAACTCATGGTCTCCTGCTTTCTAGCCTGGTGCCTTAACCACTAAACCAAACTCCAATACCCCAAAGTAACAATGTGATCCTGGGAAAAGATGCATCTACTTTAAAGGTTTAGATTGGTTCTTGTTCATATACTTTTATGCCCACTACTTGGAGATTGAATCTGAAGTCCTGCAAAGCTCTATGGCATTTTACTTGAATTCAGCTATATAGCTCAGTAGGAGATTTAACTTACCTCCATTTCTTGTGAGGACAAAATGAAAAAATGGAACATCAGGAATTTAGCTTTTGGCTCCTGAAGAGGACAAATGGGAGATCAAAAAACATGGTAAACAAATTATGGAAGCAAGCGTCAAACACCTTCTAAGGATTCTTAATGTTATTACTAAATCATCAAATAGGAAGCTGCTTGTCAACTTTATGGAAAATAGAGGTGACTTTCTCCTGGTTCAACATGATTGATTGTCTTTATATGCAAGTTACATTGACATGATTGAAAAACACAGTGGAAATGTAACGAGTCAGGACAACGGGAGGAGTAAACAGCCAAAGTTAAATCCCCAAGAATAACCTAGATCTGTCTATAATTATTAGGTACAGCCGTGCAGAAACTCAATCCATAATTGTAAAAAAAAAAAAGGCTTGCACACTCTGTCTTCCAGACACACTTAGAATACAGTAAGTTGATAATTTTATATGACTTGATTTCGTCAGAATACATCCTATTGATTTTGATGAGTAACTTCAGGTGCTCAAAGTATATTTTCTTTTCAAAGATCTCCTGTTGCTTGGCCAGATACAATTCCATTTGAATTTCACTATATGTGACTTTCTGGTGCCCACATTATTTGCCTAATATGCTTATACCTTTCTAAGTGCTACCTCTCTGTAGTTATGTACACTATTATCTTGTACAGAATTACTCAAGAGTAAGTCCAACTGTGTTCAGTAAAACATACTCCCTAACGTGTTTAGGTAGTTCTGCACCACCAGGCTCAGCTATGAAAGGATAGCAATATAATCATCATTATAGGAACACATTATTTATATTTTAATTTTGATCAGAGATGCATCATTGTCAATAAATAGTGAGATTTCCTAGACTTCTTCCCCAAGTCTAGGAAATCTGAATATTCTGCTGGCTGTCCTTAAATTTCTTGCCTTTGAGACAATTGGTATCATTGTTGCAGGGTGAAGATGTGGTTTGATGGCAAGGAGAGCTTCCTTGTAGCTGTAATAACAAGGGCAGAATCTCTCCTTCTTCCATCTGCTGCTCTTATCTTTCAACACACGCTCTCCTCGGCTGCCATTCTACAATTGCAGGAAGAGATAT
This sequence comes from Natrix helvetica, assembly GCF_964273705.1. Taxonomy (NCBI): domain Eukaryota; kingdom Metazoa; phylum Chordata; class Lepidosauria; order Squamata; family Natricidae; genus Natrix; species Natrix helvetica. The sequence continues at coordinate 69,903,651 of NC_138552.1, forward strand.
ATCATCTGAAGAAGCAGAGACAAATATTTGATTTGGATGATTATCCTGCAGGTGTCTCATCATCACTGTGGTGCAGAGATTACTAATTATTTCCCCTCCAATTTGTGTACATTCTACCGTAAATAACATGTATAGGATGACATCAGTCATTAAGATTTGGAAATGTGTGGCCAAATTCATCCATGCAGATCTCTTCATTCAAGGTGAACTTCAAAGGGACAGCTAAGATCCCTTTCAGGATTCCTTCAAATGGGTTTACATTAAAATCAAGTTATATACCAATGGTAACTGTAGAAAGAACAAACAGAGATTTAGTGATGTCCACTAAGAAGGTTTGGAATACTGACCATTATCAGTTGAAAGTAAGTTTACTTGATGTTCAAGTTCCCATTAACTTGAGACTTTTTGTCTATAGGTAGCCTTTAGATGGTTTAGAGTTGCTTTTGAAATGTTCTTCCTTTGATGGGTTATAACCAATTGAGAGACTCATACTTTGTAATGTTTTTCATATATTTAATTTATTTTGTAACTTTTATAATACTTTATTATTGTCCTCAGAGTGACGCACACATAACAAATTTCGTCTGATTCGAAATTCCATCTTGTATCAGTTATTCTTGATTATGTGCTTTAAACAAACCATTGGGAGAATTGGGGAGTTATACAGGGGTGGGCTTCAAAAATTTTAGCAAGGGGTTTTCTCCCTGGTTATTAGGTAGGCATGGCCATAGTGGGTGTGGCCTAGTCAGCCTCCTGCACCATGGCAGGGGGGGCGTTTTTGCCTTCCCCAGGCTCCAGAGGCCAAACATCTGGTATGCCCATTTTTCACCCTCTTGAGCCTCCATGCACGTCCTGCAATTACCTACATCCAAAATGGGCAGCGTGGGGACTCCTGGGAGGGGAGGGGTGGGGCCAGCCAAGAATGGGATTTGGGGGTTCCCCAAACTGCACAGAATCAGGTAGAGGTTCTCTTGAACCCCTGCGAACCCCAGAAGCCCCCCTCTGGAGTTATAACTTAAGATAGGCAAGTAAAGGGCAAGAGGAAATGCAATTAATTTAAATTCATTTAAGTTTCTGGGCCAGATGGATTGCATTCAACACAATGCTGAAGCAAGTAGTGAAGAAGATGGCAGAACTATCTTTGATCATGTTTAGAATTCCAGCGGAGGAGTCCCAGAAGACTGAAGGTGAACCAATTATGATGATACATTGCCCAGTCAACCAGGTGTTTAGACTGGATTTGGTATTTTTATCTACCTTTTGAGTCCCCCTGCCAAGAAACTGGGATGGCAGATATGGATGTTTGATGATAGTAAAGATATTGTCACAGGATGAAGCTACTCCAAATAAAGCTACCTTTTACAATCGACTGATGGCGAATTTGTCAATACAAATGGTGTTCAATTGGTGGTCCAATTGTTTTGGGATTGCGCCCAAAGCACTTATCACTAGTGATACTATCTTTGGGTTTATTTTTTTTGTTTTTGGTTTTTTTTGCCACAGTCATTGTATCTGCAGGTTTTTCTATTTTCTCCAGTTTGTTCTCTTCTCTTCTGCTGCCTCTAGGTACTGCGATGTTCACTACCCATACTTTTTTAAAAAATCTTTCTTATTGACAATTATTAAATATGGGGTATTATTTGGCAGGTGTTTGTTGGTTTGAATTCTCAAGTCCTGGAGCATTTTAGCTTCTTTGTATTCTATTATTTTCTCTTTTGTCTATTATTTTGTCTCAAATAAAAGACAAATAAGACAAATGGTATTTTTTTCAGATATTCCAAAGCACCATTGTTGCTCTTTTGTTGTGCCATCATTTGTAGGAAGTTTGTGCAATCTTCTTGCAGCAGCTAATTATGTGGTCCACTGTTTTCTTCAGCTTCTTTGCAGAGGCAGCATTTGCTGTCTGTTACTATCTTCTCGATTCTGGCTTGATATGTATACCAATTTGACATCTATACTGGGCAAAATTATTATCAGACTATCAAGACGCATGATTGTGAACACTTAAATGGATGTGCTACAATTAACAGAAGTCAGCATGAAATTGTTGTAAAAAAAAAATTGCTATATCTCCTTTCATAAAATTACTAGCTTAGAGAAATGTCATAGACATAGTGTTTGTAGACCACAGCAAAATCTTTGACAAAATGTCTCTTAATATTCCTCTTAATAAAAATGATAAAATATGGGCTAGGTGATACTGATATCGGCTGGAATTTACAATGGGCAGAATGGCCGCACCAACATTTCCCCATTAATACTGTAGCTCTACTTCCTATTGAAGGAAGTTGCAAGTGGAGTGTTCCAGGACTCTCTTCTCTCCCTGTATATTCAGCATTTTCATTCATGTCTTTGATGTGGGAGTTGAGGTGACATTTATAAAGTCTGCAAAACAGCACTAGATTGGGAGGGTGGTTAACATTTAAATGGAAAAATAGAGATTTTAGAAAATCTGCACAGGGGGAATTGAATAATCAAATGGAATTAAATTGGAAGCAATATAAAGTGGTGTATATGGGTAGGAAATAATTGTTTTACCCTACTCTGTTCCGTTCAGGCCCCATTTAGCATGCACTATCCAGCTCTGTGCACCACAGTTCAAAAACAACAATGAAAGATCCAAGCATACAATGAAAGACTATCAAAAAAGAAAAAGGAAAAAGATTAGAAAGACTATCAAAATGATAGTTTTGAAACTAACCATTATAACAGAGGGAGCACATGATTTCCTATTGCTCCAGAGGGCAGGGTCAAAACCAAAGGATTAAAAGTACAAAGTAGAAAGTATAGACAGTATCTGTAAAAACTGTCAACCAATGCAGCAGGCTGTCACATGAAATCGTGAATTCTCCTAATAGACTTTTTTTTTTAACAGAAATTGTATGGTCATCTTCAAAGATGCTCTAGTGGATTTTAGATTGAGCAGGGTAGGAATTTGGTAACATCTAAGATAAGATTCTATGAGTTATTCAACATAATTTCACTTTTTGTACCTCAATTGAAAGGTAGTTTTTCCTTACAGAGCAAGATTGAAACCTAACTTATTGTAATCAGAGCTAGCTTTCTCATTTTTCTATGATTTCAGAGCCATTATAACTTCCAGGACCAATTTTGAGATAGTGAGTAAACTTTGAAGCTAACTAATGCTTTAATAAAGTGTATATGCTTAGTAAAGTGAATATGAGCCAGCACTGTGCAGCAGCAGCCAAAGCAGCTAATACAATCCTGGGTTGTATAAATAAAGATATAGAATCAAGATCATGTGAAGTATTAGTACCACTTTATAAAACCCTAGTAAGAGTACACCTGGAATACTGCAACCAATTTTAGTCACCATGCTACAAAAAAATGTTGAGACTTTGGAAACAGTTCAGAGAAGAGCAAAGAAGATGATCAAAGGCTGGAGACTAAAACATAAGAAGAACAGCTGCAGGATTTGGGTTTGGCTAGCCTAAAAGAAAATAAGAATTAGGGGTGACATGATAGCAGTATTCCAATATTTGAGGGGCTGTACAAAGAAGAGGGAGTCAACTTACTCTCTAAAGGTACCAGAAGGCAGGACAAGAAACAATGAAACTAACCAGAGAGAAGCTACCTGGAATTAAGGATAAACTTCCTAACAGTGAAGACAATAACCAGTTGAATAGCTTGCCTTCAGAAATCATGGGTGCCCCATCACCAGACGTTTTTATGAAGAGACTACAGAGTCACTTATCTAAAATAGTATAGGTTCTCTTGCTTAAGCAGGGGACTGGACTATATGATCTTCAAGGTCTCTTCCAATTCATTCTATTCTATTCTAAGTGCATATCATACCAGAAACAGGAGCTGAAGCATTCAAGAAGCTGCGATATAGAGCCCAGTCAGTCCCCAGCATTTAGGGATTACAATTATCATGTGGAAACCCTAGGTATAGCTCCCGGAACCACAACAAAGAGTGATGAAATATAGTCCAGATTGCCAGACGGGGGGAGTGTATTCCAGAGCACCAAGAGACAAATCAGTACAAGTAGTTTGTGTGAGAGAGAGAGGGTGAAGATAGCTCATCCTTAATAGTTCCAAGAGTGTATGCTCTATAGGAGTGTTAGTTTTATTTGAAACCTATGATTTCTTTCCAGCAGCCCATGGAATATACAAAAACTGCACATTCAGTCAATCTATACTTGAAAACATTCCCAAGAAAAGACATGAAAGTAGGTAATGTGTGCTATGGTACCTCAAACTCAAAAGAGGATTACTATCAGATTTTCCATTTGCTAGAAGAGAAGAGCCACATAACACATGGTTCAGTCTAGAACATGGGTCTCCAAACTTGGCAACTTTAAGACTTGTGGACTTCAACTCCGAGAATTCCCCAGCCAGCCAGCCAGCCAAGTCCATAAGTCTTTAAATTGCCAAATTTGGGGATCCTTTATCCTGAAGCATGAACCATTGACCAGAATTTAGAGAAGTACCATGCATTCTGTTGCACCAGTAAGCTGACCTTTTCTACTTAGTGCCACAATTCCCAATCTAATAAATATGACGCTAATCTGGCATATACCATATTTTTCGGAGTATAAAATACACTGGAGTATAAAATGCACCAAGATTTTGAAGAGGCAATTTAAAAAAATAAAGGTTTTGCACTCTGCAGAGCTCCCAAACCTTCTGCGTGCCTCATTTTTTGTGGAAAACGGGGCATGCAGAGAGTTTAAGGGGCCTACAAAGTGTTCCTGGGGGCCAGGGGGAGGGGCAAAAGCGAGCAAAAATGGGCCCATTTTTTGCCCCCAAAAGGGGCATGCATAGGCTTTGGGAGGCTTGTAGAGTGCTCTTTGGGGCTGGGGGCAAAAATGAGCAAAAAACGGCTGCTTTTCGCTCATTTTTGCTCTCCCCAGCCCCTAGGAGCACTTTGCAGGCCTCCCAAAACCTCTGCACGTCCATTTTTGTGAAGGGGGTGGGTTTCAGGAGACCAAAAATGCTGTATTCAGTGTATCAGGCACACCCAGATTTTCACCCTCTTCTTTGGGGAGGGAGAAGGTGAGTGTTATACTCCAAAAAATACGGTACTTAACCATATGAATAGGTGTTTCAGTATCACATAGCTGATAGAAGAGGAAGGTTCTGAACTTTTTGGCTAAGATAGAAAAGTTTAAGAGGAGCTCCAATTCTATCTATCAACTTTTGAAATGATCTAAAAGATAACAACACCCAGTTTGGAAGAGCAAGACCTGAAGTCTTCAGCATCCTTTAGATTTCTCCATAAATTGTTCTATTATCCCATTTCTGTGAGAACTTTTGATTGATTATGAACCATCAAGGTAGTGCCAACTCTTAGTGATCACATCAATAGATGTTTTCCTTGATATTTGGTTCCCCACCTAATACTTCAGGTCTTCCAACAATTGCAATTGGAACTGAATCCATCACCTTGCTGCTGATTATTATCTTCTTCCTTTTCCTTCTAATGCTTTCCCCCCCAGCATTAGAGCCTTGTATAACAGCTACAGAGAGATATATCAATGTGTTTTGATTTTTATCACCTTTTTAAAAAGATATTTTAATTGTTTCTAAAATAATGACAACAAAGGGAAAACAAAAATACAAAGAGAGTTACGATAAAAATACATTGTCAAAGAAAAGAAAAAAATTCTCCTCCTTTAAATGTATCAAGTTGTAAATTTAGCTTCGTCTTTTACAATATAATTTTGAGGCTTTTTTTTTTAAAGCAACTAAAATTGGTAAGGCGACAGTCTGTACATTTCTCTTTACTATGTGTACCTAATACACACAATCATATATGCAATTTCTCCAAATCATTTGATTGCATTCTTTTCACCATGATAAATATGTGATTGCTACCCTAGTGCCGTGATGGCGAACCTAATGGCATGCAGAGCTCTTTCTGCTGGTACGCGAGCCATCACCCCAGTCCAGCTCCACTGTGCATGTGTGCGTGCCTCCTGCTGGCCAGCTAATTTTTGGGTCTCTGCTGTGCATGTGTGAGGGGTTGGGCATACGTCCAGGGGGTCGCATGCACATGCATGAGGTGCGGAGAGGTGCAGTGCCCCATCCCCTGCGGCCCGTTTTTGCTCCCAGGAGGCTGCAGGTCTACTAGGCCCAAAATGGGGTGGGGGTCACACGTGCATGCGCGGGGGGGTTACACATACATATGCAGGGGGCGGGGCACAGGAGGGTCATGCACGCACTTTTGGCATGCAACGACAAAAAGGTTAGCCATCACTGCCCTTGTGTATATATTTATAGGGATCGGAGTTTAGCAGGATTTGGAGAAGCATAGGTTTTACACAACAAAACTAGATAAATGTGCATAAAAATGTGAACTACGACCATTTTTCTACTATCCCTAGGGTCAAATGTGTCACTTAAGCTTGTAACGTTTGCCTAGAATAGGCTGCAAAAACATGTGTGCGTATGTTTGTCTCTGTAATAAAACTTTGAACAAAATCAGGTAAGCCTGGGTGATATTTGAATGTTATTTATTTATTTGGATGCATATTCCACTTCTCCATCAAAAGTGTAATCGGGATGGCTCTATTTCCTCATCAGCGTCTCATTCAGCTCGGTTAGACGCTCACGTTCATTCAAAAGCAGTCACTACAATGAAAGAAAAAGTGTTCTGCATCTTCAAAAGCTCACCTGAATAGGTTCATTTATTGCAAACGGGGGGGGGGGGGAGAGAACAGAGAAAGAAAGAGAGAAAGCAAAAAGCAAGAAAGAGGAAGAAAGAATAGAGAAAGATAAAGAGAGAAAGAGAGAAGAGAGAAAGAGTGAAAAAGCAAGAGGGCAATAAAGGAAGAGAGAGAGAGAGAGAGAGAGAGATCGTATTTTTCAGAGTATAGGATGCACAAAGATTTTGAAGAGGCAAATTAAAAACAAGTTTTTGCACCTTGCAGACCTCCCAAAAATGGCCTGTTTTTTGTCCCCCCCCCCCCCAAAAAAAGAGCACGCATAGCCTTTAGGAGGCTTGTAGAATGCTTCTGGGGTCTTGGGGGGGGACTAAAACAAACAAGAAACGGCCCATTTTTCACTCATTTCTGTCCTCCCCAGCTCCCAGGAGCACTCTGGAAGCCTCCTAAAGGTTATGCACAACCATTTTTGCAAAGGGGGTAGGGTTTCAAGAGGCCAAAAATGCTGTATTCCGTGTATAAGATGCACCCAGATTTTCACCCTCTTTTTTTGAGGGAAAAAGGTGTGTATTATACACTGAAAAATACGGTAGTTCTGGAGAAGTGGGCTCCAGCAATCAAAACCCATTACAATTTTGATCATACAGCCTGCCTAATTTGGAAGAAAAACACATCCTCTCCCATCCACTCACTGTGTCCAATAGCTCTTCTGCAGTCAATTAACTAAGGACAACTGATTATTCTGAAATTGTATCTGCTTCTTTTCATAAGCAGAGGCTGTTGACGGCTGACATGACTGTACACACTGCTGTTGGATGAAGCTCTGGGCTATCATCAAGCTATGCAGCTGCCAGGAGGGGGAGGCCAGGAATCTCTTCCCCTTAGTGCTCTGTCCCCACCCCTTCCCTTTATATGTCACTATACCTTCCACAGACTGCCTTTTGTCATTGCCATTGGTGGGAACATTCAACACCAGGAGCCTCCTGTCATTGGTCGGCCGGGGTTCTTCACATGCCCACAATTGATTTGATATTTGGACATCAGACAACTGTTTGCCTTCCCCACGATAGGCATAAGTCTAGATTAAAAGAATGGGGGGGGGGTTGTTGTACTAAAGCAGGAGTCTCCAACCTTGGCAACTTTAAGCCTGGAAGACTTCAACTCTCAGAATTCTGGGAGTTGAAGTCCTCCAGGCTTAAAGTTACCAAGATTGGAGATCCTTGTACTAAAAATACTTCTTGGAGGACAGGTAGGTGGGGAAGAGCAGGAAAAGTGCTGAAGTAAATTAAAAATGGAGGAGTAATTTGTTCAAAATACAAAGCTGGGATGTTCAGCTAGTTGGAATATTGAGTTTCTAGATGGAAAGGGATTAATTTACCAGCCACAGAGGGATTGGCATCACATCTAAAAAAAAAGGATGACTTTGTTCCTCAGCCATGAAACTGTGGCTCAGACATTTTTGTGGAAGTCACAATGTAGACCTTAACCCATTTCTTAATGTTTCCGCAGGCGTGGAGTCTATTGTGCCTAATCCTTCATTTTGTGAGGTGGTGTTCTTTTCCAGGGCTGAGAACTGTACTAAACCTGACGATGAGGATCAGTAACAAGGGAGTGTCTTTGTTTAATCCTTGATTGTGATTTGTCCCATTGTGGGCTCTTTTCAGCAGGTTAATTTAAGGCAGGAATACTCTCAGAGGAATAAAGTATGAGCTAATCTAATTATAGGCCCTTTTCATATACAAAAATCTCTTCAGATCAGGCAATGCCTTGGGAATTGCAGGATGTATTTCATTATTTTCTCTGGCTTGGATCTGATCTTATTTTAGTGGTGTTAATTCAGTAACAGAAAGGGCTTGATTCCCATTCTGTTCCCTTCTTCTTGGCTGCTCTGGGGTCTTGCTGCCAAAGGATCAAATGTTTCCTGTACCTCCTTGATCTACAGTAGGAAAGCACCTTGCCATTTTTTGTGTTAGAGATTGGATCTATCTATCTATCTATCTATCATCTATCTATCTATCTATCTATCTATCTATCTATCTATCTATCTATCTATCTATCATCTCTCTATCATCTATCTTATCTAACTATATCATCATCATCTATCATCCATCTATGTCTGTCTGTCTATCATCTATCTATCTATCTATCTATCTATCTATCTATCTATCTATCTATCTATCTATCTATCTATCTATTATCCATCCATCCATCATCCACCATCCATTATCTAATCTAACTATATCATCACTATCTATCATCCATCTATCATCCATCTATCATCCATCTATCATCCATCTATGTCTGTCTATCATCTATCTATCTATCCATCCATCATCCATCCATCTAACTATATCATCACCATCTATCATCCATCTATCATCCATCTATGTCTGTCTGTCTATCATCTATCTCTCTGTCTGTCAGTCTGTCTGTCTGTCTGCCTGCCTGCCTGCCTGCCTGCCTGCCTGCCTGCCTGCCTGCCTGCCTGCCTGCCTGCCTGCCTGCCTGCCTGCCTGCCTACCTACCTACCTACCTACCTACCTACCTACCTACCTACCTATCTATCTATCTATCTATCTATCTATCTATCTATCTATCTATCTCCATTTCATTTCGGCCCTAGTTGTGACACTTGAATCTGGTGAAACATGCCTTGAGCAATGTCAACATAACAGAACCAGAACTGCTTGTTATGTAGCCAATACTCAAAATTTCAATCCCCTATTAACGTAAATTGACTCCCCCACCCCACAAACTAATTACAAGCTAGACAGACCAATTTATCATTACCTTAATGAAATGTTGAGAGCCAGTGATATTGGCAAAGCCCTTGTAAAAAATGTCTCTATACTAGTCAGGCAGCTCTGGGAATATCTCAGGAGTTACCTCAGGGTGCTCCAATGTGTCTTAAAGAAACAGTCAACAAAATCCCCCAGCGTGGCATGTGTGGTATGTTGTGTAGCAAACACATCAATTTATTCTTTCCCAAACTAATTGTCCCTTTGGTTGTTTCAGTGTGGTAGGAGAGTGTTACAATAGCCCACGTTTGCTCCAAGCAAGGAGGTTGGGCAATCACACAGACCCAGAAGCACCAGAAAGAGAGGGGTTCTGGTTTTGCTCACATAAGAGCTTTGATTCAAGTTCACCTTGTGCAAAAGCAGAGGAACTGATTAGTTCCCCCGAGGAAAACTGGGTGGGTGAGATGCAGAAAGCCAGAAGGAGATTTGAGTGCAAATCCAAATGTCGATTTGTAGACATAGCGAGGAGAGCCTGCTGCTGACAGGCTGATTTATTGGATTCTTCCATTTAATCACTGCCGGCCTATGGCCAAACGGATCTCCAGCAAAGCTGAAAGGCAGCTGAGGGAAACAGGCTTATAAGCATAAAGCCGCATAATGGTGTTCAATGAAGTGTGAGACTTTTAGTTCAGTCTCACTGAGCCGGCCGCACTGCCGGAATGTCAAAGAGGGATTGTGGGTGGAAAAATTATGGATTTAAACTGCTAGCTGCAAATGAGGTCAATATGTCTGGTTCATAAACAGTCCGAGCCTATTCCAAGAATGCAGTGAGGGGGAAAATTAGCGTGAAGCCAACGCTGTAGACAAACCTCATTGAGATATAATTGCGGCTATAAATACAAGCGAAAAGCTTACTGTGTGCAATAAAACACAGACAAGCTTTTTTTAAAAAAAAAATCTCTCCCCCTTCCATTCCTCTCCTTTGATTCTATGAATTTGTTAAATGTTGTGCATCTATAATCAACTGCCCCCCGCCTTCCACCGACCCCCTCCTCCCATCATTCTCTTGTGACACCCAGTGTTGAAATTAATTGAGTGTTCTTGATCTCTCATTCCATTTTATTCAGAGGGGATTAGAAGAGGAGGAGGGAGGGAAATCAAAAGAGCATGTCTGAAGCATCGACTTCCTCCCCAGCTTTTCTGTTTGAATCAAGTTGAAATGTTTCCCACCCCCACCCCGCTCCTTAATAATAATTTTAAAAGGCGCTGTATCTTTTTTTCAAATATAATTTTTAAAAATAGAGGTCTTTTTTTAAAAGAAAGAAAGAAAGAAAGAAAGAAAGAAAGAAAGAAAGAAAGAAAGAAAGAAAGAAAGAAAGCATGCTAGATTGTTTAAATCTCAATGTCTCCAGAGAATGCTGTGAAATCAAAGGCAAGATGTCCGCGGAAGATCTTTCTTGCGTGATATACCTCCTCGTGGAAGATTTATGGTAAAGCAAGATAGAAGGGGTGTTTCCTGTTTTTAATGAAACACCTCCTCCTGTTCTCCCCCAATCAACTTAGGGCTCTCAGTACTGCCTGCTCTATCTTAAGCTGAAAGGGGAGGGAATGGCGAACAGATGCTAGGAACTTGGTTCATTCAGAAACCAGTGCAGTAATAAATTAATGATAATCATTGCAGTCAGGTGGTGTTTCCCCTCAAGTCAATTGATTTAAACAGCAGCAATTTGGCTAGTAAGGCTAGTCCTCTTTAAGTGAAAGCCATTAATATAATAGCATTGGTGTCGAAAGGAATTCATCTGGTACTAGAGCCATTCCCGGTCAGTGGTTTAATAACTGGATGGGGAAGCCCTAAATGTACAACATCCAAATAAGGAGGGATTGGTGATTACAGTCAGGAGTGAAAGGGGTGTGTGTGTGTGTGTGTGTGTGTGTGTGTGTGTGTGTAGGAACAAGATATTGATAGTAAAATAATACCTCTCCTTTGTTATGTAGACCAGGTGTGACCAACCTGCAGCTCAAAGCCTAGACAATTAGTAATGTGTTCCAACAAAATCATAACACACACACACACATCAGCGGTGGGATTCACTTACCTTCCCTACCGGTTCTCAAATGTGAGTGAGTGCTCATTACGTCAGGGCAGGTGGGTGGAGCCTCCCGCAGCCACTGCTACCAGTTTGGCTAAACTGGAGAAAACGGGCTGAACACCATGACCCCTTCTCTCTCTCTCTCTCTCTCTCTCTCTCTCTCTCTCTCTCTCTCTCTCTCTCTCTCTCTCTCTCTCTCTCTCTCTCTCTCACACACACACACACACACACACACACACACACACACACAAATTGATTGATTGATTTGTATCCCATCTTTTATTATTTTTCCAAATAACCCAAGACAGAGAACATGTTCAATACACCTTCCTCCTACCATTTTCCCCACAACAACCACATTGTCAGGTAGGTTGGGCTGAGAGAAAGTGACTGGCTCAAAGTCACCCAGCTGACTTTCGTGGCTGAGAAGAGAATCTGAAATCATAATTTCCTGTTTTCTATCATGGTGCTTTAACCACTAGACCAAACTGGCTTATATGATATATTTTATATGCGGTCCAAGACAATTCCTCTTCACTCAACATGGCCTAGATGAGCCAAAAGGTTGCAAAGCCTCTCTTGAAATCTCATCATGAATTTCCCTTCTTTTTTTCCACCTTTCACACCTTTACGCTCTTTGTTGTGTCCTCGGAGATACGACCGGTGGCAGCCAAGGACACAGGAGAGACCCTGATTGGCCAAGGCATGCCTGCCGGCTGGCGGGAATATTACACCCCTCTCGTTGGTTCCCCGCCTGACAGCTCCAAGTATAAATAGCTGTCAGGCGGACTAGTTCTCTGTTCTGTTCTGTCTATACCTTGACACATTGTTGTTAAATAAATGAAAGTTTGAACCAGTCACCACCTCAGTCATTTGCGGTTTGCAGGAACATAAAACTGGAGACGAAGGTGTTGGACTCAGACCCGCCTCAAGTGCCGGCTATGGCCACAGCGATGGTGTTTGCCACTTTTCGGCCTGAGGTAGAATCCTGGGACGCTTTTCTTGAGCACTTCGAGTGTTTCCTTCAAGCGCACAACCTCCCCGACCTCCCCCTTGAATGCAAATGGGGAGTTTTCTTTAATTACTGTGGCCCTGAGATGTTAGCCACTGCTCAGGCGCTCTCCTCACCCACTCCTGTCCACACAATGCCATGGGACTTGCTCCTCACTAAACTCAAAACCCATTATGCTCCCATGCTTTCCCGTTTCACTCGGCGACAGTTTTTCCACAAATGTACTCAAGCTGAGGGGGAGTCAATCAGCCACTACATCACTTCCCTCAGAGCTGCCGCCATACACTGTGAATTCATTGATTTGGATGAGGCACTCCTCAAACAATACATCTACGGTCTCAAGGACCTACACCTACACTGGCGCCTTCTAGCTCGGTCTGAACTCTCATTAAAGATCGCCGTGGATGAGGCTTGTGCACCTGAAATGGCCAACCAGTCCATGCCCAACATCCACAGGTTCACTCAAGAGAATGCCTCGCCTTTCCTGCAACCTCAGTCCACTGCCAACAAGAGTCCATTGACTTCCAATCTGACATGGACCTGGCCATAGACCACCTCAAGTTACTCCCACACAAGAACGGGAGAAGTTGCCTCAGCTGCGGAGGATGGCATTCACGTTCCACCTGCAGGTTCCGGTCCGCTATCTGCCACAAATGCGGCAAGAAGGGCCACCTTGCTGCTGTCTGCTGTTCCGGGGCCACTGATCACCAGCCCACTGATATTCCCACCCCATCCTGCCGCACTACTACTCCAATTGCCGCCAGACATCAAAACTGTTTTGACATTGGGGATGCAGAGGACACCGCTTCTGAATGGGTCGTCGACTCTGCTTTGACTACAATGGGGGGTTGTGGTAAGCTGCACCTCCAGATTTTTATTGAAGGCCAGCCCTGCGAAATGGAACTGGATACGGGCTCCGCAAGGTCCATTATGTCCTGGGACACATTGCATGCCCTTCTGCCTCATCTCCAGCGCCACCAGCTACAACAATCTGCCTGCCGTTTAAAAGATTACCAGGGAAACCCCATTCCTATTTTTGGTTTCCGTCCGTCTGGTCACCATTTGAAATGAGCTGTGTCACCTTGGAGTTCCTGCGGTCAAATGTTTAGGGTAACTAATCGACCAACATGGTATCCACCCAACCCCCACTAAAATCGATGCCATAACCTCAGCACCCCCACCAACCAATAAGACAGAATTGCAGGCCTTTTTAGGCCTCCTGAATTTCTACTCCTCATTCATTCCTCATAAGGCTTCCATCACAGAGCCGCTCCATAGGTTGTTGGACAGCTCCACGCCATGGACGTGGACTAGCCGCGAAGTGCATGCACTCATGGCTGTCAAACAATTGTTGACCTCAGCCCCCATTTTGACACAATACAATGAGCGCTTGCCCCTCGTCCTGGCCTGTGATGCCTCTCCTTTTGGGGTAGGGGCTGTCTTAAGTCATTCCTACCCCGATGGGTCGGATGCCCTACAGTGTTTTACTCCCACACCTTATCCAAGCCTGAATGTAACTACAGCCAGCTGGATAAGGAGGTGCTGGCTGCCGTAGTGGGAGTAAAACGTTTCCATCACTATTTATACGGCTGCCCCTTCCTGATGCTGACTGATCATAAACCCCTTCTCGGCATCCTGGCGGGGGATCGACCCACCCCTCCCATCATATCCCCCTGTATGTCCCGTTGGGCCGAATTCCTGGCTGCTTACTCATACACCTTGTCCTACTGCCCTGGGAAACACATGGGGCATGCGGACGCCTTAAGCCATTGCCCGCTGCCCCTATTAGTATCTGACCCTGCACCCTCTACTTCTGTTTCCCTCATTGACTAACTGCACCTCCATTTGTCTGCAACTGACATCGTACAGTTCTCCCTGAAGGACCCTATCCTCTCCAGGGTGCTTGATGCATTCCGAAGGGGTTCGACCCCTGATTCCTCAGACGCCACATTCCTCCCTTACTTCCGCCGCCGCTATGAGTTATCTGTCCTTCAGGGTTGCCTTCTCTGGGGTGCTCATGTGATTTTTCCCTCCACTCTCCGTCACTCTATCTTGACCCGTCTCCATGAGGGTCACCCAGGCATGGTGCGGATGAAGGCTCTTAGCCGCAGCTATGTCTGGTGGCCCTACCTGGATGCTAACATTGCCAGCTGGGTCCAACAGTGCCCACAATGCCAAAGGTGCATCCGGCACCTCCCGCCACTCCGCACAGAGATTGGGAAACTCCCATAGCACCGTGGAGTTGCCTTCACGTTGACTTCATGGGTCCTATAGCTGGTCAAACCTTCTTAATAGTAGTTGATGCCTTGTCTAAATGGGTCGAACTTTTCCCAATGTGCAACAGCATCTCTAGGGCCACCATTCAAATTTTGGACAATCTGTTCGTGACGCACGGCCTTCCCGACATTTTAGTGTCGGACAATGGGCCTCAATTTACCTCCGAGGCCTTCCAAACATACTTGACTGGCCTGGGTATTCACCACACTCAAGTCGCTCCATTTCACCCTTCGGGTAATGGCATGGCCAAGCGCGCTGTGCATTCGTCCAAGGAAGCCCTGAGCCGCATGGGTCCTCTTCCATGATCCACAAAAATTCTAACATATTTATGGGCACAGCATTCCATTCCATGCCCAACGTCTGGCAAGAGCCCAGCAAAAATATTGATGGGCCGCAGACACCGTAAAACACTAGATTGCTTCCATCACTCTTACTCCCCTTCCAATTTCCGTTTTGCGAGAAACCCCAGGTCTTCTCTGGTGGGGGAGGGGGTGTTTGCCCAGAACTTTACAGGCGATCCCAAATGGCTACCAGGGCGGATTATCGATATAACAGGGCCCTGTTCTTACAGGGTCCAACTCACTGATGGGAGACAGTGGCGCCGCCATATAGACCAACTCTGCCACCCCGAGGCAGAGAGGCTTCCTATTCTGTTGGCCGCACCAGCTCCTGTTGGCCTGCAAGACACCACCTGTTGGCCAGAAGTTACACAAGTCCTACAAACTACCAAAACTAACCGAGCGTCGCCCGTTACGATCTCGATGGCCATCTTACCTTTAAGAGCTGGCTACATGCTTGGGGAAGGCCCTCCTGTTCCAGCCTCGTCGCCTAGTTGCCTGCACGACGAGGCCGATGCTCCTCCTCCATCAGTGGACACACCCTCTGAGAGGCGATCCCAGTGCACGCGCAGATGGCCAGCATACCTACGGGACTACCTGTGTGCAATCCAGGAGGAAGGATTGTTGTATCCTCAGAGATACGACTGGTGGCAGCCCTGATTAGCCAAGACATGTCTGCCAGCTGGCGGGAGAATTGCACCCCCTCTCATTAGTTACCTGCCTGACAGCTCCAAGTATAAATAGCTGTCAGGCGGGCTAGTTCTCTGTTCTGTTCTGTCTATACCTTGACGCATTGTTGTTAAATAAATGAAAGTTTGAACCAGTCACCGCCTCAGTCATTCACGGTTCGCAGGAACGTAAAACCCTTCATCCATGTCTTTTGAAGCTCTCCAAGTTGCTCCCTCCATCTTTGATTTCTGTCCCCACCTGTCTAAAACCTTTACTACTTAGTTCAGTGCAGAGGGTCTGTTAAAACTCTACACTAAATTTGGGACAGAAAAAAAGTGAACAATGTCTTCAACCCTAAAGCAAAAATTCTCTAGCTGTCTGTCCCAAAGACAGAACCTGTCCTCCACTTAGCAGTGAGAGTAGTATTCTCCCTATTCATCTCCTAATCTATTCTGCCTCAGTTTTCCACATGCTTTTCCTGCCATTCAGTCATGCTGCCAAGGAGCTCTTAGACCAGGGGTGGCAGCTATGGCCCTTTTATGGACTTCAACTCCCAGAATTCCATGCTGGGAGTTGAACTCCACAGGTCATAAAGGGGCCATAATTGCCCATCCCTATATTAGATGAAGCAGATCTTTAAGTATCAAAGTAGCACTTCTGTTCACAAAAAAATAGTCAGCCACTTGTTTTGTTTGGAACTTCCTGCCCATACTACTTTGTTTGCTAAGTAACTGCTTAGCATTTGCTGAGGATCTCTTGAGCCCTGAAGCAGATTCTAAGGTAAGCCTTTTTCTCACATTTTCAAACTTGACCAAGTCAAGTTTGTTACACTTTGACATACTCTCTATCAAATGAAGAGTGAGTCTTCTTCCAGTGAGCAGAACAATTACTCACTCTCCTGGCTCTGCATTGCATGAAATGCTAACTGAAGCTTTTTATTGTTCTGCCCTCAAAGATGTTTAGCTCTCATCATTGATCTTCTCATAAAAGGTCCCATAGTAAGCATGCAAGGAGTTCTGATCTTTCTTAGAACTTGGCTAGAGTTCTGATAAACAGCAAATGAGGATGTCAGGCATTCTGTGGGCAAGCCAATGTAGGGTTCATCTAATAGTAGGACACAATTGTTGGTAGAGAAACAATAAACATGAGATAATGATAACTTTTCACTTGCAGCTTTTTCACTGCTCATCTATCATGGTAAGCAGAGATCAAATAGTCAATTCTAAAGCAAATTAACCCTGCTTGATCTTTGGAAGGACAGGTACTGAAGCTGAAGCTCAAATTATTTGGCCACGTACTGAGAAGAAAGGACTCATTGGAAATTAACCTGATACTGAGAAAAATTGAAGGGACAAGCAGAAGGGGACAGTAGAGGGTGAAGTGGTTAGATAGTAACATCAACACAATGAACACAAATTTGAGCAAACTCTGGGAGACAGGGAAGGACAGGGGAGCCTAGTGTGCTATGATCCATGCAAAGAGTCCAATACAACTTAGTCTGACTGAATAAAAACCAATCATGGTGAGTGCAGGAAGGTCACACATCACTTCCTCATATGCACTCAGTTTGGGATTTTTTTCTAGGGTGTGTAAAAAGTAGTAACTCCTCCCATCACATTATTTTGCGAAAACTGGACCCAGAGAAGAGAAGGGGTAGTCAGGCTGCCATGATTTCACCATGTCCAAACCATAGTTCAAGCTAAAATCATGGCATTAAGGAATTTATCTTTTCTGTCAGGAAACAGGACAAATTAGTTAGGATGAAGGCATTCATGCATTTATTTGCCACCAGCATGTATTTCCCTCCTTTTCCAAGAGGCATATTTACGTTTTAAGTTTCAGAACATTCTTTTTTGACAGGAGAGAGAGAAACTTAACTTGATTGAAATTAGTCTTAGCATTACATATAATGAGGTCATTGCTTCAGGTAACCAGAATCATCTAACTATTTAATATAGTGCATGAAAATGCAGAATGCAGAACTTGGACAGCCTTGGAAGGGACCATGCCAGGACGGGAGTGAGAGGTCCTTTGGATCCAAAGGATGTTCGGCTTCCAATCCATTTCTCTATCTCCAACCTCAGAAGATATCCAGGCATTGGGTTGAGTTCAACTATGTCCTCCCATCACTTGCAGTGCAGAGAAATGCTTTCAAAATATCCAAACATTTCCCTTCCCTCACTTCTTCCCTTCAGTTCTGGTCACAACACAGAGCTCCAATGTCAAAATGCTCTGTTAACTAATTGATTTATCTTGCCAGAAAGAAAAGAAAGGACTTCTGATATTTCTGCCAAATATATGCCAAAATAACCAAATCCTTCTGCACTTGGACCAAGGTGAAGAGAGTAGATTCCATTTGCTGATCTTCTCCAGAATATCTTAGGCCATTGTATGAAATTGGTGGCATTCTTTCCAGAGAACATGTGGTTCTCTGGCCCTAAGGAACAATTGGCCCTCAAGAAATGCAGATATTTAAATGCTTTAGAAAAATTTGCAAGAGAAAGGGCAGAAGGAGTTTCAAATAAACAATCTTGGCACAAGGTAAATAGTTAAATTCAAGTTCAGTTGGTTTCATCAGGAAACCCCTAACCCTGGTAATATTAGCTATAGACCATCTTTGTCTAAATGGGAAGCAGAATAGGGTGTTTTTTCCACATACCTTGGAACTGATTCAAGGTTGGCCACATATAATATTCCCCCACTTGATTTTCTTCGGCAAGTTCTCTTCTTGCAACTCTGGAATATGGAAAAGTTCACAGAACTGAAAATTGAAACCTTCCGTGCATTTCATTTGCTTTGTATAAAATTACATTCATGAATGTTGTTTCAAAGGAAAGTCATTTTTCTTTATTTGTGTACTTCTGAATTTCTGTTGACAAAAAGCAGTCTCTTGACATAGCCAATTAAAATGACTAGTTTCTTCACAATCTGCTATTCCTTTACCGAGCAACATCTCGATTTTATTTAAACAATTTTTAAGATATCTACATGAGTGGTCACCCACACAGAAACAAACACAGTTTTTACATACATACATACATACATACATACATACATACATACATACATACATACATACGTGTGTGTGTGTACGTGTGCATATATATATATATATATATATATATATATATATATATATATATATATATATATATATATATATATATATATATATATATATATATATATATATGCACATATAAGCTGACAAATATTCAAAGCAAATAAATATTCCATAGGCATTAATATATTCTGCACTGTGCCCTTTCATAAATATAAACTTGTGATGTAAGAAAGGGTGGCATATTTTATTTTCATGAGTAAAGAACGACTACATAACTCACAAGTGGCAAAGCACAGCTATGCCATTAATGGATTGTGTGCAGGCAGCCTTACTGAATGAAAATAAAAATCTATTACACTGCCCATCATAACACATTATATATACACCCTGCCAGAGGGTTATGTCTGCAGAGTAACCAAAATTTTTGTTAGAGCTAGCTGAAATAATTAATACAGTTGAAGAAACAAAAAGATTTAGAGCTAGTGTTTATTTCCCACTGGCAGGTTCTAAATATGTATTTCACAGCAGTCAACATGTATGCACATTTATAATGGGGTCTGTCCTTTTTTTCTCTTGACCTGTTTCTGGGAATTACTTAGACGAAATTCAGCCATTCCTTCGATATGAAGAAATATTGGAATGTTGCTCACTTTCAACATATCTTTACTGTAATTTTTTTCTCCTTAATATTAAAAATATTTCTGCAAACTAGGAGCAACCCCAGAAATATGACACTCAGTTAAATCTGATGTGATCCAGGTATGCGTTTTGAATGTAGAACCGCAACATGAGGCAATCAATTGATTCAAACTCCAGATTTTACCATAGAAATTGGCTTCCCCGTAAGTTTATCTATCAGGAACATAGTCATAAAGTAAAGCATCATTTGCTAGGACTATACATTGTGGATTTTTCATCATTAGTTGCAGACTCCAATAAAGAATTGTGTACCTTTAGAGGAAAAATTAATTGATGATTTACCTGTTGAATGTATTATGTATTTGAAACCTCAAGGAGAATAACTCAGTGGATGAGATTCACAAACAGAAGATAAAATTGGATGTTACTATTCTTTTCTTCAACATACATTAAATTCAGATTTATTAAGGAATGGTCAGTACCTGTAGAATGTACAATGTAGAAAAATTCACCCATAGAATTGAAACAAACTGAAGTATAGAGACTGAAGCAGAGTTAAATACAAGTGATTATATTTAAATATAATACCCATATTTATTGCATAGTATTATATCTTTATTGCATAGTGTTATATAACATAGTGTTATATCTTAAAATCACCTTCAGAACCAGAATCTTATGCTTTTATACTTTGGAAAATACACATTCATGTAATAATCAAATGTAATATAGGTAGTTCTGATCACGTGACGATAGGGACATTGTGATGGTCTTAATTGTAACAATTGTCCATAATTCACTTTTTCAGCATCATCAGTACCTCAAAAGGTCACTAAGTGAAATAGGCGTAAGTCAAGGACTGCCTGCATGTAATGAATGGATTTGTGTGTGCGCTGTGATGTGATTATTTCCAGACACTTTCTAGTACCAAATGATTAAGTAACAGTGGTTACCCACATTTTTTTATGAAGTAGCATTCTACAGCCTGAATAAATGATTAGGGGACTAGAGACTAAAACATATAAGGAACGGTTGCAGGAACTGGGTATGTCTAGTTTAATGAAAAGAAAGACTAGGGAAGACATGATAGCAGTGTTCCAATATCTCAGGGGTTGCCACAAAGAAGAGGGAGTCAAACTATTCTCCAAAGCACCTAAGGATAGAACAAGAAGCAATGGGTAGAAACTAATCAAGGAGAGGAGCAACTTAGAACTGAGGAGAAATTTACTGACAGTTAGAACAATTAATCAGTGGAATAACTTCCCTCCAGAAGTTGTAAATGCTACAACTCTAGAAGTTTTTAAGAAGATATTGGATAGCCATTTGTCTGAAATGGTGTAGGGTTTCCTGCCTAGGTTGGACTAGAAGACCTCCAGGGTCCTTTCCAACTCTGTTATTCTATTCTAAATAGGCCACAGTGCTTCTTTCCATCCCACCTGCAGACGCAAGTAAGAGTCAATTTGTTTCCTATATTTTAAATTAAGAATTCAAAGGTCCTTCCAGCTCTATCCCTCAAAAGGTACTGGATAATAAATACATCACTAGGTGAGGCCACTATTTAATATAGTCCTTCTGCCATCGGAAACATTGCAAACAACATACTATTTGATCTTGTTACATGTGATTGCTTTCAGGTTTCTGCTGAGTGCTCCTTTGACCTCTGCCCAGTTTTCTTTGTTTGATCTATAAAATGTGTTCCAGTTATGAGTTTAAAAAAAAAAACCCAGTTAAATTGATTTTCCAAAGGGAAGCAATGACTCTAATTTTAAATACAGTAGAATGTAGTTAAATTAAGAGGAATCAGGGTTGCTGTAATGATATTTCTGATCAGATATAAAGATCTATCTCTGGGATGTTGCAGAAGTTTTAATGAGAATGCTAGGAAAAATATACAGCAAAGCTGACATAAAATTTGTGTAGTCAACTGAGGAGCACAAAATGCATCCAATTGGGTAGTTTGGATACCACAATAGTCTATCACCAATGGAAGAGCCAAAATGGGAAATTAAATTTCCCTCCAATGTAGATTCTGAATTCATTTGGAGGAAGTTGTAGAGAAGGAAGGGAGGCCAAACAAAAGACCAATAACCTAACAGTGGGTTAAATAACAATCATACAATTATACACAGTGCCTTGGCATATAATCCTGCTGGCCACTTGACCACAGAAATGTCTTTATACAATGCTGGCTCCCCCTGGCTAAGAAATAAAGACGAGCACTATCCCTAGAGTCAGACACAACTGGACAGGGGAAACTTTTACCTTTATATAATTGTTATAGAACAGAGCCATTTTTTCTCAATCTCAGCAACTTTAAGATGTGTGGACTTCAATTTCCAAAATTTTCCACTTGAAGTCCATGCATTTATATACACTTGATTTGAGCTTAAAAGTTCTGAAGCAAAGTTGAGATCCAAATGCCTTAAAGTCACGAAGGTTAAGAAATCTTGGAACAGAATACAGGTCTATTCATTGTAAGAAAAGAATTTTAATATGGTAGTTTTTTTACAACAGAAAATAACCTGCCACTTGGAAAATGTATTCAGCCACTTATATTACATTCAGTCTCTTATGACAACCCGGACCAATTGCCTCAGGTGAGACATAGCAAGTTAGCAAGCACATCAAAAAACATTTTTTTGAGTAGTGGGAAGAGGTTTTCTCTGTTGTAAGAATGATGAAGATTCAGAGTTTTTAATGTGAAGATTGCATTTTTATTTATATTTATCAAATCTATGATGTTGGACAGTGTACAATTTAAAAGCAGCTATTTGAAGAATACAGTAGATACCATGGCAGAGAAGACATGTTGCTTCAATCCAACCAATAACACTGCTTTGATGTTGGGACCTGGAGCACGCCAACTCAGATGGGCAAAGCAATAGGAAAAAGGTAGTCCCTAAGATACCCAAGCTCTATGCCATGAAAGCCCCTCCCTCAGCCAAAGCTACCCCCTGCTTTTTGAGCAGGAGCTGTGACCTCCAAAATACAATGTAGATGTATTCAGAGCAGAGCTGCTGCATTCAGAACCATAGATACAAAACCCATGGTAGCCAGAAAACTGAAGCACTCAACATTGGACTTTAAGCTAGTCGCCATATCCACATCTCAAAAGCCTCCAGACACTCAGAGATCTTCAGAGATCTTGATGCTTGCGCTTGCTTCATCCAAGGTCAAGATATATAACTGGATAACAGGATATTCATGTTACCTGATTCAGTGTCAAGATGGCCTCTTTCAGCAGCTTCACATAGATGTCAAATAAGAGAGGCAAGAGAGTGAAGCATTACATTACTAAAATAACTTCTGGGTCCACAAGCTAATGAGGAATATGAAGGCCATTTTCACCATGTATAGGTTAAACTATTGCAGAAACAGCTATATTGGCAGGATACGATAGGAAATGATAGGATAGGGTAATGTATAATATAATACAATACGATACGATACGACACAATACAATACAATACAATACAATACAATACAATACAATACAATACATAGTCTTTGTTTCCTTGTTTTATATTAAAAAAACCCAAAAAGATGACATTTTAAATTGTGGTA
Source organism: Natrix helvetica (assembly GCF_964273705.1). NCBI lineage: Eukaryota > Metazoa > Chordata > Lepidosauria > Squamata > Natricidae > Natrix > Natrix helvetica. The sequence continues at coordinate 69,926,671 of NC_138552.1, forward strand.
GACCCAATATAATTTTCATCCAACTTCTAAATAAGATTTACGCTCTTCTACCCTTTTTTATTCCCCCACTTCTATTTTCCTTATTTTTGCCTGTAAAGTATTTGCTTTGCTGACATAAGGCTGGTTTAATAAAATTGGCCTTCTTCCTAAAAGTTTACCTGTGAGAACCCCGAACATAATAAAATCAGATTATGAAGGCAATCATATTTACTAGTAATAAATCAAATCTTGCAGACATCAGTTAAGTCTCCCTTACTGCACCAAGACAATATCAAGTATGCATACATCAATACCTGAGGTGCCAGAAATATATTTCATAACTTTGGGAAGGTGGAAGCGGGAATGCTACTTGCACTAGCTGCATAATTATGGAGAGAGAATTTGTAATGCAAACATTATGAAGTACAAAGTGGCTTTGCCCTACATTTAATAAGCTCTGCATGTCAAGCCCACAAACATAATGGAATTTGGAGATGATTTCTTACCATCAAATACAGATTATTGTTTTCAAGGAGAAAGCTTCCTGGAGCTTCATCAACAAATATCTAATTTTAAACCACTACCCTCTACCTTACCAGGGCATTGCATTTCCTTTAAACTGATAATGCAACACCATATTAAAAGAAAAGCAGCATCAATGAAACCAAGCCATTTTTAAAAAGTGGACTTGCCTTTCAGTTAGTAAAGCCATGAACCTTTAAAGTCGTGAACTTCATGAAGATGTCTTCTTTACTTGTAGAAATTGACTTCCACAGGATTTGCGTGGAAAAACTCAACCAAAGTCTTTTTCTTATATTAAAATTCCACAAACGTAGAACAATACTAATGAAACAAGAATAAAAAAGATTATACTTTTGTAAAGAAATAAAAAACAGAAAATTAATTAAAATTTAATTAAAGAATAAAACTGAAAAATCTTTCAGTCCCTGAGAGGAGTCCCAGAAGACTTGTGATTGACAGATCTGGAAGGAGGAAAGTTGTCAGTCACCGGCCTTTTGAGACTTCCCAGATTGGAAGGAGAAATAATCATAGAGGAGGCAATTCAACATTGGTTTCCCATGAACCTTCTGGAGGACAACAGCCTCCAAATACAAGGACAGAAGAATAAACTTGGATTAGGGAATTCTATGGAAGCTATCAATCTTGCCTCGGTGTGAAAATGTGAGGGTTCAGGAATAACAAGCAAATTTATTTCAGAAACTGAGGTTCCATGTTGACAAATCCATGATCCAGAAATCAGAGCCAATAGCAATTTGGCGCCAGTCCAAAGGTTAGTCAGGAAATCTAGAAATAGCACAGGAGATAGGTCCAAGGATGGAAAGTTGCTCACCAGCTGTTCGCATTTCTCTTTCCTTGAATCATGTTTTAGGATACAAATGTAGAAAATATGAATGTGTGTGTGTATAATCTCAATAGGCCACAAGTCCATTTCTATGTTACAATCTAGAGAGCGGCAGGGGTAAAATCAATTTACCTTTGCTACCGGTTCACAAATGTGAGCGCAGGTGCAGGCACACTCGCTTCGCTCGTGTGTGCCATCTCCGTGCATGCGCAAGACCTTACCTGTATGCGCAAAGCATCAAAAACGGGACGTGATGACATCTAAACGAGTGGGCAGAGCCTCCCGCCGCCACTGCTACTGGTTCACTCAAACCGGAAAGAACCAGCTGAATTGCATCATTGGAGAGAGGGGTCCTTGGTTGTTTTCTTACATACCTTTCATTACCCAAACTAGATAACATCATCATTGCTAGTCTGGAGTGGGGTTAGTTAGCACTCATGATGCTACTTAGCTTGGATAATGAAATGCCTGCAAGAAAACAACCAAGCTCAGAGAGCACCAAGGATCCCTCATTTCAACCATGAGCTACAGATATTTTCCTCCATCAGTCTATAAAGTGTACTGTAAGCTACATTAAAAGTGAAGTTTAAACCCAGGAGTATTTTTTTCTCTCCCTCGTCAATGCCAAAAATAAACTGTGTCACAAAATAACATTCCACCAGACAGAATTCAACAGTAACTTCTACAAACAACCAGAAGGGGAAAAATCAATTTTCCTTCTTTTTTTACTTCCAACTGACCAGAATTAAATTGCTCAGAGCCTATCAAAACACCAATGAGATATCTCATTGTCTGCCACCCGCTAGCCTTAGACAAATAGCCACACTGTTTACCAGGTGGGAAGCTACAGTACTTGTTTCTAATCATTTCAGGACACTTCTTTTTTTTTTAATGCTCTGAGGCCATGTATTTTATTTATTGATCAGGGTTAATTTTAGTTCAAAAGGTAAGAGGAAGATGACCATGTGAGCTTGCATCTGCTCGTTTTACCAGACAACAGTATTTAATTCCTAAATTATATTTGAATCTAAACCACAGTATCGGAGTAACACACACACACACACACACACACACACACACACACACACAATGTGATTTTGTGTATATATGGGCAGGAACACATAGATATAATCTAAGTAGCTGAAGTAGAATTTTACCAAAATATTTAATTTAGGTATGAATATTATATGGTGGAATCAGAATAAGGAAGATCATTACAAATTGACCAGCATGATCAAGTCAAAATAAACTTTCAATAAAATTGAAATGAATCAATGATTCATAACAAAACTGGGGAAAAGATTAAATTTAAATCAGCATTAGCAAACCAGATAATTTGTAATAAAAGGAGCTTTTTTCTGTAATTAGAATCCAAAATGTGTTCCTAATTATTAAAGAGTAATACCTGATTAATAAATTTCAATTCCAGGAGCCGAGAAAGGCTTCTTATCAGACAGTTTGTGAAGTAAAAGGGATTTGTCATACTGTACCTATATATTGGATTCCATTTTAATTGTGGACCGGCTATTACAAATTTCTCAGTTTACTGCAAAAATAGTTGGTTAAGTAAGAAATTTGATTTGCTACTTGAACAATTTGACTGATACATGTCTACTTTTGCTGCAGCCACTTTTATTTGACATTTATAATGCCCTAGGTTTCATACAATGTAGGAATTGTATGTAGCGCACTTAATCAAGATAGAGTAGGGGGGATGAACCCCTGAATCAGGCATGGGATAGGAAGATGTTCAGTAGGTGAAATGATCTTGACTCAAAAAATACTTTTCAGTAATTGAAAAGGTGAGAAGGAAAAAAAGCATCCAACTAAGCAGAAAAGATGAATTAATTCTTGCCCAGAAAAAAAATAGAAGAAAAGAATAGACCAGCTTGTAGAAAAGTGCTGTTTCAGAGAGAGGAATTTGAAGTGGGATTGATGGAGAGTTATAAGAAAATGGGGCAGAAATAATTTTGGAGTCAATGTGATACTTCACAAAGGATTTAAGAAAAGTGATGATGGTATCCTAGAAATTAAAGAAACAGTGGATTTTTGCACCAGTGTAGGCACTGAAGCCAAAGCTCTGGCTTATGTAATAATGAGAATCCTACATAGGGCTAACAGAAACCCTAACACTATCTACCCATGCCAATGGATGGATGATTTTATTTGAAGAGCAGTAGGTCAGCCTAATCCAACTGAAAATGCATCTAATTTCATGTGAAAATTTATTTATTTTCTCTACTTTGAGCACAGTGACTATTTTAAATAATACACTTGATGTTCCTAATGAGATCAAGTCAAAATTATACATCAGCATTACCACCACATTATCATTTACCTGAAAGAAAAATGTTCCAGACTTTAAGAAGATTTACCAATCTAGTCAGTCTTGGTTGCTAACTTAAACTGAAATCAATCCTAGAGCTTGTATCTTTAGATAGTTGTATGTATGTGTATATCCAACAAGAACTGTGTTCTACAAAAGGTCAAGATCAAAATTTAAAACTACATTAATACTGATATAATTATTTACTGATTAAAATTAACTAATCCATCCCATTTATTAATTAAATGACCCCCTACCTAAGTATTCCATAAATTATTTATCACAAACTCCTCACATATAGAAGCCCACTGCAAGCCCACATATTTTGTGTCCATTAAACCAAGCTATCCGATCACGTGCTAAAAAATGTACTCTCATTTTTCAAGCATAAAGTGTTATTCATGTTGGAAACTTGATAATATGTTTGGCTGCTTTCACATTTTTGTTTCTGCTTTCACTGAACTGAAAGAGTTTTAGTTTATCAGTTAGAACTATGGGAATGCTTAAGGAAGTGAAAGTGTTAGGGAGATTCTATTTAGATTAGACTAAATTCAACTGTGTGATGGCTCAGCGGTTAAAGATGCTCAGGTTGTCAGTGGAGAAATGACAGTCCGGGTTCGAGACCTGAGCTCTTCAAAATGGGGTGAGCTACCATTACTTGCCCCAGCACCTGCCCACCTAGCAGTTCAAAAGGATGCAAGTGCAAGTAGATTAATAGGTACCACTTCAGCATTCTATCCACCTTTGGCATATAGCCATGGTAGCCACATGATGACAGAAATGTTCGGACATCTTCTGTAGGGAGAACGAGGCAGGCAGGAACTGAGGCAAAGCAGGTTGAAACTAACACAACCTTTATTTAACAGTTTAACAAGGAAAAATGCAAGGCAAACCTCGAACCGGCAAACAGCAGCATTTGACAGCTGACAGCCCTTTTTATATCAGAGCTGTCAGATGCTGAACCAATAGAATGCCTGCATTCTCCCACTAGCTGGCTGCTCGCGTCTTAACCAATCATGAGCCGGCAATGATAGTCAATGGCATCGTAGCCTCGAGGACTTAATACCCCTCTCTCCCAGTTAGCACATGCATAGTCAGTCAAGTATGCTTGCCGGCGTCAGCTCTGCCCTGATCATCTTAGTTCAGGGGCGGTGGCCAAAGGAGGAGAAGCTGGTGGAGAGTCCTGTGGAACTTCAGTTGACTACGCAGCTGAGTCAGCAGGAAACTTGACTGCCTGGATTTTCAGGTAAGCCTGGCAACAAGAACACATCGATGGGGGGTGTTGCATGTGATTCTGTTTGCGCTGAAGCAGCCTCTGTCAGTATTAGTTCCCCAGGGCAGGATTGGGCCTGCACCGGGTGTTGGTCTGCTGCGCTGGTGGCTTGCTGTCTGAGCTGGTTAATGTGTCGATGCCACATTCGCCCGTCACTGAGCTGGACCTTATAAGAGTAGGGTCCAGTTAGTTGTGTGATTTGTCTGGGAAGCCACCTTGGTTTGGCCCCATAGTTTTGGGCATAGACTGGGTGCCCCACATTAAAGGCCCATGTGGAGTTGCCTGCGAGGGGTTTTTTCTCTGCTTCATAACTGGGGTATAGTTGGTCCAGGGTTGTCCGGAGCCGACAACCCATAAACCGTTCTGCGGGACTTTGCTTGGTGATTGGGCATGGGGTTGTATGCTGTGCAGCTTGTTGTGCCAATTCCCTGGCCCCAGGCACCCCAATGCCTCTTTAACCGACCAGACGGTTCGTTCTGCCAGGCCATTTCCAGCCAGGTGGAACGGGGCATCGGGGCGTGTCGTATGCCATGCTGACCTAAAAACATTTGGAAGGGTGCCGATGTCAACTGGGGCCCATTGTCAGTCACCAGCATGTCGGGCAACCCATGGGTCGCAAATAGCCTCCCCAGCACCCTAATTACGCGCTCTGAAGTGGTGGAGGGCATAAGTGCCAGCTCCACCCACTTCGAGTAGGCATCTACGAGGACCAAGAAGTTCTGTCCCAAGTGGACTCATGCCCATGGAGCCTGGGGCATGTCCCATTCCCTGATGGGCACAGAAGGGGGAGCCTGTCTAGATTGCTGGCACTGCTGGCAGGTGGCTATCCAGCTTTCTATTTCCTGGTCAATCTTTGGCCATCACTCATAGCTTCAGCCCAAAGCCTTCATGGACACAATGCCCAGGTGAACAGTGTGCAGGAAACTTAAAATTGGCGACCTAAGCTTAGGGTGAGATAACATCCTATTGCCTCATAATAGGCACCTGTTAAGGACAGACAGTTCATGTTGTCATATATAATAGGGGTGAAACTCAGGATCTACTGGCCCCTGTGGCCACCCCCTGCGCACCCAGTCCAAAACCTGAGCAAGTATGGGGTCTGAGGCAGAGAACCTGGCAATATCCCGGGCAGATACTGGCATGGCCAATTCTTCAATTAAGATGACCAAAACTGCAGGAGCAGGGTCCAAAACAGGCACTGGCAGAGGGCAGCGACTAAGGGCATCAGCGTGTCCCAAGTTTTTTCTTGGCCAATATTGCAGCTGATAAATATAGGCCGCTAGAAAGACTGTCCATCTGTACATTCTTGGAGACAAAATCTGAGAAGTCTGGCGATCCCCCACCAGAAGACTCAAGAGGGGTTTGTTGTCGGCCATTAAGTGAAAAAAACAACCATAAATGTAATAGTGAAACCGCTTTACCCCTGCTACAGCTGCTAGGGCCTCTTTATCCAGGTGACTGTAATTTCTTTCAGCTGCTGAGAGTGGCCTTCTTTAGACCCCCAATGCCAGGGCATTTTGGAGTCCAGGAGCTTATGAAGAGGCTCTGCCAAAGATGCCTTATGGGGTAAAAAAATGGAATAAAAATTAAGCAGCCCCCAAAAGGCTTGCAGCTCAGCCTTAGAAGAGGGTGTGGGGGCTTTCTTAATTGCCTCTACCTTGGATGGAGTAGGGTGGATGCCTCTGGAATCAACTAGATACCCCAAAAATTCTACACTTGGAACCCCTATCCTACATTTCTCTTGTTTGAGCTTTAGTCCCGCTTGGTGGAAATGGGTCAGGACTTCTTTTAATTTATCGATGAGCTCAGCTTGATCCAAAGCGGAGATAAGCACGTCATTGAAATAGGGTACCACCCCTGCAACCCCTGGAGCATCCGCTCCATTAGGCTCTGGAAAATACCCAGGGCTACACTAACCCCAAATTGCAGACATTTACATTTGAAAGCTCCCCGGTGCATTATGATGGTTTGAGCCATGGCAGTGGCTTTGTCTACTGGGAGCTGCTGGTACACTTGTGCCAAGTCTAACTTGGCAAAAATGTTTCCCTGGCCCAAGGAATGGAGCAGATGTTGAACCACTGGCACTGGGTAAGGGTTGGCTTGAAACCCTTCATTAATTGTGCATTTAAAATCCCCGCAAATTCTAATATTACCATCCTGCTTAATAGGTATTACTATGGGGGTCTCCCAGGGGGAGTGGTCTAATGATTCAAGTACTCCTTGTGCTATTAATTTATCTAGCTCTAAATCTACCTTGGGGTGAAGAGCAAAAGGCACTCTCCTGGGTTTTAGACGTATTGACGCCACCTTGGGGTCCAAGTTAAAAGAAATGGGGGTTCCATTATATTTATCAAGCTTGTTGTCAAATACATCCATGAACTCGCTGGCCAGCGTGTCGAAGGAATCTGGAACAACTGAGTGGATGCCGGAGACGTTGAGCCCCAATGAGGAGAAATAGTCAAGCCCCAGGAGGCTGGGCAGATGGCCATCTACAACGATGAGGGGAAAAGGCCCCATGAAGTTCTTGCTGGCTATGGTGAATGTGCCACAACCCACAATTGGTATTGGCTGCCCTTCATAATCTCTGAGGTGAAGTGGGCACTGTCTGGGTTGAGCTTTGGTCAGGCTGGGCACTATCTGTTTGATAGTAGCCCAAGAGACCAGAGGTTTGGAAGAGCCGGTGTCCACTTCCATCTTGCAGGGCTCTCCCTCTATGCGCATGGTCAGGTAGATCTTATGGGAAGGTTTGGTCAGGGAAGCGTGGCTGATAGCCAATTCAGGGTGCTGCTGGTCACCTGCGATGGCAAAGCAGTCTTCGCGGTGTTTGGGCAGTCTTTTTTCAAATTGTTTAGACAAGGCGTGCTCCAGAGGTGGTTCAGAGCTTGGCATGGCCACTCTGCAGACATTGGCTAAATGTCCTTTCCTGTTACAACGACGGCATATTGCGGCTTTGAACCTGCAGACTGACCTTGCATGGTTCCCGCCACAACTCAGGCAACCCACCTGAGGTAAAAAATCAGCCTGAGTTTTTTTCTCATGGCCAGTTTGAGGCGGCTAATCTCTTCTTCCTTGTCAGAGAAGTCTTCATCATCGTCTTCTTCGTGATGGACAGCTGGCATGGGTGGCAGGTAGCAGAAATCTCTGAATTTCTGCAGTGAATTTGTCCGACATTTCATATGACGTGGCTTCATCCACGGCTGCCTGAAGGCTCAGCTCTTTTCGTGCCAGCAAGCGTCGCTGAAGTCTGAGGTCTTTGATACCACAGACCTGCTGTTCTACCAGGGCATCATCCAATACAGGAAAGTCACAGTGCAGTGCCACTGTTCTGCGGGAAGCCATGCAGTCGCTCACAGATTCCCCTTCTGTCTGGGTTCTCTGCCTAAAAGCATAACGTCTGGCTATGCGTGAGGGAGTTGGAGAGTAATGATTTTTAAGTTTCTACAAAAGAGTCTCCCAAAGGCATTGAATGGATGGATTGAAGGGCTGCTAAAGCCCTAGCCATTCCAAACATCTCATGGCCACATGCGCCGAGAAAATATCTTCTATTACGGCCACTGGACAAACCGGTGAAGTCATTTGCCTCCAAGAAGCACTCGAACCGCTCAAGGTAGGCGTCCCATGTTTCAGTGGCTAGACTGAATGCCGTGAATGCTGGTAGACTAGCCATTCTTAGAATGATGGAAACTGAGGAGTTAGCCTTGGAGCGACGTCTCGTCGCCTGTGACTTGAGGCAGCTCTTATTAGTGACATTCCTTTTCCTTTACCTCAGTCCTGATCCCATCCTCGTCACCAGTGTTCTGTAGGGAGAACGAGGCAGGCAGGAACTGAGGCAAGGCAGGTTGAAGTTAACACAACCTTTATTAACAGTTTAACTAGGCAAAATGCAAGGCAAACCTCGAACCGGCAAACAGCAACATTTGACAGCTGACAGCCCTTTTTAAAACAGAGCTGTCAGATGCTGAACCAATAGAATGGCTGCATTCTCCCGCCAGCTGGCTGCTTGCGTCTTAACTAATCAGGAGCTGGCAATGATAGTCAATGACGTCGTAGCTTTGAGGACTTAACAAAATTAATATTTACTGGCTAAGTAGAAGCCCCCAAAATCTCAAGTTGTTTCCAGCTCCAGAAGCATAATTTATAGGTTTTACCAGAATGCCAATTTTTTCCTATTTGTCTAAGCTTTGACTAATACGTCTTGACTTCACACAAGCAATTGAATCAGGCAATGAGTCACCTTCTTTATAGCAGAAGCATTAAAAAAAACCAACATTTCTGATGAATAGGTTATTTTTATTTTCTCCTATTAAAATTAACAATGATATAATTGATCTGTTAAGTTGTATTCTCACATTTAAAACAAAACCACTCCAGAGAATATGAAAGGAAGTATGTAACATTATCACAAAGGGGGGGGGGGGTTTGAAATTTCAAGAATTGCACTGTTTGAATCATTTTTCATGATCACCAAATCATGACATCCCTATTTATTTGCTCATGTAATAGGCAAAATCAGGTTGGATAACACAATGGGGGAAATGGAGAAAAAAGAAAATGGACATCAATTGTCCTTACCAAAGGTCTTGACCTTTGGTCCAAATCTTCAATTTGAAATATCAATACGACAAACCCTGTTCAAATATGGTAGGGAACCTCATTCCAGAGGTTCCACTTTACATGAATTTCCTAAAGTACTTCTGATTCCCATCCTAAATTCAAGAGTTAGATCAGGGGTGTCAAACTCATGGGCTGCAGGCTGGATGTTGACCACAGTCATGCCTATTGTGGCCTGCCAGCAGCCAGCAGAGCTGGCAGCAGAGTCGGACAGGGAGAAGGTTGGGGAGGAACATGGCCAGTCCTGGAGGCTGGGGAAAGCTCGGATGAGGACTTTGCATCGAAGGCAGGGGTGGGGACAAGGCTGTCTGACAGTTCTCAGCTGCCTTTGGAGCTAGGCAGAGAAACAGTTTGAGCCTGTTCCCAGTGTGCGCATGCGCAGAGTTGCCAGACGAAGGGATCAGCTAAAGAACAGGGGTCGACTTGGGGGTAAAGTCACAGGTGGACGGTGAATGGCCCCTCCCATAGGAAATAAAACAGATGCGAAAGGGGAGTGGGTTTTTGCAGGAATCAATTTATTCGTTCGTTTCAGGAGTGTGAAGATCTGCCCATGAATCTCTTTAGGAATGGGCACCATCCTGATCTTTTAGCACTGCCTCATCTCCATAGATGCTCCTAGCTTTCTATACTATTACATTATAATAAGCATAACCAGGATTGATGGACATGACCCCAAAAATGAGAATAACTTTTTAATCAAATGGACTATTCTGCTTTGATTATTATGCATATTTGGATGTGTCTTCATTATAAAGTACACATTACTTTATCTATAGTGTGACAAATACATCTGAACTAAACTCTGCCATCTCTTACATCAGAAATATTCCTGATCGAAAGCACATCATCCAAACTCCTGTACTGGTTTTTTTTCCTTTAAAAAATGCAATTTTGCTACCAAAATGTTTTAACTGTTCTGTAGTTATTTTGTCTAAGCCTTCCATTTTGGATGCTACATATTCTATGTATCTTAAAGCAAATTATTTATGTGTTCTTGTTCAAAAATATTCCATTGTGACAGGGATAATAGATACGTTTCCCACATTTCTTACGCTTCTGAGGCCCTCTTCAATCTGATGTCTTACTTAGGGAATCCTATCTAGAAGTAAAGAGACAAGTTTTTTGGCTTCCTTCTTCCTTTTTTCCTCCAAAGTTCCTGTTTATTAATAAGAAGCCAGCAGAGACCCTGTTGCTTGATCCTACATATTGAAATCAAATCCTCGTAGCGCCATCCACCAGCCGCCTAATGTTGGAATCTAACCTTTATATTATAAAGCTAGAGATTACCAAATGAAATTTGACTGAGCTTCCTGGGAAGGAATCCTATGACATAAAACTGTCCTTTCCCTAATCAAAATATCACCTGAATGAAGTCATCATGTTTAGCCTGATTACATTTTTCCCCTCCATATATGTGCAGCTGCATTTGCCTCTCCCGAAATGTCATTTGATTATGAGAAAATAAACAGGAAGGGACTCAGAGGGAGTCGGTACAGGGTCTGCTTGTTTACCTGCCACAGCTTTCTTTGCCGAAGAACAAATGTCATGTAAATGGTGCGCTGGCAATCAGCTGCCAATCACCCAGGCTTGGCATTCTTGATGATTTGCTAAATCATTTAAAGAGACATGCTTTACTAAATGAAAAAATATCAGCAGCAAGGGTCTGTGTTTAAACACGGGGCTGAGTTATTATCCCAGTAGGCCAAAATGAAATGAAGACATCTTCCAATTAAAGCTTGCAGATGAACCAAGACAAGTCCCTTCTCTCTCCTCCTCCTCCTCTCCCCCCTCCCATTTTTTTCATAAAGACAGGCAGATTATGATTGGAAGAGAACAGCAGCGAAGGCTTTCATTACAAGCTGATTATGGTGATATAATTCCCAGTGCTGTGTGTCTGCGGGCCCAACTTCACATTTGAAGGTTTTTAATATAATTTCCTTAGGGTGAAATGCTGAAGATTTATTAAACTTTATGAAGGGCTTACAGATCCAATTTAAGAGGACATATCATGGGGCAAAACTGACAGATGATAAAATACATTGCAAGGGCTTCTTAAAATATATATATATATATAGGTGTTTTTTTAAACAAAGGAAGGAGAACTTTAAGTAGGAAAGTGTTTTTGAAATAATTGCTTATTTCTTTTCAAGTTTGCTGAACTCGGAGATTAACACATTCATCATATGCCCCATGTATTTTCAAATGGTTTTGTTACATTGAGAAAAAGGTTTGGAGCTTATTGAAAACTATTTGATATCTTGAATTATCTTATTACAAGAGAGTTAAGAATAAGCCAGACATAGTATGATGAAACCAGAATTGTTTCTGTTGGGCTTTGTGGATATTGAATAAGAAAAGAAATGTGGGAAATTAATACTATGTATGGTAACTGCGGCAAGATTAGTATATGCACAAAGATGGAAGAGTATTAAATACTCACAGTGGAAGACTGGATTATAGAATTGATGGAACTTGCTGAAATGGTGAAACCGATCCGGTTGGTCAGGAAGAAATAGTAAAGACCTTTTTAAAGAAAATACTGGAAAACCTATATGGACTTTTGTTGCAAGAAAAAAAGATTGAATAGATGATTTATGGATTTGGTGTCTAAAAGTGGTTAAGGGAATTACAAAGTAAGAGAAAAAGAAAAAAGGAAGGGAAAGGAGTAAGATGGTAACTCTTCATTGGAAAGAAGGACAAAAGTCATAATTCTGTATTTTCTTTCTTTATTCTTTTCCTTAGCTTTGCTTTGAATGTTTATACTATTATTGTATTTAAAATTCTAATAAAAATAAGTAAAAATGAACATCCCTCTGGAATGAGCTGCCCCCGGAGCGTCGCATAATCCCTGATCTCCGGTCCTTCCGACGCGCCCTAAAAAGTTGGCTTTTCCAGAAAGCCGGCCTGGCCTGTTAATTTTAACTTATTTTAAATGTATTGTCTTTTAAATTCGGTTTGTTTTTTTGGGATATGTATTTAATTTTTTTTAACTTTTGGGAAGTGTTTTTTTTTTTTAATGTTGTACGCCGCCGTGAGTCCTTTTGGAGAAGGGCAGCATATAAATCCAAATAAACAAACAAACAAACAAACAAACAAACAAAAACTAAGGAGCCCTACAGGAGCCATATTTCTCAGCTTTATGGGTGTCATAGAATCATTCTTAAGAGTGGCGTAGTGGCCTACTGGTGAAGGCACTTGCTTCCCACTTGGAATGTTGAAAGTTCAATCCTTGGTAGCAGCAGATGTTTCTTTTTCAGGGCACAAAGAGAAACCTCTGCTGTGAACTGAAGGTAGACATCAGAAAGGGCACCTGGCCATAAATGCTTAGTTCACATATCACCAACGAGGAGTGTAATGACACACTCAAGATACAAATGTAAGTATATAAGATCAATAGGAGCATATTTAAAAAGACAAAAAAAGCAAAAGCTCCTTTATCAAATCCATATTAGCCACTTTCAGATGAGCTAAAGGGGAGAATTAGTGCTAGTTCCTATCATAATCAACGTAATTTTGACTTTTGTTGGAACCATTTGGGAGCTAATCATAGAAAAGTTCTAGATCCTCAATTACTGTTGATAATTAAATCAAAATCAGATCCACAAATGAAGAGTTAATTCACTGTTTTATTGTTCATGCCCATGACACAGGGATCTTCTCAGACTAGTAGTTCACTAGTGTAGATAAGATTCTAGGTAAATCTAGATAAACTAGACTAGATAAGTTTCAAAGGCATTCAAGGGGGAACTGTACTCTCTTATGCCTATGTAGTGATTCCAGACTGATTCCTTGTTTGACTCTTCCTCCTGAATCAGCCAGTCTCTCTCTGACAAATAAATAATGTAAGATCTATTCATGGACTTAATCAAGTGTGGGAAGTTAAAACTTGTCCATTTCCCTCCGAGTTTTCATGCAATCATTAGAAAGCCTGAACAAAAGGAAATGTTTTCTTGAATGGGATAATAATGCAGGAAATTGCTTTATTAGAGAACAGGCTTGCCAATTGTGCTATGCTTACATTTTGCTCTCTTTTGGTTTTTTTTACTTGACATTTGGGTAAAATAAGAGGCAGAATGGATCAGATACAAGGATAACAATCACAGCCCGATCCTCTGCTCCATTTCAAGTCACCGATACATGGAAACTAATGTCTGAACAGAGCTGATTTTTTTGTTTTAAAGGAATTAGAAGGAAGATGAGGTTTTACTTAGCATTTTTGGAGTGCTCAAGCCAGCATGGTATTCTTTTTATGGCTCCAATGGAAATTATCATGAGGAACTACAAATAAGTCTGGAATTCTATACATACCTTCCTGGAATTTAGAACTTGTACTAAATTAATATAGAACTATTTCTATATGCTTCCCAAAATGATATCTGCCTTTAAGTAAATCAGAATTTATCTTTCTCTTCCTTATATTTTACAGTTACCCTTGCTTCTCATATGTGTACATAGTGCAAACTCTCTTCTTAAGATAATATTTAAAAATGCAAGATTCCAGCAACACTAACCTTGTAGGTGGTTTCAATTAATGTAATAGTATTAAGTCTACTTTAAAAAGAAATATTAGCTTACAACATAAAGGTTTAACAAAATTGGTTTGCCTAGGATGTACACACATAAAACCCAAATATCTAGCTGTTAAAGTGAGTATTTAAAAAGTGGCATATGGTCATTATTGTAATCTTACTCCAGTTTTCTTGATGTACTTGTCAAGAAAATGACAAATCAGAAACAATGCAACTAATCTGACATAAATTTCTCAACTGATCCAAGTTTATATACAACACTAGAAATACTTTGGCATCACATTATTAATCTGCAGGACTCATACATTTATTATGACTTCAGAAGCAGTATGTGATTAGCAGCACTATTGTTAAAATATCTGATTTTCTTTTCCCATGCCTACAATTGAATGGAACATAAGGGTTTATTTAAAAGAGGGAAAAAACCCTTAGGAAAAAAAGAAGTCATATAGATTTTATACTACTCTAAGATTTATGCTTCAATTGGCATAAGAAATGATCACAAAAAGTTTTCATATGAATATTATATTATTAATATGGTCTTTCCAGATTAATATTAGAAAACACTGCATCAGAATTATGCAGATCAGTGAAATATATTTAGTAACCATGTGGAAAGGGGGGGGTTAAGACCAGTGGTGGGTTGCCAATTTTTTTACTACCGGTTCGGGCGCATTCCTGTGCGGAAGCGTCTGGGTGGGTGGGTGGAGCCTCCTGCCTCCGCTACTTCAGGTTTGCCCAATTCGGGCCGAACCAGGAACAACCCACCTCTGGTTAAGACCTAAAAAAGCACAAAATATTGGACAGAGTACAGTAATATATAATATCTGTAATACATATTCAGTCAGATTTAGTCTAATTCTTTGGGAAGGAACGTCAGAACATGGGGTGGAGTAAAAAGAGGGATCAGCCTAGAGTCCCTATGTAGCCACCAGCAAACTATGTCCAGCCCTCCTTGAGTGCCCTTGACCTTATCTAATTCTAAGCAGGTGCTGATCATCAGTTGAGAAGATTATTGCACATAGGCTTTTCGCAATAAATCAGTTTAATTGAACCTTCACATGCTGGCTTGGTCTTTCATGCCTGACAAATTCCTAGCAATGAAAAACTACCTTACTTTTTTGGGGAGGGGAGGAAGGGGGGAGTAGGTGATTCCAGGCCATTTAGAGTTATAATTTAGTTATAATTACATAACTATTTTAACTATAATTAAATTATCGCAAGTAACTTAGTGATCTGTTGTAATAATAGAATTTTCCTCCCCCACCTCCATGCAGCCCAATAATCTTGCTTCCTTAATATGTTTAATCTGAAACAATAAAATTAACAAATTTAATTCCCAGGACATCCTGGTTTCTCCACATGTTCTAAAGAAAGTATTGATTTCAATGGGTTTTTTTTTCTCCCAAGAGATAAAAATTACACTTTTTGAGAGGGAAGGGAGGTTCTAATGAATATTGTACTCAGGATCGTTCAGAATAGGTCAGACCTCCATAATGGATCTCAATATACGGGCCTATGTTTCATCTTTATATCTTGTTCTTCTTTGGAATAAGTTGATCAACATCTTGGGATCTTTGGTTCCATGGTTACACAAAAGCTTTGTTTTGTTTTCCTAGGGTCCTGCAGTCTTCCAAAAACTAGAAGCTGGATTGGATTATTCTGCACAGTGTTACTTCTTTCATAACCAATTGATAGGATCAAACTGGTCTTGTATTTGTGAGCTATTCAGGGCAGTAGTGGGTTGCTCCTGGTTCGGCCCGGTTCAACCGAACCAGTAGTAGCAGCAGTGGGAGGCCCCACCCACCTGCCCGGATGCTTCTGCTTATGTGCAGAAGCATTGTACACCAGCGCGCACAGGAGCATGCGCGAACCGGTAATAAAATTATTTGCAAACCACCACTGATTCAGGGGTTGTACAGCCATCCAAGAACCTCTAAGATGATGACATGAGCTATACCATCTGCTCCTCTATCAAAGTGTGGAGAAATTGGCTGCACATTTAATGCAAACTTGTACAATTCGGAATGCAATTATCTAGTAATAATGATTAACTGATTGTTTTACATCACAGTGATCCCTCTGATAGTTAACAGCCGAATTAAAACATCAACAATAAACCAACAAATATCACCAAGATAAAAATGCAAACTACATCAAAACAATAAAGCAAAGGAACCAATATTTGCACTATTCCGAATTTTGCAGTGGCTGTTGTAAACAGTGCCTATAAAAAACTGCACATTACAGAATATGCACATGCATATACATATATACTTACATACCCCCCCACACACACTCACAAATGTATTAATCTCCAATGGATGCCAAAGAAAAACAATTACCAACCTAATCCAAAGGGAGACTCCTCCCAAAAACCAAGACACAGAACAGGACAACGGCATCACCCTCCTCCCTTACATTAAAGGCACCACAGATAAAATCAGCAAAATTCTCCACAAACACAATATCAAGACAGCCTTCAACACTGACCAAAAAATAGCCAACATCTTAAGAAACCCCAAAGACAAAATCCAGCTAGAAAACCAAGGAGTCTACGAAATGCCATGCAAAATCTGCCCTGCAACATACATAGGACAAACGAACAGGAGAATAAATGCAAGCATCGCAGAACACAAGAACACAGTAAGAAAAAAAGAAAAAAACTTCCTCCCTTTTCCAGCACCTTAAAGCTACAGGACATGAAATTAATTTTGAAGGAACTAGGTTAATCTCCAAAACAGAACACTTCAACAAGAGAATAATTATGGAAGCTATCAAAATAGAGAAACAACCCCACAACATGAATAAACTTGATGATACTTCCTGCCTACCAGACATCTGGAAGCCAGCCCTAGTCAACAAATGAGCCCCACCCACCACCCAGGCTGTTACAACACGAAACAATAATAGACACACAGCCAGCACCAATCAGCACAAATCTACCAATCATGATACAACCACACAACCAATCATTCCACTTACTGAAACAAAGCCAGCACTCCACACACACCCACCAAGATTTATAGAAAGATGGCAGTTCCGATCACACTTTTAGCCCAAAACCCAGCCTGAAGATGGCGAGTGAGACCTCGCTGAAATGTTGCCAAGACAATCTCAATCTTACACGGGAAAAGACCCGAATACAATAAAACCAGCAGACAGACAGACAGATATAGATATAGATATAGATATAGATATAGATATAGATATAGATATAGATATAGATATATACACACATACACACACACACGCACACATGCACATATATATACATACATACATACATACATACATACATACATACATACATACACAATGCTATGTATAATATGTATGCATATCAATATGTGTACAAAATTATGCATATTATTAAAAACAGTATAAAGTACAGTATTACTTCCAAATTGTCTTACATGTCTTCATTTCAAAACAGGGAGAACAGCATTTATTCTGAATGAATTCAAATAATAGACATCCTGTTTGAAGCTGGTGGCTGCTTTCACAAAACACGTTACTATTATAATAATTTATACCTTAATATCTTTGTGTGATATGTGAACCCAGTCACTGTAGTTCACAAGATTCGGTTTATGATTTAACTTCGTGCATGAATCAATTTTGTTTTATTCAGTGTCCATGATTAAACAACCCCCCCCCCCTGGATCCAGACCTCCAATTTTCATCTGCATCTTCATTTTTTTCAAAGCCCATACAGATGGAAGGCTCACCTAACATCCTGCTTTTTTCTTTTCCTGCCTTTTTGGCTAAATTCTTAGCTCGGCACTATATCTGCTTCCTGACCTCTTAGCGTTTACAAGGTCTGTACACTGTAGGCTTAGACTGTTTTACAAGATCTATTTTATTGCCAAAGTGATCTTGTAAAGACCATTTATTTACTCGTACAGAAGGACCTGAAAAGGCAGCTGTGCAAAAACAAACAGAATCCTATTGCTTCAGGGCACCATCTGATTTCCAGTAAGAATCAAACAGAAATACATTTAAGGGCAGAGAGGGGATGGCTAAAGTATATTAAAAGCAACAACAATTTTATTCATTTCTCTGAAAAGTATAGCACTGCAGTTCTCTCCCATCCCACCTGTAATGACCAGGGACAAGGCACCAAGGTCACACAGCCATCTGAGAGCTCAACCTCCTGTTTAATGCTCCAAATTTTCCCCCAAACACTTCCACATTTTTGGCAAGTCCCAGAGCAAAGGGCGCGCACACAGCAGTCTTGCTGCGCCCAATCCAGCAAAACAAAGGAACAATGAGTCCACGATACAAGGAACAAACAAAGTCAGGAACAAGTCACTGAGTCCATGAAGGAAGGAAGAAACAAGCAGTCCTGCAAATTCCATATATGTGTAGCAGCACACCAAACTCTACCAATCCCGACAAACGCCACTCCCCACAGCATCTCCTTAAATCTCAGTTCCCAGGTATGCCTTGTGAAGAGGGGCGGGGCAATCTCCTCCTGAGTCATCGGGTTGGCCTGTGCTGCTCCCACCTTCTCTTCACTCTCTGTGCTCGGGGATCAGGAGGGGGCGATCCTTGCTCATCACCTGAGCTCTGTTGCTCCCTATGTCCACTGCTTGCCCTCTATCGGACATCTTGCCCCCATTCCTCCCTGCTAACAAGCTGTCCCAACCTCTGGAGCCCTGGGCTGCTCCTCCCCACATTCCTCTGACACCAGTGAAGCCACCCCCTCGATCTCCGTTGGCTCCAGCTCTGGCTCATCCTCCACAGATTCAGGCTCTGACGGGGGCGTGACACTACCTTTTCAAACAAGTTCTGGCTTCAGATGGGCCAGGGTCTTGCAAATGAACTTTGGAAGGGTATACACATTGATAAGTACTCCTGCCCAAGATAAAGTGACTTGTATTAAATAGTAGCATCTTTGGAAGCAAGCTTACATTGATTGCTTTATTCTTTTTGGAGGCTGCTGGAATATGTTCTGAGTCCCAACTTTTATCCTTGACCACAGAGGAAGAAGGATCTAATCAAAGAAACTTTGCATAAAGCATGTACAGGGAGCAGGGTGCTTGTAGATGATAGCTGATGATGATTGCAGTGTGACTGAACCTAGCTATCAAATGAGAAGTAATTTACTTTTCACATTAGGAAGACTGGCAGCCAAGTGAGCTCAAAAGAACTGTTCACGAGCTCTTAGTCACAGGCAGCTGAGCTTCATCTTTCCCAATCTTTGGCAAGTAAGAAAAATGATAAATCTAAGTCCCTATGGCCTGATCTATAGATATAAACATATTGTCTAGGGAGGGGCAGGGAGATTTGAAATGGATTTCTGCTCCCAAGGTCATTAATTTTAAAGCTGCAATGTGAAGTTCAGGTCATGAAAAGCTTTGCTTTAAGGCGAAAGCTCTGATATGATGATTCTGAGTTATCTGTAAGACTAAATTATTAAGAACATGTTTTTGCCCTGGGCAAAGATAGCTGAAATGAATAAAACTATATACGTATCTCATATCAAACAAGGGCATGTTTGCCAATATATATACAGTATGTGGCAGAAAGAGAAAGAAGACCACTTTGCTGTTGTTTCTTTTGTATTTTCATCTTTAATCACAGTATGTGATGTTCAATACAAACTTGCTTTTCCATACCTTTAATGGAAGCTAAATTATGTTCCATCTACATACGGCTTTTGGTTCATTGTTTATAAGTTATGAACATTTTGTCTATAAATATCAAGTTCACCAGTACATAGGACATCTTTTCAATTTGAAATAAACGTAATTTTACCTCGAAGCTAAAATTTTCTTATTTCTGCTGAACTCAATGGTTAATCGATGAATTTCAAAGGATTTAATTTTTTTTATTGAAAAGTTTTAATAAATTTTTTACAAATATTTTCCCCTTCCCCTCCCCTCCCTCCACCCCAACCCTACCACCCCTCCAAGCCTCCCTCCCCACAACTTCCCAAAGCAAATACAGGGTATAAAGCTTTAACAATCATACACTAACATAGGCTAACTAACTATAACATCTTTGCTCCCTCTTGTACTTTAACTCCCCTTTTATTAAACCAAATTTAGATAAACTAAAACATTCCTTATTCATTTCTAGACTAATTAAAGTTCCTTCGTCCAATGTTTATTTTAAATATAGTCAGTCCATCTTCTCCATTTCGACTTGTATTTCTCTTCTGAACAGTCTTTCCAATATACTGAAATTTTCGCCATCTCTGCTAGATTTACTACCTTTACTGTCCAATCTTGAATGATAAGCAATTTTTCCTTCTTCCCGCAATCTTGTTGCCATTATTAAGTTCAAAATCAACCTAGTCTCTATAAGTATACAGTCTGTAATTATACCTAGCAAAAACAACTGAGGAGTGAACTTCAAAATGCTTTAGTTTCCTTACAAATCCACCATACATAATAATACATAGCATCAACACAATCACATTTCCATTTAAATTATAAGTTGAGATACACACAAACTAACTTTTTAAGATCTAAAAACCATCTAAAAACATCTTATAAAGAGTCTCTATCAAATTTTATCCTTGCATAAATTATCATTTCTTACCCAAATCTTTTTCCGTATTCCCATCATTATTAAAAACTATTGTAAATATGTAACCTTTTTTACTATCTCACATCCTATTAATTTTTCTGATTCTTCTTTTGGATTTATCCTGGATCATGAAACGCTTGTAGTATTCCATTCCTTGTTTCCCTGATAACAAAGTAAATTACATTATCTCTTGATAGTTGTCTCTGTCTGACGATCCATGAACTAACCCGATAACTTTTTTCAACCTGCCAGCCATATTCTGCTTTTAATTCACCAGTTAACTGAGTGAAAGCTTCTACAAAAATTTCTTTCAAATTTACTTCGTTATGTTCTTTCAAACCTCTTATTCTCAAAACAAACTCCATCACTGTGTATTGTATCATTGTAACTTCTGCCTCTGATTTTTCAATCTTGATTTGAAGCTCATCGACATTGTTCTCCAAATTCCCATTAGACTGAGTGATTTCTTCCACCCTATCACCCAATGATGTTGCAAAAACAAACGAGCCCTTAAACACATCCACTGTTGCCTCTCTTATTTGTGGACTACGGGTTTGAATTAAGTCCTTAATTTCAGACATTTCATCAGACACATTTTTAACGGCAGTTGCAGTCTCCTCCTGCAAAAACAAAACTTGTGCCTCCAAAGTGCCCGGGAGAGCTTCAAATGTCACCATTTGTGTATCCGTTCCAGCACTCTTAGAGGCACTTATATTGGTTTGTTTTAAAAGCATTTCCGAATATCCAAATCACACTTTCCAGCAACCAACTTATTGAGTCCAGAAAGTCCACTTAATCCCCAAGCTTGTTAAATCTTGTAACTTTAGACATGAGCTCTTGAGACCTTTAGCGACAATAACAAACAGTTAAGAAATATTTTCCTTTTAAGTTTCGCTTTTTCCACACCCTTTGACATGCAGACGCCATCTTTATTACCCTTTATTCTTTTCAATTTTCACAGAAGGAAGTAAACTGCATCGAAGTTAAGATTTGTGCTCGCAGTTATAAAAACTCCCGTACTTGCTTTGCCTGCTTTTTATTCAAATGTAGATAAGCATTGATTGCAGGGGGTGGTCATGACATTTTGTTTCTGCTGCAGCAGAAGCATCCCGAGATGCGGAGCTTTGTCGGGCTGCTGGGGAGCTCTCACCCTTCTCACCACAGAATTATTCCTACAGGTTTATGTGGGGCTCTACCCGAAATGCCCGGCAGCTCTCCTCCCCCTCTTTTCCCGAGGGGAGAGTTTTCAAGCCACTTTACAGCCAGTTTGCGCTGATCTAGCAGCTTAAACACGATCTCGAGGCTGGCATTCCCAAAGAAACGTCTTCCAGCGACTACGGTGCCACCCGGAAGTCCCAAGGGATTTAATTTTGACTGGATTATGCCCATAGAAATCTGAAGAAGGAATTATTCTGGATTGACAGCAATTCTGTGGAAAAAATCATGATCTGAAATCTGATAAATTATTGCAATCCAGGAAAAAGTTACTCCTTTTCCCCTTATTTTACAGGTCATATTCTGATGTAAGATTTATGATTTAAGATTTATGACTAATATTTGGTTTCCAGAATATTTTATTAGGTTTTTTTTTAATGCTTCCAGTCTTTGAACTCTATTAAGTTTATATTATATTTCCCAAGGAGGGCAATTAATTACTAGGGAGCTGAGTACCAATGCAGTGGAAAAAGTTATAATTAAATTGACCCTACTCATTATTGGCACAATCATTTCATATTATCAAAAGAAAAGATGGAGTGCTGTTTAAAGAACCAAGAATTAAAACCTTTTCATTCTTGTAAAAGATAACAAACTAAGATGGGTGGAATAGAGTTCAGAATAATCCTGTTGAATCACCCCAATTGTCTATTTGAACTTTTCTGTTCTCCAAGAAAACTAGCAAAGCAGGATATGAGCACATATGAACACAATAGCATTTTCCATCAGTTGATATAAATTGCACAGGGTCTAGCAAGTATAATCATTCTCATTAATGGTTATTAATGGCCGTATACTCCATCAATTGATCCCCTCCCATACCTCATCTTTGACTTCCTTAATTTAACTGTTATATGAAGACACAATATCCTTTGTCTGTTTTAAATTTCCCACTGTTTAGCTGCATTGGGTGACCATGGATTTTAGCATTTTGTGATAGGACTTTCTTTTTTTCTATCATATTCATCCTTTTTCCTCTCCTCTCTTCTCCTCACTATCTTAATCAATTAAAAAACTTTGGATTCTGTAACTTTTCTTCACAGAAAAGCTACTTTAACCACACAATCCATTGGGTTGCACTTCTCTGCATCCTTTCCTAATCTCCAATATTATTTTACTAAAGCTGAATCGAGTAGTTGAAATGGGGTCATAGCATATTGACATACATTTTTTTGGCATTTTTTTCATTTGCAAATTGTCTTTCTTACCTCCACTATTCAGATATTTTGACTTGAGTTACCTAACAAAATTCCAAAATTATTTCCATGGTTAGCCAGTTCTCTACATTTCCCACATCTACTTTATTGCATTTAAAGACATTTTGTTGATATTCTTATTAATAATTGTAATCTCCACCTATTTTTGTATTTATATTTTAAATATCTACTTGCATATCTTTTGTTCAAAAATGCAATCTTTTGGGGGAGGGAAGAAGTGGAGACGAAATTAGAAGCATTTTAACCCTAACTCCAATTTAATACACAGCAAAATATTACCGGTAATTTTAATATTTGTGACAAGGCTACACTTAAATGTGATGTGCTAAATATTTTTTCTCTTTCCTGTGTATATTATTTGCTTACTGTGTATAAAATATTTTTGCTTTCACATAAATTAGAAATTTCATAATTATGTAGCTTAATATATCTACTTGTTTAGAGCACAACAACAGAGCCAGCTTGGTGTAAGCTAGAAATCCAAAGATGGGGTGAAATGCTTCCAGTTTGGACCGGTTTGCCCAAACTGGGAATAAAAAATGGTACTGGTTTAGGTAAACCGGTATTTCCAACGATCAGCTGTGACACACAATTTATATTAGCTAGAATCATTGGATTTCCTGCTTTCTAACTAATCTAAATCGCGTGACACAGTGGATTCCACCATACCTCACTGTTCTACTTACCTTTGCGGATTCGGAAGGCTTCAAAATGTTCCTTTTTTAGCTCTGCGTGGATGTGCTCGGTAGGAGATTCACCAAACCAGTAGTAGACTTCAGGCATTTTACCGCTGAGCCCACCAAAGGCACAAAAAGCCAACTGAATGATCCTAGGCCAGTCACTCTCTCTCAGCCCTAGAAAGGAAACAATGAAAAGCCACTTCTGAAAGACCTGTGGAGAGAGTCAGTTCAATATAGTGGTTAAGGCATCAGGCTAGAAACAGGAGATTATGAGTTCTAGTTCTGCCTTAGACATGAAGACAGGTGGGTAACCTTGGGCCAGCCCCTCTATCTCAGCTCTTGGAAGAAGGTAATGGCAAACCATTTCTGAAATCCTGTCAAGAAAACTGCAAGGGTTAGTGCAGGCAGCCACTACGAGTTGACCATAAAGCACACACACACATATAAAGCTTCTATTCTGGGTACTTACAAGACAAACTACTGCTTATAAAATCTGCCTGCCAATATAAACTAGCAGAAAACTCATGCTGTGAGTTTCTATCTTCTAGAGAAGCTAGTGAAAAGGGTCCTTTTCTAAGTGAAGTGAGCCTTTTCTGGTATAGCCTCTTCTCTATGGAACATTTTGTATCCCAAAATGAGAAAGCTCCCTTTTTGCTAACACTTTAAAACACTCCTGTTCTACAGAGCCTTTGGGGGAACAAATGTTCCCCTCACATTCTGAACTACGATTGTGTCATCTGATGTTCATTATGGGAGTCTTCTTCTTGCAATGGTTTTCCCACTGATGCTGAGATTTAGCTATGCTTGAGATGAGAATGACTGAATTCTGCCTTATTTAGAGTAATGCTATTGACCTAGTTGTAAGCCACCTAGAGTCTACCACCGAGACAGCCTACACATTTTGTAAAATAAATACATTAGATGATAATAACGTACTCAAAATTCCTCAGATGTTTCAACACTTAAGGTAACATTCCAATGTAACAGAATACTCTGTGTTCTCGGTGTGAATAGATAGCAAATAAGCTTTGGTCTCCCAAAAGGCAAAAATCAGACAAGAGGCAGACATCACAAAGATAGACTTTGCTGAATACCAAGAAGGTATTTGGTTGTGTTGTGCTGAGTCCCGAGAGTATAAATTGGATGTTTTATCCCCTCCTCCTTAACTCAGATAAAAAACAAATGAGTAATGTAATTGACAATTTGGGATGGACAACTCTGCCTGTTTCCCTTCTGATTGGCAGATGGTTCTACTACTTATAGATAAGGCAATAGCATCCTTTAGGAACAAAGGTAAGGTTAGGAGTGAAGCAGAATTCTGAGAGCTGGCTACAACTGACAGGCGTTGAGTAAATAAAGAAGAAAACAAGGATATTGATGTTCACACTGAAGCTTCTCAGTGATTAAGGAAAGAAGACTTCAAACTCTCATGACTAAAGAAGGATGAAATGCTCGTAGGGCATCTAAGCTTTATTGTTCTTAAAACTAGACCCTGTGGGTTTAATGTTGTTGGCTGTAATTTCTGTAATTGTTGGATCATCAGTGACAGACCTCAAAACTATGAGCCAAAATAGTTAAACTTCCTACCATTAGCCTGAAGACCAGTAGCCATTTTGCAAAGCGTTTTTTTTTTTAATTCAAATTGTAGATAAATTGTATTTAAAACATGTGGACCAGTCCTATTTATATTCTTTTATGTCTTCTTTGATTGGAAGGAATTGAGTTACTTATCCCGCCTATGGTACTTCTAACCCAGTTGTATCATTATTAGGACATGACTCCAAGTGGTGTGTGCTGACATGGAAAAAAAAAGACAGGAGGGGGACTCTATATTTTATTTTATCTTCTATAGACTGAATTGAGAAGTCACTGTTTAATCTAATCAAGCAATTCAACTTCCTAGTGTATTTAACTATCATTTTATGGATTAACTTTCTACTCTGCATTGTATCAAAAAGCATTTTCTAAAATCCAAGTAAAATAGATCCTTAGCTTTTCTTCCTTCAAGCCTTCTAGATACTTACTCAAACAGTTCTTTCAGTTAATGTTAAGCATGGCTGTGGTGCCTGCATTTTTGTGGATTTATGTTTAATTAAGTCAAACACTCCATGATATGCTCTCATAGTTTCCTTCCTGTTCTTAAAAGTCTTTTAAAAGTAGCCCCCAACTCATTTCTCCTTAAATGAGTAGTTTTATACAGCAAAATTTAGAGGAAATCTTCTTTGGCATTACTACATTAGCTAGTATTGTTGAAGTGTCTTCTGGATTTTTGATTATTAGCTTTTCTGTTGACTACAAAATGTTGAATTTGCAGAGACTGAAAATTCTGAGCACAAGGCATTTTGCTACTTGAACATAGGATAAGACAACACCTCTGCTTCTCCTTCCATCTAAAGAACCTGACAGGCTTGACCAATGAATATTGTTTCAACAAAGGAAATGTGGCCAGGTTCTTGAGGGATCCAGTAAAAGGAACAACCAGATGCTCAGAAAGAATGACCAAAGAATTCACCATCATATATGTTCCTATACAGGTATACTGTCAGTAGTACCTGTACCCCTTCATCCAGTTATTGGGAATCTTCTAGTTTGGAATAAAGTACTATATGTATTGGCGAAGATCTGCTGAGCATTTATCTCCTTCTGATTTTTGTTTGATAATTAGGTTGTGAAATGTAGCAAGTCCTTGTTGAAATTTGCTAACTTTAATCTCTTTGCATCACTCTTGTACAAAACAGAGAAATTTACTAACAAATTTTCAACATGGAAAATAATGGAAAGCAAATACCAGAGGCTTTATAATAATCACTCTATATACTGGTCACTAAAAATGATAGATTCAGGTTTTTTTGAGACCTAATCTGAGTAAGGTTTCTAGGTAGGTCTTCCTTTTAAAGATAGATGTGGAGCAGTAGTGGAAGCTTCATTCAGGGATGATGTCCTGCATTTCATCAAGTCTCCATCTGACCCCAAATTTCACCAGCTTGTGCACTCAATATGTGGTAGACAAGGATGTCAAGAATCTCCATGCATGATGGTATGTGACTTGAGAATATCTTCAGGGAAGCCATACTTTTCTTTTATTCCACAATTTTGCCTTATATTTTCTTTCTAGCTATGAGGTTTAGAAATCACACATTGTTAATATTTCTTTGTCAACTGCTATCCTAATTATGTTGCTGGCTATTACTTTTGTCATTGTTCTGGCCCAAGTCATGAGGGCATAGCAGAGGTTAAAGAGGATCTGTTTATTGCTCATTTATCACAGTGACAAACAACCCACCAATGGTGCCGGTTAAGTTCCACCCCAGCCCTCAGTTTTCCCTCAGTCTGAATACATAAATTAAGTCCTAGCCAACCCACAAGGCAAGAGGGAAGTAATAATAGCAACAAGTCCAGAGTTTCAGCAACCAAAACACAGCCCAAAAGTACAAAGCCGGAGAGCCAAGTCCAAGTCTACAAGAGTCCAAAAACATGTTCAAGGAACAGGATCCAGGGAAGCTGGGAAGGAGCACATTAAAAGGAACAGGTGTTTCCAACAAATCACCCTTCCCAAGTGTTCCTTGAGAGGAGGGGTGGGTTTCTTCCTCAAAAGCAGCTTCACTGACCTCTTCTGTGCCTCTCTCTGCTCTGCTCTTCTCGTCCACAAATTGGGTTGGTGGTTTGGAACCGGTCATCTCTGCTGGCTCCCTGCAACTGCTCCACTCTTGCAGGCAGCTGTCCATCTGGTTGCCCCCCATCCGTTGCCAGACAGCCCTGGGACTGCCTCGTCTTCAGCCCCTGGACTCTTCACTTGTTTGGAGAGGATTATGTCCTCCCTATCGAATGGTCCTGGTTCCAACTCAGTCCTCCTCCTCTGAACCAGGATCCCATGAAGCCATGACCGTTATGGTTCTACTGCTGTACCCTCAAGCCATATTTCCAGCTATGTCCCCATTTATGCAGGGGTGAAATGCTGGTTCGCTCGAACCGGTAGTAAAAATGCTGCTGGTTTGCCCAAACTAGTAGTAGAAAAAATGAAACCAGTTTGGGAAAACCAGTTTTTCCAATGATCAGCTGTGACATGTGATTTATATTAGCTAGAAAGCAGGATGTCCTACTTTCTAGCTAATCTAAATTGCATGGCACAGTGGATTCCCCCGCCTCTCGCTGTT
Organism: Natrix helvetica; assembly: GCF_964273705.1. Taxonomy (NCBI): domain Eukaryota; kingdom Metazoa; phylum Chordata; class Lepidosauria; order Squamata; family Natricidae; genus Natrix; species Natrix helvetica. The sequence goes on from NC_138552.1 coordinate 69,954,558, forward strand.
TGCTTACCTTTGCAGGTGCTCTGTAGCAGGCTCCGCCCACCCACCCAGACGTCAATACGTCTGTTTTTGATGCTCTGCATATGCACTCACATTGCTACTGAACTGGTAGCAAAGATAAGTGGATTTCACCCTTGCATCTATAATCTCATTTTTCTGCATATTTGAAGAGGTTTCCTGCTGATAAACAGAGTTCTTGCTTCCTTTGTTTATTTTCTATTCAATATTTTATTGGTTTGGGAAGAATAAGTATAGTGATTAGAAGTCAGTAGACCAAAGGAGATCTCTCTTTAGCTTGGTACAACTCTTGTGATCATGACCTTTAACTGGGTGAAACAATTCATCATGGAACAATAATTTTTGAATAAAGGTACCGCAAATGGGCTAACTTATACAATGTGTACAAAATATTGGACCTATGACACTTGAAGAAATGAAATTTGGGGAAAGTGTGGTTGTTTCAATGCTACTGACTGCTCGAACTTTCATGACAGTTGCCCAGTCAGTCTTGCAATCCTTTTCTCCCTCCTCCAGCCAGAAGTGGCTACTACCCTGCTAAAAAGGGTAGGAAAGGGAAGGAAAACGAGGGGGAAGAAACAAGGAGGAAAGGAAGAAAAGAAGATTTCTGATGTTCTCTTCCAGCTTCTTACAAGAAAATTCAATGGGGACATTGGAAGGAAATTGGAGATCATTCCCACTACCGTTGCTTTTTTGCCTACCCATTGTCATTCTATATTTAGACAAGGAAACCTATAATTTGCTAAGAAAATATCTCTGAAGCAATGGCCCATAGGGGCACAAGTTGTCTACTTTTAATTAAATATGCCTGGTACAAATTTAAATGCCAATTTAAAACAACGTTTTCAGATTTGTTAGTATACCTTTAATACTGGGTGTGAGAGAGATTAAAACACTTCGTAGATATTCATCGACTTCTTTTTATTCTTCCCACCCCAATGAGATCTTTCCCCACTTCTTATGGGAAAAGTAATAAGGTAAGGAGCTCAGAATGTTGATAACTGCTCCATTTCCTCTTCCTTCTTCCATGTGTGCAGTTCATCCTTTGCTTCTCCAATTGTGCACACCGATACAAACAGACATAACACAAGGGAAAAGCAGTAGAACACTTACAAACACATAGATACCTTTTGTTATTTCATTACACAAAGGAAAATATAGATGCTTCCTGTGCCCACTGCTAGAAAGTGGTGGAGGGCATCCCAGAAGCTGCACTTTGCATGTTCTTTCTTCCTTGTTTTTTTAAAGAGCTACAGTAAGGCTGAAATGGACCATGGTCAGCTCCAGACAATTCCACTCAATATCCATTTAATTTTAGATTGTAAGGTTAATTGGGGTGTGGTAGATCTTTTTAGATATGTGTCTTTGGCTCCAAAACTAAGGATCTCTTTTATCTTATTGTCACATATTGAGTGGCTTTGAATGTAAAATTAGAATTGCACTATTTTTTGGATTATAAAACGCACCAAGATTTTGAAGAGGCAAATTAAAAAAAAAGTTTTTGCACTCTGCAGACCTCCCCAAAATGACCCGTTTTTTGCAAAAATGAGCCAGTTTTTTTCAAAAAGGGGGGGGGGGGCATGCATAACCTTTAGGAGGCTTATAGAGTGCTCCTGGATGCTGGGGAGGGGCAAAACTGAGCAAAAAACACCCATTGTTTTGCTCATTTCTGCCCTCCCCAGCCCCCAGGAGCACTCTGGAAGCCTCCTAAAGGCTATGCACAGCCATTTTGGTGAAGGGGATGGGGTTTTGGGAGGCCAAAAATGCTGTATTCAGTGTATAAGACGCACCCAGATTTTCACCCTCTTTTTTGAGGGAAAAAAAGTGTGTCTTATACTCCGAAAAATACAGATAGCCGTTAATTATAATATGCATTAGATGATTACTTTTTGGGTCTATCTACACCATTTAACTTTCAGGATTTTTGAGCCTATGGTTTTTATTTCTTAAACCTTTCCATTTCATCCTACCAATAGGCTGCCCTAGGCAGTTTAACAAGTATTATTTCTGCTATTGCATTTAACAAGTTTTCAATAGCATACAGAGTAGATCCAGACTGGATGTTCCTATACATCAAAAGATGCTTGTCCTGCATTTAAGATCAGATATTCCATTTTATGAAACCTCTGAGTCACTTTCCTAATTGCTCTGTTAGTCAGCAAGCTGTATTCTTGCAAAAACAAATTAAGCACTTCCAAGTTGTCTCCGAGAATGGATATTCCTTTGATCTTTTTTGGTTTTGTTTTGTTTTTTGATTGCATACATCTGGAGTGATCCCAAACCTGCTTTGGGATTGCGGTGGCATACTGCTGAGACACTACAGCAGATGTTAGCTCTTTCGTTTACATTTAATTCCACCAAGTGCTTAACCACATTTGGAACTTTAATCACCTAAATTGTTCCAGTGAAACAGCGCAGGTAATTGTTTCCTATTCTTGGCTTTCTTTTGGAATGAAGACTGGCATTAAGATTAGCACCACCGCTAACTTCTACCTGCTCTGGTTTTTTCCCCCCAAAGGCCAATTATGATCACTTCTACTGAATAATGACTCCTTTCCTTTGGATGATTTTTTCCATGAACTGATTCATTTTTGGTTTATAATGGACAAATAAATCCAGCCATGGTAAATTCCCAGGCACTCCCCCCCCCCGCCTTATTTTGCTCTTTTGGGACTCCCAATTTAGTTTACATGTTTCCCTGTGTTGAAGTCCCCATGACCTCCTGCAAAGCATCCAGCAAACATCACCACCCATGCTGATTAATAGGAAAATCATTTAATAATACCTACAGAAAGAGACTTATAAGAAACAATAAAGGCAATGTCTCCCTCGAGACCAACTTAGTATTGATTGACTAGGTAGATATGCCCATGTTTGCTTAGGAACGTTATGGGAGGGTTTGTTCCACCTGTATAGAACAATTTCAGCAGCCATTTCAGCTTCATCATAGTGTGGATCAGGAACTGTATACACAAACACACTGATATGTACAAATGCAGGAAGCTTCAGCCTTCTCCATTGAACTCACAACATCCAAGCAATCTAGGTAAAAAAAAAAAAACATTAAAACTACCTAATCCTGCTCTTTGACGTGCCAATTTGCAGCCACCGCTGATTCTCTGGAAGGTACATTTTCCTTTGATGACCAATAATTACAATTTTATCAGTGCAATTAAGAGTTCTGTATGTTCTAGCTTTAGTTTCAAGAAAGGTGGGTGGTAATGTTTCATGCTAAACATGTTAGAGGTCCTAGAAGATCATAAACAGGTCCTGAATTGTTGCGTGGCTATACATATCGGATTTCCAATCCTGTGTAATCTATTGATCTAGAAATTTGTGCACACAGGCTTCCTTTTGTATCAAGGTGAACTTGCTTTTTTAAAAACAATATGTGAATTTGCCTTTGTCTGACCATTGCATAATGAGGAGGAGGAAGAAAACAATTCTGGGAAAAGATGAGACAAAAAAATAACTCACTTATTCCGGTCAATATGTGGAATGACTGATAACACATCAGTTCAGAGAGGAAACCAAAGGGTAATTGATTTTAAATCCATTGCTAATCAGGATTCATTTAGGTCAGGGTTTTCTTAGCCAGGTTTCAAGACCATGATCTTTGTAGGGTAAAGGTAAAGGTCCCCCTAGTGCATATGTGATAGTCATTCCCAACTCTAGGAGCCGGTGCTCATCTCTGTTTCAAAGCCGAAGAGCCAACGCTGTTCGAAGATGTCTCCGTAGTCATATGGCCAGCCTGACTAAACACCAAAGGGGCATGGAGTGCTGTTACTTTCCCACCAAAGGTGGTCCCTGTTTTTCTACTTGCATTTTTACATGCTTTTGAATTGCTAGGTTGGCAGAAGCTGGGACAAGTAACAGGAGCTCACTCTGTTATGCGGCACTAGGGATTCAAACCACCAAACTGCCAACCTTTCTGATCGACAAGCTCAGTGTTTTAGCCACTGAGCCACCGCATCCCTATGATCTTTGTAGAGTTGCTTATAATATATAGTAATGCTCTTCTGTAAAATAATGACTATATTCTACTTCCAACATGTTTGCTGATCAATTTCTTAAGGAAGCATTCAGTATTTGGGGAGGGGACGGCAGGGCAGGGGGGGTGATGTTCTGGGATGGTTGAACTGCTTTTTCTTTGATTGATATTCTTAATAATCATTTCCAGATCCATCACTTAAAGGGATCTTCCTTCTTTCATGCCATTTGCAGCCTTACATTACCATAAATTGCTTAACCAATCTGATGTTTGCTGTCACTGAAGTTAGGATTCCTCCAGAGCCCATTCCAGAAAGGTTCTAGGCATATTTTTTTGGAGAATAAAATCCAAAGCACTACAGTTGCCTTAGTAAAAGATAAATTTGTGCTTCACAATCTTGTCTATGCACAGCCCTATTCTTTATAATTAGTTTTCTAGTATGTTACTTCTCTGCATCTACTACTGATAATGCATGGAAACAAAATTATCCATTAAATGCATGTATTCACTGCCAATGGTAAATTCACCAGGCATGCTGATAGACATCATCTTTGTCTTCTGAATATTAACTTTAACTTAGATTTTTTTTTCAATTTGATTTTTTACTTTCATTTACTTTTTCATCACATTTGCTTTTGGTTAACAAAATGGTGTTGATTAGACATCTCAAATTGTCAAGCGTTTTAACAATTTTAGCTTGGACAGCTATTTTAGGTTATTATCTCTCTCAGTCCTGTTATACCTATTGTATTGTTGAAGTGAGAGCTAGGGATTCTCAGGCAAGATGCCACGCTGATGTTAACTGCCCTCAAGGTCACCAGGTACCAAGGCGGGAGTCCAATAATTAATAGGAAGGATGGGTGGAAACAATAACGAAACCACGGATGGCATAAAAGTCATTTGTACCTTCACTAGCTGCAGGCAATCAGTGGTTTTATTCCTATTTGCAATACAGATTCTTACCTATTCATAGTGTTTCTGTGTGACTGCTGCCAACTCAAGAAGCTGAGCCAGGTCATGTAATGTCAGTCACTAATAAATTAAGCAGGTTTGAACGCAATATCCATCTCTGTCTTTCTTATTTACTTCCCTGTTCTGAATTACTCTGTTACTCAGTTCTTACAGTAACTTCTTTGTCACTGTAAAAAATAATAATCAGGTGATGTGACATAGCCACTGCCTTCATAAACTTTTCATTCTGACATGATCTGTAATCAAAAGATTTGCCATAATTAATAAAGCCAAAATAAACTTTCTTCTTGTTCTTTCCAGTATCTGATATTGTGTCCCTCTCCCTTTTCTGTAACCTGCCTATTTATTAGTCATTTCTGTTTCTCTGCTCTTCTTTATTAAAAGTTAAGCAGAAATGTTTCAATTGAGAATTAATGCAATGGTAAAACAATTTGTACATTCTTTGCATTGCCTTTAGTGTGTGTGCCAATCTTTTCTAATATCTCAGTCACAAAGCTGTTCCATAAATTCCACATCCATAATCTTATTTTTATAGGATTTCAGTATTGATTTTCCATTTTCTTTTAACTTCATTTACCTCTATTAGATCTTTGCCATGATTATTCTTGAGTAGTTTTAGCTTGGTTATACATTTTTCTGAAAAAGTTACTTACTTACTTATATAATGCTGCATTCCAGAAGGAATACTGGTGGTATAAAATCAGAAACCAAACTTATAATCTTACAAAAACAGAATGATAGAGAAATAATCGGTCAAACCTTTCCTAAATTACACCCCAAAATAAAAGTAACAATATGGCCACTAAAGGGACTGTTAAGTCAATAACTGATTTTCTGAATAAATCAACTTTTAGGGTTTTTCTAAATGCCAAGGGTAATGAAGCCAGGTGTATTTCAGATGGCAGTGTGCTCCATCTGGAGGGGAGCCATTACTCAGGGACAATATATTTCTGGTTCCAACATTTTGTCACATACAGGAAGAACTTCAGCTTCCCAACTTGAGATGTATACACTGAATGAGTAGGAACTACTTGAAGAATATGGACCTGTGGGTACAGGATGGCATGGAAAGCTTTAAAGATCAAAAACAGAACTTTGAATTGTACACAGAAGCCTGTTGTCACCAAATGCACAGCCGGCAACATTAGTGTTATAAAAAGTATTATTTAGTAATAATAGCGCTATACTGCTTCATAGTGCTTTACAACCCCCTCTAAGTGGCTTACAAATGTCAGCATATTTCCTTCAACAATCTGGGTCCTCATTTCACCAATCTTGGAAGGATGGAAGGGCGAGTCTACCCTGAGTCGATCAGGATCGAACTGCTGGCAGTCAGCAGAATTAGCCTGCAATACTGCATTCTAACCACTGTGCCACTATGGCTCTTTTATTTAAAGTAAATAGCAACCCATCACCAAGCAGACTGCTACATTCTGGACCTACGTAGATTCCAAATAGATCTCAAAGTTTGTTCCATGCAGAACATGTTGTACTTATCTAACCAGGAAATGCCAAGGGCATGAACAATGTTGCCAGGATCTACTTGTCTGGGAAAGAGTACAGTCATGGAACCAACCTGCTAGCCATGATCTCAATCTGCTTGTCCAGCAGAAGCCATAAATCAAGGAAGATCTCCAAGTTTCAAACCTGATCTTTTGGGAAAGGCCTACACCTTCCAGAATTAGAACAAAGGAACAAAGAAACGGAAGTAAATCATTTTTAGACAAATGGTAATTCAGTCTTGTTAGGATTTACTTTCCATCTGTATTTTTCCCCATCCAAATCTTTACCTTATCCAAACATGATGTATATCTGGGTTTCATTAGCATAATATCCTATCATAATGAAAGAACATATGGCTTTTCCCAACAGCTTTAATATAAAAGTTAAATAACAGGTAACAACAATAATTTATCTGATCGCTTAAAAAGCTTTAGCTCATTTGTTGACATTCTTGATTGAAATGTTTTCTTTGACCTTTCTTGCTTGAAAAAAGATTTTCTTCAGTTTGCATTCAGTCAGCATCTATTCTTCTTGGGGCCCAAAGATTTCACCTTTATATTTCCATAGCTATTGTGATAGCCTGTTCACAAAGATCTTTTCTTCTCTCAAATTTTAGGGTTTTGTTATTTTTTCCTCCTTAGTTTTTCACAATATCTCTCTTATCTCCTTCCGTAAGTCTACAGGTTCTTTTTCACGTAGGTTAAGTGCAAATCTATTCTTTACATTTATCTTATATTCTAGCTGCAGACGCACCAACTCTACTTAGCTCTCATAAGTTTAACCTGGATGTTTGACCCAATAATTCATGGTCTATTTGACAATCTGTACCTAAAAATATCCTGGTTGAGTAGATTGCACTTCTCCAACTTCTGTGTTGTCTATCCAGTGATGTTAAGCTGTAAAAGTTCACTTCTATGGTGCTTGAGGCAATGAACAAATTCTCTTCACAAAACTCAAGTTTCAATTGAACAGACATTGTGACAATTGACAGACTAACACTGATACCATTACTTAGTTTGGATAATAAAATGTCTGCAAGAAAACAACCAAGTTCAGAGAGCACCACGGACCCTTCTAAGCCTTGAAGTTTCCAACTGGATTTTTCTGTGTCTTTCAACTTTATAACATGCCCTGCTATGCATTTGTGTAACGCTGGTTACCAAGTAGCCACCTATTGTAAACGTTATGGTCACATCATTCACTGAACTATACCAAAGCTTAAACTTTGCATCTCCTTTTTTAGGGTCATGTCTGCTTCAGTTCTATACAGGTTGTCATGCCTGAATTCAACCACCAGTAAAATAGTCAACTTACTAGGTTCCATTTCTGCTTTCACAGTTTAGAGTTCTTATTTCATGCTTCTCACAATGTTTCTTATATGTATGGGTCCTTATAAAATAAGGAAGTCTTCTTTTACGTTTGGCACATCAGGCACCAGAACGTCAGGCTCCTTGAACTTTGGCCTAGCCATGCCCTCACGTCCATATCCATTCATAAAAGTTCAGCACTCTTTTCCAGCAAAATCCTGGCAGTCATCAGGATTTGGTACCCACAGCATACACAGGGAAGAGAGGGTTAGGGGTAAATGTCAAATCAAAACAGGAGCTGTCATAGCGTCTCTCCAATTGCAATTGAAGCTCTATCCCTTTGTTCATTTATAGATGTTAAAAAGGAGGTGGCTGCCATCATAGTGCAGATACTTCTCTCTGGCACTAAATAGTGCAGCCATTACCATTCAGTTTTCTTGCCAACAGGACAGAATTGTTTTGCCACCACATTCTTGAGATTTTGATTCTGGAGTTCCTTCTCATACATGGATTGATTTCCTTCCCAATCCCAATTTTGTACTTTTAATTCACCCATCCTCTTTTGACTTAACTGTCAAGTATGACTCTACCAAAAGCTCCCTTACAAACAGTGTTCTGAAGCTGTTAAATCCAATTTATATTTAGCTTTGCTTGGGAAACATAATAGTGCAATAGTTCAGTAATATGTGCCTTGACCTCTATCTTCTTGTTCTAGAGTAAGTATGTATGTTAGTCTTTTTTTTAAGGCCATGCATTCTTATTTCACATGATATGCATTTCATTCATTCAATTTATAGTTTATATTTTGATGCCAAAGGTTAACATCTGTTGGGATTTTCTAATTTGGCTTCCTGCATTGAGGAGAAGGCAATGGCTTAACAGTCTTTCAAATTTCCTAAAATTCTAGGAAACGTAAGTATAAAAAGCCTGCACTTAGGAAATGTATGCAACAAAACTCGTGATTTAGAAAATATAGATTTAAAAAATGATTGCTCGAGGAGCTTACATTAAACATTATTCACAGGAGAAATGGTGTTCAACAGCTCCATACATTAGGGAAAACTGAAAACCAACATGGATGTGGGGTTTTTTTTTTAATGGATTTTTTTTAAAAAAATGTGAAAATGGAATTGCCTGTCTCAGAGATAATCAATGGCTGAATTAATATCTTTCCACAGATCCTTTACTTAATGCAAAAAGAGTTTTATTTAAGATCAAAACAGAATATGTGAATTAACAAACACCCCAGGAACACCCTCTTTAAATTAGGGGTGTCCAATCTTGGCAATGTTAAGACTTGCAGACTTCAACTCCTAGAATTCATGGCTTGCTGGTGAATTCTGGGAATTGAAGTCCATGGGTCTTAAAGTTGCCAAGGTTGCACACCGCTGCTTTAATCCTTTGAGCTGACCGACATATATATTGTGCTGTGCAAAATATTTAGGCGGACACAAGCTTCAGTCTGTTCAACATTATTTACTCTCTTTGGTTTTGTAATGCAGGAGCAGATTATAAAGATGTTTGAAACTATTATTTCTTATCCCTAAAAATGTAATTATTGATAAGTTTACATTTTTAAACTTGCACATGCAGCACGAAACTTGCTCCTGTGGCAAAATTTGACTTTCTTCAAAATATTGACACTTTAATGAGAACCAGATCCAGAGAACACAATGCAGTGCAATAAATCATTTGATGCCTTTTTATTGTTTAGCTTAGAGAAGACAAAGGCAAGATTTGCCTGGAATCAAGTAAATAGGATTTAGCCAGTAAAAATTCACCTTGTCTCTATATTGTCCTAGTCCTAGGAGGGACAATCTCATTTACATTTATTAGAAGTAATGATGTAGTGTCCTGTAGATAATTAACACAATAAAATGCTGCTAATTTCACAGTGTCATTATAAAATTTGCCAGTTTAAATTAGAAAGTGATTAACCCTCGGAGTGAGGCAATGACATTTTCATTTCCCAGCCTGTGAATTAAATTTGCTTGGAGTCTTTTCATCCCTCCCCACTGAAAAAAATATTCAGTTTTATAGCCCCTGTCAATGTCCTTTCATTTTATATGTTCTCCAGCAATAAGGGGCGATGGGAAGGAAGACGGAATCTCAGCTGTAGGATCAAAATCCGTGACTATTTCAGATATTAAATCAGATTCTTATTAAGTGTGTACACCTTGGTTATCAGAGGATAGGGGCATGACTTTAGAGGACAGAATAACGATTCAAGATAGCTCAGGTTCATGAGCCAATGAACTTTTTCTTGGTGCATTATTGGGCAGGAGGTTTTTCCTATTAATGTGGGTCTCCCAAGGTGAATATCCTTAAGGACAGCAAATCTCTAACCTTCCAAGTTGTCACTGCTTTATCCATTTACTATATCTATCTCTCCCCTAGCCAATTTTAATTAACACCTTTAAAAATGGGAATAAACTCATTAAAAAGGTAGATTGATTGCATAGTAATTTAAAGACTCTAACTCAAGTAAAATCCTTTTTAAGAATGTTTAATGAGGGAATGATACCACAAAAGCTTAAGGTAATGATAGAATGGGACAAACTGTTAAACTAGCTATTAATTTAATACCACCAATGCATCGATTTACAATGCTGCTAAAACTATTCTTAATCACTCTGCTCCAGTCTCCTGTTTCACAATTACAGGGTTGTTGGTGCACAAATTTGCCATTCCAGGATAATTACGGCAATGAATGACTCCATGCATAGCCGGTATTTAGTCTGTGGTACATTGATCATATTGTTTAATCCAGCCCTGAGACTCAACACACAGAGAATGAAAGGTCATTCTCTAAACAGAAAATAAAGTAGATTATAATAGTGTAATAGCTAATGCTACCATTCCCTTGACTAATTCATGCATCACTGTGCATAGTAGTGACCAAATCAACCTGGGACTAGCACATTTCTCAGCCATCAGAAAAGAAGCTGGATGGCTGGCATATTGTGCCCATTTCTTTTCCTCCCTTCTGGTACTCCAAAAAGAAACTGAAAAGCTGCAGTGGCCACAGATTCAATGCAAGGAGTCCTGAACCACAACTGAACCCAAAATTTATGTTGCTAAGTGATACGTTTGTTAAGTGAGTTTTGCTTCACTTTACAGTACGTCCTTTCTTAGCACAGTTGTCACTACAGTTGTTAAGTTAGTAACATGGTTGTTAAGTGAATCCAGCTTCCCCCTTCACTTGGCCTGTCAAAAGTTCGCAATGCCGTTGTAACTTTGAACAGTCACTAAATGAACAGTTGTAAGTTGAGGACAACCTGCAATAAAATAGCAAAGCACTTAGACTTATATACTGCTTCATAGTGCTTTTGCAGCCCTCTCAAAGCAGTTTTCAGAGTCAGCACATTGTCCTCAACAATCTGGGTCCTCATTTTACCCACCTCAGAAGGATGGAAGGCTGAGTCAACCCTGAGCCTGGTGAGAGTCGATCTGCCAAACTGCAGCTAGCTATCAGCTGAAGTAGCCTGCACTCTACTGCACTCTAACCACTGTGGTACCTTTGGCTATATATTGTAGCTTTGCCTCATGTTACCGAACAGGTGGTGAAAACTGTTGCTTTTATTTTTAAAGGAGACAGACAGCAAGCATGTCTAGAGGAGCCCAGTTTTTATAGGATATTGCTAGATCGTACAGTTTCAGAAGCTGAGCAAGAGGATTAAAGCTCTATTAATGTAAAGTCCTCGAGGCTACAAAGCCATTGACTATCATTTCTGGCCCCTGATTGGTTGAGACGGGAGCACCAGCAGTCAAGAGAATGCAGCTATTCTATTGGTTCAGCGTCTGACAGCTCTAGTATAAAAAGGGCTGTAAAAGAGGATATTTTCTCAGTGCATGTGGCCACAAGATGTTTGGAACAGCCAGGGCTTTAGCAGCCCCTCAATCCGTCCATTCGATGCCTTGGGAGACTCTTTTGGAGAAACTTAAAAATCATTACTCTGCAAATCCCTCGTGCATAGCCAGACGTTATGCGTTTAGGCACAGGACCCAGAGAGAAGGGGAAATCTGTGAGCGATTACATGGCTTCCTTCAGAACAGCGGCCCTGCACTGTGACTTTCCTGTGCTGGATGATGCCCCGTTAGAACAGCTGGTCTGTGGTATCAAAGACCTCAGACTTCAGCGACGCTTGCTGGCATGAAAAGAGCTGAGCCTTCAGGCAGCCGTGGATGAAGCCACGTCATATGAAATGTCGGACAAATTCACTGCAGAAATTCAGAGATTTCTGCCACCTGCCACCCATGCCAGCTGTCCACCATGAAGAAGATGACGAAGAACATTTCTCGGATGAGGAAGAAGAGATTAGCCGCCTCAAACTGGCCACCAGGAAAAAACGGACTCAGGCTGATTTTTTACCTCAGGCGGGTTGCCTGAGTTGTGACGGGAACCATGCAAGGTCAGTCTGCAGGTTCAAAGCTGCAATATGCCGCCAGTGTCACAGGAAAGGACATTTAGCCAAGGTCTGCAGAGCGGCCATGCCAATCGCTGACCCACATCCGGAGTGCGCCTTGTCTAGACAATTCATAAAAAGACTTCCCAAACACCACGAAGACTGCTTTGCCATCACAGGTGACCAGCACCCTGATTTGGCTATCACCCTTGCATCCCTGACTAAGCCTACCCATAAGATATACCTGACTGTGAGCATAGAGGGAGAGCCCTGCAGGATGGAAGTGGACACTGGCTCTTCCAAATCCCTGGTCTCTTGGGCTACTATCAAACAGATAGGGCCCAGCCTGACCAAAGCTAAACTCAGGCAGTGCCCACTTCACCTCAGAGATTATCAAGGACAGCCAATGCCCATTCACCCTATTAAGCAATAACTTCCAGGGGCCTCTTCCCCTCATCATTGTAGATGGTCAACTGCCCAGCCTCCTGGGGATTGACTGGTTCTCCTCATTGGGGCTCAATATCTCTGGCATCCACTCCATTGTTCCAGATTCCTTTGCCATGCTGGCCAGCGAGTTCATGGACGTATTTGACAACAAGCTTGGTAAATATAATGGGACCCACATTTTTTTTAACTTGGACCCCCAGATGGCGCCAATATGTCTAAAACCCAGGAGAGTGCCTTTTGCTCTTCAGCCGAAAGTAGATTTAGAGCTAGATAAATTAATAGCACAAGGAGTGCTTGAATCATTAGACCACTCCCCCTGGGAGACCCCCATAGTAATACCTATTAAGCAGGATGGTAGTATTAGAATTTGCGGGGATTTTAAATGCACAACTAATAAAGGGTTGCAAGCCAATTCTTACCCAGTGCTAGTGGTTCAACATCTGTTCCATTCCTTGGGCCAGGGAAACATTTTTGCCACGTTAGACTTGGCACAAGCGTACCAGCAGCTTCCGGTGGATGAAGCCACTGCCATGGCTCAAACCATCGTAACAGGGAGCTTTCAAATGTAAACGTCTGCAGTTTGGGGTTAGTGTAGCTCCGGGTATTTTCCAGAGCCTAATGGAGCGGATGCTCCAGGAGCTGCCAGGGGTGGTACCCTATTTTGACAATGTGCTTATATCCACTTTGGCTCAAGCTGAGCTCGTCGATAAATTAAGAGCAGTCCTGACCCATTTCCGCCAAGCAGGGCTGAAACGCAAAAGAAAAGTGTAGGATAGGGGTTCCCAGTGTAGAATTTTTGGGGTATCTAGTTGATTCCAAAGGCATCCACACTACTCCGTCCAAGGTAGAGGCAATTAAGGAAGCCCCCATGCCCTCCTCTAAGGCTGAACAGCAAGGGACTGCTTAATTTTTACTGCATTTTTTACCCCATAAGGCGTCTTTGGCAGAACCTCTTCATAGGCTCCTGGATTCCAAGACGCCCTGGCATTGGGGGTCTAAGAAAGTCCGAGCCTTTAGGGCAGTTATGGATGTCCTTACATCCAAGTCTTTATTAGTGCAATACAGTGATTGCCTCCCATTAATTTTGCCGTGCAATGCAACACCTTATGGCATTGGGACCGTTCTGAGTCACATACAGTCAGCTGGATAAGGAGGACCTTGCTGCTGTAGCAGGAGTAAAGCAGTTTCACGATTACATTTATGGTCATTTTTTTCACTTAGTGACTGACCATAAACTCCTCTTGGGTCTTCTGGCAGGGGATCGTAGACTCCTCAGATTTTGTCTCCAAGAATGTGCAGATGGACAGTCTTTCTAGCGGCGTATAATTATCAGCTACAATATAGGCCAGGAAAAAACATGAGGCAGGCTCATGCCCTCAGTCACTGCCCTTTGCCAGCACCAGTTTTGGACCCTGCTCCTGCAGTCTCGGTCCTCTTAATTGATTATCCCGCCCGGGATATTGCCAGGCTCTCTGCCACAGTTCTGCCTTGCCTCAGTTCCTGTCTCCCTCATTCTCCCTACAGAACAATTAACCTTCTCAGCCCAGGCTTAGGAGACTCAAGGTGTTCTCATGCCACTTTGGTCATCCTCTTAAAGAAACAGGTCGTGGTGTGTGAATTATACCATATATAACACGTATGATGACTTTTGGCAGTATGTCTCGGGGCATGTATAAACCATTAGGGCTCTAGCAAAAGCTGTATCATCCTGATAGTGCAAGTAGAGTTCAAATTTTCACACTTGTAAAAATAAAATGATAAAGGGAAAATTCACAAATTTATTTATCTTATGGGGACCCCATAGGATGGGAAAGTAGACCCAAGGTCTGAGGAGACCTCAAGGAGTGGGAAGAAGAGTCTGGGATGCCTCTGGGATGATGAAGGCCATGGAATACCTAGGCCAGGCAGGCATGGGCCTTCTCTAGGCCTTCCAGCACCTCCTCAGCCCCCCTGAGACACTCTGCGCGCCACCTAATGACCACACTGGGGAGAGCAAGGATGGGAGTTGAAAAGCGAAGCAATCAGATGGAGGCCTCACTTAATGACTGTTACAATTTGCAGCCATAGTGGGCAAGTTCCATTACTGTTGTAAGCCAAGGACCACCTGCATTGAATATTGAACTATTAAATCTCAGCTGTCCTTTTGTTTTGTTGTTTTATATTAACTTTATAATCACATCAAGAAAATCACCATCACAAGTAGAGTCATTTATCTGGATGGCAGAAATGCTTACTAATCGACTAGTGCTACTTTACAGGATTCATCTTTTAATATGTGATACTCGCAACAAAGTTTCTAAAATCCTTTTGGGTTTTGGTTTTTTTTTTTTAAAAAAAAAGGACAACTATTTTCCTCTGGGAGTATGTTAATCTGAATCTGTAGCCTTTTTTTAAGATATAGTCAGTATTTTTACTTGCATCTCATTTATTCAGCCTGTCACTATGCATTTTTCTCCTCCTTCTCCCTGTTGCATCTTTCAGTTATTTTGGTTAGTAGAAAAATATGTGATAGCTAAATTTTCCCATTACGTATGCTGAAATTTTCTTCTCCCTAACACCTACAGTACCCGTGGGATTTTCTTTTCTTTTCCTTTAAATAAATAAACCCAGTGTAACATTTTAGCTGTATACAAAATGCTTTGCTATGTCTTCTTCGGAAAAGAGGCAAGTCCACTAAGAATAATGTTAAATATTCTGCCTTGAAGTTTTGAATGTAATACATTCACAGAGTACCATTTTCCCAAGCTAAGTCTATGTTAATGTCAAAGGGAGAAAAAGTTGTCAGATGATCTTGTTAAGTTTTCTTCAGATTGGAAACAGACACATTGAGTTTTATTAAAAGTCAAAGAAATATCATTCTGTAAGACTTGCCTATTCTTAATGGGTAATTGGTTATACGTAGTTAAAATTAATGCTCTACCAATTTTTTTTCACTGCTAAACCAATGGACTTTTTCAGACATTTTCTTACTTTGCAATAGAAACTTCTGTTTTTCCCACTTTATTCTCAGAATGGTGAATAATTTATTTTTAAATTACTTTTTATTGGAAGTTATAAAACATGCTACTGTATGTTTGTTTATTAAACACTTATGCTGCCACACAGACCCTTGCCAGTCTATAATCAAATGCAACAGCATATCAACAACATCCGTGGCAAACCAAACATATGCATAAAACACACACTAAACATTAAAGATTGCTAGAATACTTTCAACATTAAACATCAAAATATCCACAATAGGGTTTAAAACATCTAATCACTCAGAGAAATAACTATGGCTATTAAAAACCATCACAAAAATCCATAAAACACAATACATCATGACCATCCACCATCAAAAGCCCCCCAGAACAATTCTGTTTTCTCTGCTCTCTGGAAAGCTTATGCTTCAAGGGACATCCAAGCACATAGAAAAAGTCTACTATAGAGAATTAGTGCCATTATGGAGAAGTATCACCTCCTCGTCTCAAGTCCTTCTGAATTTGTGAAAATGCTGGAGAAGCTAAAGCCACTCTCTGCTTGATTGTATTAGAAAGATTATGGCTGAAGAAGGTGATTGTGGAGATATCTTAATGCCAAGCCATGTAGGGCTTTGTAGGTGAAAACCAGCACTTTGAATTGTATTTAGAAGCCTATCAGCAGACTTCAGAAACCCTTAATTGCAAATATAATGTACTGCTGATTATTAATATTTGCCACCATTCTACACTAACTGAAGCTACAGGTGGTTTTCGAAGGTGAGCCCTTATAATACACATTGAAATAGTTCAGGTGTATAGTAATAAGAACATGAGTCACTGTAGCAAAGTCCTCGTGCCACAGAAGGGCCAAAATTGGTATATCAGGCACACCTGACACAAGATCCCTTGGGCACAGCTTCTATCTCCCTGTTAACAGGAGCCATGAATGATGGAGAACCCCCACGTCATTCATTTGATCTATTAAGGACAGTGCATCTCCCTCAAGTGATATTATTGGGATTAATCAAGTTCCTCAATGGACAGTTAGTGAGTCTATCTTCCAGCCTTTTTAATGGCATTTAGATCCTAAGAACTTCCAGACATTGGGAGAACAAGACTTCCATGGTATTATCACTATGGCTCAGAGTGGTGATATAAAGCTAGATATCATCAATATAGTAGGGACACGGTGGCTAAATGACTAAGATGCTGAGCTAGTTGATCAGAAAGGTTAGCAGTTCAGCTGTTCGAATCCCTAGCACCGTGTAATGGAGTGAGCTCCCATTACTCATCCCAGCTTTTGCCAACCTAGCAGTTTGAAAGCATGTAAAAAATGCAAGTAGAAAAATAGGGACCACCTTTGGTGGGAAGATAATAGCACTCCGTGCACCTTTGCCATTTAGTTATGCCAGCCACATGACCATGGAGGCGTCTTCAGACAGCTCTGGCTCTTTGGCTTTGAAACGGAGATGAGCACCTCCCCCTAGAGTCAGGAACAACTAGCACAAATGTGCCGGAGGAACCTTTACCTTTATCATCAATATATTACTGATATTGTACCTGGCCAATGATTTCTCCTAGTGAGTTCAAATATATGTCACATAGTAGGAGGGAGAGAATCAGTGTCTGTGTTTTGAACTTCTAGTAAGATAGCTCTCTAAGATAATATTATTTTTCTTAGGTCCTTGGCTACGAAAGAAAAACATGAAAATGAAAAAAGGCCCCGATCACAGTAAGATTGTCAACAGTATAAAGAACAGCAGAAATAGATCTCTTCCATAAACAAATAAGACAATAAACAAAAAATTCAAATGCAAACTCAAGTCATGCTAAAAGCAGAAGAAAAGTCCAACATATGTAGAGCACTTGTCAAAATCAAGAAATGTAGGAAATGGCCAGTACTATATACAGTTGGTACAATTAGTTGGTACAATTAGTTACCTGCGGGATCGCATCTCACCTCACATATCCCTGCGACCAATCCGCTCCCACAGGGAGGGACTCCTCCGGGTGCCGTCCACTAAGCAGTGTCAACGGGCGGCGCCCAGGAGCAGAGCCTTCTCTGTGATGGGCCCAACCCTCTGGAATGACCTCCCCCCCCCGATATTAGAACTACTACCGACCTCCGCTCCTTCCGACAGAAGCTTAAGACCCACCTGTTCCAATTAGCTGGCCTAACTGATTTATAGTCCCATTTTTAACCTCCTGGCAAACATCTTATTGGGTAGTTTTTAAGGGTAATTTTAATGTTTATTAGTATTTTAATTTAAATATGGTACAGTGCATATCCTATCTCCTCTGTTTACCTATTTGCATATTTAAGTATATTTATATTTGTATTCATACTGTTTTAATATGACTGTACACCGTCCCGAGTCCTGTTTAGGAAAGGGTGCGGTTTATAAATTAAAGTTTATTATTTATTATTATTATAGTAATGTAGGTACCTTTTATGACAGTGTTATGTGATATTTGAATGGGACATTGGATAACAGTTAGGTGCAGCTTCTAGGTTCTCTTTAAGGCAGATCCACCACAAATTTAATATTGTAATCCACCCCTAAAGGATTACCAAAGCATGGGTTATATAAACTAAGCCATCTGCTAGAAGAGGTCATGTATGAATGCAAGTCTCCATTCAAGGGCATTTAAAAGAACAGAACAACATATTCAGGTAGTCCTTAATTTACGACCATAACCAAGTCCAAAATTTCTGTTGCTGAGACAAGCGTTGAGTCAGCTTTGCCTCATTGTACGAGCTTTCCTGCTATGGTTGTTAAGTGAATACACTGCAGTTGTTGAGTTAGTAACATGATTTTAAAATGAATCTGGCTTCCCATTGACTTTGCTTGTCAGGAGGTCACAAAAGTTGATGTCAGGAGGTCACATGACCCCGGGACATTGCAATTGTCATAAATACGAGTCAGTCGCCAAGCATCTGAATTTTGATACATGACCATGGAGATGCTGCAATGGTTATAAGTGTGAAAAATGGTCATAAGTCACTTTTTTAGCGCCGTTGTAACTTTGAACAGTGACTTAATGAACTGTTGTAAGTAAAGGACTTACCTGTATTTTAAAACAACATAAAAAATAACACTCAACATATTATTAATCTTATATGTTTCAATACTATCAAAATAATGTAAGGTTAGTCACACTTTTTAAATGCCGTGTACATATATTTCAGACAGATTTCATGTAGCTACTTTGATTACGGTGTTTTGGCTTCAGTGCTAAAATGAATGCAACAGAGTTTTATCAGGTTTGCTGGGAGTGAACTGAAGAATAATCCCTTCTATGCGAACCCCCCAGGGGTGGGTTCTGGCACTCCTGGGGGGTGGTCTGGTTTTACTGCTGGTTTGCTCGTTTGCATGCTGCACGTGTGCACACTTGATGCTCTCTATGTGCTCATGTGCAGTAAAAATTGTTCTGCGCATGCGCAGAAGCAAAAATCAAGATGGCATCACCTATGGCGCCACCCGGAGAACTGGTTTGGGGGCATGGCAGGCCTGGGTCACTGCCAGTTCCAGCAACCCAGGCTGTCAAACCACTACAAGTTCAGCCAAACTGGTCCGAACCGGTAGGAACCCACCACTTCGAACCCCTCTCATTCTAGATAAATTCCAAACATATAGCTTAGGTTTGTGCTTCAAATGGAGCAGAAACATATCGAAGCATCACAGTTATCATGAGATAATTGAGAATTGGAAACTCCTCAAGACTGTTCCTATTACTGCCATTCCCCATAGTAATTGCAAGAGGAAACATTGTATTTAAATCTGGCAACCTTGAAATGAATGTAAAGTGTCTTTTTTTTCCCTTCATAAAATTTTATAACACTTGACCAAATTGTTTCATGCTAGGGAAGGGGAAAAAAAAGCAACTTTGTAAATCTAGCTTGCCAGCTTGCAAATCAGAAATTAGGACTCAATGTAGCATATGCAGATGGCTGCAAGGCCGAGGGGAAATGCAGCTCACTGTCTCGGCTAGAATGTGGCTTACTTCTCTAATCAATTTTCAGTGTTTCTAACATATGTTTCCTTTGGGAGGAGAATGGGTTGAGTGCGGCAGGAAGGCAGCAAAGGTGGTTGAGGAGCAAAGAAAGAACTGAACTGCTTAACTGTTCAGTTATGCACCAATAGAAGAGAATATTTGTAGCTCGGGGTTGAAATGAGCTTGGTACTCACTGAGCTTGATAGTTTCCTTGCAGAGATTTCATTTGAAAATTACCAAATAATGTGCATAATAACAAAAGCTACTTCTGAAGGATTACATCAAAGAGAGCAAGGAATGGCTAACATTTAAAGAAGGAGAGGTCCTTGTGCCCTCTGAGCTTGCTCGTTTTCATGCAGACATTTCATTACCCAAACTAGGTAAAATCATTGGTGCTAGTAATGCAGGGGTATCAAACTGGCGGCTCGTGGACCAGATGTGTCATGCATAGGCCACGCCCACCCCAGCTCCGCGAAAGGGGGAAACATTGCAAAATGTCCTGTGACGTCAACGTAACATGGCAAGTTTGACACCTGTGTAGTTAGGAATGGGGTATATATACAGGGATGTGATTCAGCCAGTGCGGACCAGTTCTGGTGAACTGGTAGTTCTGGCAATCATTTGGCCCTGCCCACCCGCCCCTGCGCTAGTCTGTCCTATATTTCCTTTGTTTGAAGTCCAGCTGATAGACGCGGCAAAGCGTATTGCTCTGCCTCAGCTGTTTTACTTACCGGGGCTATAGTAGAAGGTAAGTTTTAGAGCCATTTTCAAATGCACTGCACATGCACAGAGTATGTGTTTGGCACACAAAGTGTGCATGCGCCCATAAAGCCTACGCTCAGCGAACCAGTTGTTATACCAGTTGAATCCCACCACTGCGTATATAGGAAGACCATTCCTTACAACCACTGATGAAGTTCTCTAATTTAAGTAATGAAATGTCTTCAGGAAAACAACCCAGCTCAGACTGCACCAAGGACTCTTCCTTTCAAACCTGAGCTACAAATATTTTCCTTTATCAAAGAAGGAGGGATAATCAAAGTACTTTGTATGGATTTTTTTTTAAAAAAATCTGTTCTTAAAGTAAGTGAGAATAGCTAAACAAGAATATTTTAGTCATGGAATGTGTTAGGGAACTGCGCAGCCAGGGTCTAAATCAGGGGTGTCCAAACTTGGCAACTTTAAGACTTGTGGACTTCAACTCCCAGAATTCCCCAGCCAGCAGAGCTGGCTGGGGAATTCTGGGAGTTGAAGTCCACAAGTCTTAAAGTTGCCAAGTTTGGACACCCCTGGTCTAAATAAAGTCAGTGACACTTACACAAATTTGCAGTTTTATAAATAAATAAATATAATTTACAACTATATACACAGCAAACTAGATAATCAGGCAAACGGAGCATCATCAGGTAAATCAACACAGCAGGAACATCATGAGGTAAATTACAGAACACACAGAATACACACAGAAAAAAAAGTGGGGAAAAAGTGGGAAACTTCCCTTCCACACCTATAGCAACCAATCACAGCACAGATTATTTCACGCAGGGGCCAGCAATCTACAATCGATCAACCACAGTTGTGTGTTCTGGCTCACCCCACAACCCCACTGTTCCAGTTACTAAATTTAAATATCTGAACAGAATGGAATTAAAAATAAAAGTTATTAAATTATCTGCAGCAAAACCAAAATGGGAGGGAATATTTTAGAAATCTGAATGATCTGAGTGACATGTCATTGCATGGAACTGAAATGAAGTGTTAATAAATTATACTTTTTATCAAGATATTTACAAATGGTAAGGCTGAAAGTACAGGAGAATGTCTTGAACCTGATGAGTTGGGAATTGCAGTTGGCCCAGAGTAGGATAGTCTAACTGCTGATATTAATAGACTATTTCAGCCACATAGCATCTCTGCTGTGGTTATTTCACTGGTATAACAGTAGGTTTATGGGTTTATTTCAAAGTGTCATTTTTACCCTGCTAGACCTGGGTCTCACTTACCTTCAGGACTGATTCTTCTGGAACAATTGGTCCATTTCTTGGAGAAAGTGGAAAGAAGATGACAAGCAACAAGGAGAAAGCAGAACTACTTAACTCATTATTTTTTTTTTTTTTTTGCATCTGTCTTTACACAAAGGGGAAAAAACAATCTACCCTATCAAAAACAGCACCCCAAAAAAACAGATTAGGAACATAAATCAAAATAGGGAAGAAAATGGTAAGTGAGCACCTGTCTACCCTAGACAAGTTCAAATCACCAGGAATGGATGGATTACACCCCAGGGTCTGAAGGAATTGGCAGACGAGTTTTCAGACGAGTTTTCAGAACCACTAAACTGTATCTTTTAGAGATCCTGGAGCACCAGGGAATTGCCAGAGGACTGGAAAAGAACTGATGTGATCTTCAAAAAAGGGGGAAAAAATAGATCCAGGAAACTACAGACCTATCAGCCTGACTTCAATACCAGGGAAGATTCTGGAAAAGATAATCAAGCAACAAATCAGTGAACACCTAGAAGTAAACAAAGTAATAACCAAAAGCCAACATGGGTTTGTCAAAAACAGATCATGCCAGACTAATCTTATTGCATTCTTTGACAAAGTGAGAAAATTAGTGGACCAGACTTCAGTAAGGCATTTGATAAAGTAGACCATAACCTACTACTAGATAAAGTAGAAAAATGTGGGTTAGACAGCATCACCACCAGATGGATTCATAACTGCTGACCAAATGCACTCAAAGTGTAGTCCTCAATGGAACTGCATCTACATGGAGTATGCAGTGGAGTACTGCATCTACATGGAGTATGCAGTGGAGTATGCAGTGGAGTACCCCAAGGCTCTGTTTTAGGCCCACTACTCTTCAACATCTTCATCAATGATTTGGATGAGGGGATAAATGGGAACTTATCAAATTTGCAGATGACACCAAGCTGGCAGGAATAGCCAACACTCCAGAAGGTAGGCTTAAGAAGGATCTTGACAAACTTGCATATTGGACACTATCTAACAAAATGAAATTCAATGGTGAAAAAAAGTAAGGTTCTACATTTAGGCAAGAAAAACAAAATGCACAGGTACAGTATATGTGATGCCTTGCTCAATAGTAGTAACTGTGAGAGAGATCTTGGAGTCCTAGTGGACAGCCATTTAAATATGAGCCAGCAGTGTGCAGCAGCTGCCAAAACACCCAACACAGTTCTAGGCTGTATAAACAGAGGGATAGAATCAAGATCATGTGAAGTGTTAATACTACTTTATAATGCCTTGGGAAGGCCACACTTGGAATACTGCATTCAATTCTGGTCGCCACAATGTAAAAAAGATGTGGAGACTCTAGAAAGAGTGCAAAGAAGAGCAACAAAGATGATTAGGAGACTGGAGGCTAAAACATATGAAGAATGGCTGGAGGAACTGGGTATATCAGGTTTAATGAAAAGAAGGACTAGGGGAGACATGATAGCAGTGTTCCAATATCTTTAGGGGTTGCTACAAAGAAGGGGGAGTCAAACTATTCTCCAAAGCACCTGAGGATAGAACAAGAAGCAATGGGTAGAAACTAATCAAGGAGAGGAGCAACTCAGAACTGAGGAGAAATTTCCTGACAGAACAATTAATCAGTGGAACAATTTGCTCCAGAAGTTGTGAATGCTCCAACACTAGAAGTTTTTAAGAAGAAATTGGGTAACCATTTGTCTGAAATGGTATAGGGTTTCCTGCCTAGTAATAAGTGCATTGGGAATGATGTAAAATAGTAATGCTGTAAGTGCAGATGGTAGCTCAAGAAATAATACTATAAGCTGTTCAACCTGTTTAACAGGGATTTAAAACTGATTGTTTGTGTGATAATTTTTTTTAAAAAAATGTTCCTCCATACAAAGGAAATATAGCAAGCATGTATGTTAAAAAAACACCAAAGGCTTAGTGTGTATTGTTCTCTTGGCAAGGTATTTGGAATGGTACAAGAGGTGACAATGAACAATATTTGTTGAATTGAATTGAACAGCTGCAGTGTGACTGTTTTCCAGGCAGTTAGCTCAGGTCATATTTGTTTGCTCTTCATCAAGGCATTGAGATAGGCATGAAATGTGAGAAAAAAATGTTTATTGTACTTTTGTTGATTTAAGGAAAGCATACACTAAAGTGAATAGGCTTAAATTGTGCTTTGAATGAATATGGGGTTAAAACTTGCTTGCTGAATGTGATAAGAATGGCACACGATGGAAGCAAAGCATGCATGCAAATATGTAGCAAATAATTGAAGAGCAGTAAGACAAAGATGTGCAATGTCTGCTTATTTGTTTAATGTATTTATGGGTAAATGAAAGCGGGTGGTAACATTAGAGATGTGTTGGCTGGGGACAGGAATATCTGTGTATGCAAATCATGCTGTGTTGTTTGCTTAGAACCTGAAGGATTTGCTTCAAATGGGAGATAGGCTATATAACATGCAGTGTGAATCTGAAAATTAATATCGAACATTGTAATAATTTGACAAGGAAAAAGGAGTAGTGGACAATTGCAAAGTATGCATAAATGGCTTTTTTTTTTAAAAAAAAGTGAATGAATATCTATATCTTGGTAGATTGTTAAATTTAAAATGGGAAACAAATGAAGACATTTTAATAAATGCCAATGCTGGTAAAAAAAAAAAAAGCAGTTGGAGGCAGGTGGTTTTTTGTGAGGTATCAAAGAGTGAAAATGGTTGTGTAAAAGAGTCTGCTTCTGCCTACTTTGATATAGGGAAACAAATTTGGGTACCTAATAAAGTGAGCCTGAGAAATGTGAAAAGTGAGTTTGATACAAGAAGAAAAGGTAGAGTCTTAAATGTGTAGGTGCTGAATAAATAACGGTAGAGTACCAAAGAAATTGATTAGTGTGAAAGGAATATATTAAGGTGGTATGTTCATCTAGAGGCAATGAATGAATGAGGATCGAATCATAAAACAAATACATGAAGAGCAGAAAGGGGAAATGGTTCATGAGAAGGTTGTAGTTGGATTGAGCCAATGAGAAAAGAGAAAAGGAAGAATTTTGAAAAATAAAGTAATAAATAAATTGATAGAAGCAAGAACCATTTGCAAGATTATGTTGTGGTTTGCCAGCAGCCTGTGGAGCTGGCAGCAGAGTCGGACAGTGAGGAGGTTGGGGAGGAACATGGACCAGTCCTGGAGTCTGGGGAAGGCTTGGATGAAAGCTCTGCATTGGAGGCACAGAGGGGGCCAAGGCCATCTGGTAATTATTTGCTGCCTCCAGAGCCTCCAGAGTCTGACATCAGCGAGGCAGAAGAACAGCGGGAGCCTGTTCCCAGTGTGTGTATGTGCAGAGCTGCCAGAAGGTAAGAATAAGTAAGAAAATAGGGTCGACTTGGGAGTAAGGCTTGGAGATGATTGGCCCCTCTCATAGAAGAGGAGCAAATGGGATATGAGCATTTGCAGGAAGCAATTAATTCGTCTGATTGGTTCAAGCTTTGAAAAGTTCTGTTTGACTCTGTTATGTTTGGCCTTGCTCTGCATTTGGCAATTAGGTCTCTGGAAGCATTCCAAGGAAGATAAGGTTGGTGTTTATCAACATTCTTCTGAAAGATTGTGGGCACTCGAGCAGACATCTGTTGGAATCTTCACAGACTGTTTGTGAAGCATTGCAGACTGTGAATGACCATAATTCACAGCCCTATAAATAAAAGAGGGTTTTTGAGACTAAGATTGTGATTTATGCTTTCTCAAGGTCAGAATAGGTTTAGAAAGTGTGGACAGATAGAGTGAACAATGTTGACATAGTTCTAACTATATTGTCTTTCTTATCCCATGCCAATAAATAAAAATAATTCTGAAAAGAATAGCATGATATATATTTACACATCTATGTTTTAAAAGAAAATGTCAAAGTAGCAAACTTGTTGAATTTAATGAGTTTATACCTAAGGAAGCATGCATAAGTCTGTCTTATTTAGATATTCAAAATCCATACCAAAATGAAAGCAGATCTTATTAATTCTTTCAGGTCTTTTATTTTGAATGGTGATATTAATGCTTTACAGAATTATTGATGAATGTCATTTAGAACCAAATCAGGATTGTTAAATATTTTCATAAAGCACACACATTGTTTTTAGAGCAGACAAGGTAAAGGGAATTTTAAAAAACTCAGCAATTCACCATAAAATGCAAATGAATCTTTTTTTTTCAGAAATTCAGAAAAACATTAGCATTATATAAGGTAGTATCGATGGTTAATTAAAACCAACACATTCACTAGGAGACAAAAATCCATCCAGAACAATAAACATAAATAACACTTTTTTGACTTCTGCCACCAAATCAAATAACTTGTTGATTACAAAAGGATGAACTGTGGGCCAGCTGCCTGCAGAGCGTACAACCATAGACCGTGCGCCCAGAGCAGCCACTGCCAAAAGACTCGGGTTGGAAGCCGTGGAAAAAGCCAGGCTGGGATGGCGGCGGCAGCAGCGGAGGTGCCCTGGCTCTGTAATGAGAACTGGTCCATTCATCATGAGGCTGGGAGGTGGGTGAGCGAGAGCAGAACAGACGCTCATGCAACCCCCCTCTCCAGCCATGCAGAGCGCCATTCACTGGCATTTGGAAGGCACCAAGCCGTGGGAGCCGGGCGGCGGCAAACAGGCGCTCCCGCAGCTTGGCGATACCCCTAGGTCAGTGAATGGCACTGTGCCCAGCTGCAAAGGGAGTTTGCCGGGTAGCTGCTCATGAGTGTGGTCGCTTCATGGTTGTTGTGTTGTGCTGCTGCAACAGCGCAACACAGCCATTCGCCCATGAGGCTATGCCCGGCTCTTTGGGAGCCTGCTCGCAAGAGAGCAGCCGCCTGGCAACCCCACTCTTCAGCTGGGCAACCCCACTCTTCAGCTTGGGAGCCTGCTCGCAAGAGAGCAGCCGCCTGGCAACCCCACTCTTCAGATGCTCACCAACCTAGCCATATCCCGAAGGCGCCAATAATGTGATCACCTTTGCCTCCCCCCAGGTTCCAGCGGCTTGGGGAATACTGCTAGGTTGGTGAGCGGCGCTAGGTTGGTGTACTATACTGCTTGGGGAATACTGCTAGGTTGGTGAGCGGCGCTCTGCCTGGCCGGAGGTGGGGGGTTGTCCAGGGGGCTTATATGCGGGGGAGGGCTTATATTTTTGCCCACCAAAAAAATGTGGCATGGCTGTATTATGAGGACATGTTGTATTTTCGGGGAAACACGGTATCACTGAAGATGGCCCAGTCATCCTAAAGGTCCACTTTTTTAAATGCCAAATTAATTGCAAGTTTAAAACTCTGTTTCTGTTTCAGCCAAAAACGCTGTTTCTGGATGAAATTATTGAGCTGACATGTATTGCAGATATCTACATGAGAGAAGAGGGAGGAATTAATCAATGGAGCTTTGTCCATTGTTAGCCTGGCTGTAATTTTTGGGAAGTCTATCCCATTGACCAGAAAACAGTCCAACAGTCTGACAGTTTTGGCTGATGGTTGCTGCATTTGGGTGACAGAGACAGCATATGAATAATGCTAATCTACTCCATTTTCCAAACAAGCCTTTTTGAGTTAGAATAAATTCTGGCAAATCAATGGACCATCCTAGACTTCTTGTCACAGAAAATGTCATTGTTCATGCTGAAGGTTCCCAGTCAGAAAAGTCTTGATGTCTAATGTCTACCATGACAGCTATGGACCTATTTTACTTGGTATCTGTCCCCAGATATTCATGTGGTAGGGCAAATGTAGTGTGCGTTTTGGTGTTAGCGATTTGAAAGTGGAGGAGATTTCTGTACATTTGTTGCTGCTATACTAGCAGCTCCTATACCCTCTGCAAGGTGGAAGACTACTTAAAATCATCTCAAAGGATCCTCATGGTTTTCTGAATGGTCTTGGGAAATTACTGCCTTCTCTGTCACTACCACTACCATGCTGGCTCAGGAATTCTGAGAGTTGAATTCCACAGGTTGTAAAGTTGCAATAGTTGCCCATCTCTGGGTTAAGTCCTGGCTGATTAGTGAAAAATGAAAATGGCTCAGGTAATTGTGCTATTGTTCTTTGTATTCTCCCTGACAGAGCTGAGGTAAACCCAGGTTCTTGGTTTATCAGGTAACTGAGGGCTGTCAAGCAGTGAGGTACAAGTTGGAAACATAAATGGAGGAACCTCCATGATGAACCAAACCAAACATGGTGGCAGGTCTCTCTTGCATGTCCATTTAAATTGGTACTCTGCCAGTGAGTGCCACAAAAAGCTCATTTTTCTCTCATTATATACCCTGTTCAAATATCTGATATAATATCAGAACACGTCAATGATGCCTTACTATATTGTGCTGCATCACTCTTGATACATTGAGTGAAGGTAGCTGGAATCATCAGAGGCTTGCTGTGAACAATTTTCATCATTCTCTGCATTCTGATTTAGATATCAGTGTTGGAGCAACCGCTTGTCAAATTCATGTGGATTTTTTTCCCCTCTTGTGAATCTTGAGGATGCAGATAGGGGATGCATCAAAATGAAGGCTACCATTTGGTTGCTCAATCTTTGCTCTTTCTGATTGATTAAATTGCCTAGTTTGTGAGTGAGTTAATGGAGATACGATCAATGCCTCCCCGAGTCCTGGATGTCTTGGATGTTCTGCTTAAAGGAGGTAGTTATAAGACCTTTATTGAAAAAAATATTTCTCTTGACCTGGAAGATACTTTAAATTATAGGGCAGTTTTAAATATTTCATTCTGGGATCAGTAGATTGAGAACATGTCTGATGTAACTGTCCAGTTAGATCTGAATGAACCTGATTTTCTGGATAAATTTTAATTGGGATTTCACTTGGAATATGTTATTCAGACTGCTTTGGTCAAATTGGTAGAACATCTATCTTGGCCACCAAATGCCCCTGCTATCATAGTTTTCTTGGATTTTTCACACTTTCACTATAAAGACCACAGTAGTGGGTCACCTGGATGAGGTAGGCCCTGGGAGCACTGTTGTGAAGTGGTACTTATGAAGACTATGGCTAGAAACTGGAATTGGGACATCACCGATCAACAACTAGATAACTAGTGTCATTAATCTATGGTATTCTATAAGGTTACTTTTTTCTAGGCTGTTTCCATGTAATGTTGGAGAAGGTCATTTAGAATTCTGGAATACAGTCAGTCTGCAGCAAGGATCTGAATGACGAAGAACAAAATTAAAGCCTGACAAGCTAGAACTACTGTTGGTGAGGATAAAGCAGCACTCTGAAACTGATATAAAGCGTGTTCTGGTTTAATGTGTGTTCCCCCAGAAAGAATTTGTTCACTGCTTTAGAGTGGTCTTGACCAGTTACACATCACTGGATTTCCAGGCAGGAGGATTAAGAGAAAGTGTGTACAATCATGGCTAACTATGAGAAGAATTAAGATTGATTAATACTACATCCGTCCAGGTGAGCTGCTGCCACTTCGGACCAGTTCAGGCAAACCAGTAGTTCTGAGCAGTAACTGAGCCCACCCACCTGCCCCAGTGCTATCTCGTCCTATATAATAGCCATGTTTTTGTTGCCACGCACATACACAGTTTTGGTTCTGGATGAACCGGGGGTTACATTATGTGATGCCCCCCTCTGCATCCATCTATCCAATCTATTTATCCATCTGCCCGTCCATCCATCCATCCATCCATCCATCCATCCATCCATCCATCCATCCATCCATCCATCTATCTATCTATCTATCTATCTATCTATCCATTCATCCATCTTCTCTATCTATCCATATATCTTTCTAATCAATCCATCTATAGCCATCATCTATTCTTCCTTCCTTCCTTCCTTTGCATCTATCTATCTATCATCAATCATTTATCATCTAATCTCTGTCTGTCTGTCTGTCTGTCTGTCTGTCTATCTATCTATCATCACCTATTTATCATCTATCTATCATCTATCTATCTATCATCTATCATCTAACATCTATCTATCTATCTATCTATCTATCAATCAATCAATCAATCAATCAATCAATCAATCAATCATCTATCTAATGTATCCAGCTATCTATCCAGCTATGTATCATCTGCTCCACTGACCATACTAACAACCTATTTCAATCCTTCAGCTGAATGGAGGAGTTTAGAGCAGAACGAGCTGAGGGTATTCAGTCAATGCACAGAAAAATCTGAAGAGGGTTAGTTTATGGCAGCTTCACATTCATCTGCTTTATAGACTGTTCACCCAGGTATGACTCATATTCTGAAACAAAGTATAACATGTTTTTAAAAAGAAACAAATAAAATGGAACTCATTTTGAAGTGTGGATTACTAGAATCAATAGGCTGTATTTTATTGCTTTTTAAAGAGGTTTATTTTGGATCTATCAATTCCTGAAACTCAAATAATTCAAAAAATTCAATTTGATCATAAAACAATTTGTTCAGTTCGGCTTATATACTAGAAAAGTGTTATGAAATTACATGGGCTTCACTTGGAGGTAAAATAAGAAAAGATGTAATGACTTCTAAGGTCTTCCTTTTTCAAACATCTGTTTTTCTATAGATCTGTTGATTCTTTGTAATTAGCAACATCAATGCATGTACAACAAATGCAGGAGGAAAAAGTCAAATAAGTAAACACCTGAGCATTGTGCTTTGCTTTGCTTTGCTTTGCTTTGCTTTGCTTTGCTTTGCTTTGCTTTGCTTTGCTTTGCTTTGCTTTGCTTTGCTTTGCTTTGCTTTGCTTTGCTTTGCTTTGCTTTGCTTTGCTTTGCTTTGCTTTGCTTTGGTGTAAAACTCTTCAAGCTTGAGGCTGGCTGGGTGATGAAGCTCAGGTGAGGTTACAGGGAGCAGAGGAAACCAAGGAAGGGACTCCAAACATGAATCTTCATTTAAACTGGTCAGGTACGTCAATATTTTTATCAAGGGGTTTATCAGGGCTTCCCAAATAAACAGACCTCATGAGAGGTATGAGTTGTTACTGATGCAGTGTGGCAGAACAATATTTTAAAGCCTGCTATTACAAATGTTTTCCATCTTATATCTCTTTGCTATCTCCTGCAATATGTGATCACCCACAGTAATCATTTGTAGTCACTTGAACTGGAAAAACTTTCTCAACTTTTTTATTACGCAATTAAAGAATTGTGGTGAGTGCTGACATATTTTTTTACCTCCTAAAAGATGCAGGTGGCTTTTTCATTTAAACGAAATCTAGCAGGAGAGAGAGAAGGACAGAAGGAAGGAGGGAATTGGCAAATTTAAAATTAAAAGATACTTGTCTGACAAGTTGTAAAGGCTTCTTGGGAGAACTTCCTGTTCTGGTCTGGAGCTTGATCAAAAGGAATTAAAAAACAAACATGTGATGGCTTCATAAATCTTCTGTCCATTGTAGAGAACAGGAACAATATAGTCTTAAGGTAAAGGTAAAGGTTCCCCTCACACATATGTACTAGTCGTTCCCAGCTCTAGAGGGCAGTGCTCATCTCCGTTTCAAAGACAAAGAGCCAGCACTGTCCGAAGATGTCTCCATGGTCATGTGGCTGGCATGACTACATGCCAAAGGTGCACGGAACGCTGTTACCTTCCCACCAAAGGTGGTTCCTATTTTTCTACTTGCATTTTTGATGTGCTTTCGAACTGCTAAGTTGGCAGAAGCTGGGACAAGTAACGGGAGCTCACTCCACTAAGTGGCGCTGGGGATTCGAACCGCCGAACTGCCGACCTTTCTGATCAACAAGCTCAGCATCTTAACCACTAAGCCATCCCATCCTAAGTCTTAAGGACAGCCATTTGGACTTGACCAGGGAATCCAGTATTAATTCTTTCCTCAGCTATAGATTAACTGTAATCTTCAGCAGGCTTATACTTTGTCCTGTAAAAACATCAGCGGCTGCTTCACGTGATTATGAAACATTGCAAAGCAATTTTACATATGGCATTTTGTGGAACAATATTAAATGATTAGAAAAATGAGCATTGACCAGCTTGATGCAAGGACTGCAACATGGTTATTGATGGAAACTATGTCAACATCACCTGTATCAATACTGACCAATGGAAATAACATAATTTGCATCATTTCCATAATGATGTCACCATGCCCATCATGTTATTTGACCCTTCCTGTCCTTCGTTCTATGGATATCCATGATCTACAGCCCAAATTGAAGTGCTGCTTCCTTTGAAAGATGATTTCTGCTTTTCTTTCTGCATCAGTGATGTTAATTTGGGGATTATGAAAAATTGCCTAAAGTCAAATGTTAAGCAATCTGTATTTTCCACCACTTTTTCTTTAAACACTATTTATTTATTTAGTTACAATATAAATAAATCATAGCTACTGATTTATATCCCCCCCCCTCCTTTCTGCCTCTAGGGCACTCGAGGCAGCTAACAATAAAAACAAAA
Organism: Natrix helvetica; assembly: GCF_964273705.1. Classification (NCBI taxonomy): domain Eukaryota; kingdom Metazoa; phylum Chordata; class Lepidosauria; order Squamata; family Natricidae; genus Natrix; species Natrix helvetica. The sequence goes on from NC_138552.1 coordinate 69,986,539, forward strand.
CATAGATGCTTAAAATGCTATGTGAAGAGTTAAAATCGCTCTCAGAACTCATTCAAACTATCTGGAGAGAAAAAAAGTTTTGACTTGCTTCTGAAAACGAAATCAGTGGGGGATGAGTGCAATTTGTTTGTGAGTAACACAGGAGCAAGCCATTTTGTGTGTGCCGAACAAATTGGACTCAGAAAGTGAGAGCAGTTTGAAGAGGCCTCTTCTGCTAAATTTAAAGTCTTGAAAGGTTCATCTTGAGAGTGGCAGGCTCTCAGATACTCAAATCCTAAGCCATTTGTGCCTTGAAGGTTAAAGCAATTCCTTCAATTGTACTAGGAAAACAATTGGCAACCAGTTTGCTCTTCAGCATGGGCACAGTATATTCTGACACTGAGCTCCTGTTATTAGTTTAGCTACTACCTGTTACCCAGATGAGGTTTCTGGGCACCATCCACAGTCAAGTTGAGATACAATAGAATATTGAATAACAAAGTTGGAAGGCACCTTGTAGGTCTTCTAGTCTAACCTTCTGCTTAGGCAGGAAACCCTACACTGCTTCAGACAAATGGTTATCCAACATCTTCTTAAAAACTTCCACTGTTGGAGCATTCACAACCTCTGAGGCAAGTTGTTCCCCTGGTTAATTGTTCTAATTGTCAGGAAATTTCTCCTTACTTCTAAGTTGCTTCTCTCCTTGATTAGTTTCCAACCATTGCTTCTTGTCCTATCCTCAGGGGCTTTGGGGAATATCTTGACTCCCTCTTCTTTGTGGCAACCCCTGAGATATTGGAACACTGCTATCATGTTTCCCCTAGTCCTTCTTTTCATTAAACTAGACATACCCAGTTCCTGCAACCGTTCTTCATATGTTTCAGCCTCCAGTCCCCTAATCATCTTTGTTGCTCTTCTCTGCACTCTTTCTAGAGTCTCCACATCTTTTTTACATCATGGCAACCAAAACTGAATGCATTATTCCAAATGTGGCCTTACCAAGGCATTACAAAGGCATTACAAAGTGGTATTAACACTTCACATAACACTTAAATTTATACAAGGTATGAAGTCATCATGGTGATACCTTATTTAGATTATATAAAGGTACATCAACATTCATCATTAAAATGCTTGAGGAAATATAAAATGTACAATTACCCAAAACTTACTCTTAGCTGAAATTGTCCTTCCTTTTCCCTTTGTAATTCTGATTTTAAAATAGCAATGTCATTCAGCACCAAAAGACTTATTAATAAGGAAGAAACTTTCTAGTGAAGGATTATCATCTTGATCAGTTTTATGAAAAATTTCATTAAATCTTATCCTGAATATCATCCAAAACTTTGCAGCAAAACACTAGATAAAACAGGTTGCTTTCTAAGAGTGGACGACTAGAAAAATTCATTACCTCCTTAAATACTTTGCCCCTAGCCCAAATTATGACAGAAATTAATCAGTTGTGAGAAGAAAATAAATCCTTCCATAATTATATTTATATTTAAATATAATATTTATCTATTATTCTACTACTTGCTTTGATGTAAGGGTTGCATTTGTAGTTAATTCATTTCTTAGGTGAATCTTTTAAAAATACTATTTTTGCTAGAATATTTCTCCATGTTCCAACTTTTTCATGTCCAGTTTGAACAGCTGATCTGATTTCTTAAAACTCATTTTTTTTCCTCCTGCTGATAGATTTAAAATCTATCCCATTCCCAGAATACTAGGACGAGAGGTTCTAATGAAATTAAATCTTGAAAGAATCAGGATTGACAATGTGCAATTAATTTTGGAATTTGCTGCCATGAGATTGTAGTGACCGGTACCAGCTTGATTGAGTTAAAAAATGGATTGGATTAATTCATGACAGCCTTGGGGATCAACGGCTCTTAGACTAGAAGTCCATCTGCTGGAAATCTAGTTGACTTCCTTGTGTGATGATTGGCCACTGTGACATCCAGCAGAGAAATGTACATAATGCTCTTGCCTTCTATTTTCCCCACAACACCAACCCTTTGAGGTAGGTTGGGCTGAGAGAGAATGATTGGCCCAAATTCACCCAACTGGCTTCCATGGCTAATGCATGAAACTCACACTCTCTCCTATTTTTAAGTCCTACTTCTTCAGCACTGCACCCAACTGGATCTCCTCCTTTTGCTATATAGTCAGTTTTTTCAATTGCTCCAGTAAATGATACAACTATCATTTGACTTAGATGACTTAGTTCCTAAATTGCTCCTACATGTAAGAAAATGCATTTTTATTAGTTGCTCTCTTCAAGCACAGCACAGCACAGCACAACTTTGCCAATTGCTTCCCATCTCCAGAAGTAACATTTGCAAGGGGACTAAGTAGAACATTCTTCTCGGAGCATGAATTTGGTTCTTTCATGGAAAGAAGCTAGATTCTAAACCAGTCAAACTTGTATCTGTTGGAAGAAGAAAAGGAGAAAATGACTTTTCCTCACAGTCACTCCATACTATGCAGATCTCAATATCTAGAAATGGGAATAGGAGACAGCCAGCCTATATTTTGATTTGGGAGTAAAAAGGAAATCAAAGAAATCTTTTCACATTGATAATTGCAAGCAGTCTGGTTATGCCTCTAAAAGCAAGGACCTCTTTAATTTATTCCCATGCAATATTTTTTTTTCTTTATTGTAAAATATAGCTACTATATCCAGTAGTTGGGAGTTCACAGTGTGATAAATTACTAGGTTCTTAATAATATCTTTTCTTTTAACACAGAGTAATACTGTATCATTAACATTGTCACTGTTCAAATATCTGCGAGTCTATTTGGTTGGGAAGGCAAGGATCCCGCACAAATGCAATCTCACAGAAAACATTTTCCAATAAGACTAATCCACTTTTCAACCTTAGCTTTTTTTTTAACTGCAATTCTTAGCTAAAACTAAACGCACAGTGTATGTTTTAGCAGGTCATAGATTTAAAACCATGTTTTCAAAGTGCAACTTTTAGAGTTGCACATTTAATGTGTACAATATCTTTAAATGGGTGAATGTATCCTACAAACACAGAGAGACAGAGCAGAAATGGAATGGACTCAGGATGATCACCTGCAAATTTCCCAGACTGATTTGCTATTTTTGAGCCCTAGCCTGCAATTCACATTTTATTCTCTTGCCTGGTGCATTAATGAAGGCTCTGTTCCACTGACAGTCTCCTTCTCGATCAAGACATTCCTCTTATCTTGAGCTTAGCTGATTCTTATCATAGTGCAGCTATTACCCCCGTAGCATTTCTGTTCTATAGGGACCTGGAGATGTATGAATATCCAGGTGAATTGCAAAGTACTAATATAGAGATTAATTAAATCGGTATAGTCAAGCAGAAATAATTTTTCCTGCTCCCAAGGCATGTGGGTATGTATGTATCTACCCCTGCAACACTGTGCCTTCAATCTTTGAGCTGGAAGTTGCATTTCTCTCTAATGACAGGTTGAAAAGTAGTCAGCTATTCTTTGAATCATTTGTAGATACCAGCAGGATAAGACATTAACAAGCTTAAAAGGCATTACCTGTCTAGTCCTACCAGGAGGTTTATGCTGACTGTAGGGTTTTCACATATCACTTGTACTTTAATGAGGGAATTAGTTAAAATTGCCATAGTGGAAAGTATTTGATTTAGATCAGTGGTTCCCAAAGTGGGCAGTACTGCCACTGGGGGGCAGTGGGATGACTTAGGGGAGCGCTAAGAGGCAAGGGGCGGTGGCAGGGGGCGCTAAGAGAAAAGGAAGGTGGCAGAGGAGTGCTGGAGGTGGCCCCCTCGCAGGGTGCAATTCTGCCTGTGGCTGTCAGCCGTCAGTCAGCTGAGCACTTCCGGCCTGGTTTCCTCGCTTATCTCAACCAGCAGATCTCTGCCTGGTGAGTCCTCTTTGCTTCTATTCTAGCTATCTCCCCCATGCCCCAGCCAAGGTATCTACTCTTTTCCCAAGCTATTTCCCTCCATCAAGGTTCTCCCTTGCAGAACTGAGCCTAGCATTCAGCTTAAAATCCAAGGCCAGGGAGGGGAGCAACAGAGCAGCCAGGAGGCGGGGAAAAGTTTTTCTTTTTTGCCAAGCTATTTCTTTTTTCACAAGCAGAGGAGAAGAGAAGAAGGGAAGGAAGAAGGCAGAGAGGGAGGGAAAGAGAAGGAGAGAGGAAGGGAGGAAGTCAGAGAGAGGGAAAGAGGAAAGAAGTGAGAGAGGGGGGAGGGAGAAAGAAAGTGAGAGGGAGAAAGATGGAGAGAGAGGAGATCAAGAGAGGTGAGAGAGAGACAACTGAACTTTACTTATGAAAAGGTGTTAATTATGTCAATGGAAGAGATAGGAAACTGCATTAGTGATATACAGTATATGTCAATGCGTTGATTTGTACTAAAAATGTTTAGCTTAAAGAAGTTATAAGGAATCACAAATATGTAAGTCAAAAGTGTGGAAAGTACAGTAGGTGTGGATGACCCTTTGCATGAGTTGTATTGGGAAAATAAAAAATATATAATAATAATTTAAAAAAAAGGAAATCATTCCCCAAACAGGTAAAAGGCTACATTTTGCTAGAGTTATTCTTTGCTTCCAATCTGTTGAAGAAGGGGATTGGATTCCATTGTCTATATTTCCCTTTCCATCCCCATGGTTCTTTAGTGAAAAAAATTTTTATAAAAAAAAATTCAAGCAAATGTTGGTGCCTTCTTAATTACACCAATGCAAACAATGTGCCCACAATGACTTTGCCAAACGAAACTTCATTTAATTGGTCATCTCATTATGTTTCAGTATCCCAAAGGTGTTTTTTCAAGAGGCAACTGGACTTTCTGGTTTTTCTTTGAAGACACTTCTTGGATGAGAAGCAAAATATCTTCAAAGAAAAACCAGATCATGTTCAACAATTTTGTTGAATTAACATTAACTAAAAAGGTTTTCAAATTGGATTTTGAATAAATGTGCAATTAATTGCTACAGTTTTGAATTTTATTGCTACTATCTTCCTTCCTTCGTGCACCAGTCACATGATCCCCCCAGCCACGCCCACCAAGCCACGCCCACAGTAGTAAAAAAAATTGAATTCCACCACTGGGTGGGGGGCCCTGAGGATCAGTTTATAGCACCAAGGGGGCGGTGGACTGAAAAAGTTCAGGAATCACTGATTTAGATTAATCTCGCTTTCCCAAGCAGTGGAGACTCATTATTCTGATTGGCTGTTCTACCCATATACTGCCCTTAATGCTTCATCTATATACTCAAGAAGGAAAAAAAAGCCTTCCATGCAAAGCTCTCACTGGATAAGTAAAACAGATCGTTATTAGCTTTGCAAGGAAAAAGCCTTTAAAAGCCTAAAATAAAATGTAAAAACCTGGGGAAAAATATGTGTAATGTACCGAACATTCATAATTAGGGCAAAAGTCACTCCTTCCTCTTCTCTTCTAGACAGCTGTTAATTGGGCCTTTTAAATCTAAAAATCCCCAGTCATGACCATGTGAGCTGCTTGTTAAGTGTACATCACCTTTCAGAGAAGGTGAGACCAGCCAAAGGTATGCAAGTGCAATCCTAGACAGTTGCCTTCTTTAATCTTTTTCAGATGTCTGGGAATGCATTTCCCAAAATTCCAGTGTTGGGAATTGGGGAGTTTTAATCCCAAAACATATCTGGGTGGTATTATGTAGAAGAAGACTGTTAGAAGCATTTACTTCGGAATAAATCCCACTACATAGAGGAAAGCCATATCATCTGGATGGTTGTAATTAAATATAGGTAAAGGTAAAGGTTCCCCTTGTACATATGTGCTAGTTGTTCCTGACTGTAGGGCGCGGTGCTCAAAGCTGAAGAGCCAGCACTGTTTGAAGACGTCTCTGTGGTCATGTGGCCAGCATGACTAAACACCAAAGGTGTATGGAACGCTGTAAATTAAATATACTTTCATGAAAATATGAACTGATATTATAAGATAGTCCTCAGCTTACAACCAGTTAGCCATCATTATAAGTTCCAACCGACTGATTTGGAAGGTATTTATGACCCAGATTTGAAGTTCTGATGACGTGTCTTCCCATGGGGTCACTTGACCATACCTCAGATATTTTTGACAATCGGGCTGCAATAATGGCTGTTTGCAGTGTCCTGTGGTCACGCGACCATCATTTTATGACGGTTTGTCTAAAAACCAACATTTACTTCCAGTTTTCAGTAAAACTGTGCCCTTAGGAAACCAGTGGTTTACTTAATAATTGCAATGTTTGCTTTATGAAATTGATTCTCTTAATGACAAAGTCACAAATTCAGGTTGATCACGAGTTACGACCGTAATGAGTAGGCTCCATTACAGTCATAACTCAAGGATTACCTGGAGTGAATACCAATCTTAATATATTTTGGTGTCCACGTTTCTGTTTTGATCTTGTCAAGCAGAGATACATTAAAAAAATATTTAGAGATATTGCAGCTCTCACAGTAGCAGGCTCAGGACCTAGCTACTTGCGGGATCGTATCCTGCCCCATACATCCCTGCGACCAATTCGCTCGCACAGAGAGGGACTCCTCCAGGTGCCGTCCACCAGACAATGTCGGGGAGCGGCACCTAGGAGTAGAGCCTTCTCTGTTGCGGGCCCAGCCCTGTGGAATGACCTTCCCCCGGATATTAGGACTACCTCTGACCTCCGCGCCTTCCGGATAAAGCTCAAGACCCACCTATTTCAAGTAGCTGGCCTGGCTCAACTATAGTTCGTTCACACTGCTCCTGACGGGTTTTTTAATTTTGTGACTTTTGGAATTTTATTAGGGGATTTTAAATTGTGTTTTAACTGTCTTTATTCATCTTCCTACCCCCTCCATGTACACGTATTCGTTTATTTTGTGTGTGTATTGTCCATACTGTTTTTATGTGTTTTATTGTACGCCGCCCTGAGTCCTTCGGGAGAGGGTGCGGCTAAGAAATAATTTTTTTTATTTATTTTTTATTATTATTATTATTATTATTATTATTATTATTATTATTATTATTATTATTATTATTATTATTATTATTATTATTATTATTCACGTTTCCACTATACTTATTGACCTGACATTTCCCAGGTACGGATGGGAAAAGGCCACCTGAATTTTCCAGTTTCTTCTTAGAAACGAGAACTCATACTGAACTATAAATTCTGTAAGACCAGCTAAGTTGGTGTTCCTTGTCACCACATTCAGAAGAGAAGCTGAACGAGCAAGAAAGATGAACCAGGGAGAACAGCCCATCCTGTCATTAACACTGATGTGAGCTCTTGTTACATTAAAGGTGAGGAAATTCTACCCACATTTTCATTTTGACAGAAGAAGTTACTTGGATGAGTAACAAAACATCTCGGTTTTAATAAACTTTGATCCAGTTGCCATGATTTAACCTTTTAAGATAACTTTGGCCTGGATGATTGAATCTTCATTTACATGTTGCCAGGGAAGTCTAACACAGTTTTATTTGATTTCAGAAGAAGAAACTTTTTCCAGAAAAAAGTTGAAAATGGAAGTTAAGAGAGTCAAAGCTCTCCAGAATATTTGTGGAACAAATGAAATTTAGGTAGACGATTAAGAAAGCCAAAAAGGATCTGAAGGACAGTTATACCATTGATGCACAACATTAAGATAATTAAACACACAGAACCTAGAAACCTGGAAATGAAGACTAAACAGGATTGTGCAGCTATGTAGAGAATCTAAATGATGTCTCTTCATCACAGAACATTTGGCACATGCCTGAAGGGATGTTTTTAGGGGGGAAAGTCTAGAAACTGAAGCATGCAATGTGGACAAAAGATGAAATTCTATACTAACTGGCACACTGAAAACAAACAAATAATCTATAGTTGTTGGTGTGGCATCTGAAGGAGAGAAGGAAGGAGGGAGAGAGGGAGGGAGGGAGAGAGAGAGCGAGAGAGAGAGTATTGCTGAAAAATAATCAGCTGGTCATCTGTAGGTATCATTAATCATACAGAGGTCTTTTACAGTATAAACCTATATGTGAATAACATATAATATGTAGACATAATGGCTCTGTATGTTACCCACGCAGGCCAAGGACAGGGTGTTGTTAGAATGGAGACAACCAAGAAAAGTAATCACTCTGTTCTTCCCCAGTATTTTAAGATTATACAGAATTCTCTCGTAATTAGCTTTACTGAAATTCTTTTTATTGAAGAAGCAGCCACCCAATAAGTATCTCATGATATTCTCTATCTTTTATGCCACCTTACAAAGTCCCCAACTAACATTAGAATATAATATAGAAATACACGTTGAAAGGGTGACTTCAAAAGCAAATTTAAAAAGCATCAGGTGAACAAAAATCCAACAAAAATAGTAACCACAAATGGATAAATGATCATGAAATGCTACTAAGATGCCCGATAAACAAGTACATTTTGACAGCCACCTGAAATATCACAAAGGCGGTACCAAGAGAAGGAGTCCAGAGATGAAATCGTACTTTGAGGTTACACTACAAAATGGGTTTCTCTTTATAGCTACCACTACAGGAACTCTGCTAAAGACAATTCATGTATGAGATTGTAGGCTCAGATTTGATGGGAAGGTATCATCTTAGATATTCAGATGCTATATAATAATAATAAATGTTCTGAGTTTTCCAAGCATTTCATATTTATTATATCACTATTTATTATTTCACAATATGCGAAGCACTACTTTGCATATTGTGCACATATGGATACAAAGCTAAGAATGCATAGTTTGTCTGAATCACCATTGAGTTCTAGTTATTTTGGATTTTGAATGCATAGTTTGTCTGAATCACCACTGAGTTCTAGTTATTTTGGATTTTCTAGTTCACTGGACTTTGCTACTTACTTTTACATTCGCTGGGCAATAAATTTAGGTGTGGTCGCTTTTATAATGTTTTTGTAACAGCTCATTTGGCTAGTACTAAATGAATGGAAGATTATTATGTTGAAATCAATGACCAATTGATCCCTCCCTCCCTTCCTTCCTCCCTCCCTCCCTCCCTCCCTCTCCCTCTCTCTCTCTTTCCTTTCTTCTCCCTCTCTTTGTTGCATGTATGTGTTTCTTTTGAAACACACACATGGCACAAAATCTACAAGGAGACGAAAATCATCACCTATGCTTTAAATCAAAGGAATTGCACTGGGTGCTTTTGAAATCTCATATTCAGTTGTTTACACACATTGTAATTATCACTTTAAGTTTCTCAATGACTAAAGTAGCCCTGTGGTTTTATACAATACAGGCTTTCACTGAAAACTGAGCATCAGTTTTAGCACTGCATTGCCCTCTGCTGTTCTGGGGAGAAATCAGTCTATGCTATTCATCTCCAAGGCATCAGAATTGCTAACTGGAATATGGCTAATGAGGGCTGAGTAGAAAATTGGAGGAACTAGTTAACCAGGAATATATAGAAAGGCAGAGAAAAAATAATTTTACGGAATTCACTAACTGAGCAACTTGTCCTAATGCTAGATAATTTTCCCAGCTTCCAACTTATAACATTAGTGCATCACCCTTGAAATACCATTTAGTGCAATTACAGATTTTGTGATGAGTTTGTAGATGCATTGTGGCATCGGAGAAAATAATGTAACACAAAGCAGCATCCATCAGCCAAAAGCACTATGACTACTCATGCCAGGCCTCACTCTTATGAAATCCAATTTCAGCTTTTTATCATAAGTTACCATTACAAATATTCTTTAGCTGCAAGAGGCAAAGCTCTGGCCTGCGAGTGAGTTGTACTTATTTGAATGACAATATACTGCATATATCAAATTTCAAGGTTTTGCCCATGAGATGAAAGTCAATCAGCTGAGAAAGAAACTTGGTTTGTTTAAAAGTTGATGTTCTGTATTAAAAAAATATTTGTGCAATGGTGTTTAGTGTCTCTAAACTACACAGTAATAAGCCAGAAGTAAACATTTCCCTTACGATTGCCCAAAACAGATTGCAAATTTGCTAATCTGGGTTGAAATTCATTCAGCCCTTTACTGAAGAAGAAGTAGCAGTCTGTTCAGTAAAAAATAACAAATGGGATGCATATGTTTTATGCCGCTGAAATTCTCAGGGAAGAGTTTAGAGATTACTACAAGTGATCCGGAAAGAGATTAGGTGAAAACTTCAGACTCATCAACTTGACAGTTGGGTTTATTCCATTTGAGGAAATATAGTGGGCATGGTTCCAAATCATGAAGTTTGAAATGTATGTAAAGCAATGAAAGACATACATTCTTTCTTGGTGGGCAAACTGGAATTAATGAATTCTACTTCTTGGGTGTGCATTCTAATCACACCAGGATATATTTTTTTTCATTTAAGAATATGATGTACATATGCGATGGTGTTTCAATACTTTTTAACCACAGAATAGATCTGGCAGCCTAAGATTGTTCCTTCGTTCATGCACGAGCATTATCCATGGTGCACCACAGGGGGCAAACTAGCTTTGCAACAGTTGGCATTCAAAGAATGTTGGTTCTTCTGAACTGTCTTCCACCAACCACTTCTCACATCCTGGCAGGTCCAGCACCAACTACTGCTTCTACTCAGAACACTGCTAGCTTTTCCAACCAGAGTGGTATGTATTTATCCACTTGCATTTTTACATGCTTTCAAACTGCTTGGGTGCAGGAGCTGGGGGCAAAAGATGGGAGCTCGCTCTACCACACAAAGCCATGGGCTCAAATCACCGGAATGCCAACCATCTCTGACCAACAGATACAAAGTCTTTAAGCTCCTGCACTGCCGTGCCACCACCAAGAGACCTGTGGCCTCCAAATGGGTAGGATGGAAGTGCTCATCATCCCTGAACTTCCATCATGTTGACTAGGCTAACTATTCTGACTCAGCCTTCATGAGCCTCACCCAACAGTTTACACGGGAGGACAAACCCCTTTTTATTTAGAAAGGCAGGAATACACAGCATTCCCTGACAAAGTTCCAGGTCACATATCCTTAGGTGATTCACAAGCCATAGCAGTCTCTGAGTTCCCCACAGCGTGCCTCAATTAGCACTTTAATCCCAAGACAAAGAGTCCTGACCAACCTGGTTAGTGACAAGGAAATCCTGGCAAGGAATCTGCTGAAGGGAACTCTTCTGGAGCATGAACAGATATTTCCAATAACCACACTTCCCACACCCCTCCTCCTCCTTATATCCCAGCCAGGATGGGGCTTGCTAATGTCTCCTTCCTTTCCTGGATAGCTGGCCCTCAGTCCTGCGTTGCTTTCCTCTCCACACTTCTCTCTGCACTGATGTGCATCTGGGACAGGGCCCAACTGTTCCTCCCCCTTGTTCAGCTGGAGCCTAAAAACATCTGTCTCTTCACCTGAGCACGAATAGATGGGCCCTGCCCTGCATCTGGCTCTGAGACCTCCTGCTCCTCAGAGCCTTCCGACAGCTCCAATGGCAACCCAGGTACCCCCTCCGTTTCCTCTGACTCATCTGATTCTACTGCCACAACACTAACAGCTGCAATAGCATGTCTCCACTCTCCTGTCCCCATAAAATTGCTAGTCGGAGAGGAGAAACAACATTGGTAGGAAAGGGGTTCAATCAATCACTACCATCCCAGAAATCGGAAGAGAAACTATTTTGTCCCTATTTTTTTCCTGCTATTTAATAGTACTGCTTTTCCTTCACATTTCATTTTGATTGATATGCATGGATATCATTGCAACAATCATGCCACCCCCTCTCCTTTCTCACACAGACCCAGCATGGGGCATCTTTCAAACTTTTAAATCTGCTTTTGAAGAAACCATGCTTGGGTTTTTGTAAGACCTTTTTATTTCTTTCCCAGTTTTTTTCAGAAAATCCAGCAAATCAATATAATACTTTGATGTGAGTAAAATAGTTTCAAATGAAACTGTGGACCAGGGACAACCTCTTGTGGAGCAAGGCTACCACACAAGCTTGGCTTATCTGCCTTCCCACCTGCTTCCAGGTACATAGGAAGATGCACATGGTGGCATTAGTGCTTTGGACCATGGAGGGATCAGAGTATAAAAAGCACAAACATGACTGGGTTTATAAAGATAGTTTAAAAAATGCCTTCCCCTATAGGGGAGTGAGATGTAGAAGCACTAAAAGGTTTTCATAAATGAAAAAGTATTTATTGAACTAGCCTTTCTGTTCACTCTGATTGGCAGTATGCTAGATGATCAAAACTACATCTTCTACTATATATTCAATTCAATTTTTCAATTTATTTGTGCTTCTAGACCGCCCCCTCTCCCAGAAGGGACTCGGGGCGGTGTACAGTCCATAGAGAATATCACAAAAATACAATAAAAAAATAAATATGTACAGTTTGGAGGAGGTTAAAATGCAATTAAAAGAACTGTACAAAGCTGAATAAATATAATTTTTTAAAATCCCTAAAACAGACACAACAGATTAAAAAACCCTAAAATAACCAGATAATAATACATTTGCCAGGAGGGACAGTTGTAATTATGCCAGGCCTGCTAATCGGAACAGGTGAGTCTTCAATTTTTGCCGGAGGGAGCGGAGGTCAGAAGTGGTTCTAATGTCGGGGGGGAGGTCATTCCAGAGGGTTGGGCCCATCACAGAGAAGGCCCTACTCCTTGGTGTCGCCCGTTGGCATTGCCTAGTGGACGGCACCAGGAGAAGTCCCTCCCTGTGTGAGCGAATTGGCCGCAGGGATGTATGTGGGAGGATGCGATCCCGCAAGTAACTAGGTCCCGTGCCATGGAGCGCTTTAAAGATGGTAATCAGCACCTTGAAACGCACCCAAAAAACCACAGGTAGCCAGTGCAGCTCGCGCAGGAGAGGTGTTACGTGGGAGTACCTCGTACTCCCCATCACAGCCCGCGCGGCTGCGTTCTGAACCAACTGCAGTCTCCGGGCGCGTCCCAAGGGCAGCCCCATGTAGAGAGCGTTGCAGTAATCCAGGCGGGACGTCACCAGCGCATGAGTGACCGTGCGTAGGGCATCCCGGTCCAGTAGGGGGCGCAATTGGCGCACCAGGCGAACCTGGTGGAACGCCCCCCTCGCCACGGCTGCCACATGGTCATCCATTGACAGCCGGGCATCAAGGAGGACGCCCAAATTGCGCGCCCGTTCCACAGGGGGCAATTGTTCGCCCCCTATGGCCAGCGATGGGATCAGCTGGCTGAACCGAGGTGCCGGTAGCCACAGCCACTCGGTCTTGGAGGGGTTGAGTTTAAGTCTGTTGTCCCCCATCCAGACCCCGACGGCTTCCAAGCACCGGGACATCACTTCAACAGCCTCGTTGGGGTGGTTTGGGGTTGAAATATACAGCTGAGTATCATCAGCGTAGAGGTGATACTCAACCCCAAAACCACGGATGATCTCACCCAGCGGCTTCACATATGTGTTGAACAGGAGAGGCGAGAGGACCGACCCCTGTGGCACTCCACAAGTGAGTGGCCTCGGGGTCGACCTCTGTCCCCCTGTCAACACACATTGCCTCCGGTCGGAGAGGTAGGAGCCGAACCACCGCAAAACGGTACCTCCAACTCCTATCCCCTCCAACCGGCGCAATAGGATACCATGGTCGATGGTATCAAAAGCCGCCGAGAGGTCTAATAGGACCAGGATAGAGGAACAACCTCTATCTCTGGCCCTCCAGAGATCATCAACCAACGCGACCAAGGCTGTCTCTGTGCTGTGCCCGGGTCGGAAGCCGGACTGGTGTGAGTCTAGATACTCGGATTCGTCAAGGTGTTGTGGAAACTGCTGCGCCACCACATTCTCGACAACCTTCGCTAAAAACGGAAGGTTGGAGACTGGACGATAGTTAGCTAGCTCCATTGGGTCGAGTGCAGGCCTCTTAAGTAAGGGTCTCACCACCGCCTCCTTCAAGGCGGCTGGTAAGGATCCCTCACCCAATGAGGCATTCACCAGGCCCAGAAGCCAGCCCCGGGTCACCTCCCAAGATGCCAGTACCAACCAGGAGGGACACGGGTCCATTAAACATGTGGTGGGTCGCAGCCGTCCACGCAACCTATCCAAATCCTCGGGGGCAACAGAATCAAACTCCTCCCAGGATGGTCTCACAAGACTCGCTGTTGGCGGCCCGTCCGGTCCACTGAGGGGTCCCATCCGCTCCGGATCTGAGCGACTTTATCCTGCAGATATTCCCCAAACTCCTCTGCTCTGCCCTGCAAGGGTGCCCCTTGCGTCCTCTGTGACAAGAGGGAGCGGGTCACCCTAAACAGGGCGGCAGGGCGGTTATCCGCGGACGCAATAAGAGCAGCGCAATATCTACGTTTGGCCGCCCTTAATGCCACAAGGTAGGTCCGTAAATAGGCTCTTACCTGTGTTCGATCAGATTCGGAGCGTGAGGACCTCCACCTGCTCTCTAGACGTCTCCTATGGCGCTTCATCACCCTCAGCTCCTCGGTATACCAAGGAGCCCGGGTGGGTCGCTGCTGCAGGAGAGGTCGCAAAGGCGCAACCCGGTCCAAGGCCCCAGCCGCCGCCCTATTCCAGGCGGCCGCTAGGTCTTCCGACCGAGCGCGGGTCAGGGCTACAGGTAATGGCCCAAGCTCCATCTGGAACCTATCCGGCTCCATCAGGTGCTTGGGGCGGTACCAGCTTGGACCATCTGGTCCCGCCTCCTCGCGGTGGGGGGTAGCGCCAGGGAAGTCCAGCCGGAGACATGAGTGATCCGACCATGACAGGGGTGTAACAACAAAGTCCCCTATACCCAGATCACTCGTCCACTGCTCAGATACAAAAACAAGGTCCAATGTGTGGCCACCTTCGTGTGTGGGGCCCTGAATTAACTGGGTCAGGCCCATGGCTGTCATGGAAGCCATGAACTCCCGAGCCACCTCAGACGCTGCTCCCGTCGACGGCAGGTTGAAATCCCCCATAACCACAAGCCTGGGGATCTCAACCGCCGTCTCCGAGATCAGCTCGAGGAGCTCGGGCAGGGCCGCTGATGTATAGCGAGGAGCCAAGTATACAATCAGCAAACCCAACTGCCTCCCTGGGCCCCATTTCACACCAAGGGACTCACACCCGGATATCTGAGGAACAGTGAACTCCCTCGGCTCTAGACCTTCCCGTATAACTACCGCCACCCCACCACCCTTACCCAGGGCCCGAGGCTGATGGAATGCGCGGAAACCTGGTGGGCACATTTCCACAAGGGGTAAACCACCCTCGTGGCCCAACCAGGTCTCCGTTATCCCTGCAAGCTCCAGCTCCCCCTCAGAGATCAGCTCATTAATGAGGGGGGCCTTGTTGGTTACGGACCTTGCATTGCAAAGCATCAGCCGTAGGCCCGGGCTCTGTAGTTCCTGGCCACCTAGGTTGCGGGGGTTGGTACAAACGACCGGGCGTAGCCAACAGCCACGGTCTCCCAACCGACCTTGTAATCTTCTTTTGTCCTCGCATCCCCCCCTCCCCGCGACCGTTGTAATCAAACAACCCTCTATTGGAATAACTTGTTCCCTCTCCCCCCCCACTCCGCTCACTTCCCTCCTGGACTCACCTGTTCGTCTGGCACTGGCTTCCCTCCTGGCCTGGTTATCCCCCCCTCCCTTCCCAGAACCCCCTAAAAACAATATAAAACATTTAGCTAAAAAGCCCCTCAGCTTCCTCTTCTTCCACCTCTCGGGGTTCACAAACCCGTCATCAAGGCTGGCCCCTGAGAGAGCCAAGGGCCATACCTGCGAAAGAGGGGCCTCCCGCAGGCGGAGCAGATCAGACCTCGAATAAATTAAAACGTTGTAATAGTCCCAGTAGGGTAGGGGTGCAGATGATGCAAAGTTAGTAATTAATAGAGTCTCGGTGGAATGGAGGGTAGAAAGTTAATAAATAGAAGAGTCTCAATGGAGGGTAGGGGATATTCCAGTGTCCAGGTGGTACTTGGTACTTGGAGGCGGGGGGGGGGGGGAGGGCAAGAAATGATTAAATATCCCAGGTGGTAGGGGGAAGGCAAAGGTAGCAAAAATAGTGGAGGGTAAATGAAAGTTCAGCTTAGCTGTTTCCAGGTGGATACAGCCCCCCCCCCGATGGATGGGGGGGCCTGGAGGGGTATGGGAGCAGCCAGGAATGATAAAATAACCCAGGAGTCCCTGGCTGCGGCTCCCTCCCTTCGTCTGCCGCCGCAGGCATCTCCGTTTGATCCTCCGACTGCCTCTGCCTCTGGCTGCTTCCCAGCCCTTCTCACCTATCAGCTGATTATTCCAATGTCCTGTTGCATCCCGTTGCTCCCCCTTAAGCCCTTTGATGTCTCTGGGTCTCTGGGGGCCTCCGGAGCCTCTCACCCCCTCTTCCTTACTCCTCTTCTGGCATTTCTGGCTTTTCGGCTTCTCCTTTCGGCGTTTTCGGCGCCAGCGCCGTCTGCGCAATCGCACCACGCCATCGCCATTGCTCTCTCCTTGCTGTTTACAGCCCTCCGAGCCTCTTTCCTCTCCGCTCTTCACCGACCACCCTGTCGGGCTAATATCAGCCTGAAACATGCCTGGGTGGTCGGGCTGTCCAACTCTCGACCCCCTTCGATGGTATGGGGGCCGGCAGCAGTCCCTACCCAGTCGGGAGCTCCATGGTGTTCCTGGAGCTCAGAGGACGACCACCATTCGTAGGAAGCTCCTCCTCCTTCTCTCTATTGTTTTAAACCGGACATGCCAGCCATTCTGTGATATAGTATCACCCAATTGTATGCATAACATCTGAGTAAATTGTTCCCAAACAACCTTAATTTCTTCTATATTCAAATACTGTTGTTCCATGGTATTGATGGGTCTGTCCTTCTTTAAAAGCATCCTTTGCTCGTTCTGGTTCCCTGTAGCCAGCTTTCAAGTTGTCTCTTATCATCTGTTTATTTTCCAATCAATAAAATTTTTCCCAAGGGAGAATTTCTCACAATTAGTTTCAAAGGCCTCGTATACTTTTATAAATAATTTATAAATATTTTTAATAAATTTTTAAGCATCCCAAAGGAACTACTGTTTCAAGTCCATCTAGCCCCTTATCATTCCAAAATCAACATTCTAGTCCCTGCATTGCTGTTTTCCAAAAATTAAAGTTTCTCTCTTGTTAATCCTTAAATTTACTCAGTGCTTCTTTCATCCAAGGTGGAAGGAAAATCTCCCAGTGTAGTACAAGATTGTTCTTCAGAAAGTCCTTAGCTCCAAAGAAATCAGTACTTGCTAAAGTAACCAAAGAAGGAAGTAGGTGAACTCAGTACCTGTTTGAAAGGCACTGAGTATTGCTTAGGGAAGATGAATATTCCCTGAATATTCCCAATATTGTTAGCAATCCCTTCGCAGATTGACTCTGCACAGAGTCAAACATGGGCAATTTTGGACTACTCTTTAATCCAGAGAAATGTTCTGAGGAGCTGACCCTTGTAATAGCTCCAGGGGTGGGCTTCAAAAATTGCAGCAACGAGTTTGCTGCCCTGTTGCTGGGTGGGAATGGCCATGGTGGGTGTGGCTTATTTGGCCTCCTGTCGCATGGTGGGGGAACATTTTTCATCTCTCCAGGCTCCGGAGGTTTTCCTCGAGCCCCTGGAAGGGCAAAAACTGCTTCCCCTGGGCTCCAGAGGCCCTCCAGAGGCCAGAAACAGACCTGTTTCCTGACTTCCAGAACCCATGGTAGGTCCATTTCCCCCTTTCCCCAAGCCTCCATGAGGGCCCTCCAGTTATCTGGCGTGATGAACGGGCTGCATGGAGACTCCTGGGATGGGAGGGGCAGGGTGGGAGGGGCACGGTAGAGTGGTGTGGCCAGCCAGGGGTGGCATTTGTGGATTCGTCGAACTGGGCAGGATCCTAGCTAGAGGATTGCTTGAACCCATGCGAACCTCCAGCAGCCCACCTCTGAATAGCTCCTATTTCAGCAACATAGACTTTGGAAAGGACAGAATAGTGCTCAGTCCATCATGTTCTCCAAAAGCCATTTGCCTATCCTTCTCTGGACAGTTAATCCAATGTTCATAAATGGCAAGAAAGTAAGCCCACATGGAAATTGCAGATAATTCAGATACTGTAATTGAATAGTGAATGTCAATTTTGCTAAAACCTATGGTTGTAAATAAATGTACACACAATAACAGTAATAGCGACTGTGCGACTGGGGAATGTCCTTTAGGTTTTAATCCCTCTCCTCCCAAATAGATTCAGAATATATTTTATACTGGCAGAAAACTAAGAGGATCCTACAGTAGTTAAGTTCTAAAACTAGTAGATTCATAAAAGATATCTCCTCTAGAATTATTGTCTATTGCACAGCAAAATTCCAGGATAAGCAATGGAAGAGATATTCGGGAAATAAAATTAATTTTTACCTATTTTAGTTTCTATATTCCATTTGATCTTTCTACTTGTCCTACTGCCAAATGCTGGGGTATTACACCCTAAATTGAAACATAAGTACATACCAGGCACAATATTCAAAAATAATCATGATTACAGTAAAGAGAAAATGCCGCTGTGATAATACATCTTAACAGCCTTGAAAGTGGCATTTTACCTAGGCTTTAGATGTGTCTCTCTCATGGGTTTTAACAGGAGTTGCACTCTGAAAAAAGTCAGAATTCCTGCCTTGTCACAAAGTCTATCAAAAATGAATCAGAGAATAGTCCAGCTGATTGCAATGGAAGTTCCTTAAATGAGCCTGGGCATTTAAGCCTGATTAAAGCATTCGAACAAAAGCTTAAAATGTCTTCTAAAAATGATACCAAGTATCACTAGAATTAACTGATTATATGCCATCAAGTCAATGTCAGTTCTTAGTGACCACATGGAAAGTTTTTCTCCATGATCATCTTTCTCTAACCTGGTCTTCTGGATCTTCCAACAGGGCATCATTGGCCCTGTAACTGCATCCATCCATCTTCCTGCTGGTTATCCTCTTCTTTTCTCCCACTTTCCCAACATTAAGAACCTTCCTCCAGAGAGCCAGTAGAATTAAAGCAAAATGCAAAAAGCATATTCCAGTGGAACGAAAACCTTAGGAAAAGATTTAAAAGATCCTTGCCAGCTTCTGGAAGAGCATTAAAGAAAGTGCCATGATGAGAATCTTACATGCCAATTCTCCTGTAACTATCCATCTACGGCAAATGGTGGAGGTACCCAAAGAAATATTTCTATTCAAGATAGTTCATCTGTGGAACTTGCTGCCATTGGTTATGGCAATCCATTTAAGATGGTTTGACGGGAATGGACTGGATCCATTCATGTAGGATCAGGCTCTGGGTGCCCACACATTTTGATGGCTGCTTACTAATACTGGAAACATAAATAGCATGTCTTGAATGCCAGCTGCTAGGACCAACAGCAATGGAGTGCTGTCACCATCCTGTCCATATTTGTGAATTACCTAAATGCATCCTACTGGCTACTATATTAGAAAGCTGGATTGGATGGACTACTGTTTCAATGCAGGACTTAACTACTGATCTTAAGAAAAGACACCTATAAGATCAAGTCGAAAACATGATGGGGTCCTAGGCATCCACTACTAACTACAAGGAAATAAAAATGATGATGCTGGTCTCCCATACTATATCAGTACATTACTTATGGCTTTTGCATCAACACTCCCCACACTCCATCCCATGCATGGAGGTAATGGCATCATCAGTTCCAGTAAACAGATTTAGAACTGTAATTTGGGTGATCTTCAATTTACAAACTATCATCAAAGTCAACCCTTTATAGCAGTGATGTCAAACCCACAGCATCATGTTGTCATCGCGTGACGTATTGTAACTCTTTCCCCTTTGTTAAACTGGGGGTGGGAGTGGCCAGCGCATGATGCAGCTGGGCCACGAGCCACGAGTTTGACACCCCTGCTTTACAGCAAAACTAAGCAAACCTTTTAAGGCTGGAGGCCACTTTAAAAAAAATAGGATAAAAGGTGGGCAGAACAGTAATAGCTATGTTATCATTATCAAAGGCTTAATACATCTTAATTCATTTTTTTAAAAAAAAATTCTCTTCCCTACAAAAATCAACAACCCAAGAAGAGCCTGTTTCTGAAAAGCAAAACATAGCAGTATAATCTTTTTTTGTAATGGAGAATATGTGACCTACAGATTATGATGCCCCCCTCTGTTATAGGTAGTACCACATTGTTGCATAAAATAAAGGTTACAAGGACCTAGATTTGAGGGAAATGGGTTACTATTAAAATTGGAAATCAGTCTTAGTCATGATTCATGGGAGCATTCTCACATTCTTAAGTGGCGTTTTTGGGGTCCTCCAGGTCTACGAGCACCAAGTCAAAATCAACTTTATGTCAAAAACATTCAAGGGGGAAAATTTATTCAGCTAAGAGATTTGCAAAGGGATGTCATCTCATTCTGACTGACATATGATTTATGTGATTTATTAAAAAAGTGATTTATTTTGCTCTCTTGTGTGATTATATATTAGCCATCTTTGACTGGGCCAGAGAGTTGTCCCCTAATCTGGAATTTAATCAGCATGTAGGGTGTGCCTGCTATTTCACTCCCTATTTTCCAAGAGTTAGGTGCTACTGTGAAAAAGCTCAGAATAAAGCCAATGGTGCTTGAAATAAACAACAGTGATGCTAAGAGTACATGTGCCTGCAATGATTCATAAACTCACATTGTGTCGTTGCATCCTGATGTGGAACCACAAATACCAGATTTATTCTACCCCTACTCTCCATCCTAGTGGGAGCATGAGTGTGAGGTCAAGACAAAAGGTGCTACAGAAATGTCTGAAAGCAAAACAGACTAATTGAAAAGAAGGAAGGAAACTTTTTTTTTAAGCTGAGAGACACATCTGCCCAGGGATAGACTTGCATAGAGATTATAGCTAAATATACAGTGGTGCCTGCCCTATTGAGCAGTCTCCCCATATATATACGGGCAGGGGTAGGCTGCTGCAGGTTCGCCTGGGTTCAGACGATCCTCTAGCGAAGATTCTGCATCAAAATTGTGTTGCCAATTTTTTTACTACTGGTTCAGGCGTGCTCGTGCATGTATGCGCAGAAGCATCTGGACGGGTGAGCGGAGACTCCCGCCGCTGCTACTACCAGTTTGGCCAATCTGGGCAGAACCACCTCTGTTCTCCGAATCCCCAAATCTCACTCCTGGCTGGCCTCACCCAACCCAGGAGTCTTCACGCAGCCCATTTTGGATACCAGGTAAGTGCAGGGAATGTGAGGAGGCTCAGGGAGGGCAAAAAATGTCTGCAAGGAGTATCAATCCTTCCATTTTCCACTATTCAGTCAGAGCTGAAGAAACTTCTTGGATGAGAAACGAAATGTCCTTCATAGAAAAACCAGAAGGCCAGAAATGGGCCCACTTCCGGTCTCCAGAGAGCCTCTGGAGCCGTGGGAGGGCAAAAGCATTCCCCCCACAGTGGTGTATGTTAAGTAATTAAGCTCCCCGTTAGGAGAATGAATATGCAGAGAAGCGTAATGAGAATGGTATGGAAGAACACACACAAACCAGCATACAGGGACACTGAATAGTATAAATAATAGTAGTTTACTATGTGGAAATAGAGAGTTATTCAGAGTTCAGTTTACAGTCCAAGTCATACACGGTTCAGTCAATCAGTTATCAAATTATCAGTTTTAGCACACAAAGCAGCTAACAGTAGCAAAACACAGTACCTCGCAATAAACCGATCAGCGTCTAACAAACAGAGAGCTAACAGTCATTCTGGATCCCTCTTATGGCTGCTTGAGATAACAAGCCAATTACATCTCTCTAGCATTTAAAGTAACAGATACATTTGTTACAATCATAGCTTATATACATTGCCAGGCCAAGCCTAGGGTTACATCCCTAACAGTGTAGAAGGCTGACTAGGATACATCCACCATGGCCATGCCCATCCAGCAACCAGGCAGAGAACCCATTGCTAAAACATTTGAAGCCCACCCCTGTATATGGGACAGAAATGGCATGGTTGGTTTTCTTTCTTTGTGTTTGGTTATTTTTGCATAATGCTGTGAACCATCCAAAGTTATGTTATATAAGACTGGTTGCCATATAAATCTTACAAATAAATAAATGCCTGGAATTGTTAGGAATATGTTCCCCCCCCCCCCTTCAGACTTGCTAAACTTGCTAAAAGAATGCAAATGACCAGCTGTCTGCAAGGAGTATCAATCCTTCCATTTCCCACTATCCAGTCAGAGCTGAAGAAGCTTCTTGGATGAGAAACGAAATGCCTTCAAAGAAAAACCAGAAAGTCCAGTTGCCTCTTGAAAAATTACTTTTGGGACTCTTTATGGCTTTATGACTTTTCATTTTCTCTTGTCTTCAGGTAAGGAAACTTCAGACAGCTGTTTCTAACCATTTGAATGGCTCTTCTGTTAAGGTCATAGGCAAAAGATCCTTGAATGTAGACCTGCTGCATTGTATATCCTTAGAGCATAGCATTCCTCTGGTTGAATTATGTTTCATACTAGAATGAAATGTAACTGGCTAGAACTATTCATTACTTGGAATTATTAGTAAAAAAATAATAATAATAAAAGTGGGATACAAATAAATAAATAATAAGATGGGTGACAAAACTGGAGGGAGGCAATCCCAAAGTTCTCTCAGCCACAATCCATGTAAGTATTCATAGATAATAACCAGCACCTTGAACTGCACCCAGAAGTTGACTGGTAACCAGTATAGCTTGAGTTGTAGTGTTGCCACATGGGCAAGCCAAAGTGCACTATTTTCATGGCTACATTCTGGATTCTATACTAATGTAGCGTAGACTTCAGAGTGATCTTCACTCTGCATCCATGTGCAACACATTGTAGTAATCCAAATGCAAGGTGACTAAGATGCGAATCATTTTGAGAAGGAGCTACTGATCCAGGAAGGGGGGTAAGTGTTGGACAAGCTACAACTTTCCAATCTCATCTCATCCCCTAGCTGCCATTTACTCTGGATACTATCGGAATGATTTCTTTAGTGTTATCAATCCATGAATGCCAACTGACAAATTTATAATCTCCAAATCATGTACTATTCTATCCAGTTACATAAAATTGAGTGGATCCTTTTAGTCAGCACAGTCCCAATCGGTTTTCATGTGTGAATGATGTTCAATAATGCATAAGATTACTAGCACTGTTAAAGGAGATTAGAATAACTATAAGAGTTAGAGAGAAATGCTAACATAACATAAAATAAATTACCTTATTGGGAAAGATTGAAGAGAACAGAAGATAACAAAGCTCATTTCTGTCAAAAGTGTATCTATGATACACATATTTGAGTATACATATACTCCTGAAGAGAGGTTAGAGTTCATTTTGCACTGAGTAGTTTTGTTATGCTAGAATTTTGTGCTGGGCACCACTGGATTAGCCTAACAATTGGATATTCCTTTTGAAAATGAATACCATTTATGTTCATGAGGACTAAAAGACCACGAGTACAGCAAAGTGGAGGCCTCAATTTATCCAAAGGTCAAGGATTATTATTAGCAGACAGTCTGGTAATGCTATCTCATGCTAACTAGATACTAGAAAAGGGGAATATGGAGAAATGCAAATTTCTCCCCAAAGCTGCCAAATGCAACCATTTCAATCCTTCCTTGGGAAGAAAGTGGACATAATATGTTGCATTTTTTTCAAAACCATGCAGAGCAATTTTGATGTAGAAGATTGCAACTTTGCCCATTGCAAAGAGCTAACTAGTGTAACACAGCAAGTAGCAACAAATTGAGTCTTCTTGTGTCCACGCAACACTCGTCTGGGTCTCAAATGTCCATACTATTTGGGAAAACATGTATGCAAAACAAAACATAATGAAACACACATGCACACACACACACACACACACACACACACAAAACAAGAAACTTATAAATGTATCAGTGATATTTACACTGAAATATAGATATTAAGGAAAGAACATAAGAACTCTGTATAAGACAGATAATCAGAAATAATAAATGGATGTGGAATCTCTGGTGGATTTATTTTATTTACAAAATCCATAATGTTATAGACTAGAAAATAGCCATGTTGATATAAACACTAATATCTCTGGCAGCCCTACTCATATGACAAAAGTTTCACCTACACAATGATTTTAAAGTCATTTCAATTTGATTTACCTATAATGACACCTCAAAGAGTCCCGGGATTTTGATTTGTGAAGCTGCCAATCATGCTTTGCTTCTCTTTTTAAAGGATTTTCTAATTAACATGTCTTAGTTGGTAACATAGTAAATATATAGGTTGGGGACAAATTTGAATTTGAGTGTAAATTACACTTTAATTTGGAACTCTTGAAATAATTTGGATTGTTGCCATGGAATAAAATGGTACATGCAAACACACCCACAGAGTCACTTTGATCAGGATTTTCAACCTCCCCCCAAATATCATTATTGGCATGAGCTGAATAGGTGGAGGCTTAAATCCCAATTGCTATTCAGTGTAATCATATAATATTTGTTTACAAATAAACTTGGCAGATTGTCAATAAATCTCTTTACACTCATTTTTCACCCTCTTAATTATGAAAACCATGCATTCATTATCCTTTTGAATTCTAAGTAAGTCAGACTGAGAATAGCTATCTGGGTCCAAATTCAAAATCAGGAAACTTATTAGATACACATTTGAACCAACTTGATGGTTCTAGTACCAGGGTCTCCAAACTTGGCAACTTTAAGACTTGTGGACTTGGTGGCTGGCTGGGGATTTCTGGGAGGGTCTCCAAACTTGGCAACTTTAAGACTTGTGGACTTGGTGGCTGGCTGGGGAATTCTGGGAGCTGAAGTTCGCAAATCCACAAGTTGATGTCCACAAGTCTTAAAGTTGCCAGATTTGGATATTCTGTTCTAGTGGTTGCCAATTAGTGCAGCATTGTTGGGATATACTATTGTAAACTGGGTCTTGCTTGAGGCAACTGTTCCATCATCTTTGTCTACTACTTTTTATTTCTAATGGTGTACAACTCCTTCTGTACATACTGCAGATGTTCTCATGCTTCTGGCTCCCTCATCCATTTTCCCATTTCCAGAAAATTCTTGCCCATCCCCATATCCCTGACACTGGGCTTCAGCCACCCAAGTCAGATTTTTCATTTATCCTTACCATAAAGTGACAGAAAGGATAAGTACAAGCGATCTATTTTATTTACCTTTTGTGTGGTGTGGAGCAAGGGGATATTTGTTACTTCAGGATTTGTGGCAGTTCTATACAGCTGTACATAGGGTAGCAATTGAGTAAACATAGTTTGCCTTTGTTTTCATCATTTTGAAGACGGTGCCAGAACTGGCACCTCACACCTGCACTCAATGATCGTCCAGTGCCACTCTGCCATGAACCCTGGGGAAGGGTAAGAGGGGAAAGTGGTGCTTGGGGGGGGGGAGAGGGGGGAGTGAAAATTAAGAAAGCGAAGGTGCCTCTCCGAGACAGTGTTTCAAGGTTGATGCACAAGAATGTAGCTGCAAACTAGCCTGCCATCAGAGTGACCATTTCAAAAAACATATTCTTGGAAATTGATTGGACAATGGAAACCCAGAAAGGGGAAGTGCTTGAGTGGGGAAAAGTTTTCATTTGTGGATTTGGTGCACAAATTCCAGTTCTGGCTTTACTTTATTGTATTTCACTTGACCTTTAGTAAACTATACCTTTCTCAACAAATGGAATCAAGGATCATTCTTTTATGCTTTCATGCTTAAAGGTTCAAGTTGAGGCAGGACTGACAGAGGGTATAAACCTAATCAGGGAGCAGTGCTGATTTTGGAACTCTTGGGGGAATGGAAATTGTGATCTTGTGGAAGTGTCCACTTACAGGTAGAAATGTTAGATAGCATTTATTATACCAGTCAGAACCTTAGATACAAGCCTTGTTTCCAGTTTTTTTCTGGAAAAGAGGCTATAACAAAAATAAATTCAAAAATGTCAATTCTTCTTCTGTCCTGTTTCTTCAAAGTCTAACTTTCATGGTGACACGGAGAAAACCATTGTCTGGACAATTGTTTGTAGGTATACAGTACATACTTCCCTGCTTCTGACTATCTTTCCAAAGTATTTATGGTTATTATACCAAGTGATAGTTAATCCTAAAAAGCAGAAACAACCCACCACTTCAGTGTGTTCATTGTCAGTCCAAGGCCTAGTTGTTGTACCTTTATACTTAATCCATTTTGTTCACTTAGTTCCTTGTATTTCATTACTAGAGCTTCCAGACCCCTTTTTTTTTGTTTTCAGCTATCAATAATGAAATTAAAGAATTTTAAATGCACAAACAGCAACTAGCAATTTTTAGTAATTTCTTAAAGCATAACTGTTTTTACAAAGTTCCATGCACACACTATATATGCAATATTTGTATGCATATAAAGTGTTGTATTTAACCTTTTTAAATGAAGAGTAAAGAGTAAAGAGAACATGAAGTGAAAATGCATAGTTCCATTTTGATCAGCTGTCTAAAAAGATTAAGATATCACAAATAACATGATTCAACATCAGCCACTTTTAATATTATCTGTAATTTTAAATCGTGATGGATTTGTGCGGTGGGTGTATTTTTGCCTATCCGCCAGAAATTCTTCGCCAATTCTTGTACCTGTTTTATTTTTTCCTTCCCTGCTCAATAAAAAGTGGAAGAACACAGCTGCAGAAAGCAGTGGCTAGCATTTTTTTTATGGGAGAAATTTATGGAGTAATGTGTCTACTTTTAGCATGACTATTGTTAAACCTGGGGATCAAGCCAAGTGACACCAAGTATATTGCTTTATCAATTGGATTCGTTCAAGAGAAAAATGCTGATTATGCCATGTCTGTCCCCTGGGCGAAGAAACACTGCTTTGCTACTTGAATGGTCGATACATAAAAGTCAAATTCATTATAATTTGTAGCTTTTTTTTTTCTTGAAGAAGAACATAGTCCTCAGTACATCAATATCAACTCTTGAATCCACATAGAATAGAGAAGGTACAGCAGCGTAATTCAATCTCTTTACACTTAATGCGGTCAGGAAGGGAGAATGAAAACAGCCTCTTGTAAAATGATGGGGAAACCAGGATGCAATCATTCTGATGGAGCTGTGCAAAGGAGTCATTTTACACCATTTGTTACCAGGGCAACAAATATAGTGAATCCCATACATCTAACAGGTGACATTTTAGCTAAGAAATTGCTTCTTTGGGGGGGCGGGGGGAAATCTCCACCCGTCTATGAAAAACAATGTTACCAGCATTTTCACTTGTCATCTGCTATAGGGCAACACATTCCTGCTGACAGGCCTATAATGGAAAAATAGAGCACTTAAATAGGATTGCAGTCTAACTTTTGAGATACATGCTAATCTGGTTTTTAAAGAAAGACTTCAGACATTTTTGAAACCCTCTGAAGCTTCAAGTGACTGGAACTTTGTGTACGGTGTACTTAGATGAGCCGACAATGTCTTTTGTTGTGAGATATCATTTTCAGTTCTTTTTCATTTAGTTCCGGCTGATCCCTGAACCCAGTCCATGCTCTGGTAATGGACATAAGTCAGCAGTTATAACAGGTACTAGAACAAGTCATGTGTAGAGTTTGATTCAAATAAGGTGAAATACCTAGCTCTTTTTGGCAAGGATTTTGTAATATTGCATTCCCAGAGTGACAGGGGAGGGAAGGGAAAGGAAAGGAAACAGTAACAGTATCAGAGTTGGAAGGGAACTTGGAGGTCATCTAGTCCAACCTCCTCCTGCTCATGCAGGAGACCTATACTAGGGATTCGAACTGCCAAACTGCCAACCATTTTAATCGACAAGCTCAGTGTCTTAGCCACTGAGCAAAGGAAAGGAAAGGAAAGGAAAGGATATAAATGAGAAAAATATGTGAATCGGAAGGCATAAGGTAACTTACATAACAGGCAGGAAATGAAAAACATATTACTTCAATTATAATACACACATCCAAAATGTACCTGTAATATTGAGGCAGAAATGAGAGCCTTCCATCTTAGGCAATATCGGGATCTATCAGGATTAGTTACTGAACATGAGGTGTGAGCAATCCCATGAATGTGATGTGGGCTATTAGTGAAAGGAGAGCAAAATGCAGTTAGGAGACAAAAGAAGTTATCTACTTCAGTGGCAAGGTACATAAATGGAATTAAATTGAAGTATACTACAACAAGAAATGCAGTTGAGGGTGAATTTAGTGCTCCAGCCAAAGATTTAATTGGAAGGCATTGTGAAATATGCCCTGGTGAAATTCCAGCTGATGATCTCTTTCTCTCCCTCTGTCCTTGATGATGTGTAAATGGGTAACCATCTCACCAGAAGTCATCACTTTTGAATAAATGCCTGAGTTATGACACAAAGCCGCAGAAAATATCTTCTGCATTATACTTAAGTCCACTTATGAGTTGATCTGTTTGTTTGCCTCTTTATTTAGAGTATGTGTAATCCAACTTTTAGTCCCAGTCCAAAGTGAGAAAAGAATAGACGTGTGTGTGTGTGTGTGTGTGTGTGTATGTGTGTGTGTGTGAGAGAGAGAGAGAGAGGGGCGGGGGGAATTAAAAATATAGGATTCAAAAGTGTGATCAGTCAAAATAAAAGTCTCGAACTAGAAAATGCAGAAGCAGATTCTGGCAAATGTGGCAGCTCTGCTGGGGCCTTAATTTCTTAGGAAATCCAAAATGTAGAAGAATTCTGGCAAATATCCAAGGCCAAAACTGAAGGAGTTGTCTATGACTTCATAAATACCTTGAACTGCTTACATATCCTTTTACCAAACTGAAGATGTTATTGTTGTATGAAAAGAAAAGACAAATTACAAAAGGATATGTATCTTTTATATCAAAGGAAAAGTAACATGAGAGATCAATGTTATGTAAGTAAGTTATTCACAGGAGAAAAAAAAGTTTACTTAACGATAAAAATGAAAGTAAAATTACACCAAGGCAGCAGTTTATACAGCTCTTCAAAATAGCTCTCTAGCAACACAGCTACTAGCTGTAGATTTCACGGTAGCCCACATTGTAATATTACAGAACAATGTAATCTCAAACCACAAAAAGCAACAATTCCAGTCCATGAGAGCTACCCAATCTTGTTACATAATGGCAAAGGTGGTTTTGGCAATAAGTACACAATTCAAAACAAAATGCTACAGAAATGTAACCTATCCCTTTTATCAAATAGTCTGTTTCTTCAATCAGAAAAAAATAAGTTACACATTTATCATAGATACATTTTACATTTTTCAATAGTCTGTGTGTAAAATCTTTGTCATAACTACTGAATATATATTGTCTAAACTATTCTGCATTCTGTTATGGATACGTAGTTGAGATCCATTAGGTAAGCAGCTTGCATCAATATCATGTTTATTCATGGAACAAGCAATTCAGCTAACAATTCCTCCTTGCATGTTATAGAAATGGCTAAGTTTATATTGTTATGTAAAAATAAAAAGTTGAGGTTTTATGCTATTATCTTATTCTACTGCACCAAAGGGAGTCAGAAATCAATGTCTTTCTTTCTCTTTTCCCTTAACTTCTACCTCCCCTATTTTCCCACTATTTTCTTTTGTATTTTGTATTATAAACTAATAAAAATTAATAAAATAAAATAAAAATAATTCCCCTTTGTACATCTGTAGTTTCAACACCAAATCCAAATACTGTATCCAGTATCATATTCAAGTTAAGATTTAAGCTGATGGCAGTTGATAGCATATTAGGAGTTCTTGGCAAGTATCAAATGTAGTAGTAACAAGAGGAAGCACAATAATTTTATAAAGCAAGAGGCTGGTTTTATAGCTTCAGATATATGAATGTAATGGAAAACAAAAAAGGATATCACTGAATGTTCAAGTCTTAAAACTAGAACCCCAACAGCTTAAAATATTTTTTAAAGGCAGTATACAGTCACAAGATTAAAATGGATGAATCAACACAACAAAAATGAGGATGATCTAAAAAGTTATCTAAAAAGGAATAAAGTATATAAAGAACATACCCTTAGTAGCTAAAGCTTTGGAATATTCTCAATGTTCCAGTTTTCTTGCAACGATTTGTAACAAGAGCTGAAATAGTTGCTTGTGGAAATCTTAACGAGAGCATAGGAGACCCCCTCCTGTTTCTGTAAAGCTAGTTATCTTAAAGTACAGGTAGGCTTCGACTTACAACAGTTTATTTCATGACCATTCAAATTTAAAATGTCACCCAAAAATGACTTATGGCCATTTTTCACACTTATGACCATTGCAGCATCCCCATTGTCACATGATCAAAATACAGACAGTTGGCAACTGACTCATATTTATGATAGTTGCTGTATCCCAGGATCATGGGATCATCTTTTGCCATCTTCTGATGAGCAAAGTCAATGGGGAAACCAGTTTCACTTAATAACTGTGACAAGATAGGTCATAAATTGGTGGGAAAGTCACTTAACAAATGTCTCACTTAGTAACATAAATTTGGGGTTCAGTTGTGCTTGTAAGTCAAGGACTGTTTCTACAATGCAATTGTCTGATGGAGGGAACCCTTCACTGGCACACACCGACACAGAAAGGCTTCCATAAAGACAAGGATAACCAAAGAAGTCACCAGGAACCTTAGCTGCAGAGCAGAATCAAAGGAACAAGGTTCATGTGTTTTTTCTTAAATCAGTTGCAATAACAAGGATCAGAGGTTAGAGCAAGGTCTCCAACCGTGGCCACTTTAAGGCTTGTGGACTTCAACTCCCAGAGTTCCTCAGTCAGCAAAGCTCAGCCAGCAGGGCAAAGCTGGCTGAGGAACTCTCGGAGTTGAAGTCCACGAGTCTTAAAGTTGCCAAGCTTTTGAGACCCCTGGGTTAGAGGGCTTGGGAAGAACCCTATTCTTGGGAACAGTGATGGGAATGTACCAGACCTCCTTTATTAGTGAAATGATTAAAGCAGTATCTTTTTACATTTTTTTGCATCTCTTTTTGTTACATGTTTGCATGACAGATCAAGAGTCCATTCATCTGTGAAACCTACAATGTGGTCTTCCGTCTGCTGCCTGTTTGTGTTTATACTCATTTTTCTTTCTTTCTTTCTTTCTTTCTTTCTTTCTTTCTTTCTTTCTTTCTTTCTTTCTTTCGTTCTTTCGTTCTTTCTTTCTCAGTCTCAGCTAATCTCTTACATAAGTACCGATCATCATTGCTCATATGGTTGTGTGGCTCAAAGTTGTATTGTTTTAAATGGGATGCTATCATCATCATCATCTCCTTTTCTTCCCTTATATTGAAGTTGTCATCAGAAAGGTATAAATAATTAGAAATGCAAAGAAAACAATGGTGTGAAATATCACACAGGTGGGAAATAAATTGGCAGAAGCCGCAGGATTCCCACATCCCTTATCTTGTCCAACAGTGAAATCAAGTGAGATGTTGCTTTGCCTGACACAACTAAATGTTGAAATTATATCTTGGACCACACACAATCAAAATAGAAATCTCCTTACCTTTTGATAATTTTATTGGTATGTAATTGGTTTAAAAAAACCTTTTGGGGTTCTACATTACTGGTTACTGCTATCTTGCATTTGATTTTTCATGAATATAATAATAATAATAATAATAATAATAATAATAATAATAATAATAATAATAATAATAATAATAATAATAATAATAATAATAATATTTTATTTCTAGACCGCACCCTTTCCTTGGCAGGACTCGGGGCAGTGTACAGTCATGTTAAAATGAAATCAAGAAGACAGAGAAAATTAATTCCTCCTCTTCCTCCTGCTAATCAGTATGATCCAACAAGTTTTGCTGAAATTATCCCAGTTCCCAAACTAAATAAATAAAATTGAGTTTCTTTCTACTTTAAAAGCTCTTTACCATTATAGGTGGTATATTCTTGCACATATGTGCTAGTCGTTTCCGACTCTAGGGGGTGGTACTCATTTCTGTTTCAAAGCCAAAGCGCTGTCCAAAGATGTCTCCGTGGTCATGTGGCCAAAGGCGGATGGAACGCTGTTACCTTCTCACCAAAGGTGGTCCCTATTTTTTTTTCTTGCATTTTTTACATGCTTTTGAACTGTTAGGTTGGCAGAAGCTGGGAGAAGTAATGGGAGCTCACTGTTATGCAGCACTAGGGATTGAACTTCTCAGACAAGTTCAGCATCTTAGCCACTGAGCCACCACGTCCCTCTGTTACCATTATATGTAAACCATTTTTGAAGTTAAACTCTTTACTGAATAATGTGAATTGTAAGTCTGAAGAATTGAACCAAAGATTTAATACTTTAAATTTTAAAAAGCGGCAGAGAGAGACTCGTGATTGAATCACATGAAGCAATAACCACTTAGCTAGAAAACTCAGATAACTTAAAAACAAATGTCATGAATATGTTGAAAGTAAATAAATATATTCAAACTAAAACGATGCCTATTGGATCTTTACCGTCCAAATAATTTCTGTTTTTATACTACTGAGATCAGCTTACAGCTGATCAGCCTATAGCAACTTTCATTGGAAAACATAGACATATGATAATATCATTGCAGCTGGAATATAAACTTGAAGTGAAAGCTACATACTGCATGAGTTTCCTTTCGCATTTCACTTAGCAATTTTAGACACATTGTGTGAGATTTCTGAAATCACCATATTGGATCATCGGTGAATAGAATTCAAATGCATTCACCTGCAGAATGAAGATGGTGGAAAATAACTCTAGTCCTACTTTTTTTTTTCTCTGTGCCCACACCCAAAATCAAGGGGGATGTTAAAGAACTTTCTTTCACAGGCCATCATAAAAAAAATCTTGCTCTTCTTCCTTCCTCTGCCAACTCCTCCCGGCAGGCCAGTAAAAATATGTGCACACCAATTTTTATGGGCTTATTTCAAACTCTATTCTAACTCTGTATGAAGAGTGTGTCTCTTCCATTCCCCGTCCTCCTACATTATACACATGATTCATTGTATTTGAAGAAGAATGGTAAATCCTACCAGCTGAAGCTCTTCCATTCTCCTGGATACTCTATTATTTCAAACTGCCTATGAGTTCCAGTTGAGTCCCTAATGGTTCTCCTATTTGCCTACATACTGTTATTACTTAACTCTGCGTGCTGAAAAATTACTTGAGCTACACCACCACGAATACAAAAGATGCTAGATAAAACTAAAATCCATTGTACAATGGAAGAACTTGCACAATAAAGTACTTTTCTTAAGAATAAGCCTTCCCCCCAACCCTCTTTACAGATTCACAATAACTGAAGCCCACGTTACAATAAAATGATTTCTATTACATTCACACTGAGCATAGATTTATCTGTAGAAAGGCTGTGGCCACTTTTGTGCTACATCTGCTGATGTACAAATGCCGAAGGGATAAAAGCCGTCATCATGGCCAATTTAAAAGGTGTAAGTAAATGATGTCTGTGCATCAGGAAGTGCATCTTAAAACTTTCATTTTAGACAAGTCCTCGTCTCAGACAGATGAACGGATGGCTTCACCCTTGCCTGATTTTTTCACAAAAACGAATGAAAATAATAAATGAGCTGAAGAACAATCTGAAGGTACTTGGCTGCAAAGGCAGCCATTTATATTCATCTCACATCGTTCAATGAGAAGTTCAACAAGTAGATAAACCTGGAGAATGTTGTGGACCCAGTCCTGAATTTTTCAGTGTTTTTTTTTTTTAAATGCCGTATGCAAAAATTGTGTTTTGATTCTTTCAGTGATTTCAGGCAATGATGCCCATTGTACATGACATTCTTTCTAAATGGCCTATTTTTAATAAATCAAACCGTCTCTGTTATTTTAAGTGTATCAAGTTGATCTACTTACATATACATCACCAATTACTCTATTGGAAGAAAACAGAGTACCAAAACGAGAAAACTTCCAGATTACTCCAATTTTGGATCTTCGGTTTTGTAAAATAATCCTGTTAGCAACATAATCCCCATAATAGTGTTGTAGTTCTGGTGACTATGTCTGAAGAAGAATGTGGAGATATTATTATTTTAACATGTGTATCAAGGTTGTGCGATGCTTCAGATTTGAATGGGGAAAAAACACTTCAGAGAATGCAAAGGACAGCAAGAGGATGTTCTGAACTAGGCTTCCCAAGAGCATGAAGCAAATAATAATAATAATAATAATTTAAATTTATTAGCCGCTCCCTTTCCGAAAAGGACTCGGGGCGGCGTACAATGGAGTAAAAAACATATAACATTTACATAAATCCATGACATACATAAGTACAAAGACACACATGTTCGGAGGAGGTTAACAGATACAATACATAGACAATTAAAAACCATTAAAATACCCTAATTACAAAACCCCATGTACAGTCCAAATTCAAAATGTTAAAAAACAGACAGTCAGGAGGAGTACGAGAAAATTACGGTTGAGCCAGGCCAGATAGTTGGAAGAGGTGGGTTTTCAGTTGTACACGGAAGGAGCGGAGATTGGAAGTAATCCTGATGTCCCGGGGGAGGTCATTCCACAGGGCTGGGCCCATCACAGAGAAGGCTCTGCTCCTGGGTGTCGCCCCCCGACACTGTTTGGCGGTCGGCACCCGGAGAAGTCCCTCTCTGTGAGAGCGGATTGGTCGTAGGGATGTGTGGGGCAGGATGCGATCCTGCATGTAACTAGGCCCTGTGCCATGGAGCGCTTTAAAGATCATAATCAAGACCTTGAAACGCACTCGGAAGACCACTCCTTGTCCTAACAAAAAACCCTTTTATTAATTTACTGTGAATTCTGCTCATTCACATCCAGCAAAGTCTTTCAAAGGAGTATTTACAGTCACAGACCTTATCTGACTTGGAGACTTGCCAGGCCGATATCTGCAAAACGTGGCGACGAGTCTCAGAGAGTCACAGGCCAATTAAGCGAACTAATTGTCTCCTGCAAACTCCACTCCCCTTTCGCTCCTCTTTTATTTCCTCTGGGAGGGGCCATTAATCATCCACCTGTGGCCTTATTCCCAAATCAACCCCTGATCTTTAGCTGTTCCCTTTGTCTGGCAATTCTGCACATGCGCACACTGGGAACAGGCTCCAGCTGTTCGACTGCCTCACTGATGTCTGACTCTGAAGGCAGCTAATAACTGGCATATGTCTCTGCCACCCCCTCCCCTGCCTCCGACACAGAACCCTCATCAGAGCCTTTCCCAGACTCCAGGACTGGCCTATGTTCCTCCTCGACCTCCTCACTGTCTAAATCTGCTGCCAGCTCTGCTGGCTGCTGACGGACCACAACAGATGATTCCAGAAAAAAAAGTATATTTGTTTTAAGGAGTTACCAACAAATCTGCCCGAGCAGTCCCATGCATTTCAAAGAACCTTTTCACATTTGAGCTGCTTTACAGCACTAATAAACGCATTATTAATTCTTTAATTCTCTTATGATTGAAGGAGGAAACAATAGAAGAGGCATTATTTTCAGCTATGATGACAAAAGTTGAGGGTATTTTCACAAGTCACAAAGTTCAGTTGCAATTTTTTTCATATTTTTTTCATTCTGGCCTGGCCTGTTAATTTTATTTAATTTTTAAAATGTGAGTGTTATATAAATTTGGTTTGTTTTTTGGACTGTTTCTAATTTCCTTTTAACTTTTGTACTATGTGTTTTTTAATGCTGTACGCCGCCCTGAGTCCTTGGGAGAAGGGCGGCATATAAATCCAATAAATCCAATCCAATCCAATCATAATACAGTATCATATTAAATCAGGAGTGTCCAACCTTGGCACCTTTAAGACTTGTAGACTTCAACTCCCAGCATTCCCCAGCCATTAATTTGAACTGCATCAGAGGCTTCTTGTTTTCACTTCCCATAGTGAAATGCCACTCCTATTGATTAGTGAAAGGATAAGCAAACCATAACACGAGGGCCACATGTGAACTCAGCATCCATTTTGTACCACTCTGAAATTCCCCAGATTGTACCACTGAAACCTACATTTTCCTAGATGGATTTCCCACTTTTAATGCACTGATTTAGCCTTTTTAAATGCTTACCACTCTTCCCCAAATGGCCTTCCAAATTTTAGCCATACTATTTTTCTTTCCGTTCTATACTTCCCAGTCGAAATATTATTGTCTCATGATTCATGGTTTCTGCTGAAGTCTTTGAACAAGTCCAGCTCCAAAAAGAGAAAGCTAATCAATCGATTGAAAGACAGGGTGCATCTTAGATGACATCAGGATCATAAGCCAAGTGTCTCATTTGGTTTTGTATTCTGGCTTTTAAGACAACAACCAGCTAGGAATCCAAGTGGGTATATGCTGCTAAATACACAGATAGAGATTCATTGGTTTGTTCAACCATTTCTATTAGCAAGAGGAACTTAAAAAGAGCAATTGGGCATCAGGAATTCCTCTATTTGTTTATGATTATATCCAAACTGACCTAGCGAGTCGTGAAAAATGAAAGCAAGGTAAAGCAGCTGCATAATTATTCACAATGGAGAACTATACCTCAGGTCCTCCACCACCTCCTCCTCCTCCTCCTCCTCCTCCTCCTCCTCCTCCTCCTCCTCCTCCTCCTCCTCCTCCTCCTCCTCCTCCTCCTCCTCCTCTTCTTTGCCTTTGAATCACCAGCCTTTTTGCTAAGACAAATTGGAAATGGTTTACCATTGCCTTCTTCCTAGGACTGAGAGAAAATAATTAGCCCAGAGTCGCCAGAGAGCTTTGCTTCTAAGGCGGAACTCACAATTTCCTGATTTCTAATTCAGTGTATTTAACTATTACGTCAAACTAGGTTTTAACTCCACCTGTTGTTAGAGGGAAAACTGCACAGAAAACCTGAGTAGATGGGAATCAAATCTTCAGTTTTACACAACAATCTCAGGAGCAGTTAAGGAGGACTATAACCTTTTCAGGTTTGTCTTTAGTTACATCCCTTTCAACAGTGGTGGGATTCAAATAATTTAACAACTGGTTCTTTGCCCTAATGACCAGCTAGGTAGGCGTAGCTCTGTGGCCATGTGGGCTTGACCAACTAAATGCCATTCAGGTCAATGGGTGCTTTACATTAGCTGTTACAATGTAATAATAATAATACAATGTTAACCAGAGAGGCAGTTTCTGTAAGCAGGGCAATAAAGATTAGGCTAGAAACAACATCAAAGGGTTTCCTTCCTGCCTTCCTAAAAGGATTAGCTCTGTAAAGTGGAAAAAATACCAAGATTTCTTCCAACAACCAGTTCTCCGAACTGCTTAAAAAGTTCTCCTGAATAGGTGCAAACTGGCTGAATCCCACCACTGTCTTTGAAGAAAAATAAACACAAGGTTATAATGAACTGACGATCCACTTACACAAGGAGGCATGTTGACTTATTCAAAAGTTCTATACATGTATTGGAGCACGGGTGTCAAACTCATGTCATCATGGCGGTGTCACGTGATGTATCAGGACTTTTTCCCCTTTGCTAAACCAGGCGTGAGTGTGGCCAGCGCATGATGCATCCCACCCATGGGCCATGAGTTTGACAGCCCTGTATTGGATTATTAGCAGTTTTGACCTATTTCACTAATACAGTAAATGGATGATACTCAAGAGGTTAAAACAAGGAAGTGTGAGTTTGGAAAGCAAATACTAAGGAAGACATTATCAGAAACTTGTGTTCGGGGTCAAAAATAAAGTACTGAACAAGATAGTTAGGGAGTTTGAACAGAACGTCTTAAAGGCAGTAGGTATTTGTAGTTTCAGGCTTCGAGGCTGTCGAAGTGATGTCCCGGTGTTTGGAAGCCGTCGGGGTCTGGATGGGGGACAACAGACTCAAACTCAACCCCTCCAAGACTGAGTGGCTGTGGCTACCGGCGCCTCGGTTCAGCCAGTTGATCCCATCACTGGCCATAGGGGGCGAACAATTGCCCCCTGTGGAACGGGCGCGCAATTTGGGCGTCCTCCTAGACGCCCGGCTGTCAATGGATGATCGTGTGGCAGCCGTGGCAAGGGGGGCGTTCCACCAGGTTCGCCTGGTGCGCCAATTGCGCCCCCTTCTGGACCGTGATGCCCTACGCACAGTCACTCATGCACTGGTGACGTCTCGCCTGGACTACTGTAACGCTCTCTACATGGGGCTTCCCTTGGGATGCGCCCGAAGACTGCAGCTAGTCCAGAACGCAGCCGCGCGGGTAGTCATGGGGAGTACTAGGTACTCCCACGTAACACCTCTCCTGCGCGAGCTGCACTGGCTACCTGTGGTCTTTCGGGTGCGTTTCAAGGTTCTGATCACCATCTTTAAAGCGCTCCATGGCATAGGGCCTAGTTACCTGCGGGATCGCATCCTCCCACATACATCCCTGCGGCCAATCCGCTCTCACAGGGAGGGCCTTCTCCTGGTGCCGTCCACGAGGCAATGCCAACGGGCGACACCAAGGAGTAGGGCCTTCTCTGTGATGGGCCCAACCCTCTGGAATGACCTCCCCCCCGATATTAGAACCACTACTGACCTCCGCTCCTTCCGACAGAAACTGAAAACACACCTGTTCCGACTGGCTGGTTTGGCATAATTTTAACGTTTACCTCCTGGCATACACATTCTTACTGGTTTTTAGAGGGATATTGTTTTAAATTTAACTTGATATTTTAAACTTTTGTATTGATTTATTTATTAGCTGTACAGTTTGGCATATTTTACCCTCCTCTTATACATGTATTTATATAGTTATTTCTACGTTTTAATCTGTTGTATTTTGGTACGGACTGTACACCGCCCCGAGTCCCTTTCGGGAGAGGGGGCGGTATATAAACGCTAATAATAAATAAATAAAAACATAGACCACCAAAATACATATGGAAATTAGTTCTGCAACATCTTCAGAGATGTTCACAAGGGAATCCGCCACTTCAGGCACCAGAGAAAATGAAAACATCAAGAGCTCAGAGAACGAAGCCGCACACTTGCTGTAGCAAATCACATTTTCCGAGATCCCTCCTGGTATTTGGGGTGAAATATAGATGTAGAAAAAGAAATCACCATTCTGTATACAAAGCAAATATTACAGCACCACGCAAAGACCAAAAAATACTATCTGAAGTTACTTGCCATCAGATGTTCTTTCTGAATGTAGCCTCCCAAAGGAAGTAAGCTCACACAGTCTATCCAGAGCCACAATATTTCTGTATCATTAAATAAGAAAGGTATATATGATGTTCCACCTGAACATTGCTCCTAAAGCTCTTGTTCACCTAATTCATGTTTTCAACCAAATACAAAGTTGATTGACATTCCGCCTTAGTGCTAAGAAGGTGCATCTGCGGGTGGTTGAATTGATGTATACTTTGCTTCCCAAAGCCATTACACAAGTAAAGGTAAATG
The DNA here is from genome assembly GCF_964273705.1 of Natrix helvetica. Lineage (NCBI taxonomy): Eukaryota > Metazoa > Chordata > Lepidosauria > Squamata > Natricidae > Natrix > Natrix helvetica. Next base: position 70,025,736 of record NC_138552.1, read on the forward strand.
GATTCTAAATGGGAAGCTTTGAATGTGATTTGCATAGACTTTTAAAATATATATATCAAATAATGGTCACGTATTTATTTAGGGTATGATGAGAATATGACAAAGAGAAGTAAACATATACATATATGCACATTTGGTATCATGCCCTAGTATATAACTTTTTATATATAGTGTTGTTGCTCCCTAGCCCCATCTAGTGGCCGGAGGGACAAATACCAATTATATTGTTTTGAAGCTTTATCCATCAGCCCGTACTTTCAAAACAAGTGCACGGTGTGAAGCCAGACTCAATTTTCCTTTAGCATTTGGACGAGACAGAAGGACAAAGTAGAGGCCATCCTAACCTGTGGCACATGTTCATCCAAGAACAAACGCACAGCCCGCACACAGAGCATCGCTGGTGAGATTTAGATTACTTGTACGTATTAATTGTTATGTTCAGCAGTAACTCAATACTGCCTATCTTGTATTTGGTTCTCATTGTATATATTCCTGTTTCACCATATCCTGTTCTTTCAATAAAGCATCCAGATCTATGCACACAATCTGTTTTATGGGAGGATGTTGAGCTGCACACAGACTAACAAGTAGTGGGGACAGAACAATTGGGGAGCAAAAATTGTCTGCATCTGTATCATCCTTTAAGCTACATGTATTCCCAGGGTGGTCCTGAATGGTTGATAGCAATCAGATGCAACCATATTGCCCTCCTGAGTCTCACAGCCATGACAAACAGGAGAGTATAATGGTCACTGTTTTGACTTTTTGATCCACCCAGATATTCCTAACATTAGTGATAGCATCATAGATCCCACAACACATGACGAACAAACCCAGGATCCCAGCTACTACCTTTTTTGTTTTTCTATGACAAAAATCAAACAATACTTCTTGATATTTTCATCACAGAAAGCAACACTAGGCAATATCCATTTACTGAGCTAAACAAAGTATGTCTGATGATGGTATTGGTGGTATTGTGATGGAGATTTTGAAGATGTTTTGACTTCCTAAAATGCTGCAAATTACAGCTCTTTTCAATAGAGATTATGAGAAAAATTCTCTATAATTGGGTTTGGATGGATAAGATTTTGCATGCATATACCTTTGTTTAAAAATAATGGCATGAAGCTAGCATCCATAATATAGGAAATATATTGATCTTCTTCTCCTAAATAATGTTTTGCCTCATTTATACTCTGATGTGTGCTGTCAGCTTAGGCAATTACTTTGGTCTTAGGTCCAAACAAACAACTTAGTGTCTGTGTGTACAGACTGTGAATTAGAAGTTACAGGCCTTTCTGATTCAAAAGCAATGACAGCCATTGCACCAAGATCTTCTATCAGAACATACTTGAAGTCAAACCTAGCTAAATCAATATTTTTTTGCGAGCCATCTTCATTTGATACTTTTCACAAGCCAGTAATAAAAATTACACAATTATGAATGTTATAGGTTATTGTAATAGGACTGCTTCATTGCAGTGTTCCTTTGATCATTGTAGCCAATAGGTTATTAATTTAATAACAATTTTTACCACCCCTCAAGTGGTGGAGAACCTATAATCTTGGTTCATAGGAAGTAATCACAATAACAATAAGTAAGCCATTTGGGTTTAACAGACATTTTTACTGGAATATTGATGCAGAGTACAAAATATAAGTTTAAAGTAAAAAAGATGCTAGTAATCAAATGGACAAGTGGGAAATAAAAGATACATATGTCTATAGCCAGTTTGGTGTAGTGATTAAGGTGCCGTGCTAGAAACATGGTGACTATAAATTCTAGCCGAAGTGACTTTAGGTCATTTACTTTTTCTCAGCCCTAAGAAAAGAACAATGTCAAAGCACTTTCAAAATCTTGTCAAGGAAGTCTCAAAGTCTACTCCAGGAAGTCAGGCCTAGATCGAACAGGTTCTAGAAGATTAAAAAATTAAGTTCTAGAGGAATACCCTTTTTGGCTGAAAATAAGACCTCCCCAGATAATAAGCCCTTATTTGAGCGCATGCGCTAAAATAACCCCTCCCCCCAAAATAAGCCCTCCCTGAAAATATTGCAACACAGCAGCAGCCATAAAGTGACCACCCTCGCTGCCTCCTGCATCTCAAAAATAATAAGACCTCCCCCAAAATAAGGCCAAGCACTTATTTCAGGGGTCAAAAGAAAATAAAACCCTGTCTTATTTTCGTGGAAACACGTTAGGAAGGCACACTTTTATCTATTTTTATCTAGATTCAAGGGTCAATCACAGAAATGGAAATAGCATGAGGTATTGCCAGGTAGTATGAATCTGGAATAATGAAGGTGGAAAAGAGTGGAAGCTGGAATAATAAGAGACAGTTCTAATGGCTCTCCTGCTCTTTTTTGATGAGGCACAAACTTACCTGCTGTTTGTGGAATGTTGCAATTTTCTTGTATATTGCTTTCAGCTTTCTAAGGTAAAAACTAGATAGTCCTCCTCTGCAACTGATAGAGCACTATGGAGGACCCTGATAGTCAGAATTGCTATTCTTCAGTGCAGTTGATGCCATTTGGCAAACCCTGCAGGCATAAAAGCAGACCAAGACTAATCTTTATTGTGGTTCCAACCAAATTAGTGCACCAAACAAAGTGATAATGGCAAATACAGAAAATACAACCAAAATTATGCAAAATGCATAGATTTGTACAGTTAGCCAACTTATCCAGCCAGCAAAAAAATTAGTAACAAATTCAAGGATATTTTAATATTACTATTAAGTAGAAAAGTGCAATGTAAAAGTCCAATGAAAAGTCCATCTGTAAAATGTTCTTTGGGGGTTCTTGGCTAATAAAGGAATAATAAAACTACACTTCACAAAAAGATACAGATCAGAGATTATACAGGAAATTCTCCTCATGGGCAGAAATGATTCTCCTTAAAATGGCCAGTCAGAACTTTTGACAGAAGAAAATTAAAGCTAATGAACGAAAAGGCAAATCATAGAAAGAGGAGAATTTTTTTTAAAATATCTGGTAAAATCTTTTCTGATAATACAAGCCAAGCCAAGAGAAATTGGATAGCATGTTTTACATGCCAAAGGCATAGGATATTGAATCACCATATCCTCAATACAATATAATAGATTTATTTGACTATTGTCCTAGATAGATAAAGAGCACCAAGAAATGCCCATAAATAAGAATTCTTTAGAAAATCATGTTGCCATGACCTAGCAAAATACACACATAAAAGGATATATAAATTGAACTTACAACCTAATTTCAACTAGTAATTTAAAGTTCTATATAGATATAGATATAGATATTCCAGAGAAAGCTGAGTTCACCTTTTTAAAAGCCATTTTTCACCCTCCCCAGGCTCCAGAGGCTTTATAGGAGAATATGTATGTATAGAGAATATGTCCAAAGAAAGATCTTGTTCCATTGGGAGCCAAATTCCAAATCCAGATAGGAAATTGGCTTCATCTGCAGTGGCAAACACAACAGGGCCTTGGTTGCATACATACAGCTGCCATCTTGAATTTTGGACCTCTTCCCATGACATGCCTTCTCCCAGTGATGATAGATGCCGGGAACCGAAGTTCTGAAACATTTGAAGGGCTGAGGGGTATCTTTATTATATTGCACTTCTTGAAGGTTGCCATGTTATCTTGATTCAGTCTCATATTGCGTATTTCTATCAGCAGTATTGCAGGCTAATTGTGCCGACTGCCAGCAATTCGATTCTCAATGGCTCAAGGTTGACTTAGCCTTCCATCCTTCCAAGGTTGGTAAAAGGAGGACCCAGATTGTTGAGGGCAATATGCTAAAGCTCTGTAAACCGCTTAGAGATGGCTGCAAAGCACTGTAAAGTGGATATATATGTCTATTGTTATTGCTATTGCTATTCTTATGTTCAGTCAGAATTTGAAAACAACATTTAATAGGGTACAGTACTTGAGTAAAATGGTTCAGCTGAGATTGGCATATGTGGGACTGATTGGGGTAGATTGTAGGGGTGATACTGAAATATAATTTTATTTTACTTATCTATATATTAAATTATTGTATTTTTATTCCAGTTCCTTTTTAAATTGTTTTTATATGATTTTATTAATAATTTGTGCTTGGAACTCTGTATTTTGATATGACTTAGGGGCTAATCAATATGTCAGGCCTGCACCCATCTTTTCTTGTGGATCTTAGGCCTGCCACATTTTCTATTATTCTTCTATGCATTTTCTATTGTGGGAAAATGGGAGGGGGGATTGTAAGGAGTTAAATGATATGTAGCCATAACAAAATTCTTTCTAGAAAGCCAAGGTCACCTCTGCAACTGACTGTAATTGGATGGGTGGAAGCTGCCAGCATGGTAGTGGAAGATTGGACCATGCGATAGACTTGTGGGTGTGGGGGCAAGATCTTGAATTTTCAGCTGGGTGGGAAAACTGGGAAGCTTTCAGATTTGGGTTTTCCCAGATGTGCCAACACCTCTCTTAATAAATTGGAACTTTGAGCAATACTTTACCTTAGATTCTGATTTACTTTTGGATGCTATTTGGAACCCTGACACAATAAACTAAACTAACAAGTTATTGCTACTGCTACTCTTATCAGAATTCAACCAGAAAATCTGTAGTCACATTAGAAAAGCAGGATCCCTTCATTCAAATTTAATTATCATTTAAATATCCCTACCTCAGACTTTAGAAACATTCTTTTATATTCCTTCCTTATTGCCACTTCCCAGTGACAAATATCTGGAAACAAAATTTCCAATTAGTCTTTTCTAAGTTGATGCCTATATAGATTTTGAGGTTATAATTCCTAGGATGAGTAGCTAGTATAAAAAAGAGTTAAGCCAAAGAATAATGATGGGGAAAGCTTTTTTTGTCAAAATATGAATGCAGTCCTAAAGCAAAGAACAACTTTTTACGTCACAGGAATACATTAATCTCTCATTTTGTGATGAGTTATTTCCACTACCATGGTGACTTCTCTTTGTTCCGAGTTGAGGCAGTCAACCTTTCTGAAAATGGAAGAGTCAACATAACTTTTATGAGGCATTATTTTTAGCAATTGGGAGGATGAGACAGTGTCATAATGTCATAAAAGTGGGCAGGATATTTTTTTTTCAAGGGTTGATTTTTTTCCCCTGGGTTTCTGGTTTTCTTCTTCTTTTCTTTCTGAAGCGTTAATGCAACTTATTCACTCTATTCTTCATCTTTAAATGGCAGAAAATCATTGTTGCTGATTTTGACAATTTGTCACAAAATTTTGGTAGTGTTTTGTTATGGTCTTCTGGGATTGAAAGCAATACAAAGATTAAGCTGTACCAATACAGTTTTATACTGAACAACAGTTCATACTTTTGTAAAATAAAGCGTCTGACAAAACCTGGTGCTTCATTTGTCAGTGAACCCCATGGCATATGAATTTCCACTTTAAAATGTTATGCAAGCAGGCACTCCCACATAGACACCTTGAAATGCCATATTTCAATAGTTCTTAGAGCCTCATCAAGTTGAACAATCATATTTCTCTAACAATTTATGGTACAAAAAAGCCAGGGCAAAACTAGTTGACATTTTTCACAGCAGAAACCATGTAAGTTATTGCTCAATCACCCAGATAATATTGGTCTTGGGACCATACTTCTTATCCATCAAGTCACCAAGAGATAACAGATTGCCCAAGGCCACTTAGCAACTTTCCGAGCCGAAGATGGAGCTGCCCTATCCAAGACTAATACGCATTCTACAGCAACCTGTCAAGCAGAAAAGAATGGTGAGCTGTTTACATAAATGTCGGAGAAATTCCAAGACTGGATCAGTTCTGATTTATCATGCCTCCATAAACATGTCAAAAAGATGGCTTGCACAATTGGATGGCGGAGCTGCGGTGGCGCCCTCTACAAACTTTTCTCCCCATTTCCACTTTCAATCCAAGCAAAATAGATGGCAGGAGAATCACCCGGTAATCAGGTGAATCACCTAAAGAAGAAATCATCCCAACTGTAAGATGACCAAGGCAGCAGAAAGGATGGGATGGAAGGACACAGTGCAATCAGACAGTAGAATTTATCAAGGGAAAAAGAGGAATCCAGCAGTTCTAAAATACTTGATGCCTTTCCTGACATGGTTTAGATATTGCCCAAATGTGCAATGTGCTTTTCTATGCGCTGTCATAAGTCAGCTAAAACATATGTAAACATATGCTGTGTCACTCATTAAGGAGAAGGGTATAATTACACTTTTAAATGTGGCAAAGCATTCTGAGAGTAGCATATAATTTTCAGAGCAGGAGCCTTTATGAAACATATCTTTCCCTGAGTGTTTATACAGCCTGACATCTTCAGGTTTGTTCAGATCAAGAGCCCCACTGTGAATGAACAGGCTTCAGACAAAAGGAGGCAATTTGTGCTGGAGCTGCCATTTCACAGAAGAGTGGCAAGGAGGGGAGGGGAGATTATAGGAGAGGCTAGAAGGAGACAATCAATATTATTGCTTCCAATTAAGATATTTGCCAAATTCCAAGATTACACAGGGTGGGGTGGGGATTTCCAAATCATTTGTTTTAATCAAACAAGCTGCTTTCCTTTCAGAGACAATAGCACTGTAATTTATAAGATGGCGGAAGAGAAACCGAGGCTGGCTGGAGGGAGGGAGGGAAACCAATAATGTAAATGTAAACCAAGGGCCTAGTGACCAGGCTCCTCCTTGACTGGGGGCGGTGGGGGAAGCATACTTCAAAGAATGGAACAGATGCTCCTCTGCTGTATTAAGGTGGTGAACAACCTTCAGAATACCTAATTACATTGACCACAAGGAGGCAGTACTTGAATGGTTTTGTCCTCTTTGGGACTCTTCAGATGTATACAGCCAGATGTTATTCCAGATGTTGAAATAGTAATTAAATTGTCCAAACAAGATCCTCAAGTGAGAAGTCCTTTGTGTGCCTTCTGTTGGAATAATTACATCCTCTATCGAACTGGAGCAAACTGGAATGATAACATTTCTTAGACAAAACCCTTTTCTCTCTGGTATGTAAGAATGACTGCATATTATTAAGAGGTGAATTGGAGATTATTACCCATTATTCTAATTTGCTGTGGCCTGTAGTCAACTGGAGTTGAACACAGAGGAGCTACTACTCAACGCTGGGTTTTCTGAGACATTCTCTTTAAAGACATTTGCACCATAGTAGATAAATCAGTTGTTTCTCTCTGATTTTCTCATTTGTATGTCATCATCATATGGCTACATTAAAAGAGTTGCTATAAATAAATAAATATTGCACACCGCATCAGCTGCTCGTTTTCCCTCTTGTTCAGTTTTTTCTTTTCTTTTCTAGCTGCAACTATACATAATGGTATGCGGAAATAACCTTGAAAGAGAGCAGGAAAAGCTGCAGACCAGATAACCAGCATGTAAAGATAAGTGAGCCCACAAATAACAGACAGCATGGAAAGAGTGGACTATGGAAGAAGTGCTACATGGATCCGGGAAGGTATGTGGGAAGTGGGGCAGCAGAGGTCAGGGAAGGTTTGTGGGAGTGAGCAAGAGATGACACGTGAGTTGGAGGAGCTGTGTGTTGGGAGCACAGGTTGGAAAGAAAGTGTGGGTGTGTGTAACAAGTGCCAGATGAGTTAGGGAAGTCACACGAAGTACAGGGGGCATAAGTCAAGTAAGATGCAGGAGATGTGGACTGGTCAATGTGAGAGGTGGCTTCCTTCTTCCTTGTTCATCCCACCTTCCCTTCCCTTCCTTCTCAGAGGGCAAATGTGTGGCTGTTGATGCAGGGGAAGGGAATGAAAGATTGTGAGAGTGACTGAGAAACCTTCACAAAATGTTCAATATGAGCATCAAATGACTACAACAGAAGCCTGGCGGCACTAAAATAGTCACCATTTCCTCAAATTTTATTCCCTCAAGAGTCATGGGCCATGGGTTTTGAGGGCAGTTTGGAGGCAATCCAAAATGGATTGTTAACCTTCTTCAGTTAATTACAACACCCTTTTTGTTTCTTATTGCTTCCTGAATTAAGTGCAAAGACTCAAGTTTCACCATCCTGGGGGCATCCTTTTAAACTTTGCCCATTTCTAATGAACCTATCTACCCAAATATATCAGTGGGTTAACATTCCTGTACTATAAGAATTTTGTTTATTGACAATATACTGCTTAAAGAAATGCATTGTTTATCAATGAACTGTTGGTTATGAAGACTAATCAAGAAAGTATTAACGCTATAATAAGAAATTGAAAGCGATGAAAGAATATGGATATCTGCTACTGAGCAAAAAAACTAAGTAAAAATCTTTAACTTTATTAAGCTTACTATTTGCTTTTCAGTTCCTTTTTTATTTCCTAGGTTTCCAAAACTCAACATTGAGTCAGTTGTTTCTTTCTATCTTTATTCCACAGTTAATTTTATGCTTTATTGACTTGAACTGAAATACGTAAACCGACATAAAGCTTAACAGTATCCTAAGGAAAGGGGGGGAAAACAGAGAGAGGCCATCTTTAGAACTGACATTTAAATGGTTGAAGGTGAAAAAATATTTTCAAACATACTTATTCATTAGAACCAGAGAGAGAGAGAGAGAGAGAGAGAGAGAGAGAGAAATGATCCAGTAAGAACTACTAGCAAGGATGGATACAATTGATCCAGTGGTGGACTGCTGTCAGTTCGGATTGGTTTGGGCAAGATGGTAGTTCCAACCCGCACTCGCCCCAGTGCTATTTTGTCCTATATTGCCGTGTTTTTTGAGCCATGAGAATGCGTGGCTGGCATGCGGCAATGCTCACATTTTCAGTGCTAGGCGAACCAGTTGTTACATTATGTGACGCACACCTCTGAATTGATCTTCCCCCTGGTTCATTGAAAATAAATAAAGCATGCCAGTTCATTGGAATTTACAGCAATCCTAAAATTATGGTGACCAGCTAACACATGCTGGTTTACATTATTTTGTATCATGGGTTGCTGTAGTTCCTTATTCATAATTATTTTTCTTCAATTGCCAACTTTCTTGCTAGTCCTTGCTACAGACAATGGTTCAAGAGGTATAGAATAATCACATACATAACTGGTTAGATTAGACAGAATTCTCCATTAAATGACTATAATCTGAAACTATTATTTGCATTATATTTATTAATCTTATTGAAATATAACAAATATTACAGAATGCAATGTGGCATTTCTTCATGGTAGTAGTACTAGTAGTAGTCCTAGTAGCAGTACCCTGTTTTCCCCAAAATAAGACCTCCCCAGATAATAAGCCCAATCAGGCTTTTGAGCACATGCACTAAAATATTCCCTCCCCTGTAAATAAGCCCTCCCCCAAAATATTGCAACACAGCAGTCATGAGGTAACCACGCTCGCCACGTCCTGCACCTCAAAAATAATAAGACCTCCCCAAAAAAGGCCATGTGCTTATTTCGGGGATCCAAAGAAACACGGCACTAGTAAAGTGAAACATCTCATGACTTTGTTTGACTTATCACATCAGTTCTGCAGTCAATAAGCAAATCACCTTCAGATATTAAGTATGACATCATCGTGTGACCATGACTTGTGACTTATTACTGGCTTCTCCATTGACTGCTTGTTGGAAGCCGGCTGTGAAGCTCACAAATGGCAGCCATGTGTCTGCAGGATAGTGCAACTATGGTAAATGTGCACCAGTTGTCAAGCACCTGAATCATGATCATATGACTATGGAGACACTACAATGGCCATAAACTTGAGAAACAGTCATAAAGCTACTTTTTCGGTGCTATGTTTAAGTGTGAATTGTCACTAAACAGGGCAGTTGTTAACCAAGGACTAACTTAGACTTACTTCCCTCCTTCAGTGAGACATAAGGGACAGCACTTAGATTGGGAAAAGCAACCGGAGTTTCTTTCCCTCCAGTTGTTTTCCTTTCATTGAAAGCCAAAACAAAGAAAAGCCAACTGGCTATTATGCAGGATGAACATTTATACCTTTCAGAATAACCCTCCCACAAAGGTGAGCAGATGTAGTGAGTCACTGAGGCTAAGAGCTGGCAGGAACACAATTACCCAGGCTGATTAATTAAACAGGACCCGAGGGAGATGCCTTACATGTCACATTTGTTTGTTGCATCTCTGCTCTTTCAGACTGAGTTGACTCTGTTTTATAGGCCCTAGTCATGTGTTCTACAGGCTCATTTCCAACTGTTTCCACATCTGGAGAAGAGCATATTTCCAACACTTCCCTGTGATTCCTTGTCTCATTTAAATTCTGCTTCTGAAGAAGATTCAACTTCTGCTCATCAAAGGAGTCTTCAGAGACAATCCTGACACTCCTCTGCCTCCAAGCGTCAATTCATTGAGGGGTATAAATCAAACTTCCAAATGGAGGGTCAGTTTTTAACTTAAACTCCAAAATACACACCGGAACGCAAGCAGGAACATACATCACTTTTCTATTCTTTAAACCTAATTTAAGTCAAACAAAGAATTCTACACATAAAGACTTTGCATTAAATTAAGACTACCATGTACACAGCAAAGTCCAAGTTGAATTGCTTCTACTAAAAGATAACTTGAAAAAAACTTGAACTGTGAATATATGAATGGTGTATTAAAAAAAAAAGATGCAACACATTTTTAAAAACCCTGTTGATTGCACAATCATATGGATGATGAAATGCAATTCAAACAGGCTGGCCATGCAGAATTAACTAAAATGAATCTAAAAATCTACAAATGGATTTAGGAAAACAAAACAATTTCATTCTTTATCCCTTATGGTCCACAGCATACCTTACCTCCCCCTCTCCCCTGTCTCTCTCTCTTGCTTGTTCTCTTTGTGTATACAGAGGACTTACTTAAATTGTTCTTTCGTGAGGAAAGAAAGCCAACAATTTCCCTCTATCCAGTTCACTCTGGGGCTCATACAAAATGTGTCATATTTTGCAGAGATACTGCCCTAAATGGATGCTAAAATAATCCACACAACAATTTGGGAGAATCACTTAGGAAACTGTAAGCTTCAGAAGATAAATTTGTTCTCACTTTAGTACTTCAGCTCTATCTGGCAAGCTAATTTTTACTAATGGCCACATAGTTTATATAAGTATTTTAAATGTATGTACTAAAAGTGTAATTACAAAGATATATTATTTATATAATAGCAACTATATGATGCAATGTAAGACAATCTAGAGTTACCTTGTGGCAGGAGGGATGGCAAATTAATTTAATAAACAAACAAACAAATATTACAACTTACAAACATTCATTTAGTGACAATTTGAAGGTACAACAGCACTGGAAAAAAGTTATACCATAATGTTTTATTACAATGCTTGGTTGCCATTTTTTAATATTTATTTATACAGGAGCCATGATGGTGCAGTGGTTAGAATGCAATATTGCAAGCCAACTCTGCCCTCAGCCAGGAGTTCGATCCTGACAGGCGCAAGGTTGACTCAGCCTTCCATCCTTCCAAGGTCGGTAAAATGAGGGCTCAGATTGTTGAGGGCAATACACTGACTCTATAAACTGCTTAGAGAGGGCTGTAAAGCATTATGAAGTGGCATATAAGTCTAAGTGCTATCACTAGTTTATATTTCTATATTGTTCATGTTTTAATATTGTATAGATACTTTTGGTTTAATGTTTGTTTTCACACAGTCTGCTGTCCAAAGTCACATTGTTTGCTCTGACTGGTGAAAAGAAAAGTAAGAACAAAAGAAAAGAAAAGAAAAGAAAAGAAAAGAAAAGAAAAGAAAAGAAAAACGGATGTTTATTAAAAAGAATAGTTTCCATACAGGATAGCAGTGAAAATTATGCAGAAAATATATACAGTAAACCATGATATATAACCAATGCAAAGAATACAGTTTACAGTATGCTATTTACAGTATTATTCAGTGTTAAATAATATATAAATATAAACCCCTGAATCTTAACAGAAAAAAATATGATATTATCTCCAGAGAGAAACTACAAAACATTTAGAGATAGGTAGAAGGCTAAGAAGTGAGATTTAAAATAGTAGGTGGCATAAATAGTGTTTAATATTTTTCTAGGAAGCTATTGGGCTCACAAAGGAGAAAGCTAGATGGATAACAGCAAGAAGATGTCATGATCTATTTGATCTACTTTAAAACTGAACACCAAATTTAGCAAGGGAAATATACGAAATAGGCATGTGTGTGTGTGCAGGCATGCTTGTGGGACAAAAAAAGCTTATTTTAAAAAGTACCTTAGCTATCTAGTCTGCCTCCTTTGGAGAGCAATATTTTCACTTGTTATCACCTATCTGGACTTGATAACAAAGGGTTAACCCCCAAGCCACAGATCAAAATTCAGCTGGGCCCAGCTCTTCACCCAGTATACAAAACCACCCAGAGACATGAGGAAAATAATGGAACACAATGCATCTGAGTATCAAGAATCTTTACAATCGACGGCCTGAGAATGACATGCATTTCAGCCATAACAAAGGGAAAATGTGAAAGCATACTTATCGTGACATTCAGCGTTCTCAAATTCTGTGGGCTGAAAAAAATCTTTCGATCCTCCCCTTTTGTGCAACTCATGAATTATAGAAAAATATTGTTTTTCCACTGCATAGAAAGATGGACCATCTTTGTAATTAGAGATGTCCGGATTATACGGAGAATCTGTAAACTAATCAGAATTCCCAGTTTAGATATACTTCAAGAATGTGATTACAGAAGATCTGGATATACTGTAAATTGATTTGGTTTGTATAACATGTTATTTGGAACTTGGTTATCTATTAATATTCAACTACTTGACTGCCATAATACCTCTCTTATTGTAGAAAAATGTCAAATTATATTTTGAAATGTAATACATGTAAAATTTGTACTGTACTTACGTTTAAGATTGACTGATAATTTATTGCAATGTCTTGATTATCAAGGAAAACATATGCTATAAAAATAGCAAAATGTTATAATGGATTATTAAAACAGTATAAATTTAAACAATTCAAAGGAAGGCAACTATAATAAAATGTGAAGACTATTTGAGGAATCAGAACACTTTTGCTCATGGTTCTTTTTTTTTTTACTGATTTATGTTTTCATATACAGCATGTTATATTTCTAAATTGGCATAACTATGATGGCCTTCCTTTCTTCTGTCTTCCCATAGTCCCTCATATGAAAGAATAAAGTCAAGCAGAAAGCTAACTTTGAAAAAAGATAGCAATAGCATAGTATACGTAGATAACAAGATTCAGAGAGAACAGGAAAGAAAGAGATCCATTGCTGAACTAGGTAAAGAAATAGGTTACACCAGAACCAGTGTTTGGATTCAAAATTTTTACTACCGGTTCTTTGGGCGTGGCTTGATGGGCATGGCGTGGCTTGGTGGATGTGGCAGGGGAAGGATACTGTAAAATCTCCATTCACACCTCACTCCAGGGGAAGGATACTGTAAAATCTCCATTCCCACCTCACTCCAGGGCAAGGTTACTGCAAAATCCTCATTTCCTCCGGATCAGCTGGGACTTGGGAGGCAGAGAATAAAGGGGGGCGGGGCCAGTCAGAGGTGGCATTTACCGTTTCTCTGCGCTACTCGACATTTCTGCTATCGGTTCTCCAGACCTGGTCAGAACCTGCTGAAAACCACCTCTAACCAGAACCCAGAGAATGAGGGCAGTCATTCCAGCTTTCATCGATCATCAACCAAAGGTTTGTAAACTTTGTCTGCCAAAGGCCAAGCAAGTCATAAATGCAATTAATACAAGTAACCCTCAACTTCCAATTGCTCATTAAGTGACCATTTGATGTTACAATGGAGGTTCTAATCTCAGTTATGGTCAAGGACTATATCTAAGTGACATACTGTATTTTGCTCTCAGGAAAAATAACTGCTTAAAGCTGCATCCATTGCAGTTTAAACTTTTTGGACTGAGAAGAGGTTAAACTCCCATTTCCTAAATATCTGAGGATGTTCTGCTATTAGATGTTCTGCTAACAGAAGTCTTCTTCAGAAGTATTTCTAGAGAAGCTGCTTAATTAAGTAATCAGAGTATTAGAAAGAGGAGTCACTAATCATCTTAGAGTATACTATATTTGGTTTACCATATTTTAAAAATCCCAATACTTTTGCACCTACTTTTCTTACCTGACCCTGATTGTATTTCTTGTCTTTTATCTCTATTTTTATTATTTAATGTTGCTGGTCACTGATTGAATAAAGAAATTTCAAATTTTACCAATCAGCCATCCCAGATGGAAATTCTAAGAATTTTGTTTCTGGATGCCATCAAGTTCTGGAACACAGCACTATAAAATCTTCTGCTGGCTTAATTTGACAAATATTGATGCTTTTAAAAAGTCTTACCTCTTCAACACAGGCATATTACATGCATACAAATATCCATATTCAATTATTGTAATCAAAGGATAGCAAATAAATAGGCCCCTGCTTAATAAATTCATCCACAAAGGAGTGAAATATACATCCCATATATATTAATGAGACTCAACTAAATTATAGAATGGCATCTTTCAGGCATCTTTATGCAGAGAAGATTTATGGAGGAGAAATTCATTGGACAATAAATGATTTTATTCCCCCAACCTATTTCATATCAGCATCCTCAACAAAACAGCTAGCACAACACAAAAATGACAGTAAAGTGTAGAAAATGCAATAAGAACAAAGTTCTCCACTTGAAAGATTCTGTTCCTAAACTACTCGAACTGCTACCTCTTTTAATGTCTGGCTTAATGTATTCTGGTTTCTTTCAGCCGGACTCAATATACGGAAAATAATTTTATTCCAGCTTTATACAACAGTTTAGAACTGCCTCCGCTCTCTCTTTCTAGTTTTTATAGTATACACCAAATCCTCAGGTCATTGTAGATAACTTCAAGGTTACTGTCTTTTTTCCATCCTTCTTTTTCAAAGAAATGTGAGATACATCATTCAGCATAAAGCAGATATGAAAGAAGTTCAACAGTCTTGATAAGTGACAGCTGGACAATGTGCCACATCAGACAGTGGAGGTTTAAAAATAGAAGCTTTTCAAAGAGAAAGCAAAAACTAACTAGCTAAGAACTGAGGAAAGAAAAGGCAGGAAGAATGCTAAAAAGAAATATAAAGCTGTTTCAAGCCATATAGTTCTTTTAAATATTGAGCCCCATTTGATCTGTTCAAATGGTAAGCTGTTTGTAGTATGGGTCTGTGTTGTTCTCCCCACCTGTAGGTTGAATGGGTTCTGTTCTGACTTGGGTATGGAGGCAGTGAATGGAAGCTCCTAGGGTTGTAGGTACCTGTGGGTTATCAGATTAAAAGTCATGACAGGAATTCAATACTGTCTAAACATAGTGTCAGCCTAGCCTAGGGTAAATTGTAAGACAGCATCAGAGGTGGGGTCCTACCGGTTCGGGCAAGTAGATAGTAACTTGGCCATGCCCCTGAACTGGCCATAGGTGCTGCCATCTTGTTTTTTGCTTCTGCGCATATGCAGAAGCATTTTTTTAGTACTGCGCATGTGCACGTATCACACATCAAGCACGCACACATGCATGGCGCATCCCTGAGCAAACCAGCAGTAGCAGCAGCCGGAACCCACCCCTGGGCAGCATGTATTGAAAGATAACAAAATCTCCAAATAAAGATCAACAACAATGCTCCTATGCACAAGAGGAACACATGGGCAACACATTCCAGTGAACTATGAAACAAAAAGAGAGGGATGAACTCATTTTGTCTGCATTCAGAGTTCCCCTCATTTTGTATATGGTGCTGCCAGTGGTTGCTCATGGCTCTTTCTAATCCATGGGAATGTATTTAGATGAATCACAGTTGCACCTCATGATGAGGCTCATTATGTATCTTTCACAGAGTCAATTCAAAGTCACGTGCATATGATTATCCCTCATTGTAGGATTGTGATGTCTGTAAATCTGGACTACAAAAACATTAGATATCTGTTGTATTAAAGGAATAATCTCGCTCCATTTGCTTTCTTTGTGCCCAAAATTAAATGTGTCTCCCATGGACTGAGCACTGCTGAAATATTATCTAGGTAACTAACAACTGAGAAAGATTACCACGCCAGTCCGGTTTTTCTTCAGTGAAACTTGTAGTTTGTAGGATTCAAAATGTTATTTAAAGACTAGAAATAATCAGGGAGCAGC
The DNA here is from genome assembly GCF_964273705.1 of Natrix helvetica. NCBI lineage: Eukaryota > Metazoa > Chordata > Lepidosauria > Squamata > Natricidae > Natrix > Natrix helvetica. The sequence continues at coordinate 70,041,862 of NC_138552.1, forward strand.
TAAAAACAATCTAAATGCTATCTAGCAATAGCATTTACTTGAAATCTAAATGTTGAGCAAATAATAACTTACTCAAAGAAGACTTAAAGAGTTATTGTCAACCAAGAAATTATCAGGAACAGGCCTTGGCCTCCGCATCTCACCAGATACCATTAATCTCCTTGTCCCATCAAACTAACATTTCTTAACAATAGTTTTGTAAATAAAAAGGGAGAAAATAAGAAGGGATCAAAACCTAGTTTCCAGCATCACATCTATTTCCAAGAATGCTATGGGTCCATATTGATCCCCTTTATACATTTTAAATATATAAAATAATTAGTGCTTTTGCTTTTTTAGGTGGGAGGAAAAATGGAATTGCCTGCCCAGAAGGAAGGTCACGGTAAATTTGAAGTAAGGAAATCGGTATGGAGATGCTATGATCTTATGTTAATGTGGGCAGCCTTTTGAGCTGTTCGTTTGGAGTTGTGAACTTACCAGAGAAAGCAATCAATCAACATCAGAAATAGCAATCAATCAACATCAAAGGTAATTTTCATCCAATCACTAGCCTTTCATGTACCTTTACAGCATCATTCTACCCTGACTTCTTGCTGAAGTGAATGATTTTATTCACTATTATTTCTTTATTTAGAAAACTCGTCCTAAATTCTTACATCTTGCTTATTGCCATTGCCAAATCTGACCTAATTTGACAGTTGCAATAGGCTAGATGTAAGGAGAAAGAATATCCAAGTACCCATGGATCATGGATCCAGTGGATTTCTCTAGTCGGTAGGGTAATTTTCACATAATCTGACATGCTATTCCATTTACTGCCTGGTTAACTACTGGCACCAAATAAAATCAGATCTCTCAGTGAGATCTCCTTTGGATGGCCTTATTGCACATGGATCTCCATGTGACTGAACCTTACTGAGCAGGGTACAAGTTTATGTCTGAGTCTACTCTGTAGCAATAAGAGGGATAAAGTTCTCCAATTTTATGTTTGCCCGTCTCTAATCTTCCAGCACTTCACAGGTTCTCCAAGAATTTTCAAAATTACAGTTAGTGTGTCTACAATGACTCCTGTCACCTTCTTCAGCCCTTCAAAATGTAATTCATCTGGCACCTAAATGCACCTAGAGACCTGCATTTGGTAGAAATATGGGATCCTATTATATCTTTATCCATTTTGAGCTGTATTTCCTCCCTTCCTTCAATGATGCTAGGAAGGGCTGTCTTCCCTCGTCTAATACAAGAGAAATGCAGAGAAATGTTTAAGTAGTTCTACCATCTTCTTATTTCCTGTGATTACTTCCCCACTTTTTCTGTGCAACTGAAAAGCCCTTCTTATTATATTTTGCATTCCTCACCAGCCATATTTCATTCTGAGCTACAGTTTTCCTGACTCGATCCCCGCAGGCTTGAGCTATTGTACAAATTTGTACTCTTCCTAAGCTATCAGTCAGTGTTTTCAATTCATAAACATCTCCTTTTTGCTTCTCAGTTTGTCAGTGAACTTTTTGTTCATTTATATAGACCTCTTAAATCTTTCTTCATTTTTCCTGTTTTCTTGGATCATTTGTGCCTAGGCTTTCACTATCTCATTTTTCAGGATCACCTACTTTTTTCTGACTTATTCATTTGAGTCCATCTGTCTTCTGGAAATGCAAGGCATGAATTTTCTCAGCTCTTTCCCCCCTAAATATTTTGAAACCCAAAGCCTTGCCATGGCCATCCCACAAGAAGCTTGACCCCTTCAGCCTATCATCCAATTTTTCCATGCTGGTTAAAAATAGGTCAGAGGTAGGCTTATCACTTTGTTTTTCCATTTTCTGAAACAAGAAATCAAGAGCAAGAAAAATCAGAAATAGAATCCTAGGATTGGAAAGGACCCCAGAGACCTTCTGGTTCAATACTCTTATGCCATCCCAGTAAAATGGTTGTCCAATCTATTCTTGAAAACCTCAAATGATGCTTCCAACTCCAGAGGCAAGCTATCCCATTTTCCCCCCAATTCAAGTGTTTTATTAGTTTATCAAAATATAAAATATAGAAGGACAAAGAAAAATGAAAATATTGGGGAAATAAGGGAAGAAAAGGGAACAGTAAAAAGTGTAGGGTAAGTGTAGATGAAAAGAAAAAGAAAAGCATTGACTTCCAACTGTTTTTGAGTAGAATAAGGTAGTAACAAAAAACCTCAACTTTTCACTTTTATATAATAAATATTCTATTTTTATAACAACAAACTAATCAGCAGAACCCCAAATCAAAGTTTTCATTTTTTGATGATTGATAGATCATCAATGTTAGATTTATAATGATTGCCAAATTACTCTGGGTATAGTTAAAAAGGGGGAAATGTTGTTTTTTTTAAAGATAGTATAAATGCTCAGATTTTTTTTTTTAAAAAAATCACCCACTGCCTGACAATATTTCAGGGAACAAAGCCATGATGTTAAAGACTTATGGAACTCTTGGTAGGACATTAGTTATACAAATCTCCAGCAAGATGCTCTTCTAGATGGTAGATCTTGGGACAGAGAAAAATGTTTCCAAGTTCCAACTACTGGTAGGTGATACTTTGTTTTAATTGATGAGATCCAGAGCATCCTTATTCTGGAATGAGACAACTCACCCCAGTCGACTTGCTCCAGCGAACTCCCTGTAGTTATCTTGCAACAGTCAACTTGCTATGGGGCAACTTGCCACTGGACAATTCAATGCAGGATAACCCAAGAGAGGGACAAGTAGAATTGAAGCACACCCCAGCCTTGAGGACTTCTAACTTGAGAAGGTTCAAATCTAAAGCAAGACAAGACCTTCTGCAATTCACTTGTCGCTCTCCTGAGTTATCTGGTGTTAAATTGTCCGATAGTGAGTTGGCCATGGTGAGTTGCCCCATAGTGAGTTGGCCACAGTGAGTTGGCCAGGACAAGTCAGCCGGGACAAGTTGTCCTAGACCCTCCTCATTCTACCCAATCTTACTTGATGAGCAGAAGCCACTGGAGACGCTCGATACAGATGTAGCCAAAAATATTGATACGTCTCCAATTTTTGTCAATAAAACCTAGTTTGCTATCAAAAAAGTTGAAACTGACCCAAGTCAATGGCAGCCACAATTCTTTATTCCATAGTCTATAGCGCAGGCATTTTGCTGTTGATGCATGACTTAATATAGTCTTGTAAATAATGAAACAAACAAAAAATGGCATTTGGTGGATCCTCTATTTGAAACACATTAGCAGGCCATTTATAGTTAATGTAGCAAAAGGTATTTTTTGTAAAATACATTAGACCTGAAGTTATCCACATGTGACCCCATGCAGGTGATGTTTGTAATGGTGTGCACTATAAGCACAAAAAGGAAAAGAAATGCCCCCTTTCATTGCAAATCCCAGGAGTCACAACAACTGTGGAGGAGCATTAGCCACAATCACATTTTCCAGCTACTCCTGAATGGGGGGGGCTAATTTTGCGGGTGGGTGTGCATGTAAATCAGCCCTGGTTTAATTCAAATCAGAGGTTCACAATTCAGAGGGCACGATTTGATTTGAGTTTGCAATTTAAGATTCAAGAGCAAAGCAATTCAATTCAAGATGCTTGGAGATTCGATTAAAAAAAGATTCATCATAAACTACAATGGGGAAGAGTTGAATGCCTGTAGCTTCTGCTTTTTTCTTTTTCTTTTTTGGCAGAATGGGATGAAAATAGCAGGGATAATAGGCCCTTTAAAGTACATTAACCCTGTCAAGTTTCAGCTGAATATTTGCAAGGGTTTTACTGCAATCATTTTTTTTTCAAATTTCCCACACACACTTTGTTTAAGGCAAAGATAGCAGGCATGAAAATGGGAGTACAGCAGCCTCCAAATTGCCCAGCATAGAAAATGTGTTGTAATGAAGCAGTGCAAAAAGTATTTTAATCCAACTTCAAAACTTTATTTCAAAAATGCTTTAAAAGTAAGCTCTTTCTTTTCTAAGGATCCAGGTTGTTATGACTCTGAAAATGTACAATATCTTAATTTTCTAGGAAGATATAATTTACTTATTTTACTGCTTTTAATTACAGGGTTTGCTTGAGTGCCAAGAGAATTTGTATAGCTAGTAAGCAAGCTTGGTGCCTCCTGAAAGGATTCCTTCATAGCTGTCTGAAATATACAAGGGCCATTGGCATTATGTCTTTAGGGCAGTGTAGAAGAGTAGAGAATGGCCTTGAAGGACAGGAAGAACGACTACCAAGGCAATGGTCAGATAAACGGGGATTGAGCCTGGGCCAAGAAAACTTCAGAAAAACAGCTCAGATAAACTGTTGCTGTGCTAGTAGTGGTTAGAATACAGTAATCCAGGCAATAAGTATATTGCTATTGCTATTGCTCCATAATTCAAATGAAGATAATGAGAGAAGGAAAGACAGATTTGTGAAATTACTACAGCTATTACAATAAAAGTAATCCTGATGTACAAGGCATTGATTTCTTAATCTAGCTGTCTTGTTGGGCTGACAACAGAACTTGGAAGGTAAACAAAAGGCTTGTCCTATCATTAGGGTCAGAGACTGTGGTGGGATTCTTTTTTTTTTTTTACTATCGGTTCTGTAGGCATGGCTTGATGGGCATGGCAGGGGAAGGATACTGTAAAATCCCCATTCCCACCCCACTCAAGGAGAAGGTTACTGCAAAATCCCCATTCCCTCCTGATCAGCTTGGACTCAGGGGGCAGAGAATAGATGGGGGTGGGGCCAGTCAGAGGTGGCATTTATCAGTTCTCCGAACTACTCAAAATTTCCATTACCGGTTCTCCAGAACTGATCAGAACCTGCTGAATACCACCTCTGGTCAGAGGTTAGGGTGCTGCTGCTGCCTCCGTTGATAGGATTTTCTAATCTTTCAAGAAGGTGGTAAAGTTGACACTGCATTTGTATCGAACCACTTCACCACCAGTCATATCAGGATTGAGATTTGCTGGAAATAGTCTACGTCAGTGGTAGTCAACCTGGTCCCTACCGCCCACTAGTGGGCGTTCCAGCTTTCATGGTGGGCGGTGGGGGTTTGCTGTAACTCTGCTTTGTAAATTTTATAAAGTAAAGCTACTTCCCTACTTTATAAATCACCATTACTGTGGAGCTGGTGGGCGGTTAGAAAATTTTACTACTAACAGAGTTGCAAAAGCGGGCAGTAGGTATAAAAAGGTTGACGACCCCTGGTCTACATTATATAATTAGCAAAGATACTAAAAGAAAACTGACACAAATAATGCCAGAGAGAAGCAAATCGCAAAGAGAGAAATTAGCATCCATTCGCTGATTGTTGAGAAACTTAAACCTGTCACAATCATGCCAAATTTAGAAGTGAGGTATGTCCCAAGAACCCATACATCCTCAACAAACCATGAAGGTGACCAAATGATCTAGCAGACACCATGAAAATATCTCTATTATGTACTTGCATCCCAATGATATCAAATTCATTTAATCATTTCCTTTTCACCTGCATGCATGATTTTGCCCAAGAATATGTATAAAATATGCATTCAGACTGCTGAAAGCTGAGCTGAACTGCCAGTTTTGTAGTTTTCCATTCATACAAGAAAAGGCAATTCACAGGGTTTTTTTTATCAAGCTTTATTAAGATGAAAGAATTCTGGTAAATGTCAAAAGAAATAAGGCTTTTGGAAAAAAAATAGATGAATAGAATTTAAACCTGACAAAAAGACGGACAAGCAGAAGAGAGTGAAAAACCATCAGACCAGCTCTGGATACCAGTTATCAGAGATAACAATGGCCATGGAACAGATCACAGAAATACAATCTATCAAGATCATAAAAGGATCAGAGGACAGCAACTAGAGATAAGAAACTTAACAGTTAACTGTCAGGAAGCAAGTCATGTTTGACCCAGCAATCTAACAGGGCAACAAAAGATCCTCAGTTCATGCCCACAAATATCATCTCTTCTGTCTTCCACAATCCCTGGACGCTTTAGAGTGTAGCAAGGGAAGTTTTTATATCTTACTTTTAAGCTGTTGTGTGTGTTTATGCCAGTATGATGCTTTAGCTGTTGTAAATAATAAAGATTTTGTAGTATAAGACTTGGTGTGCAAATTTAATATTTTATTATTGTGCAAGATCCTGAAGCTTCTGTATTTCCACAGAAGGATGCAGTGTACTCGCACAAATTACCCATTATCACCTTACTAACCAAGAGTATGCACTACTGAGCCTCAGCCATGCCCATCTAGTCTCTAAGCTAAGTAAAATCCAAGGAAGTAGAAGGTACTGGGATATTTGAAGGAGAAAAGGAATGAATGAACAATCAGTTCTATCAATGTGAATTTGCAACACAAGTGAACTAATTTTCAATATGGAACTGATAGATTTCAGTTTACATTAGAGTGGAGACTGAGTTTTTTCCTTAAAGTCTTACTGTGAACTGCAGGAAAAATGAACTTCTTAATGGTAACAGGAAGGTCTGCTGCTGGCTGTTTCCATAATTACTACTTGAACTACAGTATATCAGTCCAAGAATTAACTCTGACAAATGCAGTGGAACAGGTAGGGTACCATGCAGATAATAACTAGAGGGTGATAAGTACAGCTTGTGAGGGTCTTCCACAGCCTCCACAAATGCTGTTGAAGGGGCTGTAGATTGATTTCATTCAGCTAAAGCTTCATCCAATAATTGAATTTTGAATTAATACATACACTGGAGTTTATAATTTAACAATCTGAGGACCACAGATTTCATAAAGTAGAACACAGTGCTTTGTCTCTGCATATGTTTATGCCTGCAGATTGATTTTTTGTGGCAAATTATTAGCTTAAGTCTTAGCACTGCAAACTTGGAAGGAACTACAAGGAGTATCTAGTCTAACCTCTTCCAATATAGAGAGGAAAAATGAAACTATCACTGAGAAGTGATTGTCCAATAATAATGTTCTGAAAATATGTAGCTAGAATTATTTAGAGAGCAGATTAAGTAAAACGATTACGCCACCAGGCAAGAAACTGGGAGACCATAAATTCTAATCCCACTTTAGGTACAAAGCTAATTGGGTGACTTTAGTCCAATGAGAGAGAAATGGGGAGGGGAAAGAGAAAGAAAAAGAGGGAGGGAGGGAGAGAGGTCATGCACAGTACTTCAGATTTCTCCAGACTGTTAAAAAGAAGAAGAAATAAGGATTTCATCATCTTTGGTATATCTTTCTTCTAAGACAACCCAAAGTTATCACTGAGCATAAACACTAATATAGTATTTCCAAGTCATGAATTACCCATCTTGTTATGCATGTTTTCTAGTTTTCCTCTGTAAATGTAATTTTATTTATTTCTCTATCATATTTACATGCTACCTTTCTCACAAAATATGATTCTGGGCAACATACAATAAAAATATCACCTTTCTTGTTACTGGAGGGTACCTTGTATTTCTGGGTCAAGTTTTCTGACCTGGAAAGGTTAGATTGAAATCTCATTCTATCATTCTAGATGCCTTCTAGGTCAGACAATGTTTCATCCACAAATATGATAATAATCCCATCATTCCCATTATCCAGGTCATTAATAAGAAGGTTGAACAATATTGTCCTAAGAACTGAGGGACCCTACTAGGTACTAGTTGAAAACAATATTGTTGAAAACAGTATTGTTTTCAAGTTGGAAAAAAGCCATTAAGGATGACTCTGTGTACAGTTAGTTACTCACTTGTTGGCCCACCTCACTGAAGTGTCATCCAATTTATTCTTTAACATCTTGTCATCAAGAAAGTTGTATAATCAAAGCTTTTCCCAGTTGCAATATATGGCTGTGAAAGTTGGACCATAAGAAAGGCTGACCAAAGAATTGAGGCTTTTGAACTATGGTGCTGGAGAAGACTCCTGCAAGTCCCTTGGACTGCAAGACGATCAAACTGGTCAGTCCTAGAGGAGATCAACCCTGACTGCTCTTTAAAAAGCCAGATTCTGAAGATGAAACTCAAATACTTTGGCCACCTAATGAGAAGGAAGGAATCACTGGAGAAGAGCCCTGATGCTGGGAAAGACTGAGGGCAAAAGAAGAAGGGGATGACATGAGAGAATGAGGTGGCTGGTTGGAGTCACTGAAGCAGAAGATGTGAGCTTAAATGGACTCTGGAGGTTGGTAGAGCACAAGAAGGTCTGGAGGAACATTGTTCATGGGGTCATGATGGGTCAGACAAGACTTCACAACTAACAACAACATTAAGAAAGTAGCTTTTGTACTTATTGAAATACCTCTAGAATTAAGGTCATGGCAACTTTCCTTTTTGAATGTCACATATGACACATGAAAAAGGAAGTGTGAATCACACACACCGCTTCTCTTACCACTTGTACAACTGAGTCAAAATATAAATGCTTATAGTTGGGGATGAGATAAATCTATATCATGACAGAAAGAGCTCTTTTGTTCAAAGTGCAGTTACCCAGCACTCTAATTCCAATCAATTCTTAAGGGCAATCAGACTACCCCAGAGAATTTAGAATTTAGCCTGGATTCTATCCCTGGCTCATCAGGTGTCTTTCTATTCAACATGTGTTCTGAATTCTCTGGAAGTAAATGTTACTTTTCTCCCCAGTGGCTCATTACATTCAAAGCAAACAATTAAGACTCAAGACCTCCTATTTCTGCAGTGTCAAATCAGACCAATAACTTTACATAACCTAAACCCTATTGAAGGTTAAGGTCAAACAGTCAGTGGAATTGAAATCCCAAAGGGATTTTATTGGATGCGTGCCAAAATGAACAATGAGAGATTCAAAGCACAGATTCGCACTAAATACAAGGCCAAATCTCAGCTCTACTACTACTTCTCAGCATTTTGGTAACTTTCAAGAACATCTTTCAAATGTCTTCTGAGACCAAATCAAACAATATAAACATGTTTTCTCATGTTAGAAAAGTATTTAGAAAGGAAGATTCGGTACAGACTAGGTGACCATTCTTTCCAGTTTTAGAAAGTGTATAATTTTTTTATGTTTTCCAAAATCATCAAAAGCAAGTTTCTTGGGGCGGGGGAACCAAACATAGTTATCAGTCACAGAAATATTAGATCTGAGTTACAAACATCCCGATAATGACCAGATGGCAGCAAAGAAACACAGAAAACTCTTATTCTCGTCTAGAGCCATTTAGTGGCGATCAGAATTTCTGCAGCCCAGTTATTGTAGACCTAAGCAGTATGAAATGAATACTGGGTATGATGGGTAAAGTGACATCACATGATGTATTAGGAATTTTCCCCCCTTAGCTTAACCAGGCATGAGCGTGGCCAGTACATGACACATCCACAAGTTTGATATCCCTGTTCCAGATTCATAGTGATTATACCTCTGCTACCCATAGCCCAAGACACTAAAAACAACTTACAATATTTCAAACTACTTTGCTGAGTTTACAAAAATGAAAACAGGATTTTTGTGACTCACTGTTAGCTGATATAAGTGCAGGGATGAAGTGCAACAGGTTCTGACAGGTTCTGGAGAACCAGTAGCTGAAATTTTGAGCAGTTCGGAGAACCAGCAAATGCCACTTCTGGCTGGCCCCAGAGTGGGGAGGGAATGGAGATTTTGCAGTATCCTTCTCCTGCCATGCCCATCAAGCCATGCCTGCTAAGCCACACCATGCCCACCAGGGACGTGCGGTCAGGGGAGGCAGTGGAGGCAGAGCCTCACCACTGTCAATCATGAAAAGGAAAAAAAATGTAAACGGGGAAAAGGCGAGTGCTGAAGTGAGCTTAGCTAGCTCACCGTGAATGACTGCCTCTTTAAAAAAGCCTCTAAAGCTCTGAGCTCTGCCGCTGACTAAAACGCTTCCTTTCGCCCGTGGAAGAGCTCATGCGGGCGAAAGGAAGCGTTTTTAGTCCGCGGGGTGCTTACGAGAGGAGGAGAGAATGCCTGAATATACTCTCTCCTCTCGCACACATCCCGCTGACTAAAAACGCTTCCTTTCGCCCGCATGAGCTCTTCCATGGGCGAAAGGAAGCATTTTAGTCTGCGGGGTGCGTGCAAGAGGAGGAGAGAATGCCTGAATATTCTCTCCTCTCGCACGCACCCCGCGGACTAAAATGCTTCCTTTCGCCCGTGGAAGAGCTCATGCGGGAGAAAGGAAGCGTTTTTAGTCCGCGGGGTGCGTGCGAGAGGAGAGAATATTCACTGAATATTCTCTCCTCCTCTTGCACACACCCCGCGGACTAAAACGCTTCCTTTCGCTTCTCTCCCCTTGCACGCACCCCGCGGAGTAAAACGCTTCCTTTCGCCCGTGGAAGAGCTCATGCGGGCGAAAGGAAGCGTTTTAGTCCGCGGGGTGCGTGCGAGAGGAGAGAATATTCTCTCCTCTTGCACGCACCCCGCAGACTAAAACGCTTCCTTTCGCCCGTGGAAGAGCTCATGCGGGCGAAAGGAAGCGTTTTACTCCGCGGGGTGCGTGCGAGAGGAGAGAATATTCACTGAATATTCTCTCCTCTCGCATGCACCCCGCGGACTAAAACGCTTCCTTTCGCCCGTGGAAGAGCTCATGCGGGCGAAAGGAAGCGTTTTAGTCCGCGGGGTGCGTGCGAGAGGAGAGAAGCGAAAGGAAGCGTTTTAGTCCGCGGGGTGCGTGCAAGAGGAGGAGAGAATATTCAGTGAATATTCTCTCCTCTCGCACGCACCCCGCGGACTAAAACGCTTCCTTTCGCCCGTGGAAGAGCTCATGCGGGCGAAAGGAAGCGTTTTAGTCCGCGGGGTGCGTGCGAGAGGAGAGAAGCGAAAGGAAGCGTTTTAGTCCGCAGGGTGCGTGCAAGAGGAGGAGAGAATATTCAGTGAATATTCTCTCCTCTCGCACGCACCCCGCGGACTAAAACGCTTCCTTTCGCCCGCATGAGGTCTTCCACGGGCGAAAGGAAGCGTTTTAGTCCGCAGGGTGCGTGCGAGAGGAGAGAATATTCACTGAATATTCTCTCCTCCTCTTGCACGCACCCCGCGGACTAAAACGCTTCCTTTCGCTTCTCTCCTCTCGCACGCACCCCACGGACTAAAACGCTTCCTTTCGCCCGTGGAAGACCTCATGCGGGCGAAAGGAAGCGTTTTACTCCGCGGGATGTGGGCTTCCTTTCGCCCGCATGACCTCTTCCACGGGCGAAAGGAAGCGTTTTAGAATGCCTGAGCTCCGGGCCAAGCTGCAAATGATGTTGCAAAAGTTTGTTGCAATGCAAAAGTCTTTTGCCTTGCCGGGAAACGTCAGGGCAAAAGAAGCAGCTGGTGAGGTTGGTGGGAGAGAGCGGGGAAGAGCGAAGATAAGGGGCGGAAGTGCAAACAAGAGCTCGGGGCGACAAGGGCTTCGCTGCCACAAGGGCTTCGCCTTGGAAGTGAGTCTCGCGAACGGAGCTTTGGGGCTGAGGAGAGAGGCAGGGACGGAGGGAGTGGGGGGAGAGGAGCCGCCCCCCTCACCTCCCAGGCAATGGGGAAAGCTTTCCCGAAATGGGGGGGGGGTGTTGCGGGAAATAAAAAGCGCGCGCGCTGGGGGGGACGAAGGAGGCTTTGGCGCGCTTTAGAGGCGGGTGTGAAAGCAACGAAAGGGAGGGCGTGTGGGAAAGCAATGAAAGAGGCAGCGAGAGCGGGCACGGGAAAGCAACGAAAGGCAGCGAGGGTGGGTGTGAAAGCAACGAAAGGGAGGGCGGGTGGGAAAGCAACGAAAGAGGCAGCGAGAGCGGGTGTGAAAGCAACGAAAGGCAGCGAGGGCGGGTGGGAAAGCAATGCTCAAGACTTGCCCGAGAGAGCTGGGGATCGGGCTTTGGGTTGGTAGGAGACCTTGAAGGAGTGGGGGGAAGGGACTGGGGCCGGTGGAGGAAGCAATGCTACAGTGCACTCCGCGGTCCCTTTAATGTTCACTCAGGAAGGCGGGGAATGGGACCACGTGAGCAGGAGGCTGAGGCTCCGCCTTCCTGATGACGTCACCAGCCTCACCAGCCATAACCCTCACCGCACGTCACTGATGCCCACCAAGTCACGCCCACAGAACCAGTAGTAAAAAAAAATTGAATTTCACCACTGTATAAGTGCTTATTTTATGGGTGGATTTTGATTGTTTCTAATATTGCAGATCCTTTTGGGTCATGTGACATAACTAAGTTTAATATACAGCTTTGATTATTTGGTAATTGATAGAAACTTACAGATTGTGAGCTATTTATACTACCACTCAAAAGCATTGAGTATTTATTCTGTCTGTTCAACTCTTATTAGATTCTTCTCTGGGAAAAAAATAATTTAAAATGTGGTAGCAAAAAACAGGGAAATTACAAATTAAAAGGATCACAACATGAATGGCACAATAAAAATCTGATAAGCATATCATGATTCAGATCCAAATATGTGAAATCTACTGAAAGAGATTATGAGATGAGATTCAGGATCTGGTATATGAAGTATAATGCACTAAGACACAAATAAATGTACATGTTCAAATCATTGCACAGTTGTGGATATCTTTTCAGTGATGTTCCTCATTTGCATGTATAGTTGGAAAAGGCCCTTGCAAATATTTGAGATCTGCAGAAATGTCCAGATATCTTGCATTCAGAGTTTAGAAGCTGAAAGAAAAGTTTTGAAGGTACTTGTATCTGCATTTTGAATACTTTGTAGGAGGAAAAATCAGAAGTCTCAGAGCACTTTTTTAGATTAGCAAATTTTATCAACAACATAAGCTTTCAAGAACTAGAATTCACAAAAAATATTATTTAATAAAATATGTTAGTCTGAAAGGTGTTACCATATTCCTTTTGATTTCTGCATTTTCAATATGTTTCTTGTTCACCAAATTTGAAAATGGATACAACTGATCTTGTATTTAGTTTTTTATTTGACTGGCTACAAAATAAATCTAATAACTTGTCAATGCTCATATTAGCAATTGCTGATGTTTGCTAACTAAGAACTTTATATTTACAGTGGTACTAAGGAAGAATTACTTGTTAAACCATTGCCCTGTAAGCATTAAAACTGCAATCCTTAAAAGAGGCCGCATAGATGCTATAAAGAGCTCTAACTTCCCAACATCAAGTTGTCTCTCTTGTCCTCTTAGAACACTTCTGCAGACTTTCTTCCCCAAATTCAGACATCAGATGTAAGAAGGGGAAGGAGAAAGATCAGCAATTGGCATAGCTGGATAGTGAATAGAACAGGTCCCCACAATCTGCTGCTATGACTCCAACCTGAGACAAATTCAGATTTTTATAAAGAGCACAGCAGAGAACCAGAAGATAATAGATTTTCAGAAGAATCCACCAGATGTTTCTAAGCAATCTACTAGGCTTTCTTTCTCTGCCAGATTTCAAGACTGTTTATGTATGTGCACAAATATGTTTGAAGCCACAGCAAGTATCTACACCCTGCTGGCCTTGGCTGATGATAAAAATCTGAGCAGAGGGAGATCCGTTTAGTCCCTGGATCACCAGACACCTCCAAGGTTATAAACCAGACTGAGAAATTGGGAAAAAATAAACAAAACAAAAAAGACAGGAGTGGCAATCCATATATGTGTCATTGTTAATAAAACTTTATGAATATGCCAATATCATGCTCAGAGGTCAAGCTTGACTCTAGATAGGCTCACCTTTCATTCATGAATTCTATTGGCTGGAGATATATTGAAGCTATAATTTGATAGGTTAGTGCAGTGTACACTTTTTATGAAAATTTGGGGTTTGGTTTGATATTTTTTGTTTTGTTTATTGGCAAGTTACAATCAAATATTAAATAAATTTGTTACCTAGCCTAAGAATCACTAGGCATTATGCCCAATGTTAAACACGTACATTTTGAAAGTGAAAAGTGAGTATTTAAGCTGTGTAAAAGATCTAGGTAAATGGAAAGCTGTTTCTGGTAATTTCCTTCCAGGTTTCATTCAGCAAAACACCCAGCAAAAAATCTGAAAAAGATGTTAAAGTTTCAAAGGAAGTCTTGATTCCAAGTTGTTTAGAGTATAAAAAGTTTAAATCCATAGGATTGTTCAAAACATATGAAAGGCTGTTTTCCAAAGTGCATTAGCGCTTACCATGAAATGTTAAGGTTCTCAGGTCCTCCAAAAAGCACAGTGGAACTGCTACAAAGGCTTTCCACTTGTCCGTACATCCGTGGTAGGATTCAACATTTTTTACCACCGGTTCTGTGGGCATGGCTTGATGGGTGTGGCAGGGGAAGGATATTGTAAAATCTCCTTTCCCACCCCACTCCAGGGGAAGGTTATTGCAAAATCCCCATTTCCTGCCGATCAGCTGGGAATCAGGAGGCAGAGAATAGATGGGGGCGGGGCAAGTCAGAGGGGGTATTTACAGGTCTCCAAACTACTCTAAATTTCCACTACCGATTCTCCAGAACTGGTCAGAACCTGTTGAATACCACCTCTGGCGTACATGCCCAATCATTTCATTCACTTAGGACTAGAATTCTTATCTTTATGTACAATGACACACACTTGTGTATACAAACTGGGGAAACCTTTAAAGCAGACATGGTAAACCCAACCGGCCAGAGTTACCCTGTGGTAAGATGGGTGGGCAATAAATTTGATACATAAAATAAAAATAAACCATCCAGATGCAGCAGTTGCCTCAGCACTTTGTTTGCACCAATACATTTTGTGAAATATTTTGCACCATGTTGAAAGTCAATATGGCAAGTTAGCTGAGAGTCAGTTCATGCAATAGAGCCAGATAAAAAACATAGTGTCACCAACTATGTTGCTTGAAGTATTTTTATAATCAGCTTTGTGCATAGGGTTGAACTGTAAGCCAAACAGGGGATAGACAATGATGGTGTCCAGTTGTCTAATCCATGCCATGTTCTTCTAGCATTTAATTTCCAGCCAGGGATTCCAGTAACTACAGTAATCTGAATATTTTTCAAAATGATTTAAAAAAAAACTGGTTTGAATTCTGAGTAGTTTCAACAACTGATTAAGAAAAGCAGAAAACCCTAGAGCAGTGATGGCTAACCTTTTTGCCATCGTGTGCCAAAAGCAGGGGGAGTGGAGGTCGTGTGCATGCATGCCCACACCCATAATTCTATGTGCCCGTCCCTTGCACATGCATGTGTGGCTCCTCTGCGCTCTCCCCGCTTTTGGCACGTGATGGTACAGTGGACCCATTTTTCATCCTCCCCAGGCTCCAGAACCTTTCTAGGAGTCTGGGGAGGGTGAAAACAATCTTCCCCACCCCAGAGGCCCTCTGGAGACCAAAAATGGCCCATCTGCTGACTTGCCGTTGGACCAGAGGGCCCGTTTTTCACTCTCCCCAAACTCCAGAGCCTTTCTAGGAACACAGGGAGAGCAAAAACAGCCTTTCCCCCCCCCAAGGGCCGACCGGAGGCCAGAAACGGCCCAATTGTCAACTTCCGGTCAGACCGGAAGGCCCATTTTTCTCTCTCCCCAGGCTCCAGAACGTTTTTAGGAGCCTGGGGTGGGTAAAAATGGCCTTCCCCACCCCTTTGGAGGCCCACCAGAGAATTGAAATGGCACATTTGCTGACTTCTGGTCAGATCGGAAGGCCCATTTTTCGTTCTCCTCATGCTCCAGAGCCTTTCTAGGAGCCTGGGGAGGGCGAAAACAGCCTTTCCCAGACCCTGGAGGCCAAAAATAATCTGTTTCCTGACTTCTGGTGGGCCCAGAAGGTTAAAAAATCAGATGGACGCATGCCGGAGCTGAACTCACGTGTCCACAGATATGGCTCTGCATGCCACCTGTGGCACGCATGCCACAGGTTCACCATCACAGCCCAATAGCCTCCGGATGATCCTCCTACTTCATGTCTTTGACTTACAGCAGTTCATTTAGTGACCGTTGAACTTACAACAGCACTAAAAAAAAATGACATGACCATTTTTCACATTTACAACCATTGCAGCATCCCCAAGGTCACATGGTCAAAATTCAGATCCTTGGAAACTGGCAACGTCCCAGGGTCATGTGATCACCTTTTGCAACCTTCTCACAAGGAAAGTCAACTGGGAAGCCACCTTCACTTAACAACCGTGTCACTAACCTAATAACTGCAATGATTCGTTTATCAACAATGGCAAGAAAAGTCCTAAAATGTGGAAAAGTTAACAAATGTTTCACTTAGCAACATACATTTTGGGCTCAATTGTGGTCATAAGGCAAGGACTACCAGTAGTAAAAATTGAAACTGATTTTTTAAAAAAAACTTTGGAGAAGTCATTTTTGTTTCAAAACAAAACCAAGCAGAGATTTGGTTGTAAGAATGGCTAAGTAGGAATTTTGACAGTATAATTCAAAGATTGTCTCCAAAATAGCCCAAAGATTACCAAATAGATAAAAATATGCCCAAAAAAAAGCTTTGGTCACTGCACTCCACAGGAAAAACAGCTCGACTAAAATAACAAATATGTGAGTGGGCTTCTTTATTAGGCTCGAAGCCTTTTTTTAGTAACAACCAAACATTTATTCTGTCTCCAGTTGCTCATCTTGGGACTTCCTACCCCCATAAAGAAAGTGCTACTCTCTTTATGCTGCTTCTTTTCATATTCTACTAAACCGGTAATTGCCTGCTTGCATTATACATTTCCCTATGTATTTCACTCCAGAAGTGCACTTAATATTTTCATTAAAATCAATAAAGCCAAGAAATGACAAGGATTCAGATGAATACAAACAATTAAATTCTTCCTTTGTGTACTGTTAACTGTTAGTGGGGGAGAAAATAGAGAAGGTCTATTCCACACCTGTCTGTCCCCTTCTTTTTCAATAGCAGCTAACCGAAATCCACTTAGCTGGCTTTTGTCTGCTTATGTCCTGACAGATAATGTGTAGAAATCAGAAGTTCTAGGGCCAGTAATTCAGAATTAATTTTCCTTTCAGTAGAGTGATGTGGACAACTGAGTATAGTAATGGTACCTGATCAGAATTCAGGGGATAAACAAGGCAATTTGAGATAATGACATAGAAATAAGGGCTCTTTAAAAGGTTTGTTCGCTGCGTGACTCTGGATGGCGTTATCACTGGTGCTTTTCATCTGCCTGAAATGAAAGTCAAAAGAGTTAATCATTAATGCATTAGCCTGATGTATTTGTGTGAGTGTGTGTGTCCGTGTCCGTGTGGGCTGGAGTGTATTGTGTTGTGCTTTGGAGTTGAAAGGAGAACTACATATCTCATCCTTTCCCTTGATATTAAAATATATAAATAAAGAGTCCACAAAAGAAGCCATTAAGCCACCCAGTAATTATTTATTAAGGGTTTGCTTCAGAAAAGTTTCCCTTCTATGGAATAGAAATTATTTTGGTTTGATATGTAGCAGTAGCTGTAATTTTTTAATTTATTTCCTGCCTTCATTGTTTTTTATAAATAACTCAAGGCAGCCAGCACACATAATGCTATTTTCCCCACAGCAACAACCCTGTGAGATGAGTTGGCTGTGAAATAAAATGATGGCCCAAAGGCACTCAGTTGATTATTATGCCAAAGGTGGGACTAGAACTCACATTCTCCTGGTTTCTAGCCTGGTACCTTAATCACGTGATCAAATTGGCTCTCAAGTAATCAAATGTAACAAATCTGAAGTAGAAACATAAGCACTTTTCAGTTTGAACAAAACCTATTTTCCACTCCATTGGCCCACTGATCCCTAAAATGTTACATATTTTGTCTTGGGTTGTGAAAGTATTTGCAGTCTGTACCAGCAACAGCCCTGTGGAGTAGGATCAGAAAAGGCAAGATGGTGGTTGCGACCATACAACTGAAGCTCCGCCCCTTTTCTAGATGCATCACACAAAACAATGGGGGTGGGGCTTTACCCAAGCAGTCATAACTGCCATCTTGATTTTTTGAAGACTTGAAGACACTACTATTCTGTATTTCTGTTTAACTAATACATTATTCTTCCATTCATTTGTGAGCAATACATCTCAACACAAAAAGCCATTTATATTCTTGTTGGTTTATATCTTTGGATAGGTGGGTGCCCATACATGTGACCTTATGTATCTCTTTCCACACTTTTGAGTGGTATTCCTCAACTTACAAATTTTCATTTAGTAACTATTTGATGTTATAACAGAACTAAAAAAAAGTGATTTATGGCCATTTTTCACACTTACAACCATTCTAGCATCCCCATGGTCATATCAGAGGTGGGTTGCTCCTGGTTCAGCCCGGATTGGATAAACCAGTAGTGGCAATGGCGGGAGGGTCCACCCACCCACCCACCTGGACACTTCTGCATATGTGGAGAAGCTCCTGCGCATGCACAGAAGTGTCGCGTGTGAGCACATGGACGAACACAAGTGAACCGATAGCGCCGGGATTTGCAACCCACATCTGGGTCACATAATTAAAATTCAAATGCTTGACAACTGGATCATATTTATGACATTTGTAATATCCCAAGGTCACATGATCATTTTGTGGCCAAGTCAATGGGGAAGCCAGATTCACTTTATGTCCATTTAACTAACTTAACAACTGTAGTGATTCACTTAAGAACTGTAGCAAGGAAGGTCATAAAATGGGGCAAAACTTACTCAACAACTGTCTCACTCAGCAGCAGAAATGTTGGACTCAATTGTGGTCATAAATTGAGGACTACCTCTACTAAATGCCTCTGCCCTAAAAAATATAATTATATCTATGATAATAGGTACAGTGATCACATTTTCTTGGAAAAGAATAAAGGACAAACCTGAAAAGGGTTAAACTGGAAAGAGGTTCACCAGGATTTTTTTTTAAAAGTGAATTAAGGCAAAAGGGTGTGTTGATGTTGATCACTTTGCCTTTCAAAGGAAAATTCAAGAACCAAACCAAGGAACAGATTAATTAAACACATTTAAAGGACATATTTCTGAAATGAAGGACTCTCCTTTATATTAAAAGACATATGAGCACTGTAATGACAGGTGGCATCTCCTGGAAAGAGGCATATCAGCAGGCCTTCTGACATTGAAAGTTTTGTGACAGGCCATATTGAACATGTGTGCCATTTTGGAAACAGATGATCTTCTTGCTTGTGATAGTACCCATAACCTGCTCTAAAACCCGGAATTGCATCAGTCGAGAAATCTGCCTATTTCTGACTTATTTAGTAAGAGACAAAGAAGCAACTGTGACACCCAACTAACAAACTGTAGTAAATTATGTTCTTATCCTTCTGGAGTTTTCAGGTTAATCATGTAGGACTTTTTTAAAAATTCAAGCCAAGTTCTTTGCAGAGTAGAGAAGTTAGTTTCATGCAAAGTTTGTGCAAATTCGAGAAGTGAAGGCATTGCTTTCAAAAGAAAAGCTTCAACTATAAAAGCATTTGGCATGTTTCATCCCTTCAGAAGACAGTAAAACCATGCAAATTGTGACAAAAGAAGCTCTCTCTTTTGTAAACACGGCCAATGGTGCATGTGACTGCATGCATGTCCATGCTGCCTACCACTGCTTGTAAACAAGTTTACTTGCAATATAAGGTATTTTCAGAAAATTCATCTTTGTGTGTGCTCGGTCTGAAATTGCACATGAGCAAAGATTTACCTAAGGAGAGTTGTGGCAACTCCGCTTCACAATCTCTGATTACAAGTGCTTATGACTACAACTGAGCCCAAAATTGCCATTCTTAAGCAAGACAGTTAAGCGAGTTTTGCCTCATTTTACAACCTTTCTTGCCAGACTTGTTAAGTGAATCATTACAACTGTTTTGTTAGTAGCACCGTTGTTAAGTGAATCTGGCTTCCCCGTTGACTCTGCTTGTCAGAAAGTCACAACAACTGGTTACATGACTCCCCGACCTTATAACCATCATAAATACATGCCAGTTGCTAAGCATCTTAATTTTGATCATATGACCATGGGAATGCTGCAACAGCTATAAATGTAAAAACAGTGATAAGTCACTATTTTCAGTGCCATTGTAATTTTGAATGGTTACTAAATGAATGGTTGTAAGTCAAGGACTACCTGTACTTTTGTATCATATGTAAGAGAAAAAAAAACCTCTGAGGAAAGCAAAGAACATCAACTTCCATGATTCCTAGCAAGTATGTCAGGCTGGAAATTGCACATGTTGAAGGCCGGTCCATGGGGGCGGAGCGGGGGAGAGGAGGATTGAGGAAGGCTGAAAAGATCTCACCTGACAGGGAAAGAAAAGCCTCAGGCCAAAAGTGTGTACTGAAGCATGATGGTTTGGAATCTGTTAATAAAGCAGTAATACAATCATTGTTCAATTGGCATTGTTATTAATGAGATCAACTTCTTCATTACATGTTCTTCCTCTTTGGGGTTAGTAGTTTTTAATAAGTTCAACTCATTCGGAGAAATAAAAGACGCACGATTTGAAGCAGTGAAGATGATTAAATTTTGGGTCAGAGCACAAAGCATGTGTCAAGAGTTCAGAATCATTTCAGGAAAATTTTCACCCGCATAAATTACTACAGAATCCAGCCCCCACAGTATGTGTGAAGATCATGTGATGCGGTTGCTATAGTAACGGCTTATTCTTGTTGAAATCTAGGGTAACTACGGCTGCTAAACCCTGCATCTTCTGACAGCAATTTATTTAACCTTGCTTCTTTCATATTCTCTTATTGACTCACTGAACTTCAAAAAAAAGGAGAAATGCTTATTCTGTAAAATAGACTTTAATTTATTAAGCGGAGCTCTGTGGACTATTTCTTGTTCCCAGTTTAAGAGATACGAGCATTTAGACTATTTTATGGTTCTTTTAATTCAACGCCTGTCTGTAGAAACATGGATAATTATCCACCTTCCTTTTCCCCGGGCCATCCAAATTGCTTCCCAACAGCATCAAAATATTTATCCACTATTACAACATTCTCCTCAAGATGATGTTAGTGAATTATAAAGCTGTATTCTCAGTCATGGGCCTGTCTCCTTAAGAGCAGTTAAGCTAAAGTAATTAAGTAGCGCAAAGATGAAATTAGACATAAAACTTTAGTAATAAGGCAGAAAAAGAAATGGAAAATGAAAGCAATTCAGTGGCATTTCTGATCAAGCAATAATCCCAGCTGAATATAAAATATTTCTGCCACCTAAATAACGTCTATAACATTGAATGCATATTTGTAACATGATTAATGTCCTGCATTGGAGTCAGTCTATTATAAATGGGTAAACACAATGTACTCACATTTTCAATAGACAAGACTAGGAAGATTTAAAATGTACAGTAGCTTCTCCAATAAAAAAAAATCCTCAATATTTAAGCAATCTTTTTTTTTTCCTCCACAGAAATGTTTATACTGAAAGAATATCCTCTTTCTCTCCAAGATGGGGAAGAAAGATGTGAAAATTGAGAGCTCTTTCACATGAGAAGCACATGCTTGCTCATTTTAAGAAAATTGACATCATGAATACTCAGTGAATTGAGAATCTTTACGCCAATCTATTAACTGCAGGAAATATGTGAACTTTACCTAATATGCAACATGAGAGAATCAAGCCAACCCACACACCACATCTAAGAAAGCACTGTTCTAAACAGATTATATGCAAAAGACTAAATTTTATAAGAATGTTTTTTTTAAATTTACAATTGCATGACAGAATTTGGAAGAGTATAAAATATTAAGGATACATGCAGTCTAAATTATACCTGCATCCCCAGAGTTGTCAAAACACATGAGAATGGGAAAAAGGGGGCAGATTCTTCATACATTCCTACTTTCAGCAGGTTAATATAAAGGGGAAGCACCAATATGTCACAGCGACAACTTATTTTCTGCTGGGGTTCTGTGGCCCTACTTTCATTCCATTTCATTTTTAGTCCAGCAATGAATGAAACTGAGTTAAGTCATCCTTACTTGTATCAGTGTTACTATAGACTTTTTAAAATCCTAGTACCATCAAATGGTATAAAACTATTAAGGGTTGTCACTTATTACTATGGAGGGAAATTTGGAAACATTACTAACTTGAAACAAGCAAATAGATATAAAATAGAGATCAACAACTAGGCGAGTGAACTTTGTGCCAGAATTGTTTTTCTCTAACTCAAGGATAGGTGGTTAGCACTTCAAGCTCAGCAGTGGTTAAAGGCTCTAAATATTTCCTGCATCAAGTTACGAAGTTACCTTTTAATTTCTGCCCCATTGAAATATTTCAATGTTTCTTTCCCATTCAAAAATCCTCTGTTTGCAATGTTAGGAATTTGTTCCATTGCTGATCTAGGCATGATAGATTACTATAATCTGACTGCTGGAATTTACTCTTTGGTAAGAGACACACTGTAATATAGATAATGGATATAATCAGGATATAATTCTCAAGCAGCATGACAAATCATATTAAGCAAATGTACTGTTTGGTTCATCACTGATACAGCTGTGCCAATTATGGAAACAGTGAGGATGCTGGGTACAATCCAGCAGGAATTTCCTCTGTGTGTGGCTCATTCAAATAAACAAATTTATAGATAAACCATGGTCTGATATACTAGGATTAAAGATTCTGCTTTGGGTGTGGAATTTAAACCACAGGTAGGACAAATAAAAGTATCAGTGGTTCCAACTATCTATGGGTTGGGTTAATCCACAAAATGACACTATTGTTTGGCCCACTCTTCCAAATAGCCCTCTTTCATTTCCTATAAGTATCAGTAGTAAATGGGCTGTCTGTTTTCCTTGCCATGAACTACTGAAGTATGTCACTGATTGGCACTAAGGAAATAAACTAGGGTGAGAAGCCATGT
This sequence comes from Natrix helvetica, assembly GCF_964273705.1. Classification (NCBI taxonomy): domain Eukaryota; kingdom Metazoa; phylum Chordata; class Lepidosauria; order Squamata; family Natricidae; genus Natrix; species Natrix helvetica. The sequence goes on from NC_138552.1 coordinate 70,064,534, forward strand.
TGGCTACAAATTTGGGGATTTTATACTGAGGATCATAATCTGTATTGTCATTTTCCATACAAAGCCTATCCTGCTCATAGAGTAAGGATGCAAAAAGTATGGTAAATAAGTAAGAACAATAAAACACCTAATAATTAAAATACAAAACAGCACTTTAGTTTAGCTATTAGCTTACAGTATTAACTTTATTACTAGTCCTTCTTTAATCCCACCCAAAAAGTCCACTGACAGCAGTCCATATCGTCATGCCCTTTTTCTTCTCTCCTTGTTTTTCTGACAGAGAGAAGGCTTGCATGTATTTATTTCTCCCTCTTTTTTCTTCTTTCCTGGCGGGATACTTTCTTATTTTCCTTCACCCAACAGAAGGGTGTTGCTTACTCAGTTGCTGTCTTTCCTACTCCTAGCCTGGCAAAAAGAACATCATGATGAGTCAGTTAGATGGAGTTCTTTTCTCTACTGACAGAAATCTTCCTTTAAGTTCCCCTTCTTACTCATCTACTCATTCATTTTGCGTGGTGAGTCCAGCACCATGATCCTCATAAGTAGTGCCAACAATGGAGCAGTAGAGGGAAGAGATGGTATAGTTCGGTGTATGAGGCCTGGGCACACCAACTACACTGTCCTGACAACAAGGCCTCACCACTGCAAGGAGGCCCTCAGAATCAAAACAAGTTGAACAGCTAAGTCAATACCAACAGACAGTTCAGAGGTGGTATTCAGCAGGTTCTGACCAGTTCTGGTAGTGGAAATTTTGAGTAATTCAGAGAATGGGTAAATATCACCTCTCACTGGCCCCACCCCCATCTATTCTCTGCCTCTCGAGTCCTAACTGATCAGGAGGAAATGGGGATTTTGCAATAACCTTCCCCTGGAGTGGGGAAGGAATGGAGATTTTACAGTATCCTTCCTCTGCCACGTCCACCAAGCCATGCCATGCCTACCAAGCCACGCCCACAGAACCGGTAGTAAAAAAAAATAAATCCCACCACTAAGACAGTTCATTTTAGAGCACTTCCTATGGCCCAATCTGATATGGACATAGCATTCATTCTTGCTGTGCAGTAACCTTAGCATTTACAGTATAATGTATTGTTGCAGACATATAAAATGTCCGCATACAGTCCATCTCCTTCTATGATCAGGACCTTGATGATGCAAAGGGGCTTGCATGGGCTATGTCATTGGACATATATATGTCCAGATGGGTCTCCTAAGGCAAACAAGCCATGATGGATACCCAAACTAATACCAATCACATCTGCCAACCCACAGTGGATCAATGTGGGAGATTACGGTCTATTCATTGACTACGAAAAGGTGTTTGACTCAGTATTCCAGCAAGCAATAATTAAGGCATTGCTCAACCAAGGCATAGGCACTTACTACAATCAATATATAAAAAACAATGGAAACAATTTGCCTTAATGATCTTAAAGTGGAAATCAACATAGAACGAGGTGTGTGACAAGGTGATACAATATCACCTATCCTTTTCTCAGCCTGCTTTGAAGAAGTATTTCACAAACTAGATTGGGCAAAAGATGGAATAAAAATCAATGGTGCCTATTTAAGTCACTTAAGTTTTTCAGATGATGTTTTTCTCTTCTCACAAGACTCAGAAGAGCTGCAAAGACACATATAAGAGTGGCACAAGAGAGCTATAAAGACACATATAAGAGCTGCACAAAGCAGGAGAACCAGATTATGTTTAATAAATTCACTAAGGAAAGAAAAATGTATATATCTGAAGAACTAAATGTAATAGACCACTACATATACCTTGGCCAATGGATCTCAGTGGAAGGTGATACAATAAAGGAAATTGAAAGGTATGTTAAATGTGGCATTCGGAAAGCTAAGCATAATTTTCAAGAACAACCTCTCCTGAGGCCTGAAGGGGAAAAAAATCCATCAGTGTGTGCTGCCTGGTCTAACATATGTTGGTGAAACATGGACACTGACCTCACAATCAATACAAAAGCTACAAGTGGCGCAAAGAGCCATGGAAAAATTCATGCTCGGCATTACAAGGCAAGATACAAAGACCCGCACATGGATTAGAGAACAAACAAAATTATACAATATAATCAAGAGAGTAAAATAATTGAAATGGAAATTGGCTGGTCACATATCAAGAAGAACTGATGGCAGGTGGACCAAGGCAGTCATAGAGTAAATCCAACTTGATAAACACCGTCCACAAAAGAGACCTAAAACAAGTTGGATTTACAAAAGAAATTGGCAAAAGAAAGCTCAGGACCATATTGGTTTGAACTTGAAACATGCAGAAGAGGCCTTCATCCTGCAGGGGACAGATCATGGCTAAAATATTGACAGCCATACCTCATAGGTTTGAAACTGTTATTTAGTGATTTAGCTCACATATCTCAAAGCCATGGTCATTGAGTCATGTTTTTCACCAGTACCAAATGATTAAACCCAAAGAAAACTCTGAAAAATAATTCTGACAACAAGCCTATGTAAATTGGCTCATAAAAGAATTTTCACTTGAGAACTTCCATTCAGCAAACCATTTAAACAATCCCTAAGGTATTTTATTGAATGATGGTAGATTTGAGTACATGCCTAATTTACCTTTGCAGAATCAGAAAAGACAGAAGCCGAAACAAAATCCCAGGGCTAAAATCTTTTCAGGAAGTAGTAATTCAGACATCTTAAGTGCAATTGCTTTAGCTAATCTTAATTGTGGGTGACATTTTTTCCTCATGATCTGGAAAAAGTTGGTTGTTGAAAGATTATCCTCTACATCTCATAGATTATATAGTATGTCATGTACAGATATAATACAAATATTGGCATATTCACATTTATGTTATCACACTAACAGATGATATAAAGCTGAACAGAATGAGGAATTATGTTGCACTACATTATACATTCCTATAATTCAGGGAATGGAAACATGATATCTATAAGTATCAAGATCAATTCTTTGAATTATAATTCAATTTAAATTTCAGTCCTTTATTCCATATATTCTCCTAATGCTGAAACATTGGTATTATTTTGCCCATTAATTCATAATCTTTACAATATTCATCTTCCGTGTTTATTTTCAGTGAAAACATATATACACCATAGCAATAATTTGTAGTATTCATTAGTATGCAAATTCAATTTAAAGTCAATTTTCTCATTTCTAAAATCAAAACTCTTTTAGTCCAATTTAAATCTTTCAGTCAATTATACACAAGAAAACCATTGACAAGGATGATCTTCCATGTCCAATTCTTCTCTTGCTTTTAATTTAGTTTGTCCTTTAGAAAAGTCAGTAAATGACTTTTCTAAAGGACATTTATTGACATTATATGAGTCTAGGTCAACCAAGATTGTATAACATTTTTTTTCTAAAATAGGTGTTTTAGGGTCACAACCATAAAGAAACTTGGGCAGTCCATCTTGCCTGATGATGATGATGATGATGATGATGATGATGATGATGATGATGATGATGATATCAACTTAGTCATGTCCAACTCTTGGAGATTCTATGGGCCAGGTCTCTCCACTTCTTCTGATATTGCACTGCTTCTTTGAATTTTTCTCTGCTGTGGCTTGTGTCAGCTTTGATGGTGTCCAGTCACTATGTTCTTTGACAGCCTGGTTTCCTTTTACTGCTAACTCTTCCAAACATAATTGCTTTCTCCAGTGACTTCCCCCACATGATATGGCCAAAGTAAGTGAGGCAGTTTCGTGCTTTTGCCTTCTAGTGACATGTCTGGTGGTATGCACTCCAGTGCTTGTTTGCTAGTCACCGTTGCGGTGCAAGGAATAACCAGGAAGCTTCTTGCTCCATAGCTGTTCCAAACCCAAATCCTTACACCTATCAGAATTTTAAAATTACAGTAGTATTAATAACTAATCCAAGATCCAAATCTCTTATCCAAAATATTCTACCTGGTTAACATTTGGTTACATTTATGTCTAGAGGAGTCTTTATTTGATATTACACTTTTTACTGAGTTTCATGAGAAAATTTCTTTGGGCAATAGATTGAGGTTAAATTTAAAGTTACAGTTGGGTTTTCTTAAAGTACAAGTAGTCCTCGATTTACAACCATTCATTTAATGATCATTCAAAGTTACAATGACACTGAAAAAAGTGATTTATGAGCAGTTCCCACATATATGACCATTGCAGTGTCTCCACATTTATGTGATCAAATCAGGTGTTTGCCAACCAGCATAGATTTACAATGGTTACAACATTCCAGTAATCCTGCAATTGTCATTTGCATCCTTTCTAGGGAGCTTCTGACCAGCAAAGGAGAGCCAGATTCACTTAATGACCATATGATTCACTTAACTGTAGTGATTCTCTTAACAACCATAGCAAAAAGATCATAAAATGGGGCAGGATTTATTTAATAACTACCTTGCTTAGCAATGGAAAAGTTATTATCACAAGTCAAGGACTACTTGTATACACCAACATTTAGCTAGAGGGACAGAATCAGCCTCATTTGTTATGGATAATGTTAATCTTAAATGTGTATTACAGTGGTGGGTTATGACTAGTATTCCCTGGTATGGGCGTACTGGTGCCTGCTGGGAGCACCGGGTACCGTTTATTTATTTATTTATTTATTTTTCAAGATTTATAGACCGCCCCCTCTCCCCGAAGGGTGCTCCAGGGGGCCCGCCCTATCGCCCACGGTCCTTACCGGTATTTGAGCTCTTTGGCGCTTCCGTGCACAGAGAGTATGACGCCTGCATGACGCTTCGCCGAGCAGTTGGAGCATCACAGAGGCATCACGGAGCAGGCAGTAAGTACGTATGTGCGCGTGGGCTGAGCACATTCATGTGGTGGATGCCAGGCGACCGTTGCAACCAGTATGGATCCGGAACCCACCACTGGTCTATTATGTTTAGTATTTAGACATTTGGCAGCCATTACTAAAAAGAAATTCTGGCCATTGGGATGGGGCTAGCATTAAAATTAAGTTTACGTGAAGTCTCCTCAAAATTACAGCAGGAGCGTGGAGCTATTGTGACCCTATTTAACAAGTCAGATATTGAATTGGAGGAATGGCATGGCAGGTTCTTCCTTTGCGACCCAGGAGCCTGTGGGCTCTATATACCTGCAGGATTTATCAGAAAGAGGGAATTTTTGTAGAATGAGTCTGCAGTTCTGCAGCAGTTACTAAACCAGGAGTGTCCAACCATGGCCACTTTAAGACTGGCCAGTCTCCATGCTGGCTGAAAAAATCTGGGAATTGTAGTTCACAAGTCTTAAACTTGCCACAGTTGGAGCTCCCTACACTATTGCAAAAGAGGAAGGTTGCATCAGCTGATTTAGATGTTAAGCTGGAAAAGACCTGACTTCAGACCTGCAGGAAATGAACAGAACCTACATTTTAACTTTTAGTGAGCCTCCTCCAAAGGACAATAATTCAGGAGCATATACAGTACATGTCTGAGTCAGTATTATGAAAGAAGGACTTGAGAGTCTAACTCCTGTAGGAAAGTAATCCAAAATAACCTGTTCTTTTCCCATTTAATAATTTAAATATTAAGTATTGAATTGATTAATTTTCATATTGCTCTTGCTCTGGGAGAAGTTATATATATATATGTATTTGTGTTACAACCCCTGGTATGCCTAAAGTATCAGTACAAATACAACACAAATATATATAAATATACAACACAATATATATATATATATATATATATATATATATATATATATATATATATATATATATATGCTGGTTTTGTTGTATTCGGGTCTTTTCCCGTGTAAGGTTGAGATTGTCTTTGCAACGTTTCAGCAGGATCTCACCTGCCATCTTCAAGCGTGGGCTCAAAATGGGAACGGAGCTGCCGTCTTTCTGTAAGTCTTGGTGGGAGGGGATGGGGTGCTGGCTTTGTTTCAGTAAGTGGAATGATTGGTTGTGTGGTTGTATCATGATTGGTAGATTGGTGCTGATTGGTGCAGGCTGTGTGTGCATTGTTGTTTTGTATTGTAACGGCTTGGGTTATTATATATATATAATTGTCACAATTGAATTCTTCCTTGACTTGAACTTAAGAGTGATGTCACTGCTGTTTTCTGTGGCAAGTTCGTAACATTACTATTATTTAGTTCAGCATCAATTAATTCACAACTCCTTGCAGAGGTCAGTTTCACTGGTGTAACTTCTTTTATCCTGCTCACATATGGATGTCAATGAGACTTGAGTGCAGTCCAACTGCCTGTTGACTCTAACTAGTGTTCAGAGTATTTTCAGTGAACTGCACTATATTACAATAAACAAGTGTGTGGGGTGTTAAAGTATAAATATTCAGAATTTAAAGACTTGGCAGACTGCATTTGTGAAAAGCTACAGATGCTGCAAAGAGCTCTGATGGCTCATTAACATTCACATCATCGCCACCCTCGTTATCTCTCCCAGATGTTTCTATGGCTGTCCCTTTAAAGAATGCCTGTCTAAATTTTATTTACATTTGTTCAGCAATATTGATCCTCAATGAATAAATGTAATACACTGCTGTCAGTGCTGGAGACTAATTAAATCTGTGTATGAGCCTGATGCAGATTGAAAAATCTGCTGCAAGTAAACTGGGTTTAAATAAACACTTTACTGTAGTGCTTTAATTACACTGTAGTTTGTAGTGTAATTTTTGGCTGTTTAAACTATGATTTAGGCTGAGCTAATTACAAATGATTTTCTACTATGTAATTAATAATAACAAAATTGTAATTAGACAGCTGCTCTGGATCAGGGTGACAGTTTGTGTTAGGTGACTCATGATCAGTCTGGCAAATATACAAAAGCACATAGGCATGGGAACCAGGATGTATGGTACTTTCTTCTAACTTTTTTCCCCAAGTGACATTTCTGTTGTTCCTATGAACATCCCAGAATTATTGTTTTAAAAAGTCATTACAGTATTGCTTTTATTTTGCTTTGGTACTCTTGCTTCTATTATAATCACCTGCATATAATGATGTACTGCTCCAATTACAGCAGGGTTTGCCAATATAGTGCCCTTAAGCAATACTCTGTCCAGAGATACTTCCCTTGATGTCCTGCATGCTTTATGCTCCCATATTTCATCATTGTGGGGTGTGTGTGCATGTGTGTTCTTATCCCCATATGCATTATTTAAAAATAATATATATATATATATATAGGAGATTCAACCAAGTGCTTTTTTGATTAGGATCCATTAAGAGGAAGAGAGAGGAATCTGTTTAGGCATCAATTAGGCTGTGTCAGAGTTTGAAAAAAACCAATCTGAGATAGATAGTATTTGCTTAGATTTTACTAAGTAACTGTAATGTAGTACAAGTATGAGAAAACGTAGAACTAGTGGGATCTATTTAGAAAAAAATCATAGAACCCCAAGGTCTATGATTAGAGGTAAATGAAAAAATGTGGGCAAAGACGTAAACTTCAAATTGGAAGCATAGTGAAATCCCATATATCACTGAACAATATGTCATGATGCCAATGTACAAATGGCATATGGTGTGGTATTTTGCATCATTTGTGACAAGGACATCATGATATTTCTTTCTCCCCTTGAACAAATTCCTGGAAGGAGGGCAATGGATTCTATTATAAAGACCACACTAATAACATACTGTAAATGCTGGGATACTACAACTGGTATGTGCTTAAATGGATTTCATTCAGGAGTAGGAAGCCAAATAGTTCACAGACAATTGGAAATTTCATCAGAGAAAGAAGTACCTTCTATCCAGGGAAAATTCTCTGAAATTCTTTTTTTTCTAGTAAACAAATGTCTAAAGCAAGGTCTATTTCATCCAACTGACAGAGAACTGGAAAGAAAAAATGCAGGAACATCTTCTAATTCAAGTACAAACCTGTTGGAAGAATTTCTTGCTTATAGTTTGTTTTTTAATCTGTTCAAAACACCAGATTCCGTACCATCATTAGGAGTTCAAACGTTTATTAGCACACAAGGCAAAAATATTTAGCATTGAATGTGGCTGGCTCCCAGTCAGGGATGAATGCTTTTTTTATAGTTAGGTAGCTGCAGCTAGTCCAGAACGCAGCCGCGCGGGCAGTCATGGGGAGTACTAGGTACTCCCACGTAACACCGCTCCTGCGCGAGCTGCACTGGCTACCTGTGGTCTTTCGGGTGCGTTTCAAGGTTTTGACCACCATCTTTAAAGCGCTCCATGGCATAGGGCCTAGTTACCCGCGGGATCGCATCCTCCAACACACATCCCTGCGGCCAATTCGCTCTCACAGGGAGGGGCTTCTCCTGGTGCCGTCCACTAGGCAATGCCAACGGGCGACACCAAGGAGTAGGGCCTTCTCTGTGATGGGCCCAACCCTCTGGAATGACCTCCCCCCCGACATTAGAACCACCACTGACTTCCGCTCCTTCCGGCAGAAACTGAAGACACACCTGTTCCGACTTGCTGGCCTGGCATAATTCTTAACGTCTACCTCCTGGCATATATATTTCCTACTGGTTTTTTAGGGGACTTAATTTTATAGGACACTAGGGTTTTAAATTTTGTATATTTTAAATTATTCATTTAGCAATTACAGTTCTGTCTATTTTTATCCTCTTATTTATGTATTTATCCATTTAATAATTTTAATTGTTTAAATTTTATTTATGATGTTTTTGATATGGACTGTACACCGCCCCGAGTCCCTTTTGGGAGAGGGGGCGGTCTAGAAGTGCTAATTAAATTAAAATTAAATTAATTTTTTTTTTTTATAGTTAGGTATAAACAACTATTCTGCACATTGTCTGTGTTAGATATTAGCATATATCGTGGCAAGTCTCCCCTCTGGTCCGCTGCTACAGCGGGAAACAGGTATCGTTCTGATTGGTCGAGGGGCGTACCCGATCCCTATAAAAGGGGAACCCTCCGACCACAGAGCAAGCTGGATCACTACTATTACTAATAAAGAGCTGTTAAGTCACTTCGTGTCCGCAGTCTGTCTCTCGTTGCCCAGATCTAACATTGGCGACGAAGGTGGGATCGAGAGGCAGATAGGACAAAGAACGCTACCTCCAGAATCTCCGGATTTGATCCAGCCCAGGAATTCGGCAGAAATTCCAGCAGCCATCTCAGATCACCGCAGCGCGGCAAATTCAAACAGAGAAGATGGCGATGCATGCTCCCCCTGCTCCTTTCGACCCAGCAAACGACGAATGGGAAGCCTTCATGATTAGTTTTGAGTGTTTCCTCGAAGCGAACGAATACACGGGGATCACCGACGCGAGGAAGAAAAACATCTTCCTCGGCTACTGCGGAAAGGAAGTCTTCAATACGGCCAGAGACCTCACCGCGCCAACTCCAATACAGGCAGTATCGTGGACGGCGTTGCAACAGGCTCTGCAAACTCATTACGCGCCAAAACCTTCCCGCCATGTCTGCCGCAAGGAATTCAACACGAGGAACCAGAAGGCGGGAGAATCCATAAATCAATATGTCGCAGCCCTACGAAAAGCAGCAACTCACTGCGAGTTCAGGGATCTGGACGAGCACATCTTAGCGCAGCTCATCTGTGGGTTAAGAGACATTTCGCTACAAAAGAAGCTATTGGCAAACCCGAATTTAACCCTACAGATAGCGCTAAACAAAGCAAGAGCGTCAGAGTCAGCGGAGAAATCATTGGTGACCATACAACGAGGGGCCAACGTAAACCAGCCAGCACCAAGACAAACCAGAGTACACTACGAGGACACAAGCCCCGACTACGAGAATCCCGAGTTCGAGGACAGTCACCTGATGCAGAGCAGTCACTTGAGGCCTGGGGGGAGACCCGGATTCCGTTTGCCGCCCTGCGCAAGCTGCGGAGGGAATCACCCCAGGTCTACTTGTAGGTTCAGGAACGTTGTTTGTTCGCACTGCAACAAACTTGGGCACATTGCACGAGTGTGCCGGAGCGGAGTCCCTGCCTCACGGCAGCCACCCATGTACCGCCAACAGAAGCCCAACCCAGGGGCTTGGCGAAATCAAAAAGGGCGCCCAGAGAGAAATCCACAAGTGTTTACCCAGAGAGAAAATTTCCAAAGAGCTGAACGAGCGTATCCCCAGAGAGATTACTCACAAGGAGCTGAGCGAGCGTATCCCCAGAGAGAATACACACAAAGAGCTGAAAGAGCGTTCTATCAAGATGCTCAACGAGAGTATTTTCAGGATGTAGACGATGAGATAGAGTTGACCCAGAGAGAGTATCTCACCACAATACATCAGGTCCGCCCTAAGCGGCCAAAAAGGCTGAGAGTCACAGTCCTCTTGGAGGGCTCACCCTGCGAGCTAGAAGTTGACACAGGATCGACCCTGACGATTATTTCATGGGCATCCATGAAACAGGCTATCCCTAGCCTCAGAAAGAGCCAACTACGCGCTTCAGACGTCCTGCTACGAGACTACCAGGGGAACCAAGTCCCCATCGTGGGCCAAGGCACATTCCACATCCGTTTCAAGGACATCGAAGCCCAACTGCCCGTGACCATCGCCAGCGCGCCATTACAGAACCTTCTGGGGCTTGATTGGTTTGAAGCCCTGGGGTTAGAAGTCACCGGAATCAACGCCGTGAGAAACAGCCGCGCTGAACAGATTTTTAAGGAGTTCGAGGATGTGTTCAGCCCCGGTCTTGGTAAGTATGTGGGTAAACCAATATCATTCAATTTAGACCCCAAGGTGGCGCCAATCCGACTTAAACCGAGACGAGTGCCTTTTGCACTCCGCCCAAAAATAGATAAGGAAATAGATAAGTTAGTGGAGCAAGGAATCCTTGAGCCGGTAGATCACGCGCGCTGGGAAACACCCATCGTGACCCCAGTCAAACCAGACGGATCAGTCCGCATCTGCGCGGACTATAAATGCACAATTAATGTCGCGCTACAACAGAGCGCATACCCTGTGCCTGTAGTACAGCACTTATTGCACTCGTTGGGGCCAGGAAAGGTATTTGCTAAGTTAGACATGGCACAAGCTTACCAGCAACTGCCAGTTGATAGCGCCACAGCGGAGGCCCAAACTATAGTGACGCATAGAGGAGCATTCAAATGCAACCGGCTACAATTCGGTGTGAGTATTGCCCCAGGATTGTTCCAGAGCGTCATGGAATGACTTTTGCAAGGGATACCGGGAGTCGTCCCCTATTTTGACGACATCTTGGTGTCCGCTGCAAACGAGGAGCAATTAAATAAAAGAGTCAGAACTGTTTTAGCCAGAATCAGAGAAAAGGGTCTCTGCCTTAAAAAGGAAAAATGCCAAATTAACGTGCCTAGCGTAGAATTCCTGGGTTATAGAATCGATGGTCAGGGAATACACCCCACTTCAAAGAAAATTAAGGCGATCCAGGACGCCCCCACACCACGAAATCAGACCGAGTTGCAGGCTTTCCTTGGACTACTTAACTTCTACAGCGTTTTTCTGAGGCAGAAGGCGACCGTTGCTGAGCCACTACACCGTCTACTCCAGAGGAATGCACCATGGAAATGGGGACGATCCGAAGCTGCAGCTTTCGCCGGGGTAAAGCGCCTGCTCACCACTGACTCACTGCTTGTCCAATACAGCCAGACCCTACCGCTGGTATTGACCTGCGACGCATCACCCTTCGGAGTTGGAGCAGTCCTCAGCCACAGGATGCCCGACGGAAAAGAAGCACCCATCGCCTTCTACTCCAGAACTCTTTCATCGGCCGAAAGGAATTACAGCCAAATGGACAGGGAAGCGCTGGCTGCTGTAGCTGGAGTAAAGCGTTTCCACGAATACCTCTACGGCCGCGATTTTGAACTAATTACAGATCACAAACCGTTGTTGGGACTTTTGGCGGGAAACCGCCCCACTCCGGTCTCCCTTTCTCCACGCATGACCAGGTGGACTGTTTTCCTGGCTGCGTACTCATACAAATTGATTCATCGACCGGGCTCCACTCTCGGACACGCAGACGCACTCAGCCGTTGCCCATTACCTGACATTCTGCCAGACCCCACTCCAGAAGTACCGGTATTGCTCATTGACTGTTTGGACTCTGGACCGGTTTCTTCATACGACGTTGCAAGGTTCTCCTCTAAAGACAATGTAATAAAGCAAGTTCAAACTTGGGTTTGGAGGGGGTGGCTGAAGGGCAACGTGGGCCCGGAATTCAAAATGTTTTGGTCAAAACGGGACGAACTCTCAGTGTTGCAAGGTTGTTTATTGTGGGGGGATCGAGTTGTTATTCCGTATGTTTTACGAAGGAATGTATTAGATGCTTTACATATGGGTCATCCGGGGATTGTTAGAATGAAGGCGTTAGCAAGAAGTTACGTTTGGTGGCCAAACATGGACAAAGAAATAGAGGAGTGGGTGGCCACTTGCGACCCATGCCAGGAATCGAGACCAGCACCCCCGGAAGCGCCCGCCACAGAATGGGAGAAACCTAAAGCACCCTGGTCGCGAATACACATCGATTTCGCAGGGCCATTCCAAGGTCAGACTTTCCTTATAGTTGTGGATGCATACTCAAAGTGGCTAGATGTAGTCCTAATGACTTCAACCACGGCAGAGGCAGTCATTAAGGTTCTACGGCGACTTTTCGCCACCCATGGCCTGCCCGACCTCCTGGTCTCCGATAACGGGCCCCAGTTCACGGCCATGCAATTTGAGACATATCTAGCAGGTCAGGGAATTCGGCACGCCCTCGTCACGCCATTCCGTCCGGCATCAAATGGACAGGCGGAGAGAATGGTACGATTCGCAAAAGAGGCCCTCACTAGGATGGGTCCAGGTGATTGGCAAACACGCATTGATCATTACCTTTTAATTCAGCATATCACCCCAAGTGCAACGACGGGTAGGAGCCCCGCTGAACTACTCATGGGCCGCCGTTTTCGTCTCACCTGGACCGTCTTCACCCAAATTACTCTGCCACAGCTCCCCCAGACTCCACAAGCAAAATTCGGTCTTTTAGCATAGGGGATTCAGTATACGCCCACAACTATGCAGGGGGAACATTGTGGATGCCGGCAAAGGTCATTGGCATCACGGGTCCACGATCGTATCTGCTGGAACTGGAAGATGGGCGGAACTGGAAAAGGCACATCGATCAACTTCGGGGTAGCCTAGCGCACTCAGACCTTCGAAACGAAGACGAGATTTTCCTGCCTACCGAGAGTCAGCCACGCGAGAGCCTCATCATAGAAAACTACGACACCTGCGAACCAAGCTCAGGACAAGAAAGCACGCACGAAGCAGAGAAACCCCCAGGCAACGCAACCGAGCAGACTCCCGAACGCCCTAGCAACGAGGGTACGAAACCTCCCGAACGTGGAACAGGAAAAGCATCCGATCCGGAAACCATTTCTGACCAACCAGAACCATGACGTTCCTCCCGAGTAAGACAACCCCCAACATACCTAAAAGACTATGTTACCTACCGCAACGTTCCGTCTAGGAGGGGAGGGGTGTTAGATATTAGCATATATCGTGGCAAGTCTCCCCTCTGGTCCGCTGCTACAGCGGGAAACAGGTATCGTTCTGATTGGTCGAGGGGCGTACCCGATCCCTATAAAAGGGGAACCCTCCGACCACAGAGCAAGCTGGATCACTACTATTACTAATAAAGAGCTGTTAAGTCACTTCGTGTCCGCAGTCTGTCTCTCGTTGCCCAGATCTAACAGTCTGGTTCTAGAATTTTCAAGTTTTACTTTCTAGGAAGGAGTGCCTTAATTTCTCATTTCTTAATTGGCACACCATATCTCTGTTGCTACCAGAGATATATATTTCTAATAATTTTATATTTTTGATATATACAAATAACTCAGATAAAGTATCTGTTCTATTCTGTTGCTACCTGCATACAATTTGTTCTAATCTACACATATTCTTGTTTCTGTGTAATGGCAAAGCACTACTTTCTTTTCCAAAATGGCATTAGGTTAGCCATTTAATAACTTACACAATAGAAGAGTTGGAAGGGACCTTGGAGGTCTTCTAGTCCAACCCCCTGCCTAGGCAAGAAACCCTACACCTACATGGCTATCCAACATCTTCTTAAAGACTTCCAGTGTTGGGGCATTAACAACTTCTTGATTAGTTTCCACCCAATTGCTTTTTGTTCTACCCTCAGGTGCCTTGGAGAATAGTTTGACTCCCTCTTCTTTGTGGCAACCCCTGAGATATTGGAACACTACTATCATGTCTCCCCTAGTCCTTCTTTTCATTAAACTAGGCATACCCAGTTCCTGCAACTGTTCTTCATATGTTTTAATCTCCAGTCCCCTAATCATCTCTTCTTTCTAGCACTTCCTCCTTTGAGATTTATAAACAATTTTCTAAAGCAAATTCTGTTTCATCCAACTGAAGGATAAGGAAGGAGAAAATGCAGGGGCATTTTCTTGTCAGTACTAATTTAAGTGCAAACTATTCTTTCTTGCCTGAATAGAGGCAAAAATGGTACAAAGAGAACCAATCTGTAGTATAATGATGTTTTTTATAGAAAAGTCCTATTGAGTTGATGTTTTAATCTGAATTCAATGCTTAAGAAGTACAAATAGTACGTCTGAAATTCAGGGGTATGGAAATATGACTTGTGGACTTCAACTCCCAGAATTCTTGAGCCAGTCATGTGCTTATTTGATTTGGCTCATACTGGCTCAGGAATTCTGGGAGTTAAAGTCCCCAAGTCATAAAGGGGCCATATTTCCACACCTCTGTCTAAAATTCATTGTTTCTCAACCTTGGCCCACCTGAAGATGCGTAGACTTCAACTCCCAGAATCCCCCTGGTTGGGGAATTCTGGGTGTTGAAGTCCACACATCTTCAGGTGACCAAGGTTGAGAAACACTGGCTTAATCATGACACTGCTAGTACTGAAGAACTGGTTGTCCAGAGCTACAACAACACTGTTTACAGACAGGGACTTTCATGTACATAATCATACTGTTCCTGTGCAGATCAGCTCTTTGTAACATCACCAGCAGTAGAGAAGAAAGAAGAAAAACTGTTCACCATGGAAGCATACCACCTAAACAAGGCTGGGGAAGGAATATAAATGAAATATAAGGTTACTTGATATAATTAAGAGATATAGGAATATGTGAGAAGATTAAATCCAAACAACTTACTGTCAAACCAGCAGCAATGAAACCACCAACCAATAACTACCTCAACAGAAGTTACAGTTGAAAGGTGAGAGAAAGAAGTGAGAACTCTGTTGCCTAGTTACAAAGAGAGCATTCCGACACCCCTTCTCCCATCTCTATCCCTGTACATGGCAGCAATTTAACCTACTCTAACTCATGTATGTTGCACATATAAAACATAATTCACTCTCCTATTTTATGGCTAAAACACATTCTGGTTAAAGTAAGAAACACTGATTATAAATTTACAGTAGGTAGGTCGGGAGGGAAAATGGGTAGGGACAGAGGGAGAGAGGGAGGGTGGGAGGGAGGGAAGGAAGGAAGGAAGGAAGGAAGGAAGGAAGGAAGGAAGGAAGGAAGGAAGGAAGGAAGGATTGATTGATTTTAAATTGTACTTGCCATGGTTAAAATTTTGGGTCTCCACATTAAAACAATAAAGCACCAAGAAGTTTTCTAACAAAGCAAAAGTTTTCCTTGATACTTGCTTCACTGGCCATATGTGATTTTCTTGGTAACAAAGCAGAAATTGATTTAACTTTATTTACTTTTGGTATTTAAATTTGGTATTTAAATTTTATATTTCCTGGTACTAAGACATCAAAGTCCAATATTACCTTTGTTTTTTTAAATAGGACAAACTTTCCTAAGTGCTCTTAACTACTTAATTCTGTAGACATCTAACATGGTTAGAATAATGTTAATCTTTCAGACAATTTATTGCACATTCATTCACCATTCTTATCACCTTGGCTCTACCTCTTCTTGTTTTAGTACACATACTTCTTAAACACTCAATTACCACTGCATTCAACTGTAATGTTTTTCCTGCCATACACAGCTCTCACTACCACATGACAAAGTAGAAAGAACTATGCTCTTATACACAAATATTTCCACTTCCTTCATTCTTTGCAACAGTCTGCATGCTATCTATTATCTTTCTATTAACATTTGTTTCTGTAACATTTCTCAACTTTTCCATCATTGATATACGTACCTTCTACCAAATTCAAAAATTTATCTACTTATTTAGCTTTTGCCATTTATGTATAACTTGTAATTGTTTGTTATTTTTCCTGTCAGATATAACGTCATTGATCTTTGATATATTAACGTTAAGATTTATACTCATCACTGCAGCATACAATCTATGTAACAATCAGTACAACTCCTTCAGATTGTCCCACAATAAAACATCAATCAAATATAAAATATTTGTAAATTAATATCCTGTAGCAACTCACTACACTGTCACTACAAGCATGTCATACATACTGTATATACATACATATATGTGTACAGAGAGAGAGAGAGAGAGAGAGAGAGAGAGAGAGAGAGAGAGAGAGAGAGAGAGAGAGAGAGAATATATATATATTTCTCTTTAAAGAAACTGTGTAGATGAATTTGTGTATTTTGATAAAAGGATTGGAGATAGAGGTCCAAATTTTTGGAAGCTGAAATGTTCTATATGTGCACGTGAACCTGGGAAGAAAAGGCAGGAGGAAGTCACTTAAGTTTTTCTCAAAAAACAGGTAAAATGGCAGACAAAAAGGAGGCCCTATCTAAACCCTCCTGGTCTCTTGAGTTCAGTAGTTCACGAGATGCTATAGAGTCAGTGTCATTGGATTCACACTTTCAATACAAATCCCTAGTCAGTCACAAAAGTTGTGTGGAGAATATTATTTATGCTGCCTTCAGTTTGCGGGGAAAAGAAGCACTATAAATACAACAGATAAATAAAATGAATTATACCAGGAGCATTGAGGAGAGAAAACTAGTGTCATCTAGAATGCCATTCTTCTTGTTGTTATTTGTATCACATTGAGTAGCAAAACTACACCTATCCATTAGGATAGCGATTAGCAAGGGGGCAGAATAAAGAAGTATGCATTTACCCTGGCTACCATCTTCAATGTGTCCCCTGTTTCCAAAGCATTTTGAATAATTTCATTCTAATCTACCCAACATTGATTAAAGGCCCCCTCCCCTTTTATAAATTGTAAATAGAAGTGTAAATGAGATTATTACCACTTTATCACTGAAAACACCACTGAGTGATTACGGACATGGTAATAGATCATTTTGAATGTCTCTCGGCACTTAACATATTGGGCAAGATCACAAGTAATCAATTTCTGCAAAATCTTTAAAATAAACTGTCCAAACTGAGCCTGGGTCCAATTACAATAAGTTGTAAAGACTAGAAAGATTGGATTCTTAATTAAAATGTTCTAAATTTAAGTTACATTTAATTGCTTCCTGTTTTCTTTCCATTTCTTTAAGTTCAATCTAGATTGTACTACAGACTCACAATTAGACTAAACTATACATTTTGTCACTTTCTTTTCTGATCTTGGTGGAGTGGTTTACAACATGTGGTAACTTGAATATATATACATACCATCCTATTGAGATGAATTCATTGGGAAATTCTCTTTCAATATTCTGAATATTCTAGAACATGTTGATGAAAATGTTTTAGAAGTTGTTGATGTATGATATGAATTCATCTACAACATTTTTGCTTGTTATCTTTTCTGTGATTCACTATTTACTGACGTTGTGCAATATTCATATATTACCTTTGGCTTTTGTCTTCGTCATGCCAATTGCATACAATATACGAACGAATAAAAAATATCCCCAAGAATTAATGTATG
Organism: Natrix helvetica; assembly: GCF_964273705.1. Classification (NCBI taxonomy): domain Eukaryota; kingdom Metazoa; phylum Chordata; class Lepidosauria; order Squamata; family Natricidae; genus Natrix; species Natrix helvetica. Next base: position 70,082,295 of record NC_138552.1, read on the forward strand.
TCTGGATACTAATGGAACTTATTACATATTTTGAGAGTTTTGGGTAAAAAGCCAAAAACTAAACAGAATGCATAGTACACTATGATTCAATACCCAACTAGGTGTAGTTAGAACGTGACCAGAATTGCAATCTGAATGGTTTTTCTTACTTTTCTGGAAAAAAAACATGTTAAAGGTCTACTATAAAATAGGCCTCTTTGGATAAAATGCCTGCATATTGTCACAACTCTACTCTGGGAAAAATTAGAAATAAGAAATAAAATAAACTATATATTTTACCACTATAGTGGTTTATATTGACTCACTCAAAAAGAACTCCATTGCACAGATTGCTACATGACATTGTTCATTATTTTTAAACCAGGTTGAATACTGTCTGCTGTGCTCACTAGTTTTTTTACACACTGCAAACAGCGTGGCTGTTTTCTTTTTTCTTTTCTTTTTTCCTGCTTCTTTTACACAGAAGAATAAAATCTTGCAAAAAGAAAAAAGAAAGAAATTGCAGGGCTTGGATGGAAATGGAAATCTGCCTTACTTTTGGGGAGATGGCAAATGGATTGCTTTGCTTTAGAGAAAGTCCCGTATAGGAGGTGTGCTAGGTGCTTTATTGAGCTTGTTTGTTTTCTTGCAGACGTTTCATTACCAAACTAGGTAACATCATCAGTGATAGCAAAGACTCCTTATAAATATCAACCCTAAATTACAAACATTCTCCTTTATTAGTCCTGTATATGCCCATGCTTTGGTGAAGCTTTCTCCTTTCTCCTGTATTTTCTTCTAAGAATGATCACTGATGGTGCAATAACAACTGAGCATAAAGAGATCCACAGGAATGCACAGCAAAGCGCGCACTCAACAAACCAGTTGTTAAACTGGTAGGATCCCACCAGAGGTGGTATTCAGCCAGTTCGAACAGGTTCTGGAGAATCAGTAATGGAAATTTTGAGTAGTTCGGAATACCGGCAAATAGGTTGGCCCCGTCCCTTCTGACTCCCAGCTTCCCAGCTGATCTCCTTTTATTGCCCTGAACAGGAGAACAGAGCTGGAAAGCAGGTTAGTGGGGTGGGGAGGGAATGGGGATTTTGCAATATACTTCCCCTGCCATGCCTGCAAAGCCATGCCCACAAAGCCACACCACACCCACAAAGCCAAGCCTAAAGAACCAGTAGTAAATTTTTTTGAATCCCACCTCTTGATCCCACCCATGGCTGGGAGACTCATTGCAGGAGTTCCACACTGAAGGTGGCTGCTGGATTGATGACTGACTCCACCTCCCTCCTTATTCTGTGCTCTCCATCAATCCATCATTTTGTTATATTTGTCATTCATATTTCATTTTGTCCCTCCTTTGGCTTCCTTTCTTTAATGATTCTTTTCCACTATTTCTTCTATATTAGTGTAACTCTTGTCCCATGGCAAGTTGTGCCGTGGTGAGTTGGCCCTGGCAAATTGGCCCTGGCAAATTGGCCCATGGTGAATTGGCCATGGCAAGTAGGGTGCAGCAAGTTGGCCATGGCGGGTTGGCTGCGGTGAGCTGTTGTAGACCCATCTTGAAAATGCTTACCATTTTGCCATAGGTAACCCAAGGAAAACTCTTTTTTCTTTCATTTTATGTTGTTGATTATATCTTAAGCTTTCTTAGGAGCACATAGCAGAGACAGATAGTTACTACTTCAACCCTAAGTATTTGGCAAAACTTTAAGTTATATTACAGTAACAAAAAGTCTCTCCATCAGTCATTACTAAGGAATCTAAGGTTTGTAGCAGGATATGTATTCTTTGAAAATGATATATAAATGCTAAGAAAGAATATGAGTACGTTGCTTTCTCTGCTCTTCCAACAAGTATTGCAAAAGTTTCAAATTGAAATATTGGAGGAGGATTTATTATAAGGAATATGTGTCATGACAAACCATCTGCAAAAATTATTTTGTTCATTTATGTTCTGTAGCTTATATCACCTAATGTATGAGGATACACAATATGCTTGCATAATGATTTCCCTAACTCAATGGATGTGACAAGTGATGAGTTAGTGTGGACTCAGATAAGATGTGAATTGAATAAAGTAACTGCATGCTTTCTGAAAACTGTAGAGAAAAGATTCTGTCAGTGAAATCATGAAAGGTACTGGAAGCATAATGGTTGGGTGAAGATTCTTCCTTGATTTCCTGTGTCTTACAGACCAAAATGCAGTATTTCTGCATCCCGTCAGTGACTGTGATTGACTGGGCTGTGGGAAACAGCCTTTCTGACAGTTGCACAAGTTATGAAACTCTTACTTAAGAAAACATACTTGTTGCACTTCAGTCTCCTGGAGAACGACTTGTCTTTGAGTAACTATTTGATCTATTGAAATAAGAGTTTTCACCGATATCCCTTTTTTCAAATCTGCTTCATCTGCTATGAGCTGTTTCCATCTTAGTAGTCTATGGGTGCCTTTCTTATTGTATTTGTTCTCAACTTTATTTAAAAGACATTGTGTAAGACAGACCTCTGTTTGCTGGGCATAAATACCAAAGTAACAATTAAATATAAAAGTAGTTTCATTTAGCAACTGCCACCACTTTTCAAAATAAGTTAAGTTGTTTGAAATATTATTTTATGGTAAAATTTTCTTAAAAATCCATGAACTAGTTAAATTTCACCATGTCCCCCTAAGCCACTTTGTTCAACTAACTATCCTCTAGATATGTTGACAGGCTTAGCACACCTGTAGAACATAGTTGAAAAAGGCTGCTATATGCTATCAGTGAACTTTGACCTACTCTTTTAAAGTTTTTGAGGTAAATTGATCCAGATGACTATAGGAACGTTCTAACAAACTGAAGCACAGGCAAAAAAAAAAAAAAAAAAAATTTTGCACAAAGTAAAATGGGTCTATATGATGGTGTACTGAGTCTAACCCAAGAATGGCGCAGGAATTCTGGGAGTTGAAGTCCACAGGTCACAAAGGATATAGTTGCCTATACCTGATACAAAGGTATAGTTACCTATACCTGATGCAATACACTACCACAGTCTATACCAGTGATGGTGAACTTTTTTGGCTTGTGTGCCAAAAGGGGGGCATGCAGGGGGGAGTGCGTGGGCGTGCCACACCCATAATGAAATGCGCGACCCCCAGCGTGCATGCGTGCATGATCAGCACGCCCCCCTTTTTTTGGCATGCTTTTTTTTTCCTCCCCAGGCTCCAGAGGCTTTATAGGAGCCTGGGGTGGGCAAAAATAGCCTCCCACACACCCCTTGGAGGCCCTCTGGAGGCTTCAGGAGCTTCTCTGAAGCCTCTGGAGAGCAAAAAACCAGTCCTATGGGCAAACTGGAAGTTTGGGAATGGACTTCCAGTTTGCTCGTATGGCCGGTTTTAGCTCTCTGGAGCCTTCCGGGACCTTCAGGAGGCTTCCCTGAAGGCACCAGAGAACTAAAAGCAACCCTACGGACAAACCAGAAGTGACTTTCTGTTTGCTCGTAGAATTATTTTTTTGCCATCCGGAGCCTTCAGGGAAGCCTCTGGAAGGCTCCTGAAGGCTCCGGAAGACTAAAACCGGCCCTACGAGGAAACTGGTAGTCCATTCCTGAACTTCCCGTTTGCCCCTAGGGGCGATTTTTTGTGCTCCGAAGGCTTCAGGGAAGGTCCTGAAGCCTCCAGAGGGCCTTGGGGGGGGGGGGAGGCAAGGGAAGCTGTTTTCACCCTCCCCAGGCTCCTATAAAGCTTCTAGAACCTGGGGAGGGCTAAAAATGGCCTCAAAAAAAGGCTGAAGGTAGTTGGCCAGCGCATACCCTGACAAATGGCTCCATGTTCGCCATCCCTGGTCTATACCATGAATGTCAAATTGGTGGCCCATGGGCTGGATGTGTCACACACAGGCCACACCCACTCCAGCTCCATGAATGGGAAAAACATTATGAAATGTCAAGCGATGGCAATGTGACGCTGCAGGTTTGACATCCATGGTCTATACCAGTGGTGGGCAACCTTTTTTTTCAACTGAGCCAAATCTCGCCAAAACCACGATTGAAATTTATTTTGAGAGCCACATTTTTAAAACCGAAAATACATAGGATGGTACACTGTTTTTTGTTTCAATAAACTCTGGCATTTGAAGCACGCAAGTCTTAAAGCTGTCAAGTTACAAGATCCTTGCACCCCTAACCCTTTAGAAAAAAAAAACCAGGGGTCTTCAAACCTGACAGCTTGAAGACTTGTGGACTTCAACTCCCAGAATTCTGAGAATTGAAGTCCACCAAGGGCATCAATCATATTAGCCCAGGGATCTGCAAAATTGGCTCTTAAGACTGGTGGACTTCAATTCCCAGAATTCTGAGAATTGAAGTCCACCAGTCTTAAAACAGCCAACTTTGCAGACCTCTGTGTTAGCCCAAAGCCTGGTGCTGGGCCTTGCTCCCCCATTGGTGGAGCCCCAAGAAGTGAGGAGGGAGAAAAAGAGACGGAGGCCAAGGAGCTTCCCCCCCCAGCAAAAATCTAACCGGGGAGCCGGGCAGTAGCAAATTAGCCAATCATGCGAGGAAAGCAAGGTCTGACCGGGTGGGCAGCGAAACTCCAGGGCTCTCTGTTCTAATTCCCCGTGAAAACTGTTGCCTCTGAAGCGTTTGCTCTACTGTTTGAACCTTTAAGCGTCCCTTTCCCTTTTTTCTTTTCAACCCACAATGATTAGGGAGGATCCTGAAGTCGGGCGGGGACGAGAAGCCTCCTCGCTTCTCGTCCCCGCCCGACTTCATGATCCTCCCTAATCATTGTGGGTTGAAAAGAAAAAAGGGAAAGGGACACTTGTTTTGAAGTGCCCGAGAGGAGGGAGGGGAGCGGGCGCTTCAAAACAAGCGCCCCTTTCCCTTTTTTCTTTTCAACCCACAATGATTAGGGAGGATCATAATCCGGCACACAGAAGAGCCGCATTAAAATGTGTAAAGAGCCGCTTGTGGCTCGCGAGCCGCGGCTTGCCGACCACTGGTCTATACCATTGTCCATCTCTTTTTATGAAATAGTCATTTGGGCTACAGACACTAACATTATCAGGGATGTGATTAACAGTGAAAATGAAATAATTTTGTTTAGTTAAGGGTTAACTAAACATTTCTGCTTAGATTGGTTGATCTAAAACTCTCTTTCTTTGGAGAGAAAACAGCTGATTACCTCTTCCTATCCCTATCTTTAAAGCAAAAGCTTGCCATAAAGTTTTATATATCACTCTTCAGTGTAATGTTCTTTTAAACTACAAAAGAAAATTAGCTTTCTTCTTTGACCACTGATTTAAGAGATACACAACTGTTTGTAATTTATAAACGTACTGATGTGGCATGACTCAGCAGATTTTTGCTTTGTATACTAGAAAAAAGAAAGACACACATGGCCCATCTCATTTAATGCTCATTCAGACATCGCTATTGCCATAATGCTTTGATGGCTCCCACAGCTATATAAAATGCCAGTTGAAACCAACCCTGTCATATATACGTCTAAGTTCCCAGTGAAGGCACGTTGACCTTCTTTTAGATCAGGAAATAATCCTTTTTTGAGTTCCCTACAACCTGGGAATTATTCCAGAAAGACAATGTGCATAGTCTGCCTTATTTGATCCCATTTTTAAAATAAAAATATCATTCTGGACCATTTTCAGAACCTTCATTAGTTTTACAAATAGAATTCTAATTTTCTTACCCTAAACAGACTCCCGCCTGATCTTGACTTTATAAAAAATTCCCCTGGGCTGTTATTAGCTTATTTTAGTAGGAATAACATAGACTTGTAGTGACGTGCAGTCAGGTGAGGCAAGTGAGGCACAGCCTAGCCTCTCATCATCAGGGCAGCGAGTCATTCGATGGGAAACTTGCCTTTTGGGAGGAATGACCTAGCTTGGCTCCCGCTTTCGATCTGCCGCCCAACGACCAAATGGAGAAGCAAAGAGGCAGGAGAGACAAAGCAGGAGCCAAGCCGAGTCATTCCTTCCAAGAGGCAAGTTTCCTATCGAATGACTCGCTGCCCTAGACTCGAGGGGGGGAGAGGCTTCCTCCACTCCGTTTGCTCCCCATCTGCACTGCCCTCGCCCGACAAGCGCGCCCTGGATACCGCGCAGCTCTGGCAGGCGGTGCCGTGGCCAAATCCCAGGGTGGAGGGCGGCAGGTCGCAACTGAGCATGCCTGACTGTGGAATTCTGGGAGTTGAAGTCCACAAGTCTAAAAAAATTGCTGCCTCACCAGGTATAAACCTCACCGCACGTCACTGCTTGTATTTATGTCTATCACATTCAGCTACTCTGTTTTTTCCCATATTGGCATTAATGACTTTTCCCCTATAAAGATGCTGCTAGGAGCAGATTCCTTAAGAAGCTATCTTTTATGAGTCCAGACCATTAATCAATCCAGCAAAAATAGTGAATGGCATGTGCCCGAGTTTTTCCAGTCCTATCTCGAACTATGGGGATTGAATTTGGGACCTTTTGCATGCACGTCATGTGTTCTAAAATGGTAATGGAGAAGGTTTAGCCTAGAGATACTACCAGGGATCATTACTTTTACTGCTAATAAGAAGAGGGATTTTGAAAATGAGAGTCACTTTGGACAAGTCGATTTATGCGTCCCAAGGAGAAATCTGTGAGGCAGCTGAAGTCAATTGGATCTCTGAGGCTGAGGTTTTTACCTCATGATTCCAGATCAATCAAAATACAATCCATGTCAGCATGGCAACCAAGTATTAGCCAGTATTGAACTATTTTTTATTAAATCCTCAAAAATCTGTAACTGTTATCCTATATAATTTAGTCTTGCAAGCATAATACATGCACATTTGCATATGCCCCTCATAAAGTTTATATAGGATTTTTGCATATAATATTTCCAAATATGCTTTCTTTGATGAGGATTTGATGAGGATTAAGTCATAAAGACTTAAGTTTCAATTTGTTTTAAAATGGATACCATTTGAACAATTATTGCCATTTGTCTTGGCTATTCCTTTTATATCTTTGTTGAACTGACATACAATTTTACAGAAGTTATCATCGTAGCCATAATATTATTACTAATAATGTTATTAGCCTTACAAAGTGTAATGACATAATAGGGGAATTCTGAGAAGAAATAAACACTACAGATAATCCTTGACTTACAATCATTTGTTTAATGTTACATCATTGAAAAAGTGACTTATGAACATTTTTCACGTATCCGACCATTGCAACATCCCCATGGTCACATGATCCAAATTTGGATGCTTGACAACTGCATATTCATATTTATGATGGTTCATATTTATGATGGTTGCAGTGTCCTGGGGTCATATGATCAATGTTTGCCACCTTCTAACAAGCAAAGCCAATGAGGAAGCCAGATTCACTTAACAACCATCTTACTAATTTAACAGCTGTGGTTATTCACTTAACAACTGTGGCAAGAAAGGTCATAAAATGGGGCAAAACTCACTTAACAACTAGAATGCTTAGCAACAAAAATGTTGGGCTCAATTGTGGTCAACAGTCAAGGATTGTATCTTGATTAGCAAATGAAAAGTCCCAATTATTGCGATCAATGAGTTATTTCACAGTAAAGAACTCATAAATTGTGTAATTAGAAAGGTAATACCTTTGTCTTTTAGACTTCGCAAGCTATATTGTTAGCATACAGTAATCAGATAACTGTTATCTAGGTCAGACATCCTCAACTTTATCCCTTCCAGGTATGTTGAAATGCATTTTCGAGAATTCACCAGAACTTCTGCACCCAGCTCCAATATGTGAAATGCTCCTTGACGAATTCCAGAATATTTAACCTAAATTCCACAATATATCAAAAAGTGCATGTAAAAGAGTATAATGTTATTCCAAAGAGTATCTGCATTTTACAAATTCATTCTTTTTACCCTATTGGTCTATGTAAATATTACATGGAATGTTCCTAAGCGAAAGTAGTTTTATCTATAACGGGAGAAAAACTTCTGTTGATCACATTTTTATAGAAGAAAAAATTCTGATGCATCTCTCAATGGATTGCTTAGTTGTTTGGTTTATTGCCGTCAGTGCTTCACCAAATCCTTCAGTTTGTGAGTGCGGGATAGAGTGACTGACAGATTAGTGAGAACCAGAGGCGAAAAAATTAATTATGTGGATTGATGACGAATTCTCTTTCAAGTTTCCATTTTTTTTATGGCCTAAACCATAAAAGTTGTGATGCTGAGGGAAGGTAATAAAGAGTGGAAATAAAATGCTATAATCTCTGTAGCTTCATTCCTGCTCAGCTTCTTAGGAGAACTTGTTCAAAATACCTCCAGTAGGTAATAGATACATAAAAAGTACTGAGATAGAATGTGAGAGAAAGAAAGGAAATATCCCAGGTGCCCTGCAAACATCCTGCCCAATTTTTTAAACATTTTTATCTATTAAAACTCTGAAGGGCCAAGTCACTAGGTGCTCATTTAACTGAGAGTGCTTTTGAATTAGGTTGGCTGTGGATCTTTTATATGGATTCTTGGAATGCTTAATGTCTGTTCTTCCAAGTCTGTGATGCATTTAAGAGGCAACCCCAGAGCCACTCAAGTTTATTTTTCCCTGAAGGCAAAGGAATAAAATGGGCTCTAACGATGGGCCAGTAGCAAGCTTAATTTAGCTTGGGTTTTGAATGCAAACAAAGAAAAAGAAATCATGGTGTGAAAGAAATACTATACAAACTTTGTGCAACTTTGTATTCTTTCCGAATTGGATCAAAAGCGTAATAGTGAAGAGAATATAATTGGGGGAAGGAGTTGGGAGAATTACATACATGACTCCGATCCACTTAGAAAAGCTAGAACTTTAGGGGAACTCCACGTGAATCAGCTGCTTAATAGGAAGCAGAGAATGCAATGTTTTGAATTCTCTCCTGAATACCCGGGAAGAGATATTTCTGTAATGTTAGGCTCTATATATGCTATTCCACTTGCTAGTCTAGAAAGAGTTTAATTTAAGTACCTTTAAGTACCACCAAGAGCCATGGTGTTGCCGTGTTTAGAAAGTAAGTATTGCAGGTAAACTCACTGCTCACCACCAGAAGTTTGATCCTGACTGGCTCAAAGTTGATTCGTCTTTCTGTCTTTCCAAGGTCAGTAAAATGAGGAGCCAGATTGTTGGGGGCAATATACTGACTCTGTAAATCATTTAGAGAGGGCTGCAAAGTACTATGAAACAGTATATAAATCTAAGTGCTATCGCTATCGCTACCTTTGGCATTGTAGACCAGGCAACCAATTAAGAGACACTCTTGCAAAAATTTTCTCGGTGTATACACATTTCCTAACTGTATTCCTTCCACCATTAATTACTCAGTTGGTCTAAAAACTCTGCAGAGATTTTACTGAAATGCTTCTTAGGAATCCAAATACGACACATCTATTTTTCAGACTAAATTAAGAAGCTGCGCTTTTCTTCCTTTGAACATTGCTGATCAGGATCAAAGATCTGTCTGTTTTGTTTTTTAAATGTTTTCGTTTTTCTCCGAGAGGGGGGAAAACATGTATTAGACTAAAGCACGGGTATATTTAGTTGAAAAGATCAAGTTTACGCATCTTGCTTTAGTGTAAAATGGAAAAAGATAGATGCTTTGAATTCGAGATTCTGAAGTGTACTTCAGTGATGTAAGCCTCTTTCGCTTCAATAAAATTTCTCTTTGTAGCAAGCCTGAAGCCTGGGATTGCAAGAATAGGTTTGCTATGCTTGTCTGTTTGTGATAAAGCATAAAGCCAAAACTGGTTCCTTTAAAGTTTTTCCATCTTCTTAATTGCTTTTTTTCCAGGGGCAGACAATTGCTTTCATAATATTCATGTTATGCTGGGCATTTAGCAGTGCTCTGATAAAATATACAGCATAAAAAGGTTTAGAAAGTCATACTAATGATGTATTATTCCTCATTTACACCTACAAGCATAGAATCACAGGGAATTTTCGCATATGGCAGTAAAAGCACCTTTGAGCCTCTCTCACACAATATGACCATATGTGTGAAGGTTGTAAATGCAAGGAAGAAAGAAATGGAGACCCTTTGTGAAGATAAGCATTCACCTTAGTCAACACAGGTATTAGTTTCTAATTACAAATGCAAAAAAAAAAGTTGAAGTGACCTATTTTGAAAATAGATATAGGATTGGGAGGTGCAAAATGACTATAAAGTGAAATCCCTGCCCATAATATTGGAACATTTAATGTTGGTGTCCTAAGACATCCCTGTGTCATATAGTACACCACAATAAATGTAGGGAAGCAGAATAATATGGAAAAGGAAATGTTATTTATTTATCAGTGTTATACTGTGCATTTGGCTGGTATACAAATGCTATACAGTGCCACTTGTTCCATCCCAAACCTGCTGTCCTGAACCAGCCGCGCCCAATGAGCAGTGTTGAGCCAGCCACATTGAACTGGTCATGCCAACCCGCCATTCCCACCTTAGTTATGGCGATTCAGCTGTGTCTACTCGGCCACGCCCACCCAGCCACACCCACCTGGCTGCTGAGAGCCATCATAATCTTACATGCTGCTGGCCCCTTGAGGGCAATTATAATGTTGATGTGGCCCTCAATGAAATTAAGTTTGACACTCCTGGTGTATATAATGCTCCTGCCACTTATTTTCACCACAACAATTATGTGAGGGGACAGCAAGCAACCAGTACAAAGTCAAACTTTCTTCCCCAAGGAAAGATTAGAACTCACAGTCCTTTGGTTTCTATTTTCATCATTGTAGCCATTGTACCAAGCTGGCTTTACAGCACCCAGTTAGTAATTTACTACTCTTATTTGGCATGGTAGAGAGGGAGAAGGAAATGCACTGTTTTGACTTTGAGCAGAAATAAAATCCTTCCGTTCCTAAGCTGTCTCAGGAGAAATGTTACCTGGTCGTAAGTACATAATGTTCCAAATGAAATTTCAAATTATACTCTGTATGATGTATAGAAGAACAAGGGGAAATTAACATAGTTTACTTGTCGGGGGTTGGGAATGGGCAGGAAATCTCTTGGAAAAAACCTGCCAAATATTTTTATTGCAATCAGTTTAATTTAAGCATATTTCTTTTTAAATCCGGTATTTATGAGAGTTGAAACATTGTGCCAAGAGGGGGGAAAACACACTGCATGAATGTGTATAAAATCAGTGCTGAACTTTTACTGAAATGGTGTGGCATTTTTTTGACATTCTCAATAGAAAGTAATTTTATCTCTGATCTAGAAGTGAGTCAGGGACATAAAATAACAGGTTTTTTTACCCAGGTACTACTCAACCTCTATACAACCCAAAGACAGAACTTTATATTGACTATCTATATCAAATCTCACAACAAACAAATAAGGATGGTGTACAGCAGACAATTGGCTTGGTATTAAAACTTTAATATGGCAACTGAATGAGATTATTTTTACTTGCTGCCCTGTATGGGCTAGGTAATAGCCATTGTTTGAAAAAAAAAAGTGAGACAAAGCTCATTTAAGAGCAAAAGGGATGGTCTTTACTGAAAACCTAACAATAATAGAAGAGCACCCACCTTCTGGAGATCCAGATGCTCAAACCTGATGTTCCTTTGCAAAGTATTAAAGATCTGTTTTCATCCCGATCTTCTAGACTGGAAAATTACATAAGCCTTGCTGGTTGCTTTGTTAGATATAGTCCTAAGATTACAATATAATGCACAAAGATTTAATATTTTATACTATGGTCTGGGTTTTTTTGGTTTTACATTTAGATTCCTCACCTAGAATCTGTATTGTAGAATCTGTGGGTGGTGGGTGGATGGATGGATGGATGGATGGATGGATGAGAGAGAGAGAGAGAGAGAGAGAGAGAGAGAGAGAGAGAGAGAGATGCATAGCATAGCAATTAACACATGTTTATGCCACATTCCACTTTCTGTGTTACAAGCCTGATTTACTTATAATTACTTAATATTCTACACCAATAGAGGTAGAGGCATAGCATTACCTATTTCTGAGCACTGCTGGGAGCAGAAATGTTGAGAGGGGTGTCATACATTCTGTCTTGCCCCTCACTCTGTTTCTCTTTTAATGTCTGTACGTGCTTGCATACATTTTAACTAACCCTTGCAAGGTCTGCATGGAGAGATAACCCAGAAAAACAACTTCAGGTTATTTACCACAACACACTTCAGAGCATCTTTCAAAAAATGTGGTTTGAAATGTTTCATCCCCTGGAACTCCTGGCTTGAGCTATGAACAAGGGCTTAAGGGCTCCCGCCTAAGTGATTTTCAAAAAGAGACTCCCTGCTGGGCTTTGTTTCTAGGTTAGGACTATGCTCCTTAACTATTTGTTATCAGAGCTTCAAAGGATTTGTACAGCTAGCATTCAGAAGCAGCTGATGCAATAGTAAAAAATGGCTGATGAATTGGCTTTATATCTCTTGATTCCAGCAAACTATCTCTTGATTCCAGCAAACCTTTGGCAGAGTACTCTATAATTGTTTGATTAGCAGACTAGCTAAAAGTGGCTGGCTGGACCACATGACACTTAGGTGAATATATATCTAATTCAAAGGTAATATTCAGACAGTGCTCCTCAAAGTCTTGTCATTACAGTGGAGAGAGATCTCAAGTGGGGTGCCAGAAAGAGACTTTAGGGAACTTTGAGAAATGATGATGGAGGGAGGTCCATATAACATTCTCAAAAGGTCTGAAAAGCTGTTACTTAGAAGAAGATCAAGATATTTTCTCTTTCAATTTGGGGAATACAGGACATAATTTAATAGATTTAAATTATCCATTAATTTAATGGAAGGCAGAATTGCCTGAATGTTAAAAGAATTTCTTAACAAGTAAGAACAGTTCAGCAGGGGAACTAATCAAAGAGATTCACTGGATTCATTGAAGCCAGACAGCCATCTCTTTAGGATGGTTTAGTTTAGAATCACGATAAAGCAGGGGAATAGTCTTGATGAATTACAAGATCTCTTTCAATTTGATGATATTTGCTACTTATGCTACATATGTTTATATCTATCAAATCTGTTAATGAAATCAAAGACATATTATGCCCATAGCATTCCTGGGATCCGCAAAGCCATAAATTTTAACAAAGAAGATAAGACATAATGTATCTCATAAATCAATATTTTCTAAGAGACTCCTTAGAATATAATAATCATGTATATACTTATATAAGTAATTTTCTGTTTCAATTGCTAAAATGTATGCCATGCCACAGAAGCAATTGATGAGTGTAATTCCAGCTAGCACATTAGGAAAACACTATTGAAATGAATTGCCTACAGGCAGTAGATCCATTTTCTCTGGACCAAATTTTAGTTTGCTGGCCCTCATTCAGACCATTCTTGCAAGCAGATTCTGATTTAGCACTTCAATGAATTCTCTGCTTATCCCAATTTCATTGTAGAAAGTGGCCACTTCATTTCATTTAATGTTAGGTTCAGTTTGATGATATTTGCTTTATAATGTTTGAGTGGCCTCATCAGCTTCATGTAGATATTATATAACATGCAAGCAATGTCAACTGGGAGAATACTTTTCTATAATTAATCACATGGTATTGGGGTGTGCTTCACTTGCCCCTGCCAAAAAAATAATGGGAATTTTAATAGAAATTACAATCTCAGATATAAAGTGGAGGTTTATCTAATATATTGGCACTGGTATAGATTTTTTTTTCAGTCAAAAGAAAATTGGCTGTTACAGTTAAAGTTCGGTACATTCATTTTGACTTCTTTTACAAAATTTAAGCCTGTGATGTTCTCATCAAGGGAAATGATGATGGAACTGGAGAAGCCCTCTGATTAAAGTTGCTCAGCAGCAACCTGCATATAATCTACTGCAGAACTGCTTTTACAAAACATTTCAATATATAATCTTCAGTGAACATATTGTCATGCACATACTAATGCTTGAAGAATTCAAGCAAAGATGGCCATATACTAGACTTTATCTGTTAAACTACCTGATAAATTTTTTGGTTTAAAAATATTGACATTACATAAAACCTCTTAGATCAGGAGTGTCCAAACTTGGGAACTTTAAGACTTGTGGACTGCAACTCCCAGAATTCCCCAGCCAGCATGGCTGGCTGGGGAATTCTGGGAGTTGAAGTCCACAAGTCTTAAAGTTCCCAAGTTTGGACATTCCTGTCTTAGATTAATGTAAACTTTGACATTAAACTCCATAGCAAAAATTGCCAGTCAAATAAAATGAGTTGCACTACGGGTTGGATTTTGTTTTTTGTTTGTTTGGGGGGGGGGGGGGTTGCACCTTATTACTGTGTTCCTGAACAAATTGTTGAGCCTGGGCTAGTGATATCCCTGAATTTTATCTTCTTTGAAATAACATCTGCCCACAAAAGTGTATCTAATCTAATTATTCCAGAGTATGATATGGTCATCATTAATTCAAATTATCCTTTCTAAAAACTAATGTTGTACAGGGCCTTAGAAAAATCACTACCTTGTCTATTATGATCGTATTACCATATTTTGAAAAACGGTATCTAATTTTAGGTTTGGTCCATGTTGCTTTGAAGGTTAAATCCTATTCTCTCAGACATGGGTGACAAAATGAGATACTAACAATTAAACTGGCTCTAAGTGGCTAAGATAAAGTGCCTGGTGTAGAAATAAATAAATTAGATAAATAGAGAACAAAATTACATAAAAATAGTGTCAACAAAACAACAAGAGGAGAGGAGAGAGAAGATATACCATATTTTTCAGAGTATAAGACACACCCTTTTCCCTCAAAAAAGAGGCTGAAAATCTGGGTCCGTCTTATACACTGAATACAGCATTTTTGGCCTCCTTAAACCCTGCCCCCTTCACCAAAATGGCAGTGCATAGCCTTTAGGAGGCTTATAGAGTGCTCCTGGGGGCTGAACAGGGCAAAAATGAGTGAAAAGCAGGCTGATTTTTTTGCCCCCCACCCCCCAAATATGGGCTGTTTTTTGCCCGTTTTTGGGGGGCAGACCTCAGGAGCACTCTACAAGCCTCCTAAAGGCTATGCATGCCCTTTTTTGATGAAAAACGGGCTCATTTTTTGCGGAAAACAGGCCATTTTGGGGAGGTCTGCAGAGTGCAAAAATCTTTTTTTTTAATTTGCCTCTTCAAAATCTTGGTGCGTCATATACTCTGGTGCGTCTTATACTCTGAAAATATGGTACTCATCATCTCTCAGTTCTTAGGATAATTCATCAATTCCCTCTTCTTCTGCATAAGTGGCTAGACCACAAACTTGGTTAATTACAGGCTTATTAACAAAGTTTAATTGATATTATTCAGAAACTGATGGCATTATACCAAGTACTATCTTTGCTATATCCTTTCCTGACTATGAAAGCAATGAAAGCAACCTTCCCTTCCTTTTCTTTTCTTGTCTTCTGAACAATAAAAAGTATAATCTTCTGATTGAAAGTGTCCAATTCCAGCCGATTTCAATTTACTGGTACCTAAGATGTCAACTTGCAGTCAGCACATTTCATCTTTCACTTTGTTGAACTTTCTCATGTTCGTGCTTTTACATTCCATGTTCCAGCTCCATCTTTACAGTTTTTGATTTTCTTTTCCTGCATGGCAGCTTCAGCAACTAGATGTTCTAAAGGCTTTTATCTAGCTACATCATAAACACCATTTGTACTCTGAATTATCCTTAGCTCTTCCTCAGGAGTGCATTGAGTGTTATCTGATTTTAGGGGCCCATCATCGATCATTATATCGTCAATCACTTTGTATTGTCTATCCACGTGGTTTCCTTGGTAAAATATAGAAGTGGCTTACCATTGCCTTCTCTCACGCTGTCTGCAATGATGCTTTTGTCTTCGTTTCTAAAGAAATCACTCATATCAAGCCTCTTCCTATACTGGCGCTGTCTGTTTGCTTTAGCCAGGCACTTGGAATAACTTTCATATTTTGGATTCCCTTTTGAAAGTATATCCCCATTGTTCTACTGGGGACATACCTACCTTGCCATGATGAGTAACTAGAGTAAGACTTGAGAGGACTGTGTTTAGCAAGTAAATTCTATTCAGATTTCAAACACACTATGGCTGATTATATATAAAGTGTTATGTAAATAGAATAAGTATACGTTTGGTATAAGCCAAGATATTTATTTGGAAACATATGAATGTATAGAGATTAGTTTTAATATCTCTCTTCAAGTAGTGCATGATCAGAAGACATGGAAAGACCTGGCCCATAGAATCACCATGACTGAATGAATAATCTCATCATTTTCATTTTCATCTTTCTTCACCATAGACACTTGTCTCACAAATATTTCAAAATAGACTTGGTTTACCACTCTGCCATTTCAAACTGACATGCTAATCTCAAGTACTTAGATTCTGAAGACCAGAAGGAGAGTCTTCTGTTTACTAAACATTTTATACCAATCTGTGTTTGGCATTTTTTATCCTATAGTCATTGGACCACTTTCAAAATCCAGAACAACTTTAAACCTAAACACAAAATGATTTGCCAAACTGTCGTTAGACGTCAATTGCTCCTGCTTAGAGGTAGGATTATAATTTAGAAGCTGTTTGGTTCCTGAACAAAAATTCAAGGAGAGGAATGTTCTTTCTCCGTCACCTCTGTCTTCTCAAAGGTAGACTGTCTAAAAACAGATATTTTTTTCCTCATGAGTTTTTCCCACATTTTCACTACCCTGTGCTTTTATATCCATGGAATTTGTTACTTACTATAGTTTAACTTTTCACAATTAGGATGAAACATCACTGTTCATTCCCCCCCCCCCCCAAACTAATACCATTTGGCCCAGCACTCATTTTAATCCAGTTTCCACTTTGTAACATAATTCCCTACAAGTGGCAAAACTCCAGCAGTGTCTTATTGAAAGATAGCCAGTCCTATTGATCAGAAGACATGGAAAGACCTGGCCCATAGAATCGCCATGACTGAATGCATTGAGGGCAATCTCAAAAGGCATTCAATCAAAAAAAGCAAAAGGTTTGGGACCCCAGTTTTCAATTTTTAGGGAACTTGAATATGGTATGGCATTTTGATGATAACATTACGGTAATAATACATTACACTTATATCTGTTAAATTATATTTGACTCCGTTTGAGCACTGAGCACTCAACTAAACTCACCTCTTTTAGTTGAGCTTCTGGTACCATTCACTTCCTATTCCTAGTATTTTATTTATTTATTCTACTCATGATATACCTCTTTCAATGATCCAAGAACAGTTATCCCTCCCCTGTTTTCATGTAATCATAACAATCCTGACACAGAGATTAGACTGAAAGATGTAATTTTTGCAGAGTTCCTAATTTGTTTGTTTTTTTATTTATATTTCATATTTCTAAACCACTCATCTCCCTCAAAGATGGCTAATAGTTGGCCAAGAGAGGAATTGGACTTGGGTGTCCATGGTGTTGGTCTAACTCTCTAGCTTAGTTTTTCTCAATCAAAAAATTAAATCATTGAATTAGATTAAAATACCCATTATCCTATAATCAACACTGCAAAGGCTGATTTAATTAATAACTCTCCATCTCACAATTACTCTGATTTTTGTTTGACCCTTGTAAATAGACTTTACAAAAATAACTACCAGTAGGTTGTTATCCAACAGACCTAGAGATGAAATTAAATCAGTATAGTGTAATTTTATTCATTCCATTTATGTAATGCAGTTATACTAATCCATATAATCTTACCACTCAGTCAATCAATTATTTTACGGTCCATAATTAAATCCCTGAATATGACACCATGATATAAAGCTGCATAATTTAAAGAAAATTTTAAAAAGAAGAAAGTTGCTGCTTTAAAAATTGGCATACAAGCAAGGCTGTCAATGAAGAGACTAACATGCTTCCTTCACAGAAAATTTGGAAATCTGGATGTTTTCATCAAAAGAACCTATGCTGAAATTACTGATATCATCAATTTTGTACTAATCAAAGTTAGTTGATCTATAGTTACAAAAGTAACTGATGAATTATAAAATAGAAAAAGATGGCTTAAAATGAGGACTCCTCTCTCTATTCTGTGAAATATTTAGAAGTAAAAACAAATATTAGTATCAGTATCACATTACTTTGCTGTTCACATCCTGATTTCATCCTTTAATTGAAACAATCAAATAACTGCTCTATATGGTAAACAGAACTGGCTGCACATTTAATAAATATGCAATAATATTATGAAATATCTAAGGCAGTGATGGTTGTTTAATGGACCATACTTTTATTTTGTTTATATCAAAACACAAATATACTGAAAGAAGTTTTTTTTAAAGGATGGCTGCGTACAATTGTAGGAAGAAATCATTATTTAGATTGTTTCACGTAGCTGTCCAATTTTCATAATAGTTATGTTGCCAAAAATAATAAATCCCGGGTTCAGAGTACAACTTGTTGAGTAGTTAGTCTTTTCTTTCTATACAAAAGAAAACATTTTCTGAATGTACTTTTGTTAAATGAGATTTTGTAGATAAAGAATCACCAGTCAACAAAAGATCACTTGTTTGTGAATGTAGGAATTATTTAATAGTCATCCTTTTCTTTTCTTTTTTTTTGGGGAAAAACTTTTTTATTTATTTTTAATTTTCAAAACAACATAAAAATTCTCCTTCTTTACATACTGCAGAAAGTGTATCAGTTGGTTACAAAAGGTTTTTGTGCATCTCTTCTACTGTTATCAAGTATAATTCATATTAACTCTAGTATCTTAATTCAAATGTTTATACATATTACCATCATCATATCTCCACTTTTCTTTGACTATAATTGTTTAAACGTCCTTCATCATAAAATATAGCAAAATTTAGTACATAACCACATGCTGGCATTTCATTTACTTATTTATAAAATCCTCCATTAACATTAAATCCTTATATCCTATTCTAGATAAACATCCATAATATTTAATAACAAAGTTTTCTAATCCTCCTTTCCAAATCACTGTTTACAATTTACATACAGTTCCCTTATATTATACCCATACATATATATATATAGATTATTATCATTATCCTTTCTTTATTTGGCTATATCCTATATTATAACATTTTCCCCCTAATGATCAAAACTTAACTGTGTCTAATTTAGTTCATTATTATTATTATTATTATTATTATTATTATTATTATTATTATTATTATTATTATTATTATTATTATTATTATTATTATTGACCTTTATATATAATCCAAAAGGATTTCTAGTCTTCCCTTCACAGGTATCATTCAATATTCATATCCAATTATTGCTTATCATAGCACTACACATTGTATACAGTATTATCATTATCAATTTTTTATCTAACTATACCTATTATCACTAAATTTCACTAGGTTTAGCTAGTAATTTTAAATTATACTCTTCCATCTATCAACCTTTATCTTTCCAATAACAAAACAATCTTATGTCCTCTGCCATTTGTGGTATCAATCTTCTGAGCTTCTTCTTGATCAGCTTTGTATGGACTACTCCTAGCAACTCCTTGCTTGTAAGATCTCTCATATAATCCTGATGCCCTCTTTCTGTTTCTTTATTCCTCTTATCTTTAATTATCAGCAGTGTTATCCATATTTTTGCTGATAAAGTTTCATAGTCCATAAATTCTTTACTTTTTTCTTCTTCTTCTATATCTTGCCCTTTGAAATAGCTTTCCTCTCCATTTATTTCCTCTTTCAGTATTCCATTCTTTGCATTTTCAAAAACAAACCAATTGCCATAAATGTCAGCAAGTTTAATCGCTTTATATTCATTTTCCAATTCAATTCTTTGGATTTTAATCCCCTCATTTTGCATTTGGTGAACATCATCAAATTTTTCATCACATTTTTCTGTTAGCTGTTCCAAATATTCCAGGTTTTGTTAAATTCTCTCATTTATATTTGTTAGTTTTAGTAATTCTGAAAATATTGTCTGCAAGCTTACAATCTCTATATTTTCTTGACATTCTGCCATCTTAAACAAAAGTGCTCTCTCTTGAAAGATTTTTTAAAGTTAAAACATGGATTCACAAAAGCCATTTTTTCCCCTCTTCTCTGGTTGAAAACACCCTTCAAAGGGACATTTGGCTTACCCCTATGGCTCTGCAACGAGCCATCAAAACAAACCGTGAAGAAAGGGAAAAGTTCCGCTTGAATACACAAAACCTCCCAGCACATAGCGCTTTTAAGATATGTATGTATGTGTGCTGATAAATAAATAAAGGGAGACTAGTATGGATCCATTTCAAGCTATTTAGCTCTCATCAGCTAGCCATAACCCTTACTGGGATTCTGTGATGAGATACTGGGTTTTCTGTGATGAGCCGAATGACAGAAAGAGGGAGTAGTGAGCTCCCTCCCATATTTGGGCATACCAGGGGTTGTACCACACACACACACACACACACACACACACACACACACACACACACACATATATATATATATATATATATATATATATATATATATATATATGCTGGTTTTGTTGTATTCGGGTCTTTTCCCGTGTAAGGTTGAGATTGTCTTTGCAATGTTTCGGCAGGATCGCACCTGCCATCTTCAAGCTGTGGGCTTAAAATGTGATCGGAGCTGCCGTCTTTCTGTAAGTCTTGGTGGGAGGGGATAGGGTGCTGGCCTCTGCCATCAGTGAAGAGATCCAGCAAAGAATCATCCCCAGAGAGAAATCTTCCAGATGCCCCAAACTCTATGGGCTCCCCAAGATACACAAAGAAGGAACACCACTCAGACCCATAGTCAGCTCCATAGGCTCACCTCTACAGAACCTTGCCAAATTCCTCGCCAAACAACTCCAACCCTACGCAGAATCCATCACCTCACACGTACAAAACTCACTCCACTTCATAGAAACAATAAAGAAACAAAACTTACAACCCAGTGACCTACTTGTGAGTTTCGACGTCATATCCCTCTTCACCCAAGTGCCTATAAAAGAAGCCTTGACAGCCATCCAGAAAAAACACAACCCCCCCCCCCCCCAAACACATCCTGGACCTGACCAACCACTGCCTAACCAACACATACTTCATCCATAATGGACAAAGATACAAACAGATAGAAGGAGCACCCATGGGATCACCCCTCTCACCTGTCATTGCAAACTTATACATGGAACATTTTGAAACCAACGCCTTAGACAAATCTGAACACAAACCCAAACTCTGGCTTAGATATGTTGATGACACTTTCGTGATTTGGCCACATGGAAAAGAAAAACTGGACAACTTCCTCACACATCTCAACAGCCTACACCCCAAAATACAATTCACCATGGAAATAGAAGCAAACAACCAACTTCCCTTTCTGGATGTCCTAATCTACAAAAAACCTAATGGCTCCCTAGGACACACCATCTACCAGAAAAAAAAACACACCAACCGCTACTTAAATGCACAATCCCATCACCACCCTGCACAGATCAACTCTGTAGCCAAGACCCTCATCTCCAGAACCAAATGCCTAGCCGACAAAGACCACCTGAAAACTGAATTACACAAACTCACAAATGTATTAATCTCCAATGGATTCCAAAGAAAAACAATCACCAACCTAATCCAAAAGGAGACTCCCCCAAAAAACCAAGACACAGAACAGGACAATGGCATCGCCCTCCTCCCTTATATCAAAGGCACCACAGATAAAATCAGCAAAATTCTCCACAAGCACAATATCAGGACAGCCTTCACCACTGACCAAAAAATAGCCAACATCTTAAGAAACCCCAAAGACAAAATCCAGTTAGAAAACCAAGGAGTCTACAAAATACCATGCAAAATCTGCCCAGCAATATACATAGGACAAACAAACAGAAGAATAAATGCACGCATCACAGAACACAAGAACGCAGTAAGAAAAAAAGAAAAAACTTCCTCCCTTTTCCAGCACCTTAAAGCTACAGGACATGAAATCAACTTTGAAGGAGCCAGGTTAATCTCCAAAACAGAACACCTCCACAAGAGAATAATCATGGAAGCCATTGAAATAGAGAAACACCCCCACAGCATGAACAAACGTGATGATACCTCCCGCCTACCAAACATCTGGAAACCAGCCCTAGCCAACAAACGAACACCACCCACCACCCAAGCCGTTAAAATACAAAACAACAATGCACACACAGCCTGCACCAATCAGCACCAATCTACCAATCATGATACAACCACACAACCAATCATTCCACTTACTGAAACAAAGCCAGCACCCCATCCCCTCCCAGCAAGACTTACAGAAAGACGGCAGCTCCGATCACATTTTAAGCCCACAGCTTGAAGATGGCAGGTGCGATCCTGCCGAAACGTTGCAAAGACAATCTCAACCTTACACGGGAAAAGACCCGAATACAACAAAACCAGCATACCTACACTCGTGAAAATCTACGAATATATATATATATATATATATGTTGTATTTGTACTGATAAATAAATAAAGGGAGACTAGTATAGATCTATTTTGAGCTAATTAGCTCTCATCAGCTAGCCATACCCTTACTGGGATTCGAACCTGGGCTGTATTATATCTTAGGCAGGAGTCTTAGCCACTAAGCCACAGGCTCGTCTCCTTATCAGTTGAGCCAGGGAAATAGGTATGTATTTATTTATTTATCAGTACAAATACAACACAAATATAAAAAGGCAACATTAAAAATAAAAATATGGTTTTCTGCCTGCATGGTCTTCTGTGATAAGCCAAAGGACAGAAAGGGGGAGTAGTGACCTTCCTCCCATATTTAGGCATACCAGGGGTTGTAACACAAATACATATATATATATGTATTCGAATACAACAAAACCAGCATACCTACAACCGTGAAAATCTACGAAAACAAATATATATATATATATATATATATATATTTGTATATATATATATATAATTTCAAATTAGAAACAGAGGTCCAGTCTTTAAATGAATTTTAAAAAATGCAGTGATGAAAGAGGAAAGCTTTAGTCTATAAATCACAGAGAGTCACAAAGAAAAAAAAGTAGAAAAAGAAGACTTGATCCGTCCATTTTAAAAAGCTTGTAAAGATTCCATCCATGAAGATAGCATATAAAGAAATGGGATAACCACTGTCTAGAACCATTACAGGTTTAATTTTGCTGCTTGATTCTTCTATTCTTCAATTTAAATCAATTTTTAAGTTTTTATAGGCAGTCTCTCTTTTAAAACAATAAAGATTCCTCACCAGCTGGAAACACTTTCACTTTTCATTCCTTCTGTTTTGGGGCTACCCCGACTTCATCAGCCTTTGCTGGATTTTTTGTCACCGGCTTGAAGAAATTTATCTTCCTTCTTTCGGGGATTTTGCGATATCCCCGAGAACAGCAAGACGTATTCTTCCTGTTCACTATCTCTTAGGGACAGTTTAGATCCGTTTGGAAACCCCCCCCCCCCAGTGGCAAAAGTGTCGACTGCGATCTCAGAGCATTGAGATGGCACGTTGTGCCGTTGCGACTTCGCCCCCCCCCCCCAGTCATCTTTTCTGTCAATGATTGGGACATCATTTCATGGACTTTGTAAAATATAAAATCAGACTATGCAACGAAGAACTTTACTAGCAATTTTTCCATTTTTTTTTTTTGCCACTTCATTTTGTTTCCCAATCCCAATCTATATCTCCACTCTTATTCTCAAATACCTGTACATTGTAGATGAATGATGTTAGTCTTCTTTTCTCTATGCCCCATTTATGGTTTGTGATAAATTTGGCCAACTTTCTTATGTTCTGCACTTGAGTGTGATGTCATGCTGGCCACATGATCGCAGAATTATCCTAGGACAACGCTGGGTCCCTCGGCAAGGAAACAATTTACCACTAGCTCTTATGAAACATAGTGAAACTAACATCTTACATAGAAAATTGGGACTATGCCTGCCTATCACTTAGTTAGAGAATAGCTATTCTGTCTACAGTCCTTAGGACTACACATTTGATAATATTATATACTACTGTTGCACCATTGCTGATTTTAGTAAATTAAGCAGGATTGGATCTAGTTATTTTTTAAATGAGGATCCAGAAAAATCTCAGGGATATAAAGCTATTCTAAGAAACTGAAACAAGTGTTCCAGAAAGGAACAACAGAAAATCACTTGACAAACTCATCTTAACTTAAAAGAAATTCTAGTTTTTATATACAATATTAGATTTATTCATAATGATCAACCCACATTTATGGAAAGGGCTGAAGAAAATATATCTCTTCAGTTGAATTCCAAAGATTATATAACCAATATCTATACAATTGGAACAGGGGTTGGTTCCATCAGGCACTACTGCGGGTTCGTTCATGTACATGCTGCCTGCGCACTTGATGTACACTGTTCGCACATGCACAGTGCAATTAAAAATGTTCTGCACATGCGCAGAACTGAAAAAAAGGATGGTGGTACCTATGGCGGTGCCTATGGTGCCACCCGAAGAAACGGTTCAGGTTGTGGCAGGCCTGGGTCACTGCCGGTTCCAGCGACCCAGGGTGTCAAACCACTTACCTGTTTGACTGAACCAGTCCGATCTGGTAGGAATCCACCACTGATTTAGAAGCTCTCTTGAGCAATTTTGAAAGTACAGGCACTTCTGAAATTCCCTGAAATCTTCCAAATGTTTCCAAATATTTAATGTATACATTAAAATGTCTGCATGTATTTTCATTTCCATGCAGAAGCTTCTCAAAGTCCTTTCATTTTGTATTCTTTCCGTATCTGCTGGTATCACTGGTAAATACATGAAATTGCATAAATCCTAAAAATCTGTTCATATGATTATACTGTGGAGTCCTTGGTGCTCTCTGAATGCATAATTTATATATATTTATAACTTATTGTGTCGAGCTGTATTGGGGCATCCATAAATATTGCAGGGGGGGATCCCAAAAATATATACTGAAAGTCAAATTGTCTAAGTGAGTTTTCCTACACTTCAGTTCTAATAACTATTACAACGAACTGTTAGAAAGCAAGAGGCAGATAAGGCGATTCAATAAATTAAGCTCATCAGAGGGTTTTTTTTCCTTTGTCAACATACAACTTAGAGAATTCCCTCTTAAAATAAACTGAAAAATGGAAGGATCATTTTGTACTGTAAATTACAAACAAAAAAACTTACGTCTATGCCATCAATCATGTAAGCAAATTGTCAAACACTCGCCCAAACTATATGAAAGTCAACTTACCATTTAGTCATGGCATGAAAACTGCTCTTTGATAATGCAGAGCTGAAGTACATAAATTCTTTTCAATGAAGGATTACTAAGAGGTGAGCAGGGGAAATTTAACAATAATAAAAATTATTTTAATTGGCTGACCATGCAATTTTGAAGAAAAAAATGTCTGATTTAGGCAAAAGAGCATCAACTTTATTGGTGTAGCATGTTTTCTTTCTTATACAGTGCTATCTAGTGTATTATGGAATGAATAGTTAGACAGTCGAAAGTATGCTGTAAAAACACCTGCATGCAAACACAGAGAAATAATGACACATCTTGAAAGAGATGCAGTCTTACACAATTTTCATCTAGTATTGTGGAAATTGGCAGAGAATAATAAGATGCAATCCAAAAGATTTCACTTGTCTTCATTATCTTTGCCGAATTTCTAAAAAGCTGAAAAGGAAAAGCTCAGCAGGCAGATTTCCTTTATTTATCAACCTTTCTTATAGAGTAGAGCACTCAACATACTTTCATCATTGGCTTGAAAATACTACATGACATATTTAAAAGAGTAAATAACAATTGTCCTTTTATTTTTATTATTTTTGGAGTACCACTCTGCAAAACAATAATAATAAAAATAACAAGAACATGCCCATTATGTTATTCCCTTTCAGAGTAAGCAACAATATGCAAAATGGAGAGAGGGAATAAGAAACTGTCAGCCAAAGGAATTAAAATAATGCTATAAAAATATATGCTAGTTTATGTGATTTACAGAATCTTTCACATCTTTCTATTCTTACAAACTATACTTGCATGCATCATATCTATACATTGCTTCATACACCACTTTAAATTCTAGAGATCTCTCTCCTCTTCTATCCAGTTTAAACTTTGTTGATTTTTTCCCTTTTATCCTAATCTATACACACTTCATATATAGCCATACCCAGTTTCTCATTGTTAATTGGTTCCAGGAGGTGCAATGAATACCGAAAATGATGAGTACTAAACAATTTTTCCCATAAGGAATAATGTAATGAATCAAAAGGCAGCCAACACCGACAAGTTCTACCTTGTGCATCAAGTATCAAACAAATGATGAGTACCAGGACAAAAGTTTCACATCAAAATGTGTTCAGTATCAAATTTTATTAGTTTCAAAGCAGTTGAACACCAAGCATTTGTTCATTCTTTGCAGATGTCCGGACTACCTCAACATAGTTGGTCAATTTAACACTCAGCCTGTACTGATTTAAGACCCATTTATTCTTGACTCTTCTTATTATTGTTTTGCCATACTCTACACACTTTTACATAATCAGTTCCTATTTTATTCAACTTATTTTAATGTTTCTTCTGACTAACGTGCCACGTGACATAGTAGGCAAAAGTATGCTCTCACCACAGCCATTTTTGCTTCTTTCAACAAAGATTCATCCTTCCAGACAAATCACATAATATTATCCACTTTTCCCTCTAAAACTTTCTAGCAAAAAGGTACAAATTGATTTTCGTGCCACAGTTCTTACCATCTATGAGTAACTTGCACTTGTTCATTCCTCCATTTTCTCAATCAGCATACTTCTAATGCTATTATAAGCATCCATTATACATTTATATATAAAGTACACATCATTAAGCAATTAAGAGGACATCATGTATTTATATTGTTATATTGGTCCCCACTCATTGCTGGAGTGGAGAACAACTGTCACTTTATTCTCACTGAATGCTGATTTGGATCAGTAATTTGGCTTGCTAATGGGTAGAAAACATGGAGATGCTTATTTGTGTAAAAAGCAATATAAAAGGGGGTATGTTTCACAGGATAAAAGTCTCCCCCTGGGCAGGAAGACCAAGGTTTCTGGAGTATTTTAGTTTGTCAAGGAATTTCAACCAATGAGACATAAGATAAAGACAGTTTCAAAAATGCAACCCCCTCCCAAAGCTTACTTAGAGAATGAAGCCAACCATCCATTCTGCATCCAATTACCTAAGGGGCTAAACACTTTATTGGTTCGATTGTCTGATTTTTTTTCTATGTTCTTTTCCCTTTGTACCCTTTTCTCTTTTTCTTTCTCTGTTGGGTAGCCAAACTGGACCAGTGTGGATTGGTCCACCACTGTAATTCATTCTGCTAGCAGATTGAGTTGAGCATATGTGCATTTTCTCCCATGACATGTAACAAGGTTTCAAAGGAGAAAATACCCAGATAACTTCCTTTCCCTGTGGAACAGTGATTGGAACATTGGTGTGTGTTTCATGGTGTCTCCTAGGAAAATAAGACCTCATTCAAAGGTTATAAGTGGTCCTCAACTTATGACCATAGTTGAGCCCAAATTTCTGTTGCTAAGCAAAGCAGTAGTTAAGTGAGTTTTGCTCTATTTTATGACCTTTTTTCTACACAAGTGAATCATTGTAGTTATTAAGTAAGCCTGGCTTTCCCTGTCAACTTTGGAAGCCAGCTGGGAAGGTTACAAATAGAGATCACATGTCCCAGGGCAATGCAACTGTCATAAATCATGTCAGTTTCCAAGTGCCTGAATTTTGATCACATGACCTTAGCCATACTGCAAAAATCATAAGAGTGAAAAACAGTCATAAGTTACTTTTTTTCAATGCTATAACTTTGAACGGCCACTAAATGAATGATTGGAAGTTGATGATTACCTGTACAATGTTGAACTTATTGATTGCCATATTTGCTTGACTAAAGCAACTAATCAAAAAACAAAAACCTTGATTCTTTTTAAATCCATTTTGAACAATTTCTAGTTGACGATGCTGTGGGAGGCAGAGTATTTCAAACCTGTGTAATTTTCACCTGATCTTGGTCTGGACTACCAAGCCAATAAAGGAGAGGTTTTGTATTTCACACTGAGGTAGATGAATAAATACTCTCCTTTTTAAAACAAGTCTTTGTCATATAGAGAACTATAAGAAATCAAGACAAAGTTTCTATGTTTGCTTTCTTCTCTGGTCTGTCTGTTTTTTATGAGGAAGAGAATTAGGACATAAACGTTTGTCCATTCCTGCTATTTTGTGTTTAAAAGGATTTGCTCCACCCCCTTCTCTGAAGTTTTATTGTGTAAAATGCATACATAAATATACTCTTATAAAGTTCCTTGAAACTTGTCATCAGGCAGAAAAGCGAATTCCACCAGTATTTAAAACATACCTCATTCCAACCAACTCTAAGCACTTTAGATAATAAAAAGTTGAATCCATAAAATACAGAAAGAGGGAGGGAAAAAACCCATACGAAACAACATAAAAATCTTACAAGAATTCACCTGCCACTGTGTCCCCAGGCTTGAGAATAACCAGGTTTTAAATAATTAATAAAGTGCAATCATGGCAAGAAATCAGAGTTCACCCTGGAGAGTACTTTTGAGGCAACTTTGTAAAGCTGTCCAATCCACATCCAACAGCTATACCTTTCATTCTTATAATTCCTTTAGGCCAATAAATCAGGACAAGTTTAAGATTAGTGAATCCACTTACTGATCTGACTGCTCAGAATTAAGGTGAAGTTGCTAAGATCGGGTTGATAGTGGAAAAAGTAACTTGCTTTCACCTAGCCCTAGAATCAGGCTTGTCAGACCAATTCAAACCAATTCTCGAATACAGCTCATCTGTCTGGAGCCCAGATTGCACATTGGACATTAATACAATTGAGCAACTCCAGAGATATTTCACGAGAAGAGCCTTCCACTCCTCTGCTTGCCACAGAATACCTTATGCCACCAGACTTGAAATTTTGGGCTTAGACAATTTAGAAGTATGCCAACTTTCACAGCCATACATTGCAACTGGGAAAATTTGAATTAAGGTGTTCAAAACTCCCAAATTTTCTTAGAAACTTAGGAACTAAATGACACTTAATATTCTTCCAAACAAAATGTGATACCCTAACCCATCCCAAATTTTTTTGATGATAGGATCAGAAACCATAGCAGAATAGAATAATAGAATGGAAGTTTGGAAGGGATTTGGAGGTTATGTAGAATGCAGAAATCCATTATTGAAGCAACAATATGAAGTTAGTAGGGGAAATAAGTCATTTTGTTGTTTTTTATCATTAAGCAATTGGAATTAAATCATACTGGAAATTTTGTGTAAATCATTCTGAAATCTATCATCAATAAGAACCGTATCTACTTTCTGCCATTCATATTCTAAGGATGACACTGGTCTACAAATTTGGGGAAATTATCAACCTCCAAGATAAAATGTGTTAATTTCGCATGATGAAATTAATTAGAAAACAGTGATAAAGGTGCTGATTGACTAAAGTTTTTAAGATATTTCGCAATAAAGATTTATACACAGGTGAGTATATTTGCCTACAAGAAAGGGAGGTGTCTAATGATCATGATGCCTTGACAAATACAGTAGAAGAATGAAAATGGTACCACATGGAAGTGTATAAATTTATCTTCACTTTGAGAACAGCAAGAGAGATGACTATGAAAAAGACATGGAAATTTTGCTTAGGTCCTATAAAACACTTGGTGCAAACATGGCATTGAAAATTAACTTCTTACGCTCACATTTAGACTATTTCCCTTTGAACTGTGGGGCAGTGAGTGATGAGCATGGGGAGAGATTCCACCAGGATATTGCAGGCATGGATAAAAGCTACCAAGGGAAATGGAGTCCATCCATGCTTGCCGATTACTTCTGGAATCTCCCCAGGGATGATCCTACTGCAGTTCACAAGAGCAAAGCCAAAAAGAGCAGTTTAGATACCAAATAAAGATGGACCCTTGTCATTTAATCTGATGTTAGAGCTTGTCAGTTTTTCATGCAAAAAGCATGAAAATGTTACATTAAAAAACAATAAATGAATGGAAAGTTATGTTATTGGTATCAATAAAAAGATAAATTTATAATGATTAGTGTGGCACCATTCTCATTGCTATATCACATTTTTCAGAAAGGTTATGGAGCATAATCGCACATCCCACTCATAAATTTTGAATTATTTTGATGCAATTTTGACCTGAAGCTGTATCTTGGAAACTGGAGCTAATTAACACTCAGGACTTAATTTTCCTTTATTAGTGTCCCAATTCTGGTAAAATTATGATACTTTCATTTCCATGGCTTTCTTTTTGTAGACCAGTGTTATTGTTTCCACTTCAATATAGTGAGGTGGAGGTAGCTAGGAGACAGCATAACTTTTTTTAAATCCAAAAACCATGTAGTATGTGGCTGCAGAAGAAACCAAATAAAATTGTGGAAGACTTTATGCTCACATATTCAGTGGCTGAGTGTGCATGTTTCTCAGGAGAGTTTCATTCAACCATTAAGAAAAAAAAATCTGCCAGTTCCCTGCACCAGTGATGAAAGCCTTCAGCTTTATGTTTGGTCACTGAAGATAGTAAAGATCCCACCATTCAATTCTTAAACCACCCCCATGACATAGGCACTCAGGTTAGCAGATTTTCCCAATCTTCTATTATCATAGAGTGCTAATGAATCAAAGTGCCCTGAATTAGGGATGTCAAACTGGCAGCCCGCAGGGTGGATGCATCATGAGCAGGCCACGCCCACCCCAGCTCCGCAAAGGCAAAAAACATTATGATGCATCATGTGACATGTGATCAAGTTTAACACCTGTGATCTAGCTGTACTGTATGTCAGTATCCCTTAACTAGTTAAACCAATATTTAAATCAGGGCTGCTCTAATTCAGTTAAAGCCCTGGAATGATTCATAATTCAGAGTCCTCTCTCAATGAAATTTATCCAGCATGGCTAATAGTTAGCAGCATGAATTCCTGTCAATTGGAGAGGGCTAACATAGCAATTTATGGAATATATTTTAAAATGTACTCCTGACACACTTTTTACAGAATCAATCCCAAACTCTTTTTGCCAAAAACTGAAAAAAAATCCAGCCCAGTGTAGCCTTAATAATATGCAGTGATATTCTACCTATGACAGGCTTAGAATCACCCAGAAAAATGCACTTCACTAAAAAGTTGGCTATTCCTGTCTAAATTCTAAAGTCTGTGGTTTGTAATCGTAGTCTAAATTCTTGTTGAGGTTGATTAGAGAGACCTACAAATTAGAAAAGGACCATGTTAAGATGTCCTTTTCTATTGTAACTTATAGAAATGTTATGCAGTTTGTTACACTGTTAAATTTCCTCAAATCTGGATTCAGAATAACCAAGATAGAGGAATGAAAAAGTATTCAGTTCTTTTTCTAAAGAAAGTCAAAACACTGCATAAACAGGTACCAAATAAATCTGAAATCAGAGCATTCCCATCTTTTGTCATATTGCAAATGTCTTTTTTTTTTTTGGCATTCAGGTTTGGAAGTATGTGGCACACCTGAACTCATTTATTTAAAATGATGCATTCAATAAATAATCCTTTGAACATTCTTTCTCCCAAAAACTAATGCTAAAATGGATGCTTCCTTTTTTCACATATACAGTAATGACTAGCATTCTGACAAATTACATTGGGTAATATTTTTAATAATTTAGCATAATGGCTACAGCCTTTTTACTAACATAGCAATTAAGTCATCACTGATGCCTGGCCTATACAAATGTATTGTTTTTATTGCTAATATCTTCAGCACCATTTTGTCATATAAGCTGACATTGAAAACAGAAATCGTGCAGAGAAAATAAAGAGAAAGGTCATTAATTGAAAACCCTTATTTTTTTTATTATATTCTACCATTATTAACCCAGCCGCAAATTGCGGTGCCTTTCAAACATTTGCTTTCCCTATGTAAGCACCATTGCTATAGTTGTATATTGAATAAGATTTCCACCTGAACAGGAGGTACCACTAAATGTATAACCAGCCTCATTTACTCATAAAGACTGTCTCAGCATCACTGCCTAGAATTAACTCTTTGTTAGCAATGTGAGGCAGAATCTTGTTTCTTTAAGCAATATATGGAAGACAAAGAGAAGACACACATACAAAGAGAGCAGGTTTGGTGTAATGGTTAAGATATCTAAATAGAAAACAGGAGACCATGAGTTGTAATCCCACTTTAGACACAAAGCTAATTAAGTAAGTCACTTGGGATGGATGGATGGATGGATGGATGGATGGATGGATGGATGGATGTGATAGATGTGTAGTTAGCTTCCTTGTTCTGTGAAACTGAGTAAGAACTGGTTGCTGACTTTTGGATATACTTTTATTGATGGCCTCAAGGTAACCTATAATAAACTTCAAACTTCAACTTTGTATTTGTTAACCATTGTTCATAGATAAGAATTGATCCAATATTCTTCAGTACTTTATTTCTAGCAATAGCACTTAGACTTATATACCACTTCACAATGTTTTACAGCCCCCTCTAAGCTGTTTACAGAGTCAGCATATTGCCCCCAACAATCTGGGTCCTCATTTTACCCACCTCAGAAGGATGGAAGGCTGAGTCAACCCTGAGCCTGGTGAAAATTGAACTGCTGAACTGCAGCCAGCAGAATGCAGTACTGTATTCTAACCACTGCTCCACCATGGCTCATTCTAACTGATGACTAAGCCCTAAGGTGCAGTACCTTTCCCCAACTTGTTTTTCCTTCCTTCTTTCCTTCCTTCTTTCCTTTCTTTCTTTCTTTCTTTCTTTCTCACTCTTTCATAATATTTATATTGTTCTGCATGTGGGTGTGGGTGTATTTCTGCATGTCGGTGTGGATGTATTTCTGAGTAATAACTATTCATTTTAATACAGTCTGATTATTTGAAACTAAAGAAGCAGCATGTTTTAGCTGTAGTCTTTTATTGCAAGAATGAAAGAAACCAATAGCATTCAATGATCTGCTTTTTTGAGAGAGAGAGAGAGAGAGAGAGAGAGAGAGAGAGAGAGAGAGAGAGAGAGAGAGAGAGAGAGAGAGAGAGAGAGAGAGAGAGAGGCATGTCAGAAATTGAAATTAAAGTATTAAGACAGCCCTACCCTTTAGTGAATTAATTTTATGCTTTTGGGCATGCAACATAATGTTCTCCAGACAATTTTGGTTCTCCAATCCTCTCTACCTAGTGTGGTCAAAGGTAAGGAATTATGTATGAATTATAATTAAAAATTATGTGAGTATACAAGACTACTGAAACCCCTCCCCCCTAGTAAACCCTGTTTTAGATCTTCAGAAAGACTTGTACTTCTTTCTTGTTTTTTGTTGTTGTTGTTAATTACAGATACTGCAGCTGATGGTTAAAAAAAACATTTAAAAGCAGTTTGGAGTGGATGTCAGATTCCCCCTCAAAATCTTGCTCTATTCTTCTGAGTATCAAAAGCACCAGCTACCCATGCTACCTATCCAGTATTAGCTGTTGCACAATAAACTGTCCACAAACATGTAAAATAAAAGTGAAGTGAGCCTCAATTTATAGGACAATGTTGGTTCTAATGCTACACAACTGAACCTAACCCATGACCCCGTAGTTATCTGCTCACTCGATGCAAAATTCTTGACCCAAACGGAATAGATTAGATGAGATAGTTACCCGAAATGTTGGCTGACAGTTTATACCATGTCAATAGACTCCTTAGGACCTTCTATTTTAAGCTTTTGTATTTTGCCAGGCAATGTTGTGACACATTCAGCATCCTGTCCAATTTAAGCTTGTCATCTGTGAATGCCTCACTGCTTGTTTTCTTTTAAGAGCATAGAATCATTGATTGCTGGTAATAACTAGACATCGAGTCAGCATGTTCATTGAACAGGCACAGCAATATGAGTCAGAGAAAGAAGTTGGTGTTCCTGAAATATGTCAATGACTCCTTACCTGACCATGGGAAATTCATTGATTCCCCCCCCCCCCACTACATATGTACGTGGCAAGTATTCAAGCTATTTCTTATGAATAACTTCAGATGCACTGGACTCATGGATCCATAAAGAAAATTAAAAATTTTATGGCCTGTTTATTTTAAAGCATTGCCTCAATGCCGTATAATTCATCTAAAAACAGTATAGGAAATTAGTGGCCTCCAAAACATTGAGATATCAATTTCCACCTCTTCCAATCAGAATGGCCAATAGCAAGGAATGGAATGAGTGGAAGTCCAAAATATTTGGAAACCCCTAAATAGCTTAGTACTAAGACGTCTTCTCTGCACCTCCAATTTTTTCAGCCTTTGTATAACTTCATATTATCCATGGTATCGGAAGTATAATAATAGTCCTGCCTTGCAAAGATCTTCATTGCAGCAACAGAATGATATCAAAAACATCAACAGGGATGAGAATGGAAGAAGGTTTCGAAAAGAAAAGACGAGAGGATGGAATTGAGTAGCAAATCCTCTATAGTTCAATGAATGTGGGAAAGAAATAGCCTCTTTTCTTTTGTCTTGGCCATTTTTTCCCCTATTTTTAACTTCATTGTATATGCATATAGTCTCATCTCTGACATTGACATTCGACTGTTGTTTTGCTTTTCATAGGGATTCCAAACCTAGTTGTGGAGAAAAGATGGTTATATTCCAACAGGTTGCAGTTTATCTCCTAAATGTACTTCCTGAGGATTGTGTAGATCTAACACCTATTATGGAAAGAGAAGGAACATGAGCCACCATGTTACTGAGTCAGCTGAGACAGGATTTCATTCATAAATTTCACTAGCTTTCCACATTGAGTGAAGCATTACCTTTCAGCCCCATCTGCGTTTTTGTAAGTATCTGTGGGTTTAACATATAGTCAAGAAGTAGTCATACAAAATAAATGCTCAGACATTCAGATAAATTAAAGGTTGCAGTGAGCATTCAGAGAATCTACTGTTCATAAGAAGGAAGAGGAGGAACTTCTTGCAAGTAAGACTAAAAAAAGGAAGTATATATATTCATGTTGCAGAGTAGTTTATTCGTAGTAACTGTTTTGTTACTGATGTTATTTTTCTTTTAGTACGAGTTGTGTCTTTACATAAGTGTCTTTTCTAGCTTTGAGGTTGTTTGAACATCAACAATTTCCCTTTCAATGGGATGGGCATTTTCTTGTGCTTTGCAGGTCCCAGTAAATGAATTCATATTTGAATTTGATATTTTTAACAATGTTTGATTCTTAATTTCTTAACACACCTACATGTAACGTCTGCTTTGGAGTCTCATCAATTTGCTTATTGTGAAAGGGCTTCGGAACTGAACATGATGGCTACAAAGGAGAGTTTTGTGTATTGATACCATCTACCCAAGGTTTTGATCAAGTAATTGCTATTTCAATCTTGTCATTATGCCTTTTGAGACAAGCCTGTTGAGTAATTGGCCACATTCTTATAACAGTAAGCCTATTATCACCAAGGTAGACATTTATACAATAATCCATGATGTACTATCCAATTGAAAAGTACAAACATGGTACATACAGACCAGTGGTGGGATTCAAAAAAAATTACTACCAGTTCTGTGGGCGTGGCTCCATGGGCGTGGCATGGCTTGGTGGGCATGGCAGGGGAAGAATACTGTAAAATCTCCATTCCCTCCTCACTCCAAGGGAAGATTACTGCAAAATCCCCATTTCCTCCCAATCAACTGAGACTTGGGAGGCAGAGAATAGATGGGGACGGGGCCAGTCAGAGGTGGTATTTACCGGTTCTCCGAACTACTCAAAATTTCCACTACCAGTTCTCTAAAACTGGTCAGAACCTGCTGAATACCATCTCTGATACAGACCTTTGCCACACTAAGATTATAATGTGCATTTGTTGTGAGTCATGTGTGTGGTTGTCCCACTCCTTGAACTACAAAATAGTAAACAGTAAAAAACTTTCCTTTCCTTTTGCTGTGACCTTTGGTTTTGTTTTCAAGGTTACATTTCCTGGGCTTTGTATTTTCACCCTTCCTTCTTCCTTGTATTTCATTTGCCCAACCAGGTTTAACAAAGAATAAATTCTCTGAAGCACCAAATACATGGATGGCTTAACAAAATGCATACAGTAATGGGTTCAGCGGCAAAAAGTAAGACCGGAAGAAAAGTGGTTGTTTTTTTCTATACACTTAGAAGTGCAATAATCAGACAGGCAATGCACTTCAGATCTTCAAAGAGTGAAGACAAAGTGAGGGAAATGTGGCTTTACCTCACTGTGTCCTGGAAATGGCTTTCCAAATGGCAGGTGGAATGGAGGATGTTATGGAGAACTCAGAAAATATTAGTTCTCCATAAGTTTGAGTAGTCAGACCCGACTCATATATTAATGCTTATAATAATGCAGGTTACACACAAAATCTTAAACCTGTTGTTTTACATTTAAAACGTGCTTGCTAGCTACTTGTGGTCTCTTAAAAATGAGAGAAATGGGGAAAAAGAGAAAACTTGACTAAACTACCCACCTAATCAAAAGCAACCACTTTTACCGAACAGTTAATTATGTAGCACTAATAACAATAGCTCCTCATTATCATGTGAAATATGTACTGAAATTCCTTGCTGAATGCTTCGGGAAAAGTAGAAAGTGTCACATGAAACCCCAATTACAGAAAGCTTCTGGTATCCACCTGAACACACACACACACACACACGCATACACACACACACACACACACACACACACGAGAAACCCACCAATCCCAGAGGACTTATCAGTTTAGAAAGGGAAACTACAGTGCCTTGGGCAAAAATAAAATTTAATGCTGAGAAACTCTACTTCATTTTCAGGTAAAGAAAATCAACAGAATAGCTGTTCCTTCATCTCTCTCCTCCCCCCTCTCTCTCCCTCCCTCTTTCCTTCTCTCCCCCCCCTCTCTCTCCCTTTCCCTCCCTTTCTTTCTCTCCCTCTCTCTCCCTTTCTCCCTCCTTCTGTCTCTTTCCTTCCCTCCCTCCTTCTCTCTCTCTCTCTTTCCCTCTCTCTTTCCCTCCCTCTCTCTTTCCCCCTTGGCTTGTGTTGTATGTGTCTTTGGGTGTCAGTGTGTGTGAGACAGAGGGGCGGAGAGAGAGGGGGGAGATTTTGTGTTTTTACTCTTTTGAATCTTTTAGCTAGGTTGTAGTTGCATCCAATACTATGGTTTTGTCCCAGACAATCATTAATCAAATACTATACCTTGTCTTTGTTTCTTATGATCTATATAGCGCCCTTCCAGGATGTATCATGTTGCAAGTACCGTGATGACCGCCAGAAGAAGTTTGATACGATATTCTATCGATAGCCATCCCCGCCCTTCCTTCTTTCCCTCAGTAATCAACAGTTAAATTGATCTGACACTTCATCTGTCCAGAAGAGCCCCTAGTGCGAGGGTCCAGGTAGGGGTTTGTAAAGTGTGTTGAGGGGAGGCGGGGGTAAAAGGTTCAAAAGGAAAGCCATCAGAAATAATGAGGCTGTTCCGCCCAACTCCCACTGGAGCCAAGGAGCAAAGTACCTTTTCCAATTGGGTGTCCCAGTACCGCCGCTGCTGAAATAAGCAGTCACGGAGAGCTGCAAGCAAATTGCTTTGACAAGGCTGTTAGTGTTGTAAGAGTTCAAGGGTTTGAGACACTAGGTCAGCGGCTGCCAATCAAGAGGACAGAAAAAGCCGCTCGTTGAGCCTGTGATTTCTACCTAGGCCGCAATTATCCCTGACTATTCCTGTACCTCGCAGCGCCTCTGATTAAACCTGCCTCCTTTTTACATCTCTTTCAGAGTGCGATTCACACACTAATTAGTTGCCTGCTCTCCACTGAGATGTCAGACCCTCAGTCAATTTATCTCTATTTCAGCCTGTTCAGAGTGACTTCCCCAGTTATCAAAATTTAATCATGCCTTCAAAAATGTTGAAAAGTGGTCATTAGAGGCAAAAGGCCACAGGATACAATATTCATTTTTCTCTATCTTCCAGTCATCCAGCTGGCATCTATAATGGATATCCTGGGGGCTCTGAGAACACGTTGATTTATGCAACCTCACTCTTGCTCTCGCTGTGGTGCGCCAGGCTGCTTTAAAGAACAGGTTTTAACAAGGTCTGAGGTGGGAGGACATTAATCATGGTAGCATTGTATGTGAAAAGGGTGCGGTGTAGTTAGAAGCACCCCCTATAGCAGGGCAGTTAGGATTTTTTTATTATTATTATTTTTTAAATCCACCTTCTCGGTGATAAAGGAGAGTTTGACAATTGATTAGACCTTTCTGTAACCTTGCAGTCCTCTGAAATGATGAGAGGGAGAGAGACAGAAAGAAGCCGAGAGATAGAATGAGGCTCACACTGACAGTTTTAAATGTGCAATAACTTTATGGTTCTTGACTGAAACGGGCTATCAAAATCAGCCCGAACTCAATACAGACTTTGAAAAAAAAATCATTCTTTGCCTAAAAGCCCTTTCAGTGGCACGTGTCGGAGCCAATCACAAAGAGCAACAACCTGCAGTGTCTTTCCTTGAAAACTGCATCAGGGAACTTTAATACAAACCTCATCTGATAAGAAGAGGCTAATGCAGGCTGCCTCTAAATCAACTGCCAAGAATTGACTTCGTGTTGGCACGGGGGGGGGGGGGGGGGATTTTAAATGATATTATTCTTATCCCATTAAACATTTTCTTTTTACAGGTCTGTTTATATGAGAGGAGGGGGGGGGAATGTATGCATTGGGCTGCATTATAAGCAGCCCTAAATATTGAAACTCTGCAAATGAAGTTTATATTTATATTTTCTTACCAGAAAAGCAGACAAATGGAATCAGAATGTCCCATTTGGAATCTTTTATAGGATTCCAAAGGGGTATAATTTGGAATTATACCCCGTTGGGTTGAAATAGATACAGTTATACATTATGCGGGCAGACTTTGCATTTGTTTGTTTTTTCATCCAATTCTAAGAATGCGACTTCAGTCAAAGTGCCAAATGGCACATGTCTATTTTGGGATGACCATCAAACCAACATACCTGTGTTCCTATATCTAATTCTTCTCAGCAAGCTGTTCATAACCTTGACTGATGGATCACACTAGAGCCCTAATATATACTGTACTCTTTGATTTGCAGTTGAAGGACTGGCTGATAAAAGTCTTCTTCCCTCCTGGTGCCCTCCTGTCATTTTATGTTGTAGCAGCAGCCAAGTCTGAGAAACCACATGACATTTTAATTTTAGTGCAATGTTTTGGAGCGATGCAAGTTTAGATGCTCCAGGACAAGGGAACAACGTATTTTAATATATGCCATGTTTCATGGATTCTTAATTGCCTGCTTTTTCATTCCGTTTAGTTGACACCTGAGCAGTTCTCAACTGCCTCTCAACTGTTGATAGACACAAGTCTGTCAAACTGTTGTTTCTTCAGACGATTTCTTTTCCCCTTTGGTGCAAGGGACAAATTAAAACAGTAGATGGGACAAACTGTATTTATAGTGCAATATCGCTGCTTAAAACATTTGGCAAATTATATGCTTGCTGGGAAGCCTTTCATTCTATCTACTACACAAAGTCTTTCCTAAATAATCCTATACTAGCACACCAGTGGGGGGCTCTTACTGGTTCAGATCGGTACGGATGAATGGGTGATGGTTTGGCGGCCCGGATTGCTGGAACCAGCAGCGATCCAGGCTTGCCATGCCCCCAAACCAGTTCTCCAAGCACCATCTTGTTTTTTACTTCTGCGCATGCGCAGAATTTTTATTGCACTGTGCATCCAAGCGCAGTGTGCATCAAGTGTGTGTGTGTATGCGCAGCGCACCCACAAGTGAACTGGCAGTAGTCCCTACCAGAATCCACCCCTGTAGCACACAACTGGTGATAGCTAAACTGTGCCCTTCTCATTCACCCACTGGATCATTATGAACATAGAAGTGTTTAAAATATATTCTTACTTCTGGACTGTTGACCCGAATATCAAAAGTAGTTTCATTTTTTTTCTTTTGTTTTCCCTTCTTTTCTTTTTTAATACAATTGGGCTAAGGACAGGATTGGGATTCTACAGTTCAGACCAGTTCGGGTGAACCGGTTTGCTCTGACGATCAGTTGGGCCTGCCCGCCTGCCCCTGCACTTGACTGACCTATATCTTCTTAGATGATTCTCGCGGCAGAGCAGATTGCTGTGTCTCAGCTTTGTTACCCTCCAGCAGTAACATGGAAAGTAAGTTTTATTAAAACTGTGCAGGCATGAGATCATCGAACCAGTTGTTAAACTGGGTGGGAGCCTGCAAATCTGAGGCAAATTCTGGATTGAAAGACTAAGAATGTTTCAAATTAGGGCAATGATAATGATGTTATCTATTCAATCGTATCCAACTCTTGGAGATTCTATGGGCCAGGTTTCTGCACATCTTCCGATCTCGCACTACACACTTCTTTGAATTGTTCCATGCTCAGCCTGGTGTCAGCTTTGACGATGTAAATTAGGGTACACCTACCTTACCACAAGGGTTCCCCTTTTACTGTAATCCTGGAAGAAAGCATCTTCCTGTGAGGGTTTTAAATTATCCCTTCTTTCAGAAAAGCCTACCCATAATAATAGAAAATGATGATAGAAAAGCCAAGGTTTAAGAATGTGGGGAGAGTGTGGGGAGAGTGGCTGTGTTGGTGAGTATTCAGACATTCCCATTCGCAATAATGAATTACTCTTGTGTGTGTGTGTCAGTGGTGGGATTCCAAAAATGTTACTACCAATTATATGGGCATTGCTTGGTAGGTGTGGCGTGGCTTGGTGGGCATGGCTTGGTGGGTGTGGTAGGGAAAGGATATTGTAAAATCTCCATTCCTACCCCACTCCAGTGGAAGGTTATTGCTCAACCTCCATTTCCTCCCAATCAGTTGGGACTCGGGAGGCAGAGAATAGCTAGGGACAGGGACAGTCAGAGGTTCTCTGAACTACTCAAAATTTCCTCTTTCTCTCTCTCTGTTTGTGTGTGTGTGTGTATGTGTGAGTGAGTGTGTGTGTGTGTGTGTGTGTGTGTGTAAGCAATTTAGGTTCACTCTATTTGATATGCTCATACATCCTAGTGATCACTTGAAGCTGCATTAATATTAAAGCACACATAAAGACAACTCCCTAATGGGAACTTTAACCTTTTATATTCAGCTGTCTGAGATCAAGGTAGTCTCAGTACAACTGGAATCTCCAGTACAGGCTGTCATTGGAATTGATGAAACTTATTAAAACTCACAATTCTTTGGCAGGTGTCATTACTGTTTGGTTTGCTAACCTTTGCAAGTCCAATGAGTCCCATGAGTTCAAGAAACAGTTCCCCCACTTTGCAGCAGCCTTGATAGGTTTCTGAACTAATGGACCCTTCAACAAAAGACCCTGTCTTTTTTAAATTTTAAATTTTTATTGTATATTGGGTTTTTATTAAACGGGGTATGTTAATGGTTTTAATTGTCTAAATGTTGTAATCTATTACCTCCTCCGTGCATGTATGTCTTTGTATATATGTATGTTTATATATGTCCTAGTGTACGCCGCCCCGAGTCCTGCCTGGAAAGGGAGCGGCTAATAAATTCAAATTTATTATTATTATTATTATTATTAACACCAGAGAACATCATGAGGCATAGCGGATAGCATCCACAACAAAATGTTGCAGGATGGGCTAGCCTGCTCAGAGAAATCCATAATTCTCCAATCTATCTGGTCCTTCCTTCTCAAGTCAGAAGTCTATGGATGCTGAGCATAGGCTTAATTGTTCCACTTAGGCTGTTTTGTTCTGTGGGATGGGGCGTTGTTTAGGTTTTTTTTCTTTTGAAAACTTTGAGATTCCCCTCAAGTCTGGGTGTTCTTTCTTTTTGTATATGAATAATACTGTGGGTTTTTTCCCCTCTCTGTAATAATGCACAGTCAAAAAATGAGTTCAATCTCAGTAAGCAGAATAACACATTGTAGGTTTGTAATCTCTCATGCAGGGCAGAAATTAGAGAGTATCCCTAAAGAGACTTTTGAGTAGAGTAGAAAGCTGAGCTCAATTACTGATCACTATTGCATAAGGTGTCATCCAGGGGTGGGATTCTACCAGTTCAGACCAATTTGGGTGAATCTGTATGTTCTGCCTTGAGCACTCTAGGCCTGCTCGGGGCATCCAGTTAACTCCATGCTTAGGATTCTTATTCAGATCAAGTTTATTATCAGACATTCTTAATATCAAAACTTACAATTCAGTGTTACGATACTTCTGACTTTCCATAATCTGTCCCATCATGTGGTGTAAAAAGATGATTTCGCTCCCATGTTGAGAGAGGAGGCACACATGTTGCTGCCAGTTCAGTTGGTATTCAAAAATGACCGGCTTTGTTCTGTACAAAGGCGTCATGCCCCAGTGGCCAATCAGAAACACAGATGTGACCACATGTCATGGTACATTTCCCATAAGGCAGTCTCTATCTACATTTCCCAGAAGGTAATTTCTTAAAGGAGACAGCTCTTAATTCCTACACTATTGATATATTGCTTAGGCAGCCCATGCAGCTCTGAAGATCAGCTGGGAGCGACCCAGTTCACTCTCATGAACAAGTGGGCCTGCCCACCCGCCCCTGCTCTTTGCCTACCTTTATCTTCTCAGCTGAGTTACGCTGCAGAGTGGATTGCCATGCCTCAGCTGTTTTTCTTCCCAAGCAGCAATCTGGAAGGTAAGTATTTTCTGAATTGTTCACGCACGCTCTCAGTGAACTGGTTGGTAAACTGGTAGGATCCCACCGCTGGTTTCATCTAAGATATTTTCCTGACATCAGCACAAAAAATGATGGTGATTGTCTTTTCTGGGATGTTTTACAAATTTCTTAATTTCTTCCAGGATTTCCTGATCCCCCCCCCCTCCATAAAACTACCTGTCAGGTCTAATTCCGCTTAACTTTATCATCTTCAGTCCAATACTGTTGGTTGCTAATAAGCAAAAGAAAAACATAAGATTTTCTACTAGCTAAAGAAAATAATAGCACCGCATGAACCAGCTGCTAGCAGGAGTTTCCCACCCAGGGACTGCCTAACTCAAGGAAGGACAGTGCTGATCATGGGAACAGCTCTATCCAACTACCAGTCACTAACCTGCTTCTCCACCATACGGGAAGTTCTACCAGGTATCATAGAATCATAGGGCTGGAAGGCACCTCAAAGGTTTTATAGTCCAACTCCCTGCTCAAGGCAGGAGCCTTATACCATCTGGTCAAATGGTTGTACAATCTGCTTTTGACAACCTTCAGTAACTAAGCATCCACAATCCCAGGGGGCAAACAATTCCTTTAATTAATTGTTCTCACTTTTAGAAAATGTCTCCTTACTTCTAGATTGGATCTCTCTTTAACATGCTTACACCCATTATTTCTTCTCCTGCCTTCGGGTGCCTTAGAGAATAAGTCAATTCCCTCTTCTTTGTGATATCCCCTAAAGTACCAGAAGACAGTTATTATGTGCCCTCTAATCTACATAGCCACCATGCTATAAGACCTTATGGGCCAATGCATGAGAATAACATCAAAGGCTGAAAAGACTGGTTGCTTATATATACAGTAGTCACCCAAGATTCAAGGTCTAGACAAGACCAATCAGGGCACAGCCTAGTCTACAGGAATGCCTACAACTGAATGCCACACACATGGATCTGTGAATACCTGGCACATTGCTTGTCTACCCTGCCACCTCTTAGTATTGCACTCATTCCCTTTTTCTTCTCTCTGTCCCACTGTGCACATATCCTCCATTTTTTTTATCCCCACTTCTTTATTTTTCAGAGAGGTGGGAGGAAGAGGCAAACAAGAGAGTAGTCTACTTTTGCTGATGAATTTGAATAATTAGTGGGGCACTAGACTTTCATCCTAGAAGGGGTGCTTCTTCTATTATCAACTGCCTACATCTCCCTAGAAAGTTTAAAGTTACTCTTTGAGAGCAAATTGACTATATTACTTGGCAGGCAGAGGAGTTTT
This sequence comes from Natrix helvetica, assembly GCF_964273705.1. Taxonomy (NCBI): domain Eukaryota; kingdom Metazoa; phylum Chordata; class Lepidosauria; order Squamata; family Natricidae; genus Natrix; species Natrix helvetica. The sequence continues at coordinate 70,126,204 of NC_138552.1, forward strand.
CAAGTCCAACTTGATTCCTGGTGACTGCTTCTCTGCAATTTTCTTGGCAAAATTTTAGTTGCAATGGCCTTCTTCCTAGGGCTGAGAGACAGCAATTAGCACTCAACTGACTTTGTGCCTAAGGTGGACCTAGAACTCACAATATCCCAGTGTCTAGCCTAATGTCTTAGTTACTTCACTAAATAACCTTTGCCCCTTTCTATATTGCTAATAAAAGATCCCAGTGCAAACAAGAGTTCTCTTTTTTTTAAAATACACCTTGAGTTAATTCTTGAAGTAGAGAAATCAAACCAAGATTGAATCACAAATACATCATTTGCCTGAAGAATATTTGACAAACAGAATCTTATCAGGAATGTAAGATGACAGACCATCAGGTAAATAGAAAGGTATGTTCAAACCAGAGGTGGGTTCCTATCTGTTCAGACCGGTTCGGACTGGAACCGGCAGCAACCAAGACCTGCCACGTCACTGAACTGGTTCTCCAACAGGGCCGCAATCTTGATTTTTGGTTCTGGTTCTGCAGAACAATTGTAATTGCACAAATTTAATTTTTTTTCTTTTTTTAACATATTGCATATGCGCAGACCTATTTTTGTGCAAATGCGCAGACACACGTCTTTTTTCCGCACACCGAATCGGCAGTAATGCCAGGAGCAACCCACCTCTGGTTCAAATCCAACTCACTCAGGTAAGAGCAACTTCATAATAACAGGAACATAACCTGCTGCTCCTAAAGATGGCTTTGAGAAGATAAACCACACATTCTAAAGTAACCCCCATTTACCAGAATGATGACCCTGGTATATTTATACACATGGGTGCAGTTTTCTTGCCCTATTATAGCCTGACATTATATATCTTTAAATCATGCTGCAAAAATCTCTGCCTTTCCCCAAATGCTTCCTCTAATTTAGGTTGAACAACTGCTCTCATAAAGAAAAACTGCTACTGTTGCTGTCTATTGGACTGAGAAAGATCTCCCTGACTAATGTCCCTGGATTAAACGAATGTGGAATAATAAGAACTGATTTATTTGGGGCACTGGTCGGATAAAGCTGCCACTGAGTTTCAAGAAACTATTCATCTGAGGGCTGCTGCTGCTAGTAAATATGGATGTTGCCAAAATGAGTCTTCAGGCTTTTGTGTAATCTATGGGGTGAAGTAGCCAACTGGAAATGAAATAATGTGGTTGTTTGGTGTGTGGGAAACACCCCATTTTTATTTCACCTTGTAGGGGTCTTAAACCATCCCATTTTGTCCTTAGATTCTAGTGGTTTCTAGTGTGTAGTGGGCTTCAATAGGCAAGAACCAGACTAGCATAGCTGCAACAGGTTTTATTGACTCAAAACGGAACTGGGAACTGCTGGCAAATGCCTGTGATTTATACTCTAGGCCAGGGGTGTCCAAACTTGGGAACTTTAAGACTTGTGGACTTCAACTCCCAGAATTCCCCAGCCAGCATGGCTGGCTGGGGAATTCTGGGAGTTGAAGTCCACAAGTCTTAAAGTTCCCAAGTTTGGACACCCCTGCTCTAGGCCCACAGGGCCTTAACCAATCATAGAACTAGAAAAAGCCTGCCCAAATATAAATGTTCCACATTTCCCTCCAAAACAATTGGGGTCATCTAAAGGTTAGTTTCACTTTATCACAGTTAACAGTTAGGGTCATTTAAAGGTTAGTTTCACTTTATCACAGTTAACACAACTATATACATTCAATTCATAACAGTTTCCCCCCTAACGTAACACTTCCCATCCTAAAGCAACATTTTTACTTCTCACCCTCAGGCAACTTGTACTTCCCATCCCACAGCCTTTTACTTTCAATCCTAAAGCAACTTTTACTTCCCAACCCATAGTAACTTTTACTTTTAAGAGGCATGAGAATGATATTTTAAAATGTGTGACTGTTGATCACATACAGTAGAAGAAACGTAAGGGTGTCTTGGGGTGTTTTTTTCTTTTTTCCTCATTAAAGGAAAAATAGCTATAGGTTCGTACCCTGACATCCCTACTTAATAGGGTAGCCATTTACAAATATGAATTTTTATCAGACAAGATGGAAAGCCAGGGAAGAGGAAGGATAAAACAGGTGTAGCTTATTTTTAAGCCATGCGCCTGCATCTAGTTACACTCCTGATGAAATGTGAGAGTTTGCCTAATTAAGGTATTACCAAAAGATGGGTTTTACCATGATTAAAATAAAATCTTTTCCAGGTGTTGCCTGGTGAAGAGTGAATTGTGTGTGGGAGGGAACCATATTATATTATATTAAGTCCCAAATGAATGGGTACAGGATGTGCCCTGGCAATGAGAGCATTTTTCCTGCTGCGCTTCTCATAATACAGAAAACACCTATTTCATAGAAATTATCTCCATGAAGGACACATGCTATCTATGCCGTAACCCCAGTGACAATACCTCTCATCATTAGCCACATTCACATCTTTATGGGGTCACTGCTGGTAAAGCTTATCCATAGAATACGTTACACTCGACTCGGGGGATTTTGTTCTTAAATGAAAGGGTTATTGGCTTTTTCCCCCCCTTATTTTTATACAATGTTATAATTGAGTTCTGGCTTGTAGATTTAGAAGCTCGGTCTCCCATTTTAGCCCTAGTCAGTCTCTTCTTGATATTATAAACACTTTTTGTAGTGTTCACTTAATGGATTCGGAGAGAAGTCCCACCGGGAAAGGCCTATTGTCAAGATAATACTACAGCTTTAAGTTCCTATTAAAGTCTGTGTGAACCATGCACTTGGATTGCTACATCACTGATAATTATTGGAAAGTTACCAAAGCCACTAAGCTATGCAGGTCTTCACACTCTTATAGCATAAAAGAAAGATTAAACTGCAAGGAGCCAGTATTTTTCTGGGGTTAGGCAATCAGTTAAAAAATTTTAAACCCTACATCTCTATCTGTTTTCATATATTTTACAAAACATTTTATATAAATGCCTGAAAGAACTTAAGATACCTCTGCTTAATTATGACTAAAAAGGATTTAAAACAGCAAGAAAAGTATTCATTAGTCTAGTTTTAGTAATAGAGATCTGTGCCGGTATGCCACAAAAAGATATTTATTTTCCTTTGCCATTAGTGGCTGAATATTTAAAATAAGGGAAGGTGTCAATGTGAGTTGTTCTTATGGAATAATAAGAACTAGGAAATAACCTGGAGGGAGGGAATTGAGAAGGAAAGAAAGATTTCAAAATTCTTTTTACTAAATCCTGAATGCCCCCTTCTCTCTTTCTCTCATGTACATAGGTAAGATAAAGGTAAAGGTTCCTCTCACACATATGTGCTAGTCATTCCTGACTCTAGGGGGCAGCGCTGTCCGAAGACGTCTCCGTGGTCATGTGGCCGGCATGACTAAACGCCAAAGGCGCATGGAACGCTGTTACCTTCCCACCAAAGGTGGTTCCTAGTTTTCTACTTTTGCATTTTTACATACTTTCGAACTGCTAGGTTGGCAGAAGCTGGGACAAGTAATGGAGCTCACTCCATTACGTGGATTCAAACCGCCAACCTGCCGACCTTTCTGATTGACAAGCTCAGCCACTGAGCCACCCATATACATATGTATTCACTGTTGTTTAGAACTGAAAAAAGAATTGTGTACATTGATAAGATATTAGGTTGACCCTTACACTTTGTAAAGCAATAAAAGATGGAGGTAGATCTGTGTAAATACCAATCTATTTGTATAGATAAATTTAAAAAACTGAACGAAATAAAATTCTTCTCACCATAAAAGTATCCTTCTGCTCAGTCTGTCTTCTGGCTATCAAAGAAAGGTGGCTGATTTCAAACATTAGACCTATTAATGCTTTGATTACGTTAATATTTTGCTTATCCAATATAAACACTTCACAATAACTGCCAAAATGCAGACCAAGAAACAATACTTAATGCATTTTTTTAAAAAATCAGTTGCAAATAAAAGTGTTTTAAATGTGTTGGACAATATACAAAACATCTTTTTGAACTGTTGGTGTAACTCATTCTTTTTCTAGACACAACTAGTGGTTTTGGCTGATCCCTGGAGCTTTAATGTGGGAGTCTCCAAACTTGGCAAGTTTAAAACTTATAGATTTCAACTCCCAGAATTCCTCAACTGGGATGCTGAAGTCCACCAATCTTAAACTTGTCAAGTTTGGAGATCCCTGCTTTATTGATTCAAAAAGAAGGGCTTTGGATATGTTCCTGCATCTTCTGAAGCATCCCTTTAGAAGGATTTACACAGCCCTACAGGAGATAAGGAGTTTTATCTGTCCTATTCTGAAAACTTTCTTCCAGACTCTGTGAATGATTTTTTTTTCTGTTACAAATGGGTATCTGGTTTTCAACTGATATTCAAGGATTCGCAGAATGTCTTTGAAACTACTGCTGTTTGATATGAAGTAATAGAGACTGTTATTTTCATTTTTTTCAGTTTCACATCTCTCTAGCTGGCTGATGGGATAAAGCCCCATGAGGTAAGTTTCTCTCATGAAATCTTCCCTAATGATTAGTTAGCATCTGGCAAACCCAAAAAGTTGATGAATGCTAGAGAGATAATACCACAATAAAACATCCAGACTAGAGTGAGCTACTCCTCAGCTATCGTATATTCCTGAACAGTTAAGCCCTGATGAGAATTGTGGAGTTTTTTTCTCCTCTGAAAGCCAAAATGAAACAAATTTTCCCTCAAATTAAATTGCTGTTTGAAAAAAAAAATATTTGGAAAAAAATGAAAAGGAAAACCAATCAACACAGCATTAATTTTCCCCTCTCCCCCCTTGTTATTTCCTTTCTAACCATTATTTAAAAGGGCTAAATTGGAGGAAGGTAGCTATGGATACTCCATCTTTCAGTTCAAGAACTACTGCTGAAGTTCTCCATACATCAGCATTTACAGAAAATGAATAATTGGAGATTGAATTGGAAGGAAGGAAGGAAGGAAGGAAGGAAGGAAGGAAGGAAGGAGGGAGGGAGGGAGGGAGGGAGGGAGGGAGGGAGGGAGGGAGGGAGGGAGGGAAGGAAGGCTCTTTTAGGATTGTGCTTTAGAAGTTCCTGATGAAATATTGTAAGCTAAATGGTGTTTCTGTACTGTTCATTATGCTTTAGCATGTGGATTATACTGCAAGGTGCCAAACATTCATTTTCTCATCATTTTCACTATGCTCTTTTCAAAGATATTTCTATAGATTAACAGAGATGCTTTTATGTGTGAGCAAAAAGGACAGGTGTTCACTTTAATGCTTTTGTGTAATTCAGGTAATGCTTACCCTGGCAATGGATGGCCATTTTATTCATTTCTTCTTCAGTAACAAAGAAAGGTTCGTCATATTAGTTGTAAAGTTGTTGGTGTTCAATTAGTAGTGATGTTCCCTACCTCTGTGTGTTTTTCATGATGATGGGCCACAGCTGACCCACTTAACAAGTCCCCCTGTTTTAACTTGCCTACGACAATACTGTCTTCTTGGATCTTAATCACAAGTTTCAGACACTGACACTACACATTTTGTGGTCCGTAATGAATGTGAACGTTTCTTTTGATCCAACCGCTAAAAAGCAATCCGTTCTGCAAATCTAGAGAGATTGACGTGGCAAACGTAGATAGAAAGGAACAAAGTTCTTACTGTTCTCTTGCATGGCTAATGGTTAGGAAAAATGCCTGGACACAAGAAAAGGATTTCTGAGCTAAATAACACCCTGCAAACCTTTTACGTGTTTTGGGAGTATCTGATGAAACGTTCTTCTCTTGCACAATAGGCTTTTGTAGTATTTCTTATTAGTGAGAGCTTGAAGCCTGTCTGCGTTAAACATTAATCCTTTGCATAATGAAACTGTGAGAATGGATTTTTATGAAATTTCACACATTTGTTAGCCTGGAAAAGAATATGCTTATTTTCATGTCTGGCTCTCCACGGTTTTCTCTGATTTAAAATGAAAAAAAAAACTTTTGAAAACCTTGACTAGATGAAATATAAGGGGACATATTCTTCTTCAATATGCGTCAGCTGTAAATTGTGTTGGAATTCAACTATCCAGAAAATGTTGGCGTTTGAATATTATTATTTTTTTTACTGTAGACATACAGTATCAAGTTTGTGCTGTTAAAAAGGCACTGTGTTTGAATACAATTTAGTCACTGTAAAGTACATTTGGATCCAACTAGCGAGCATAATTGTTAGCATGTCTCACTTAAATTAATACTTAATTTCAGATGGATTGGATATTTCTCATTAAATTGGTTTTATCAAATACATCTTCATATTTCCAAGAGGGTACAGATCTTGGAATTCCATATCATTGTAAACCATGAGAAGCTGGGATTTTGCAGCAGATTATTCCAGCAAACAACAAGGGAACTATTTCCATTTCTCTAACTTGAAAGGGCTAGTACTAATCAGGTTGAATGAAATATAAATTTCAAAAATTGGTTCCCAGATAAAGGTACAAATAAAGCCTTTCTTTAAATAATTTGACTAGCATAGGGATTAAAGCTACAACTCTACATTTGACTTATAAGATCAGCTAGCAAATCAAATACATAATTATATAATAAATCCCACAACAGTTGTCTAAGGCTGCCTGGGACTAGATTAATATAATGTATTAAGCCAAGCTTACTATGTATAAATTCAGCCATTCTAGTTTGTAAACAAATGTTTTCGTGTTTACTGCATTTGGTTTGAATTCCTTCTGTGTAGGCCAACATATGATCATTGTGCCACAAGTGTTAATGTTTCATATTATGAAACTGATAATGCTTCACATTATACAGTTCCTATTAGAATATGGGCAGCAGTGGTTCGGTGGTAAAGCTGGCAGCCCATGTTCAAGACCCGAGTGCCACATGATGGGTGAGCTCCTGTCCTTGCCCCAGCTTCTGCCAACTAGCAGTTCGAAAGCATGCAAGTATCAAATGAGAGTAGATAAATAGGTACCACTTCGGTGAGAAGATAACAGTACTCCATAACATGTTGCTGGTCTCATGACCATTGAAATGTCTTCAGAAAGTGCTGGTTCAATGGCCTTGAAATGGAGATGGAGCACCACCCCTTGTAATAGCAGAATAAAATCCGCAGGGACTCCTTTACCTTTATTAGACTATATCAGTGATGGCAAACCTTTTCAGCACCGAGTGCCCAAACTGGAGGGTATGCCAGAGTGCTAAAAACCTGAAGAGCAGATGGCTGGTCCACATGCACGTGCCGACAGCTGGTCTTTGGGTTTTCGGCGCTCCGGTGCAAGTGAAGGCCAACTGGCTAGCGCACATGCACACACCGGAAACCAGAAGAGCAACTGGCGACGGTGCGAATGCCCACAGAGAGAGCTCTGTGTGCCACCTCTGGCATGCATGCGATAGGTTCGCCATCACGGGAGTATGTTCCAAAGGCCTCTGAGCAGAATAGCACCCATACTGGAGCTTAAATTATCATTTAGGTGTCGGAAAAGACTATTGTCTTGCATTATAAGGATTTCAAATAAATAGCATGTATGTTGGCATCAGAACTTTTAGGATTGTATTGTGTTGCTGAAAGGAAAGTACATTTGTTGTTAATTTTATGAATTCGAAGAGTGGCTCCTGCTCCCTTTCAGATTACGTCAGCACAGGAAAACCTTGGCAATTTGAGTATTTTCTCTTGATCAAATGAGACTGGCCTTCTCATTCACAACCCTACATTTTCAACAATCCTATGCCAATTTCTGGAAAATAACCCTGTTTTGTTCCTTAATCCAGACACACTGCTATGTAAATTTTACCAAGAAACTTTTTACCAAGGCATCCGGCCAAGTTCATCCGGCCATATCAACTTTCACCAGTCTTTTATATAACAGTCTCTCAAAGGAAAGCCTGCCTGTGTCTTATGGGGGATGGCAAGTTCAGGTAGCCCTCGACTTACAACCATTTCTTTAGTGACCATTCAAAGTTACAACAGCACTGAAAACAATGACCTATGACCAATCCTTGCACTTATGAACATCACAGAATCTACATGATCATATCATCAAAATTCAGGTGTTTGGCACGTGGCGTGTATTGTATCTATAATGGATGCAACATCCCACGGTCCTTTCCGTCCTTTCCAGCCAGCTGATAACAAGCAAAATCAATCGGGAAAACCAGATTTGCTGAACGATTGCATGATTCATTTAACAACTGCAGTGATTCGCTTAACAACTGGGGTAAAAAGGTTAAAATCAGGCATAACAATGGCTTAACAACCACTTTGTTGGCAACAGAAACTCTGGTCCCAATTGTGATCATAAATCAAGGACTACCTGTATCAAACAGGATCTGTTTCTTTTGTCAAGCTTGTGTCACTGCAGTTTCCATAATGAAGTGGTTTTGCTGCTGATTTGGCTGTTAGGGAAGAAAAGTGATCTGATAAAGCTTTTTTAAGAGCTCAGCACTTTGCATGTATCATAATGAAATGCAAGCCACAATGGAAAGGATGAAATGTACTAAAAGTCCATGCAACTACTGTATGTTTAGTTTAAATTTTTCAGAATACAAAAATAGAAATATGTCAGTATTGGAGAAAGAAACCAGCAAGATGATTGCAAATGGATGAATTTTCAGGGAAGAGGTAAAAGATCACATACTACGTATTCTGCTAATTTGTATTTAAATGCTAACTGAGGAAGAGGGGAATATACTGTTTCACATCCATGTTTACATTATTTTGCTATTTTGAGAGGCATGGAAGTAAGTATACGTTAGCAATTAAGATTTCTCCAAATTTGTGATGCCATTCTTCAATTATATTTAATTAAAATGAAACCGAAAAATGCATTTAATAATGGGACATAGTTTGCAAAAAGAAACACACTACTGACCATAACAGACATTTCCTCCTATGTACACATTTTGTTATGTGGAAATGTAGAAATGAAACTTTAAAAAAAAGAGTGATATTGGAAGAAACTAAAACTGATTGAGGCACCTTGAAATGCAGTATAACACTTCATGCAGTCCACAAAAACGTATGCCATAATAAATGTGTTCAGTCTTGTAAGGGATCTGTAGTGGATTAAGGGGACTCTTAATTTTGAACTGATGCTGCCTAGCTGGAGAGTTTTGAAGTATCCTTCAACCACAGCCACTATCCTTTCAAATTAAAGGAAGGGGTGGGAAGGGGACATGGGTAGAGAAAACTAAGAGCTTCTTGGTTCTCCATTTATGATGGCTTGGAGACCTTGAAGGAAATAAGCACTTTAAGAAAATAAATTTCACACAACTGGGCTTAAAGATCCAGGTCAAAAGATTAGAAACTTCTGGGAGAACTAGCACCAATTTGTTCACGGGGAATATATTTTATGGGATATATTTTATTTCTTTTATAAGTTGGGCATGCTAACTTTTAAGTCGGTTTTTATCAGCAGCTCCAATTCTTATTTCACTTTTTGTTTGTTCAGGCTCTTTACAGGTAGTCCTCATTTTGTGACCAAAATTGGAACCAGAAACTTGATCCTAAAGCAAAGTGGTTGCTAAGTGAAAATAAGCTGCTTAGTGGTTGTTAAGTGAACCTGCAACTGTGCTTTACGATTGTCAGCTGTACTTTATTTTCCTATGCTGATTTGCAAAGTCATAAATGCAGAAGTTGGTTACAAAGTTACTTTTTCAACTCTGTAGAACTCTGTTGCAACTCTGAATGATTGTTAAACTAGGCAGTCATTAAATAAGGACTATCTGTACTTAGATCTCAGCCTCATGCAATTTGTGGTAGGTAAACTCCCCCCCCCCCAACAAAAATATATTATTGCCTTTATTAAAATAAGTCCTTTTGTTCACTTGATTAGTTCAGTGTTGGTTTTGTACACAACACTCTTGGGCTCTTGTGCCTGATAATATTGATAAAAAGGAAAAAGCTATTCATTTAAAAGTTTATGCTGGGAGATGCTTGGATATGCAGAATTTTGATTCAGTTCCAGATAACTGTGCTTTGTTCCACCTCTCCTGCTACAAGTAATCTCAAGTTGTTTTGTTGTTTTCCTAGGTTAACTATCTATCCCTTGGGTACAGTGGTGGGTTCTTACCGGTTCAGACCAATTCAGCCAAACCAGTAGTGATATGGCGGTCTGGGTTGGTGGAACTGGCAGCGACCCAGGCCTGCCACATCCCCAAACCGGTTCCTCGGTCTCTTCTGGTGTCACTGGCATGTTTCTGCGCATGCACAGAACAGTTTTCAGTCAACTGCGCATGCACAGCAATTTGCGATGGGTGAGCGCATGCGCGAGCAAAGTGAGCAACGCGTGTGCAAAATGCCCTGTCAGCGAACTGGTAGTAAACTGGTCAGGAACCCACCATTGCTTGGATAATACCATTTATCCAAATTCACAGGTCCTAAATAACACCAAGTTGTATTAGAAATAAGTAAACTTCACTCTGCATCAGGATCAAACACTGGTTGAGGTTCTCATCACTCCAAAAATGGCCTTTCTGTTTGTACGGTGAGGTTTGCTGTATATATTACAGTTGGTCCTCAACAGACAACCACAATGAAGCCCAGAGGTTTGGTCGTCAGTCATTTTAGTTCTAAGCTGAGGCAGCACATGACCAGACTCAATTTTATGATTTATTTATTTTTTGCAATGCTCTTAAAACAAGTGACCGTGATTATTAAGCAAATCACATGGTTGTTAACCAAATCTACCACATTCAATGGGTATTTTTTGTGTGTCATTTTCTACTGGACAATGGCAAAAAAACATTCCAGATTGCAGTCACGTGATGATGCAACTGGTCATAAGTGTGAGCCAGTTTACATGCACCCCAAAATGCAATCACATAGCAACAGGGATATATACGGTCCTTCCCAAGGCCTTTTTTCCCCTTTAAAAACAGAAACAAAAAACTCTGATCCACAGTAACCCACAGAATTCCCCTTCCAGATCTAAAAAGTTGTTTCTAGTTATTCCATATCTCCAGGCCACACCAGGTTTTTTTAAGCCTATAAGAATGGGAAAGGGAGTGGAATTTTGCATCTGATTAGCAGCAGAAAGGGGAGAAGCTCCCCCATCCCGCAGCAAGATTTGAAAGAAGCCAGATGTTAATGCAGATTGTTCCAATGACATTGTAACAGTGGTTCTATATCACTAGCAATTGAGTATTGAAATATTGGCTGTGCAGATGATCATTCAAGCTAAACAAGAAAAGAATCCTTTCCCTAATATTCTTCTTAAAATTGCTTTATTTTAAATATTTATTTTAAATTTGACTTTCGTCAAATCACAAGAAAGTAGCTCATTCAATTTAAAATAATTAAAGTATGTACACGTAGTCATTTAACCCAGAAGGGCTCTGTTCGTAATACGGCAAGTAACAGCATTACATACAATTTGCAAACATTAAAAAGGTTATGAGTTTTATTTGAGCAGTATTGATAAGCAATATTACTGAAGACAGTAAGTCAGCATTTTGCATTGAAATCTTGATTCTTCAGCAGTTTATAATTCAAGTGTAAAAAAAACAACAACAACCCATGCTTTGTATAGCAACTGGGCAAACAGTGTTGAAGCAAAAGGGAACAAGGGGATCAGCCAGACTTAATTCTCACTAACAGAGAGGAAATGATAGAAGGTGTTGAAGCCACAGGAACCCTGGGGGCAAGTGACCATTCAATATTGGAATTCAACATTATGCAAACACAAGTAGTAGAATAAAGTAAAACTAGAGTCTTGGACTTTAAGAGAGCTAATTTCAATAAACTTAGAGAGAGCTTGGGAAAAATTCCATGGATGAGAATCCTCAAGGGGAAAACAACTCAAGAAGCTTGGGAAATTTTGAAAAATGAGATTACAAAAGCCCAGTCTAGCACAATACCAATGAAGAAGAAAAATAACAGCTCCCAAAAGAAACCAGCATGGCTGCATAAAGAACTCTCTGACAAATTGAAAGACAAAAAAGATAAGTATAAAAAGTGGAAAGGGGGGGACATAACTAAGGCAGAATATCAGCAAATAGCTCGAGCATGTAAAGATGAAGTGAGGAAAGCTAAGGCTCACAATGAAGAAAAGCTTGCCACAAAAGTAAAAAATAACAAAAAAAGCTTCTTCCAACATGTTAAAAACAAGAAAAAAGTTAAGGAAACAATTGGTCCATTGCTGGGAGAAAGTGGCAAGAAGGTGACAAGCAACAGGGAGAAAGCAGAACTATTTAACTCATGTTTTGCATCTGTCTTTACACAAAGGGATAAAACAGTCCAACCTATCAAAAACAGCACCACAAAAATCAGATTAGGAACACAAGCTGAAATAGGGAAGAAAATGGTAAGTGAGCACTTGTCTACCCTAGATGAGTTCAAATCACCAGGACCGGATGGATTACACCCCAGGGTTCTGAAGGAACTGGCAGACGAGATCTCAGAACTATATCTTTCAGAGATCCTGGAGCACCAGGGAACTACCAGAGGACTGGAAAAGAGCTTATGTGGTTCCCATCTTCAAAAAAGGGAAAAAACAGATCCAGGAAACTACAGACCTATCAGCCTGATCTCAATACCAGGAAAGATTCTGGAAAAGATAATCAAGCAACGAATTAGCAAACATCTAGAAGCAAACAAAGTAATAGCCAAAAGCCAACATGGGTTTGTCAAAAACAGATTATACCAGACGAATCTATTTATTAATGTGACAAAATTAGTGGACCAGAGGAATGCTGTCGATATAGTTTACTTGGACTTCAGTAAGGCATTTGATAAGGTAGACCATAACCTACTACTAGATAAAGTAGAAGAATGTGGGTTAGACAGCATCACCACCAGATGGATTCGTAACTGGCTGACCAACCGCACTCAACGTGTAGTCCTCAATGGAACTGAATCTTCATGGAGGGAAGTATGCAGTAGAGTACCCCAAGGCTCTGTTTTGGGCCCAGTACTCTTCAACATCTTCATCAATGATTTGGATGAGGGAATAAATGGGGAACTCATCAAATTTGCAGATGACAACAAGCTGGCAGGAATAGCCAACACTCCAGAAGATAGGCTAAAGATACAGAAGGATCTTGACAAACTTGAACATTGGACACTATCTAATAAAATGAAATTCAGTGGTGAAAAGAGTAAAATTCTACATTTAGGCAAGAAAAACGAAATGCACAGGTACAGTATAGGTGATACCTTACTCAACAGTAGTAACTGTGAAAGGGATCTTGGAGTCCTAGTGGTCAACGATTTAAATATGAGCCAGCAGTGTGCAGCAGCTGCCAAAAAAGCCAACACAGTTCTAGGCTGCATCAACAGAGGGATAGAATCAAGATCACGTGAAGTGTTAATACCACTTTATAATGCCTTGGTAAGGCCACACCTGGAATACTGCATTCAGTTTTGGTCACCACGATGTAGAAAAGATGTGGAGACTCTAGAAAGAGTGCAGAGAAGAGCAACAAAGATGATTAGGGGACTGGAGACTAAAACATATGAAGAACAGTTGCAGGAACTGGGTTTGTCTTGTTTAATAAAAAGAAGGACTAGGGGAGACATGATAGCAGTGTTCCAATATCTCAGGGGTTGCCACAAAGAAGAGGGAGTCAAACTATTCTCCAAGGCACCTGAGGGTAGAACAAGAAGCAATGGGTGGAAACTAATCAAGGAGACAAGCAACTTAGAACTGAGGAGAAATTTCCTGACAGTTAGAACAATTAATCAGTGGAACAGCTTGCCTCCAGAAGTTGTGAATGCCCCAACACTGGAAGTCTTTAAGAAAATATTGGATAGCCATTTGTCTGGAACAGTATAGGGTTTCCTGCCTAGTCAGGGGGTTGGACTAGAAGGCCTCCAAGGTCCCTTCCAACTCTGCTATTGTATTGTATTGTAACAAAAGTAAAACAACTGCAGTTTGAGGTTCTTTGAACTGAACACATGGGGATGAATTACATGCATTTTTTATGATCTGACTGGTTCCTAGAAAGTAAAGCAAAATGGCTATAAGAAACGGTGGAATGAAAAAAAGGTTGCTGAAGTGTTATTAAACATAAAGCGAAATTTAGTACTGCATTGCTGAAAGGGAGCAGCATATTTCACATAAACTTTTACCACTATGAAGCTTCCCCATTCCCATATCAGCCGTAAATGGAGAGAGCTGCAAAATGGAACAGAACTTTTCTCCCTTCCTTCACAAAATGAGGATGGGAAGCGTTTCCCTGATTTTATGAAGATGCCTCACACTTAAGGCCAAATAGATGGCACAGGATCTTCATAGCAGTAGTGGTGAGCCACTTGATTCCAGTTTATGAGCTAGAAATCTTTAGTTTAAAAAAACCTTTACGATCTGCTTGAGTTACCCAAGTTTTAGTGTCATTATTTTTTTAAAAATTTTTTTGTCTCAGCCCAATCAATTTGCCTCCTTCATTAGTCTATCTGTGGGGTCCTTGGTGCTCTCTCTGAACTTGTTTCTTTCCTTGCTGACTTTTTATTAGCAAGCTTTTGGATCCAAATAGCATCCAAAAGTACATCAAAGTCCAAGGCAAAGTATTGCTCAAAGTTCCAATATATTAAGAAAACCATGTTGACACATCTGGGAAACGCTGAATCTGAAAGCTTCCAGGTTTTTCCCACCTAGCTGAAAGTTCAATAACTTGCCCCACACTCACATTCCATCACATGGTCCAATCTCCCACTGCCATGCTGGCAGTTCCAGCCATCCAGTTCCGGTCAGGGCAGAGGTTCAAAGACAAAGGATGACCTTGGCTTTCTAGAAGGAATTTTGTTTTGGCTACATAGTATCTAACTCCGTACAATCCACCCTCCCATTTCCCCACAATAGAAAATACATAGTAGAATAATAGAAATAGTGGCAGGCCAAAGATTCAAAAGAAGATGGCTGCAGGTCTGACAGAAACATCATCAGTAACAAACTTTACCCCCTTACTAGTTTGGTGATAAAACATCTGCAAAAAAACCAATCCAACTCAGAGAACACCAAGGACCCTGCAATCCAAGCCTGAGTCACAAATATTCTCTTCTATCGATTATCCTGTCTCCTTGTTCAGCTTCAATGTACGTTTCTCTTCTTCCTTTTCTTTTCAGCTGATGCCCAATCCAGGGATTTTGCACATCCCTAATTCACCCATTCTTCTTCTCCAAAGTTCAAAACTACTGTTTTCAGAGCATGCACAGTTTTCCATTGTTTTCCAGAATTGTACTTTCTGTACATCCGTTGATATTACTTCAAGAAAATAGTGGAAGCTCTGCAAAAATGAAGTAGACGGCTTTGCTTTGGGATTTCAGTTCCTTCCAAGGACTAGATAACTTCAATTCAATTTCAGTTTCTTTGGTCTATGCCAGAGGTGGGTTCCTACCAGTGTGGCCCGGTTTGGCCAAGTAGGTAGTAACTCGGCCTGCCACGCCCCTGAACCAGTTCTCTCAGTGGTGCCATCTTGGTTTTTTGCTTCTGTACATGTGGAGAAGCATTTTTTTAGTACTGCGCATGCGTGCATAGCATGCATCAAGTGCGTGTGTGCAAAGTGTGTGCACAGTGCATCCCTGAGTAAACCAGCAGTAGCAGCAGCTGGAACGTACTCCTAGTCTATGCATATTAGAAGCCTTGTTTTCTCTAGTTCTTAGGTCTTTCTGCAAGCAGGGCATACTATGTAATTTCAGACTGAGTTCCAAAATAACTACTGTATATCTTTATTAATTTCTTGGGAGATAATGTATAATTTGAAAGCAATTTCTCTCCAAAATCACTAGTCATTGCAGATTCAGTACCCTTTTGAGATTTTATTTTTATTTACTGTATTTATTTAAAGCCCTTATATCACTGTGGGTCTTTCAGACAACTCTATGCCATTCCCCCAAAAAACATTGCATGCACTTTTGCAAATCAAACTTGAAATATCTTTGGAACTTTAAAAAATAAATATTTAATTTTTTTTAACCTATTGTGAGGTTAATTTATTTCCAAAAATGAGTTAAAAGGGCTAAATTTACTAATCATATTCTTATACTACAAGGGCAGGAAATTGCATTATAGAAATATTTCTTTTTTAATCTTCACATTTGCTTCACAGAAGGACAACACAGATTGTAAGAGTCTTATTTATTTTATGCACAGGATTATGGGTAGGATATTTAGGTTTAGGTTTAGGTTTTATTAAATTTATAGACCGCCCCCTCTCCCCACGGTGTGATGCCTGTAGAAGATAGGTGTGATGACCCGAGGTGTGGCACAAAGGCAACACAGCCAGAGAACTGGTATGAGTCCCTTTATTAACACCAACTATGCCCCCAATGTCTCTTTCAACTCTCTGGCCTGGAGAAAAGCTCTTCCAAAAACCTGCAACAGCGTTGGCTGAAAATATTCCAGTCCAAACAAAATACGTGGAAGCATACTTGCCCAACTCTACCGTTTCAACCACAAGTATTTTCACAGTTGTGTTATCAGTAAGAAGACACACTGATCTACAAATAGGCATCCGCAAATAAAATGGAAAACAAAAATATTTCTTTTATTCCTTCTCTAGTGATAGTCTGCAGGTCCTTTCCAAGCTTGTTGGATTCAAACCTTGACTTTTATTTTTATTTCATTCTCATAACTTTTCTTCTATTTTTCCCCCTAGATTGGGGTTCATTACTCTTCCTCAAATCTTGGCTTTCCGCAAATGTGCCACTCTTGATTGAACAGGATTTATTTCGAGTGCCAGGCACCATAGCCCAGTGCTATAATATGCACAGCCAGTAGGCAATGGAAAATATGTCCTTCTCTAAACACAATATAGGTGAAACCTATTTGTTGGGACAGGAAAGTGCATGAAAGGACACAATTCATAGTGCCCCAAAGGGAAAATATGATGTACTGTCTCAGACAAAATATTAATCATAGCTGATGTTTCTGGACAATAAAGGAAAGTAATTGTGGTGAACAATCTCTCTTCAAGGATAAAAAGAGAAAATAAAGAACTAGCAATATTGCACGAGCTGGCTTAGCTTCAGACGGCATAGGCTAACAGTATCCAGGAGATCTCATTTGGAAAACAGGTTAATAATAGCTACATGGTATATTGCAGCTAAAGTAATTTTTCCTTGATGGTGTCAGGGTCATTTTTCTGCGTGCACCTGATCTCCCTGTAAACTTGGCAAACCTGTAGTAAGTGAAAGCATTTGTCTATTTAGACACAGTCAGTTCACAAGGTCAGACCATTTCTCCTCAAGAAAAGAAAACACCAGCATGATCTGAAAGCCCCCCAGGAACTGGATGTGCAGACAGTGGTATCATTACTACGGCTCAGAAGACACATGAGCTGTTAGATGTCCGATAGGAACCAATCTAAGAAATGAAACACAAGCTAAGTGATGGGCCATTGGAATTCCTCTTTAAAGAGATACACAGTCCACACAAAAGTAGCTCCAGTGGGGGAGGGGGACAAATGTTCAAACTACACCTGTCTCTAGTTATCTCAAAGAGAGCCAATTTGGTGTAGTAGTTAAGGCATTAGGCTAGAAACTAGAAGACTGTGGAGTCTAGTCTTTCCTGTGGCACAAACCCAGTGGGTGACCTTGGGCCAGGACCTCTATCTCAGCCCTAGATCTGATGTTGGGTATTAGGAATCATGTAGGACACTGCTACTGCACCAGCTTCCATCCTGCATAGCAGACTCCCTTCCTCTGCTGCTTGATGTCATGGCTGGCTTGGCACTAGAGTTCTCTAGTCTTTGATCTTGGGGGATTTTGGCCAAGGAGTCAAAGTGGCACCAGAGTTCATGGCTACCATGTGTAGGAGAAAGAATAGCAGAACCTGGGGGATGGAGTGAAAAGGAAAATCAGTCTAGAACTCGGGTGTCAAACTTGATTGCATCATGTGACGTATCATGGAGTGTTTTGCCTTTGCAGAGCTGGGGTGGCATGTGACACATCTGGCCCATGGGCCACCAGTTTGACACCCCTGGTCTAGAATCATTAGGTAGCCACAAGTGAACTATGTCCCCCTTGAGTGTCATTGTCCTTATCTAAATCTAGCCAGGTGCTGTGCATAGGCTGTTTAGCAATGAATCAGTTTTACTGAACCTTCATGTGTGGGACTGGTTTCTCACTCCTAACATATGGCAATCATGGCTTGATCCACATTATTGAAAGTCCAACACACAGTGGGAAATCACATGTCAGATCTGACATGGCAAATGAGCAATGACAAGGGGATCTGGAGTTGGGGGATATTATCATCTGTCCTTTGTCATGCACATAATATCCCATGTTCATTTTGAACTTTTTGTAGCTATTTCCCATCACAAGTATTCAAGCACAGGTCTTCAGTCAGTCTACCCCAAGTGCTTGATGGATCTGACCTGGCTTAAGACTTGGCTGTGTCTTTAACAACCACTTTGGAATCAATTGCACTTGTGAGAACATTCCTCTGTTGTTTAGAAGAATTCTGAAAGATGATGCAGCAGAAGTGACACCTAAAGTGCTAATGGACAAAAAGAAAGTAAGTCCAATCAAGCATGTCTGATAGCCTATTTTAAGGAGTACTTAGAACTTAGAATAACTTTATTATCACTTTAAATGTTCACTAATCAGCATAACGTAATTATTCTTCTGTTCTTATTGTGTCCTCTGCTAGTCAAGGCAAAGCAGTTCCTTCTGGGTAAGGAGTGAGTAGGAGAGCATCTGCAAGATCACTAGGCTTTTCTTACCATTTCTAAGTTGGATTTCACCTATGCACATTTTATGGAGTTCACTGAGAGATGCACTTGCCCATTTATCTGGGATGGATAAGACTGTAATCCTGGGATAGGGGAAGGTTCTTAGAGTTGTTAGTGTGGCCACCTGTGTTTTAGAATGATATACCTCCTTGTTGGTTAAGGATGTTGTCATATAGGTAGATCCATGCATTCACAAGGACATATGTGAGAAAGGAGATGACCTTGTTAGCTCTTAAGGAGAAAGTAGTCCACTTTCCTTTGAAAAAACTATTATTCAATTAAATGGAGCTGAACAAATTTTGTTCCCTCCCCAACATTTCCTTTGGAACAAAAATTGTTAAGAAGTGGTTGATTTGCAGCTCCCAAAGAGCCTGTAGAGGTTTGGATCCCATTCACCCAAACAAGCACATAGTACTAAGCAGTGGTGAAATTCGAATTTGTTTACTACCAGTTCTATGAGCGTGGACATGGTGTGGCTTGGTGGGCATGGCTTGGTGGGCGTGGCTTGGTGGGCATGGCAAGGGAAGGATACTGCAAAATCTCCATTCCTACCCCACTCTGGGGCCAGTCAGAGGTGGCATTTTCCGGTTTTCTGAACTATTCAAAATTTCCACTACCGGTCCTCCAGAACCTGTCAGAACCTGCTGGATTTCATTTTTGGGACTAAGATGGCAGTAGATGTACTCTTCCATCTTAGTACAATGTCCTAATGACAATAGCACAAATCAAGATGGTTCAGGACAATCTCATCCAAGGTTCAATATCTTGGCTTTTCCAAGCAAGTATTTCAACTGAAGGGTTATGAGCATGTCATTAATGCATTTAAACAACCTATCAAAGGCCTGGAAGCCCAAGAGGACCACTCTGGTTTACCTAAGAACATTTTTCACAGCAGTAAGGGCCCGTTTGACAAACGAACAAGGTACTTTCACATAACCGTTTCAAAGTGCTGAACAGCACTAACTTTAGCACTCGTCAATGCTCTCCCCGTGGTAGTTTTGGATAGCTAGTAGAAAAAAAATCCCGTATGACTGAGACTGTGCTAATGTGGATAACAGGACACTGAAACTACAGCTCATGACCTGCTATACTGCAGTCTTTATAAGGACTCAAGGACCTGCCTTATAACTTCCTACCTGGTAAAATACCCAGGAAATTCTCATCTTTTTTTTATTTACAATTGTTATGGCCAGAGCAGTATGATTCCATCTCCCTAAACATAGCTACGTTTTGTTATATTGCCTGTATAAAGATCAGTCTCTGTGGCTCTAGCCCAAAGGCCCTCTGACCTCCAGCCACTCACCCTGGATAAACATCAAGTGAGAGCTGAGCTGAAAGTTGTAAATCCCAACAAAGCTGCAGGTCCAGACGGGGTGTTGGGGAAAGTGGTAAAAACCTGTGCTGACCAATTAACAAGGATTCCCTGCAATAGGCTAGAGTCCCATCATGCTTGAAAGCAACCACAATTATCCCAGTTCTGAAGAAAGCAGCCATAAAAAGCTTGAATGACTATAGACCCATTGCACTGACATCTACAGTGATGAAGTGCTTTGAGAGACTGGTTCTACAACACCTCAGGCCCTGTCTTCCACCAAATTTTGATCAACACCAGTTTGCTTATAGAAGCAACAGGTCGACAAGGGTCGCCATCACCACTGCTCTACATATTGCACTGAGCCACCTTGAGAAATCTGGGAATTATGTCAGAATGTTTTTTATAGACTATAGCTCAGCCTTTAACACCATCTTACCAGAAATTCTCATTGAAAAGTTGACTGACCTAAATTTCCCTCCTCTCACTTGTGAATGGATCAAAGACTTACTGACGGATCATCCACAAACAGTAAGGGTTGGGTCCTTTACAGCTTTCACGCTGAAGCTCAGCACAGGCTCCCCTCAGCGCTGTGTGCTCAGCTCATACCTGTACTCGCTATATACCTATGACTTCATATCCTCTGATCCATCCAACATCATAATAAAGTTTGCAGATGACACAACAGTGCTGGGTCTCATAACTGGAGGGGACGAATCAGCATACAGGGAAGAAGTCCAGAAGGTATCCGCATGGTGTGCAAGAAACAACTTACATCTAAATACTAGTAAGACAAAGGAGATGGTGCTAGATTTCCAGAAGCACAGAGAGGAAGCTGCCCCACTGTATATCGAGGAGGGCTGTGTAGAGAGGGTTTCCTCTTTTAAATTCTTGGGAATACTTATTAGTCAAGATCTCACCTGGAAAAACAACACGTCTCTGGTGATTGGAAAGGTCCAACAGAGACTTCATTTCCTTAGAGTCCTGCGAAAAAAATCAGGTGGAACAACGGCTGATGACCTCTTTCTATCGGTCCACCATAGAAAGTGTCCTCACATATTGTATTACAGTATGGTATGGTGGTTTAACAGCTGCAGACAGGAAGGCACTACAGAGAGTGATCAATTCGGCACAAGAAACCATTGGTTGCCCTCTGACACCACTGGATGACATCACCAGATCTCACTGCTTTAGCAGAGTAAGGAAGATACTCAGAGATGATTCACACCCTGGTCAGTGTCTCTTTGCACTTCTACCATCGGGCAGAAGACATCAAAGTATAGCCAGCCGAACAAACAGGTTTAAAGATAGTTTCTATCTTTGGACTGTGAGACTTTTAAATACAACCACAATCACTCCATGCATAGGCTAGTTTTTTTTCTTTTTCTTTTTTCATTTCTGTTATAATTTTGGACCAGTGAGGTTAAAACCAATTTCGTTGTATTTAAGTACAATGACAATAAAGATTATACTTAATTATAATTTGGCAGATTTTAATATTCTGTTCTATTTTGTTTTGTATTTATTTTTATATTTTGATGTTTAATGTGTTTTGCTTGCAATTCTGATCAGGCACCATAATAAATATTTACCATCCTGATCTGCATTGAATGTGCCTATTGATCATCTATGGCAGGCCGAGAAAGGGGTGGATGCATTTATCTTGATCCGCCTTGCTCTTTCAATAACCTTTGATATTACCAATCATGGTTTCCTTCTGGACAAATTGAAAGTTAGACTAGGAGGCATGATGTTGCATTGGTTGTTCTCTTTCCTCCAGGATTGGTTGCAGTTGGTGTTGATGGGGAGGAGAAAGGTTTCAGCTTAGACCAGGGGTGTCCAAACTTGGGAACTTGAAGACTTGTGGACTTCAACTCCCAGAATTCCCCAGCCAGCCTTGCGCTACAAGTCTTAAAGTTCCCAAGTTTGGACACCCCTGGCTTAGACAGTTCCAATTTCTGGGAGTTGAAGTCCACAAGTTTTACAGTTCCCAAATTTGGACACCCCTGGCTTAGACTGTTCCAATTTATGAGATGCTTCCCTTTCTCCCCACTTTTGTTTAACATCTTCATGAAACTTCTTGGTAAGTTCATTTATTGACACAGGGTTAGTACACAGAGGAAACTCAGTTGTATATATCTTCCCCTGGAAGTTGTACATCTCTGACCATGTCACTCTCTCAGAACCTTTTCCCATTATTGGGAAAGCTTTGGCTGAACTATAGCAAGACCAAGTGTCTGTGACATTGGGATCCTCTGAACATTGACCCAGAGGTTTTTCATCTTTGGCAGGGATTGGTACTCCACCACTCAAAACTGGTACATAATTTCAAGGTTGTCCTGGACTCACGACTCCTCAACTCCACAGAAGGGCTCCAGAACAACTTTGATATTGGCTATAATAACAGAATCTTGAAAATCTGCCATACTATTTTCACAGAGACACAGTCACTTTTCAAGTGCTTGGCAACCAGCATGCATTTATGACCATTTCTAATGTCTTGCTGTCACGTGATCATATTTTGCTATGTTTTCCCAAAAAAAAGCACCCATTGGATAAAATGGATTTGCACTTACGACCATGTAGTCCACTAAATGATAGCACGATTCGTTTAACAATCCCAGTGACTCATTTAACAACCATTGTTAAAATTGTTGTAAATCCGAGTATGGTCACATGGTATCTTGATTTACGCTCACAACTATTTTTGACATAAGGACCATCTACATCTCCACATGCCTGAAATCATGGTGATGTCTCTACCTGACTTCTTCCCCTTGCAGAACTCAACACTTCCATCCTCTCTCTTTCAATAAAAGGGACTAAAAATACAACAACCTAGTAGGGCAACTGCCTGGTTTTAGCCCTCGGATACTAATCCAGTCAGATTATCTATCCTTTCTTCCATACATTTATCTTCCCATCACCCACACCACCTCCACTCTTACCCAATGGTTAGGGGTGAAACATTATCATGTGTCTCCCCTCCAAACCAGCCAGACACTCCCCCTGCCTCCCCCTCCTCCCCCTCAATCTTCCACACAAAAGGGGGCAAATGGCTTTCCTAGCCCTCCCCCAAATCACAGTTGCTGGCTCAGTAACATGAGAACACAAAACCCTACGCAATAAGTCCTCAACTAGGTTTAACATGCAGAACTTTATAAGGGACTAGCCAATAACCTGGCGTTGCCTGGGTATTTTTTTATAAGGGGGAAATGTCCAGACCAAACATAATTCTAATGTTGGATTTTCCCTCACCAGAAGGAGCCCCCTTGTGGAGTACTGTGAATCTGTTACCATAGAACTCCAATGCGCTGTACAGTAGAAGCCATTTTACAGCAGTACAGTAAAAGCTATTTTAAAGCACAACAGGCTGTATCTTAACAGAGCACACGCTCAGAGGGATGTTAGAGGTGTCTTACCCCCACAGTATTTGTCTCCAGACAGTAAGTCATCTGTGTACCAAGTTTGGTTGAAATTGCTCTAGGTGTTCCAGAATTATGCTGGAACATACACACACAGCTGTTGATGATAGATAGATAGATAGATAGATGATAGATAGATAGATAGATAGATAGATAGATAGATAGATAGATAGATAGATAGATAGATAGATAGATGATAGACAGACGGACAGACAGACAGACACTTCTTCTGCAGTAAAACCAATAGAAGAATGGAATAATCTCGCAAACACTAGTGTCATAGCCCAGCCTATCTTATCTCATCAGCTTTGTAGTGGCCCTTAGTCCCCTATACTCCTTTTGTTGGGCCCCATTCCTTAAATGTTTGCCCAATCTTTCTCTGAGCTGAAATCTTGGCTTCTTTATTACCACTGGGCATGATTAATCTCCACCTTGGTAAATTTCAGGTATGTCATGATCACATTTTAATCAGATTGTGGTATTGCTTATGAACTCAAAGCTATTGTACACTAAATGTGGACTTTGTGCTTCTTCAGATCTTCTCTCCCTTTTATAGTCTTGTTATTTCTTCTTCCGAAAGGCTACCTGTATGACATTAGGTCTGGAAACAAGAATTAACTCTTGGGTGGGGGGGGTACTGTTGTTACACAGAATCAAGTTGTTAAATATTATGGGAAATTTTATAGGTATATTTCTTTCTTGATCTAGACAATCTTTCCCAGATTTTATCATCTAATTATGTTGGGCTAGAGTGCCAATCAACTCCCGCCAACATATTATTCAGTTAGAAGTTATGAAAATTGTAATCCAACACATCTGGAAAACCCCAGCTTGCAGATAGCTAATCAAAATATATTTCTTACATTGTACGGAAGTTTGTTTCATGATAACAGAGATTTTTTTCCCTCCTGTATTATGAGACAGAATCTTACTCAATGACTATTTTATTGTCACTATAAAATGTAGTGTTCCACAAATGAAATGTTAATACAATGCAATTCAATAAATAAAGTTATATAAACAAAAAAATGGGGAAAGTATTTGACAAAGCACAAATACATTCCATCTTAAAATACAATTTACACATTCCTATATTTAAATTTAAATGGGTTTTTTTATCCACTTATTATACAACACAAACCTATTTATCTAGATACTGGCTAGTGGCTAATCTTAGAAATTCTGAAGAATGATCCTACAAAAGAAAGCGATAGGAAAGCTACAGGTGGATCAATGGGAAAGGAGAATTAAAATTCACACTTGTTTATAATTTAAGAGAGAATTGTCATTAAATGATATATTGTTGGTATATGTCGCCAGAAAAATTACTTAAGGTGTATAAAGGGTTTTCTAATTGTTGGAAATATGAAAAGCATAACGAGACATGCTTGGTGGTTTTGTGAGAAGAAAATATGCGGATGCAGAGAGTTTTAAAAATTAACATTCAGATGAAACCAGAATTTTTCGTATTAGGACTTATGGACAGTCAATTAGAAAAGACTTATGGGTAATTAGTTTTACCTATCGCAACTGCAGCCATATTATTATTAGCACAGAGGCCAGAATTCAAAAATAACTGCAATGGAGGAATAGATTGTAAAGGTGGCACAAAACTTGCAGAAATGGTTCCATTGACTTGTTTTATTATGGAGGGAACAAAAATTGTCTTTATAAAACAGTGGTCCCCACTTTTCTGGTTCCATGGACTGATAGTAGCAGTGGCAAGGTGGTTTCACGCATGCAACCTATCAACACAAATGAAGTTTTGTACACACATCCACAACTTGCATGGCCCTGTTCCCAATAGGCTACAGACTGGTACCGGTCCGTGGCCCAGGGATTGGGGACCCCGTTATAAAAAAAAAAAACCTTTATGGGCTTTTTATTGAAAATGGCTAGAAATAAACTAATGATTTCTAAATTGACCAGTTAATAACAAGTGAATATGGGGAGAATGGAATCACGTAATCTAATTTGGAGGTCATAAAACAGTTTTAAGTACCTTATGTCAACAACTGCTATAGAAAAAAATCAGAAGTTGCTGCTTTAAGTTTGCTTTGTTCTTCCCTTTCTATTGATTTCAGCACTGTTTTTTTTACCTTTTTGATTACTTTCTTTTGTATTTTCCATGTTTCTCTTTTAGCTTTGTAAAAATACTTGTTTAATTAAAAATTTTTTAAAAAAAATTAAAAAGGGAGTGGGGTTGCTAAACAAACCTATACATTGGGAAACGCATCCATCAGGAAAAGACAGGCAGTTTAGGATATTATAAATTTTAGTCTCTGACACCAAAGCATGCACATGTATGGTAAATGTGGTATTCAATCAATCAATCGGAATAGAGCTGGAAGGGACCTTGAAGGTCTTCTAGTCCAACCCACTGCTCAAGCAGGGGACCTTCATAAATCTGACCTTGATAAATGGCCTTTTCTTTCTTCTGTATTTTGGACCCAAAGAAAGTTCAGCAATTGGAGGCAGCTGCTGCTCCAGCTTCTTTTAACCAGTACTGACCCGCAGTTGGAGAACCCGGGGCTTTATATGTGCCAGAACGTAGCAATTAGCCAATTGCCAAATACAGCCACCAATTTAAAAAGCCTGTTAAGTGGCAGTCATTTGGGAAAAATCCTCATAAAGTTCCTTCTTTGGAAAAGCCGGGCCAAGGGACAACAATAGCCACCTCACTGTGCTGCTCGTACCAATTGGGACTATTTCAAAGCCAACATTGACATTTGTGGCTTCAGCGCAACACTTCGCTTGGAGCTGTTGGAAGACATGTCCTTCTGGGTTCAGTTCCAAGTGGGGGAAAAGACACTGGAAACATGGAGGCTGCTGGGAAAGATGGTTTAATGGGGGACAGGACCACATGGCTTGAGCTCCTGAACAGAAAAGGGGAATCACATGCTTCAAGATGTTGGATGAAGAAGAAAAGAGGTAGAGATGCTGAAAGTCCCTGGTTTTATGGCTTCTCTGGACTTTGAACCTGAGCTTGTATTCTGATTGGTTGTCAGACTCCCATAGGGCCATGCAGGGGCAACTCTCTAGGCTGAGTTTTGAGTCCAGGTTTGGTTGAGCATTACTTCTTCCCAGGTGCCCTGTTGTGAAAGGGGTAAAGGGCTAATACTATCATGCCTTAATCCCATCACTCTGGAGCCAAGGGGGCTATCTTTGTTATGTAGAATAGACTGACTCAGGCCTTTTAATGGCCCATTGACAAAGGTGGGGGCTATTAAGAGTGAGTCTGTTTCCTGCCTAAAAACATGTTTCCCCATTTCTTATCCAAGGAAATATAATATTCTGCCTTTTCATTATTTCCCAGGGTATTTCATTTTTCTAGGAGAGGGGGAGGGGTTAACTTCCTACAGAGCACTGAGCGAAATCAAAGTGCTGAGTTTCTAGTTAGTTTGACTCAAAGAGCAGCGGCAGCAGCGGCTGATGTTAACAGGAATGTATATTAGGAGGGCCAGGGATACCGGAGGGCACATTGCCAAAAACCATCTTAAATCTGAAGCCAGCTAAGCGGCGAACTATCTCTGCTGAAAAGGTGCCGTTCAGTGAGCTCATAAATTGGGACAGATGAGTAGTTTCTTTTTACCTACTAGAGTATATATATCACAGCCATGCTTAACAATTCCTGTTTAAGCCTCTTTGCCAGTTAATAAAGGTCAGCCCTACCATCTGCCTCAGGCAGCGAAGCCATTAAGGGAGACAAATTGTCTGTTATTTAATTTATCATTACATATACACAGATATACAGATACCTAAGTATATCTCGCTGGGGAGGTCCCTAGAATAGTGGGTAGCAGCTTGGATTTTCAGCATCAGGCAGCTCACTTTTTTGAACAAATCATGCAGCTAGTCATTGCTCATAGCAAAACAATATATCATCGGATGCAAAAAACTGTAAGTCTTAAACTCCCCTAAAGTCTGTTATTTATGGGCTTCTGGTACCAAATCCCACCAAATGAAGACGAAATACAAAAGAAGAGCAAGTATGCCAGTATGATCAGACAGCTAACACAATCAGTGGTTTTGCAGGACTCTGCTCTGTCATCAGCTGATTGCATTTATTACATAATTTATATCTTCCTTTTGCATTTTAGAGAGCGTAAGTTTTGTTTTTAAAGTAACAAAGTTGTTGGGAGTAATCCTACTCTAGTTTACAGATCAGGCCTAACTAACATAATGGGGTGAAATTGTTACCTCAAAAGTAAATAAATAAATTACTGATTACTTAGAACTTCTGTGAAGCTTAGCATGATTGCAGGAGCCTCACTCCGGAAACAGGGAAAAGGCAGATCCAATCCGTCCTTAAGCCTGGCCCCAATTTGAGCTGATTCCAATTCCATTTGAGCAAAACTCCTCTTCAAAAAGAGGTGTTGGAGCTCTGTTCGAATCAACTCAAGACCGGTTTCCATCTTTCTCCTTTCCAACTTCCCTAATTAAACAAAAAACAAGGAAAACCTAAGCCCTGGAGAAAGAGAGGAATCATCAGGCAGCATGTGACTCATTCCATTTGAATAAGGCTCTATAAAGAACGCTGGGGATGACGGACTTGCATCTAAAATATAAAAAGCACGGGTGTTTATTTTCTACTGAGAAAGAAAATACATAGCAGTGCCTTTCTTGGAATCTATTTCAATCTATTACTGGCTATTATCTACCCCCAAAAGATGGTAATGGTACTTTGTACTACTATTGTTGTTTGAGGAAAGTAGAGCAGACTCAGTTTAGTCTAGTGGCGAAGGTGCCATCAAACCAGGAGATTGTGAGTTCTTGTTATGCCTTAGGCATGAAAACTGGCTGGGTGACTTGGGGCCAGTCACTCTCTCTCAGCCCAACCTACCTAACAGGGCTGTTGTAGGAGAAGGAAGGAGTATTAAGTATGTTCAGTGCCTTGAGTTATTTGTAAACAGTAATAAAGGTGGAATAAAAATCAAATAAATAAACAAAAGGACTATTGACACGAAAGAGGTAGATACAATTCAGGCCATTGGGCTTATCTGTTGTTCCTACTTAAGCTTGTTCCGTGTTTTTGTAGCATTCAGCTGTAGGAATGACTCTCTACTCGTCTTGGTGGAGATTGTAGTGTACTCTAGAGCAGTGATGGCTAATCTTTTTCTAAGGGGTGCCAAGATGGTGTGTCACACACACACACACACACACACACACACACACACAGGGGGGAGTTTTTGCCTTCCGCAGGCTCTGGGGGCTTTCCTGAAGCCTGGGGAGGGCGAAAACGACCTCCTGTGTCTCTCCCAAAGGCCGAAAATCAGCTGGCTGACGCGGCACGTACGTTGGAGCTGAGGGCTGCCGGCAAATATGGCTCTGTGTGCCACCTGTGGAAAAGCAATTCTCTTTCTCATCAAACCCGTCGTAAGGCTGGGCAGCACAAAGTATAGTCCCAAAGTTTGGCTGAGGTGGCCAAATAACATCTAATTGACTGAAAAACTGGAAGAGGATGAAGACCCATGAAGCTTTGACAGTCTGCTTTCAGGGATCAGTAGCTGGAAGATTAGAACTCTATTGCAGGAGGCAGTGATGGATAACCTTTTTGTCGTGGCATGCAGAAAGTATATGTGCTCACACGCATCCATAATAAAATGCGTATGCGACACACACACCCCGCGGGCACCCCGCCCTCCGTGAATGTATGCACGACCTCCCCGCTCCTCCGCACATATGTGCGCAACACCCTGCATGTGTGCGTGGCCATTACACGTGTGTGCGACCCCCCATTCCCCACACATGCACGCATGTCTCCTGCATGCATGGCAGAGACCCGAAAACCAGCTGGCCAGCGGGAGGCGCACACACATAAGGTAGAGCTGAACTGGAGTGGTGGCCCAGTACCCACAGAGAGGGTTCTGCATGCCACCTATGGCATGCGTGCCACAGGTTTGCCATCACAGCTCTAGAGTATACTAGATAAGCAGATTCTTAATTATATTACATAAGAAAATAAGAGACCTACTGGATTTGGCTGTCCAGTATGTTTCCAGTGTTTCCCGAAATATACTATGCCTATGTAACTGAACAACACAAATGGTATAATCCAGTGGTGGGTTTCATTTTTTTTAGAACCTCTTCTGTAGGTGTGGCCTGCTTTGTGGGAGTGGCTTGCCGGCCATGTGACCAGGTAGGAGTGGCTTGGCAGTCACGTGACTGGGTGGGCATGGCCAACTTGTAAAATGTGGTGAAACTCACTTAACAGCGCTCTTGCTTAGCAACCAAAATGTTGGCTCAGAAACTCTGGCATTTGAAGCATGCAAGTCTTAAAGCTGTCAAGTTACAAGACCCTTGCACCCCCTAACCCTTTAGAAAAAACTCAGGGATGTTCAAGCTTAACAGCTTTAAGACTTTAAGTTTAGATAGGATTCTTAGAGGTGGGCGGGGCAATTGGTGAGCCAGCCAATTAGTGAGTGGCAGGCAGGGCAAGCGTGGTGCGGACGGGTGGGGGGAGGGAGTTGGAACCGGTTCTAAACGGCACGATAGATTTGTGGAACCTCTTCTATAGAAGAGGTTAGAACTGGCAGGAACCCACCCTTGGTACAATCTGTGTAACTCGGAGATTACATGGATTAACCACCTTCGGTGTGTTAAATCCTACGCTCAATGCTCAGTCACTGTTTTCAGATTGGCAGTTTTGAGCAAGGTTTGGGATAGAGAGAAGGCAGAGAGCTAGGAATGGCAGAGGAAGTACCAACAGCTGGGACTGATTTGCTAATGACAAATTCCATATGTGAATGATACAGAGTGAAAAGTAGTATTTTCTCACATCCGTCCTGATCTTTTGAGCTTCTATGGATGATCCACGATTCTAGTATTGGGCAAAGAAGCTGTTCTCTGAGGCCTTGGGGTAAGAAGGGTGGATATTAGATGTGTTTATCATATGTTCATGGGTTTTGATCTTAGTGTTTCAGATTTGACATTTTATTTTCCTTTTTTATATATCTCATTATTATTATCTGAAAGAGAAAGAAAGATGCCCTGAGCCAGTCTGGATTGCACACAGGCACATCCACCCTCTTTTTCTAAATAAGAGCTTCAAATGCATCATTTTCAGTAATTGGTGGCGCAGCAGTTAGAATGCAGTATTGCAGGCTAAATCTGCATTCCCACTACCTGTGATGACCCAGGGGACGGCAGAGAGGTAACACAGGCAGCTGGCAGTTCAAACTGCCCTTTTATTGCTCCAAATTTCCCCAAACACGCCCACGTTCTGGCAAGTCCCAGAGCAAAGTGATGACATGCACACACAAAGACAGACACACACACACACACACACACACACACACTTCAAGCAGCCTCTGGATGCAAATAGTCCAGCCCAAAGCTATGAGCAACATAGCTGCAAAGCAAGAAATCCAGGAGGGCAAGTCGAGGAGTCCAGGAAGCAAAGGAGCAAGACATAATCCAGAAATCCAGAAAGAATGCAAGGAATCCAGGAAAGTTCAAACATCTGCACTCAACACTCCATGAATTCAGCATTTGTTCCTGACAAATGCCCTTCCCCACAGCATTTCCTTAAGTCTCAGTTCCCAGGTGTGCTTTATGAAGAGGGGTGGAGTGCTTTCCTCCCAAGTAGTTGGGTCAGTCTGCGCTGTTCGTGCCTTCTCTCCACTCTCCATGTTTGGGAATCAGGAGGGGGTGGTCCTTGCTCATTGCCTGAGTTCTGTCTCTCATTTCACCGCTTAGCCTCTCTTGGTCATCCTGCTTCCCTTTCTCCCTGCCTACAAGCCGTCCCAATCCTGAAACATCCTGGCCTGACTGGTCCTGCACCTCCCCATTTTCCTCCCAAACCAATGAAGCCACCCCATCAATCTCCATCGGCTCCAGTTCCGGTTTGTCTTCCTCCACAGATTCAGGCTCCGATGGGGACATGACACTGCCAGCAATTTGATCCTGACAGGCTCAAGATTGACTCAGCCTTCCAACCTTCCAAAGTCAGTAAAATGGGGACCCAGATTGTTAGGGGCAATATGCTCTGTAAACCACTTAGAGAGGGCTGTAAAGCACTATAAAGCGGTATATAAGTCTATTGCTAATTCAGCTTGTCTCACACAGTGTTCTAAGTGTGCTTGCATCGTAGATTTCTATAAAAACATTCCAATATTGTTAATTTTGTTTTCAAGTCTTTTTACCACACTGGATGTCAACGTCCATCAAACAACAGTAAAGCAGCTCACCAGCTCAAATCCCTCTGCAACTCAGACTAACACAAGCACAACCAGCCCCCCACCCAAACAGAACACGCCCCCATCCAATCAGAGCACAGCCAAACTCCCATCCAATCAGAGCACAGCCAATCCCCCTACCAATCAGAATACACCTCCACCCAATCAGAATGCAGCCAAGCTCCCACCCAATCAGCACAAACCCCCACTGGCAGTTAAAAGGAGGAACCGGCTGAGATCTCACATTGCTCCTGGAAGCACCAAGCCGGAAGCACCAAGCCGGAAGCACCAGCCTGAAGATGATGAATGAGACTTCATCGAAACGTCGTGAAGATACTTCCAATTCTACGCGGGAGAAAACCCGAACAACCAAAGACATACATATATATGTGTGTGTGTGTATGTATGTATATATATATATATACTGTATGTATGTGTGTCTGTGTGTCTGTGTGTTGTATTTGTGCTGATATAAAGGGAGACTAGTATAGATCTATTTCA
This sequence comes from Natrix helvetica, assembly GCF_964273705.1. NCBI lineage: Eukaryota > Metazoa > Chordata > Lepidosauria > Squamata > Natricidae > Natrix > Natrix helvetica. The sequence goes on from NC_138552.1 coordinate 70,158,259, forward strand.
AGCTATTTAGCTCTCATCAGCTAGCCATACCCTTACTGGGATTCGAACCTGGGCTGTATTACATATTAGGCAGATGTATTAGCCACTAAGCCATAGGCTCTCCTCCTTATCAGCTGAGCCAGGGAAATAGGTATGTATTTGTGTTACAACCCCTGGTATGCCCAAATATGGGAGGGAACTCACTACTCCCCCTTTTTGTCTATCAGCTCACTGCAGGAGACCATCCAGGCAGAAAACTATATTTTTAACGTTGCCTTTTTATATTGGTGTTGTATTTGTGCTGATAAATAAATAAAGGGAGACTAGTATAGATCTATTTCAAGCTATTTAGCTCTCCCTTTATTTATTTATAAGCACAAATACAACACAAATATTAAAAGGCAACATTAAAAATATAGTTTTCTGCCTGAATAGTCTCCTGCAGTGAGCCGATAGACAGAAAGGGGGAGTAGTGAGTTCCCTCCCATATTTGGGCATACCAGGGGTTGTAACACAAATACATACCTATTTCCCTGGCTCAGCTGATAAGGAGGAGAGCCGGTGGCTTAGTGGCTAATACAACTGCCTAATATGTAATACAGCCCTGGTTCGAATCCCAGTAAGGGTATGACTTACCCTTGTAACACAAATACATACATACATACATACATACATACATACATACATACATACATACATACATACACAATGTTGTATTTGTGCTGATAAATAGATAAAGGGAGATATATACTGTATATGTATATATACTCTGTGTGTGTGTGTGTGTGTGTGTGTGTGTGTGTGTGTGTGTGTACACATACACACATTTAGATGGTGCATTAGACTTTAAAAACTCTCTATCTAACGGAATACATTAGCCTCGCTTTTCTGTTTATGTCTTTGTGATACCATGGAAACACAGCTCTCCCTCCTAATGGGTCTCCCCAGCATTAAAACAAAAAACAAAAAACCCTACAGGCTTTGTATATTTGGTTTTCATGTCGCCTTTTGTGTGCAATTTACCATTTTAGTAAGAAAACTGATCATTCCCTTTCCCCCCCCTCCTCCTCCTAATTCTGCTGACCAATTGAGGGGAATATAAAGTAAAGATAAATAGAAAGGGTACCTTCCAGTGGCCATTACTAATTCATCATAATGCTGACAAGATCAGCAGCCTACTGGAATCAAGCAGCAACTTGCACAGAGGTTGCTCTCTGGATTTTAAAAAGCCCCGGCTATAATTAACCTTGAGACAACAGTTCCTTAGGTAAATTGTAGTAAAACCCGAAGAACACTTAATATTGGTGCTCAGACGGGAAGCTGCTATAAAACAGAGACCTCCCCATTGCTGCCTGCTCCCTTCCAAATCCAACAGCCTATTGGCAGGCTTGTTTTATAGACATTGTAATGATTTTCATTTCCTTTAAAGCAGGGGTCTCCAACCTTGGCAACTTTAAGCCTGGTGGACTTCAACTCCCAGAATTCCCCAGACAGCAAAGCCAGGCTTAATGTTACCAAAGTTGAAGTAAAGGTAAAGGTTCCCCTGGCACATATGTGCTAGTTGTTTCCGACTCTAGGGGGCAGTGCTCATCTCCGTTTCAAAGCCGAAGAGCCAGCACTGTCCGAAGACGTCTCTGTGGTCATGTGGCTGGCATGACTAAACACTGCTGTTACCTTCCTACCAAAGGTGGTTCCTATTTTTCTATTTGTATTTTTTACATGTTTTCGAACTGCTAGGTTGGCGGAAGCTAGGACAAGTAACAGGAGCTCACTCCGTTATGCAGCGCTAGGGATTCGAACCACCGAACTGCCGACTTTTCTGATCGACAAGCTGAGCGTCTTAGCTACTGAACCACCCTTTGGAGACTCCTGCTTTAAACTGCTCTTCCCCAGCTAAAACACTCTCCCGTTTTGCCTGCTCGAAAGCTTATTAGAGTAGACCAAGGCAATAATCCTTTCCACATCACCCAAACAATCCAGCAACACAAGGTGAGCACGAAACATACTGTGACACAGCAGCCCATCTGGCACCTGCTGCTGTCTCTGCCAGAAATGAATAAAGTTGTCAGGAGGGGATGTTGTGCCGTAACACGAAGAACAGAGAAAACGGATCATTATCCGCGAGGAGGAATGTTCAATTTAATTAGACAGCTCAAAACTTCACAAAATCAGAAAGAAGCAGGCTCCTCGGTCAGATGGTCTCCTTGAACCATTTAGCACATGCTGAAGCTTGGTAGAATTTCTGAGAATTGATCCAACGTTTTTAAAGTATGTCGTATGCCATCGTATGAGTAATGTCCTACCTAATAATTTTCCCATTATATTTCAAGAACAAAGAGGGTTTTACAGGAGCCTCTTACAGTCACTCTCTCTGATGATTAATAATGGCAGGTGGTAGCTTTCACTGAAGAAAGCTTCTTGTCTTGGTTATTTGGAAGTTGGCTTCAAAATGCTCTAAATAGTATTGGAAGAACTTACTGTGAGACTCAGACTGGGTCAGCCTCTTTGGGTTAGCTGTGCTACTTCTCAATTTTTCTCTAACCACAGATAACTTTTAATCAGGATTGGAGCTGCCACAGGCTAACTTTTCCCCAGTTAACTGAGCAAATTCAGCTTCTTTTCCATTTATGTCTCATTATATCTTGCAATGTCGCATTTATGAATTGGTCAAAGCATGTGTAATATTGTAGTACAGCTGGGATGTGAAAGGGAGCTAATTAAGTACCCAAAACCATTTTGTGAAAAACACCAAATTAAGAGCCATATATGAAGAAAATTAAGATGTGGAGAATGAGAGAATGGAAGAAAGACAGAGAGATACAGAGGGAATAATGCTAAATGTGTGCAGTTTTAAAAATGCTGCAATAACTTTTGGGGTAACACTTGTGCTTGGCCTTTAGTATCACAGGAATTATATTCTAAATCAAAGAATGGTTAGAGTCAAAACCAAAGATAAATGGGACTATCTGGATGTATTTTTAATTACATTTACAATAACCTAGGCCCAGATAGCTAATAACATTGATTCTTGGGATTTACTAATTTCCTTAAAAAGGCTTCTGAGAAGTCACATACCGTATATCCTTGGAGCCTCAGATGATACGTCTCTTCTCAAGAGAGATACAAAGAGAACATCATCCACAGGGCAATGCACAAACCAGTCCATGAGTTTACTCATTTGGAGTCAATTTAAGCAAATCCATTTCTTCTCTTTATTGATCAGCCATTGTTGCTTGTTTAACATACAGTGAGCCTTCCTTCACAACATATGGCAACTTAAATTAAAACCATTCATTGATAATGTCTTTTCATTTGGTTTTTTTTTTGGGGGGGGGGTCTTTGATAGCTTCTACAGATACCAATCTCTAAATTCTGGATGCTGTCAAAATAAACATTTGCCCTTTCCCAGACTCTTATAATCACACAGACAGACTTTGTTTCCAGTTCAGCTCATCCTGCATCTTCACTTTCTATTTATCAGGAAAGATTTGGATGTCACTGAAGCATTTTAGATGAATTGATTTTTACAGTACTAAATTCCCCACTCCACTTTCCAGTCCACACCTTGGCTACAGAATTATGCTCTTTTTCCCCCTTAAACAACATCCCCACACACACACACACATTCTGTGTTTAATACCTCCGAGAAACAAGATCAAATCTGGTACTGAACATTTTGAAAAGTCTGCGGGATAAGTACCCACCAAGGCTGTTTATTCCCTTTGAATGGAACAATTTTTTGTGAAATGTGAACAAATCCATCAAGAACCTAAGTACCTGGGCTACAAAAATCCTTATAACCACCGGATGATGGAAGCAAATCTGTACCTTAATCATATATATTTTTGCAGATTTTTCTAATCTGTATAAATTTATTCTATTATCCTCTATAGTTGCTGGTTTTACTTCTGTGCTGCCCCACTCACCAAAAAGTACAGCAAGAGTTCTACAGGTGTTTATTCAACCCCCCTCTTGTTCTGACCCACACTTCCTTAGAAAGCAAAAAGCAAAGTCTTGGTCCCTGCAATTCCTTTCATTCACAGTCAGCAAGGCTTAGTAAACAGTCTTTCCAAGGAATGTTTATCCACACACACCTTATCTCATTTGGAGTGCTGCCAGAGAACTAGTTTCCAAATGCAGGGCAAGGCAAGTTTGGCACAGAGCAGGGGTGGGTTCCTGCCAGTTCTAATATCTTCTATAGAAGAGATTCCACAAATCTACAGTGCCGTTTAGAACTAGTTCCACCTCCCTCCCCCCGCCTGTCTGCACGTCATCAAGATGAAGAGCGAGAGGAGGAATTCTGGGAGTTGAAGTCCACAAGTCTTAAAGCTGTCAAGTTTGAACACCCCTTGGGGGTTTTTCTAAACGGTTAGAGGTGCAAGGGTCTTGTAACTTGACAGCTTTAAGACTTGCACACTTCAATGCCAGAGTTCCTGAGCCAACATGACTGGAGGAAGAATTCTGGAAGTTGAAGTCCACAAGTCTTAAAGCTGTTAACTTTGAACACCCCTGGAGGTTTTTTTCTAAAGGATTAGGGGTGCAAGGGTCTTGTAACTTGACAGCTTTAAAGCTTGTGTGCTTCAAATGCCAGAGTTTCTGAGCCAACATTTTGGTTGCTAAGCAAGAGCGTTGTTAAGTGAGTTTCACCACATTTTACAAGTTGGCCATGCCCGCCCAGTCACATGGCTGGTAAGCCACTGCCACAAAGCAGGCCACACCTACAGAAGAGGTTCTAAAATTTTTTGAAACCCACCACTGGCACCGAGTCTCTTAAAGTCACACACAGAACTTGCCAATCTTGAACCAACCGAATGATTGATCCAGTTGAGACTTCTCCATAGGGTTAGCACTCTACAAACCCTGATCCTGACCAACACTTGGTTTCATGCTTTCCTCTGCTGTCCCTCCTCTTCTGAACTCATGTCCGGAGGGGTGTGTGTGTGTGTGTGTGTGTGTGTGTGTGTTCGCAAGCATGCACATGACAACTTCTTGCCTATGAAATCCATGTTGGATGCATTATACCATGAAAGTAACTTAATCAAATCACTATACTGTATTTTTATCAAAGACTTAGCATCAAATGTGCATACATCTTCAGTGACTTTCACTACAAAAAATAAAGTATCCATACTTCTGTGCATGTATATAGAAACATATACAAATTTCTTGTTCCTCATTAGGCCTGATGCCAACACAAGTGGTCTTGTCTCAAGCTGTGCTTCTTAAAAGTAGCAGCATTTGATCCTTAAAATCTGAAACTTACACTACTGATGTCAAAATGATTTGTCCAACTTCTTATATTGCCTTTAGAATCATTTTTAGAATAATTGGAGTGCTAGGTTAGTAATTTACTTATGCTAACAGATTTTTTTTAATATTCAATTTTTCCCATGATTAGAACAATTTAGAGCTCACTGCTTGTCCTCCCCCTTTTAGTAAGAAATAGCTTTTATGTCACAAGTATTAAAAGCATTCCTTGTTTGTTTGTGATCAGAACCTTGTTAAAGTTAGAATAATGCATATCCATCTGATTTTTAGAATATCAACAGTCTAGTGGCCTGTGGAATATACTACCAAAATATTAAAAGAAATGTAATGTTTTATTTTTAAAAAATAACGCAGTGTAACCCTTCCTCTTTAAAATTGTAATAGAATCTGTTAATTTACTAACAAGCTTTTGTAGAGTTTAAGATTAATCTCCAAAAAGGGGCTTCAGAACACACAACAATTCATCCAAGTAACCATAAAATCCTGGGGGGGAGGGGGGGATCAGAGCTGCTTGAATAAGTCCCAGCCCTGCATTAGTGGTTTGCAAATCCATTGCAAATTCCAAAGGGCTCAATGCACATTTTATCAGTTAAAATAAATACACATCTTAATGTAGATATGAGCCAGAGATGTCCACAGTGTGCATGTCTGTCTGTTCACATGTCAAAGAAGGGCAATGGACGCAGTAGAATAGGAGCCCTGCATCTTTTTATGTGCACGCATAACACAAGTAAGAAGAGAACTTTAATCACACATTAGTGACCAGTGTCTTGCCTCTCCTTCCTCCCCCAACTGATTGGGGGCATATGATTGCCGAACATTCCTGAACTCTGTTCCATGTTTGACCTGTGTTCCCAATCATTTTCTTCCCAGAGTGATTCACTTGTTATATTTACGTTGACTTTCTCTGGATAAGCACTAGAAGTTGCCCAGGTAGCTTCAAGATGCAGATTGCCAATCTAAGTTTATTGCAAAAATTAATGGAACAGCTGTGGAGAAAATGCCGGTGACTGCTACATGCAGCACTTAGAGCAGCTTTCCCTCAGAATTGGAAAGCGTGGCAGGTCAGTTTTAGGTAAAATGCATGAAATCCCATGCATATTAACAAAGATGCTATGTCCTTTGCACCTGAGAGCGGAGCCCTGTTGGCTTCTGACTTCATTGGACTGGTAAATGAAGGGAGGGGGAGGGAAAGACAGAAAGTGATGTGTTGAAAGCCATATACTGCAGGATTTACCCTTCCAAGATACTGGGAGTGCCTTATCAAATCAGTTCTTCATATAAAATATCTGATAGGCCCTCTTTAAAATTGGAAGTTGGAAGTCAGCCAACTGATATGTCCATCCTGTACTGTAAGCATTAATTTTCATGGTTTACTGTTGCCTGTCTGTTAGAATTATTACAGACAACTCTTACTCACACAATTTTTACAATGATATAAAATGGCTCTTTTAGGTGGAAATTTAATGAAACGTTGTTACAGAAGGAAACTGTACCAGAGAATTGCAAAAAGAAGTTAAAATATTTTTTTGAAAATAATCTTAATAAAGGTACAGAAGTAGAATGGTTTGGGATATAAGTAATGCTTTGGTAAAAGGATATTTTATACAATGTAAATGAACTTTTAAAAAAGGCAAGAACAAACCCAAATGATTTCGGATAAGATAAAAAAAAATGGAAGAATTTTCAAAATCTCCAGAAAGGACAATCATTAGCTTCTATCTATGTCAATGGTGAGAAAGATGGAAATAAATATGAATTATACAAAACAAATATTTTTTTGAATTTGCAAGTAAACTCAGGAAATGTTTGGCATATATATTATGAGAAGAAAAAAGATGATATGAAAGTTACAAGAAGGAAATATTTTAATAACATATAATCCAAATATATGAGAAATATTTCATCCATATTACTTTATTTAATATAAAGGTCAAAAAGTTGCCTTGAAAAAAGTTGATCAATATTTACATAAAGAAAGTTTACTGAATTTCACAGAGAATCAGAGACAACTTGAATAGACCAATAGAATAAGGGAAGTGTGTCAAACTATTAAAAATGTAAAAGGAGGAAAAGTACCTGGTCCAAATAAGTCAGCGTCATCTTCTTATAAATATTTTGAGTGTGAGCTTTTACAATCTTTACAACAAGTAATATTATTTTGGAAAGATTTTTGATAGCTGGAAATAAGTTAATCTAGCACTAATACCTAAATAAGACCATAATTTGACTTTAACGTGAAATTATAGACCAATATGTTTATTGAGTAATGACTACATACCGTAATTGTTTACTGAAACTTTTGACTGAATGGTTGAAAATAATTTTATAGGACTTTATTCATGGAGAACACTTGCAAGATATTTGAAATGTTCTGGAGTATTTAGAGCTACATCATACAGTATTTTCTAAGGGAACTGATAATAAGGAAGGAGAGGGGGAATGAAATGGAATCTCTACAAAGTCAGCAGACACAATATGGGGAGCAGCTTTAACCATCTGAGGCAAAAGTGTTGTCACTGTCATTTTGTTTTAATCTAACGTGACAGGCTGAAAGCAAAACGTTATTATACACCCTAGCTTGGAAGAGAAATGAGACACATCAAACAGAGGACTGAAAACAGAGAGGCAAAATGAATATTGTAACTATTGCCAACAGGTTTCAACAGAGGTAAATTACAGGTTTTATTGTCATGGGGCATTGTGCCAGAGAATGACATGGCTTTGATGCAAATAGTGATGAGAGGATTTTCTTGAAGAAATACTGTAGGTGGGAACTGACTTTTGGTGCAGCCACTTCCGGACAGTTATCTGGGGTCACAGTCACTGCGGCAAGAGGCTTGAAGAGAAAATGATCACTTAAATGAAGTGTAACCAGAGTTCATAGCTCCCACTACTAAATCATTTCAATAGAGGTGGGGAGGCAGAGAGGAGGAGGCGGAATTTCTACTTTCAAACTGGAAGAGTTATAGACAAATGAAAGTTCAACTTTAATTTGAACAACTCTAATGGATTTGTTATGGGTAGAGTCGGGAACGACTAGCACATGTGTGTGAGGAGAACTTTTACCTTTTACTTTTACGTTTAATAGATAGAGAAAAACAATGACAATTAGGTTTTGTGGCAGGGGTGTCCAACCATGGCAACTTTAAGATTTGTGAACTTCATCTCCCAGAATTCCCCAGCCAGAATGACCTTAAAGTTAGCAAGGTTGGACACCACTGATTTAGGGGATGAGAAGAAGATCCCAAAAACAGATTTCTGATTCAAGGTCCAGAGCAGTTTGATCTGCCGCAATTCAGTGACAAAATAGCTGAATTTTGGGAAGTTTCCCTTTGGGGTGAGAAACAGTGAGTAAAGCATCCTTAAAAATGATAGGCCCACTCAATCCTCCATCTGCCTCCCATCACGTTGCTGTTGACCTGCTATCCTAACTCTGTTGTAAGCTAATATAATCAATTCTAAAAAAAGACCCAGAACAAGGAAGATTTCCCATCTACAGTAAGTGTTAATTAATATTCCATCTTGGCTGTTAAAATGTCCCATTTCTGTATTAAAACTACCTTTTGATCAAAGGCCGGAGCAAGTCTAAAAAGGTTTACAACATTTTTCATGAAACACTCAAAACCACTATACAAGGTGTGTTATAATAACTTGGGCTGTTGTGCTAATATCTCATATTCTCCCTTTTTCACAGCACAGCAAATGTAGCAACCAGGGACTCTCATTCCAATAATAAAGTAAAATAAAATTGCGTTAACTTAGAGCAATCATAAATCTTGAGCTGAGCGAATGGATAGAACATTACACATTTTCTATAGATCAACTCTGTCCTTTTGACACAGTTACAGAATGTGTGTTCCAGTATAGATGTGTAAAGATTAGGTGACATTATAGCCCCTTGGACTGGTTTATTCACCTCCTCTAGGTAGAATTAGTAGTTATTTCCTGCCTATCATGTCTGCCCCTGTGCATATGGAAATGTTCTGCAGGATAGTGAACTAGGCACTTTCTGCTGTTTAAAGGGTGATGCAATGGCATCTGAAAAGAATTATCTATTTCCTAGTGCTGATCTATAACACTTCCAAATTGAATGTGCTTCCTTTTAACTTATGGCAAAGTGCAATTACAGTTTAAAGGGAGTATTTATGTACATTAGTTAACAACATCATTGCAACTTAGTACTCACACATCAACACTTAATTAGTGTAAAGATAAGTGACATAATTGCTACAAGGCATGTATTCCCCATAATGTGAGGCAATTTTATGCACTATGCACATTTTAAATACTTCCCTTGGATTTTTTTTTCCAAGGCTGAGATTTTTCTTAACCCAACAGGCAAGGTTGAGATTTGCTTATTCCTATTTTCCATTTCAATTGAATGCGGTGCTGTGGGTGTGTTGATGTCCTGGTTGCTTCCCCAGGGAGAGCTTGAAAGTGCTTTGCTACAAGAAGGGCAGGAAGGTGAAAAAGGTGGTTTGGAATCTGAAACCAGGGAATAAGTCTAAATGTATGCAAAATATTTATTGGTCCTAAAAGCAATTTAAACTTAGGTAAGGGGCAATATAACAAAGCACGTTAGGACCCTTGCTGGAAAACTCAGCACCACAATTCATAATTCAGTTGGCGGTGGTGTTTTGTTCTGTGCAACATGGTCTATTCCTTATGCTTTATCGTGGTGTTCTTGACTTTAATGTGATTTTTTTTATTATACCTTACTTCCACCATCACCCACTTGCTGTTGATTGTGTTTGAACATGATACACAAAGGCATTTCTGTATGTTTGATGTATTAGTAAGGGAATCCCAAAGCTTGTTCTGCTTGAAGATTTCTAGCACATTATTTGATAAAATAGAGCTACAAAATCTACACAATATCTAAGTGCCATTTGATAGTGCGGTACATTCCCAGAGATGCTTCATTCTTATCTTTGTCAGTCCCTGCCTCTTTAAAGCAGAAACTGGTCCCATAAATGTAGGAAAATTTTAACAATTAACCAAAATCCAAGGGATCTACATGTTACTACTTATGAATGGACTTCTCTGCTATTAAATCAGACCATTGACCCCTTTTATTAGAGCTTCAATCTAAAAACATAAAATGTTATCTTATTTGTATGAACATTTATGCAAACATATTGTGCAAGGTCTATGCAAGAGGTTTCTGTGCATGAGGTTTGCTATGCCATGATTTATAATAAAGTTATATAACCTATTATACAAAGGCCTTTGAGGAATACCATTTGCAGCTATTTTTCTTTCTGTCATGGATCAATGGGTCTAACAATATCTTGTCAGAAGAATGAAGACTGCATGATACAGCCAACATTTGTCATGAAATCTGTATCATAAAGATTACTGTTTACATAATACTGACTTAGCCTTGCCATAGTCACTGCTTGAATGAAATTCCTTTAAGCACCTATGGTTACAATTCAACAAAACTTAAGCCCTTAGCATCAATTGATTTAAGCCTGGTTTACTCTATGCTGGTTTGTGTCACTGTCCTCATTGGATTTTATTTCAAATAGTTATAGTTACCTGGAACAAATCATTGTATCTAATTCTAACGTTCCTGGCATAGTTTATATTAATTCCACTGAACAATTAATCAGTGGAACGTCTTGCCTCCAGAAGTTGTGAATGCCCCAACACTGGAAGTGTTTAAGAAGATGTTGGATAGCCATCTGTCTGAAACGGTATAGGGTTTCCTGCCTAGACAGGGGGTTGGACTAGAAGACCTCCAAGGTCCCTTCCAACTCTACTATTGTATTGTATTGTATATACTGTTACTCCATCATCTGCAGTTGCTTGGAGGAAGATGATGTGAACAGTACATAAATAACTGTTGGGTTGAATTGTTGTTCTAAAGCCAATGAAAGCTAGTATGGAAAGTTGGAAAAGTTGTGTTTTGTCTTCTGGTGGGGATGGGGCGGAAGGAAATTTTTGTAGACTCTGTGCTTAACAGAGTCCGTTGGAATGGGTAGTTTTATTAAATCTATATCATCATCATAAAAACAATTGTTGATAAGAAAGACAAAGTCTGGATAATGGATGTTGTAATACCTGGAAGCAGTAGAGTGGAAGAGAAAGAACTAGAGAAAATCACAAAACACAGAGACCTGCAAATAGAGGTAGAAGAATTATCACAAAAGAAAGCTAAGTTAGTACCAGCAGTGATAAGCACCTTGGGTGCAATCTCAAAATATCTAAAGTACCATTTGACCACCATCAGCACTGACAAAATCACCCTCAGTCAATTGCAAAAGACTGCATATAAAAGATATTACTTGGAACATCTTGCATCCTGTGACCATACCTTCAACACCATCAAACAAGAACATCTGCCTATCCTAAGTCCTTGGGAAAGACTTGATAAGGGGATAAAAAGGCAAAATCTAATCTAAATATTTGGCTGACTATGTGACCAACCATAATAATTAATTATTAAGTTTCCACTGATCTTACACTGTGAATCGAGCTGTAGATTACCCACACAACATAATAAGAGTTGTGGTGCAATGCCATTAGATAGTAGAATAGAAGACAAAATAATCAGAGAAGATCACAAAGTATCAAGATCTGAAAATTGAAATTGAACAATTGTGGTACTGGAAGCTGTACCAAAAACCTTGGACAGTGCTTAGTCAACATTTCTATCTGTCAGTTATAAAAGACTACAGTGCTTGGATCTACACATATACCACAACAATACATTACAACATTCTACATCCTTGGGAAGAATATGATTAGTATGAAGGTCAACACCCCGTTAAGAACTAGCACATTTTTTTTATGGCAGGGCAAGATGGCATACTTCCGTCATCTTTATAGACATTGAAATTTGACTCCACCCATAGAACTTCAAGCTTCTTGTCTTTGTCTCCGTGACACTCAGATAAATCTCTTGTTGTATTGGACTCCCTTGGAACAAAGGATTTTACTATTCTATTGCCAGAAGCTGTAATTAGAAAAAGTTCCCTTCTGCTTGGACTCCTTGCCTCCTAATCTCTCTTGGCGGTTTTCCTCTTTAATTGTTTCCTCTCTGTATTGACTTTGAACTTTTTCTGCTCACTATAATGCCACCTAAAAGACCACCCCGGAGAAGCCGGGCTTTGCTGTCTCCACCCCAACATCTACAGTATCCAGTCCCAGTGGACAACAGAGCTTAACCTCCCTGATGCAGCCTAAGCTTTCTGAGACAGACTTCCAACAGCTGTTTCAACAAATTTTAAAGGGACAGGAGGACATAAAAAGTCAGCTAAAGGAGATGAAAGAGCAGCTTAAAGAGAACCAAGACCAAACGAGTAAAAATTCACAGAGACTGGATCTTTTGGAGGGGGGGACAGCTGAGATGAGGGGGGAGGTGAAAGGGGTGCAGAAGGGGAACCAAGAGCTTGAGACCCACCAGATGAAAATGGAATTTGAAAGAATGTCCTTTTTCCTTAGGTTTCAAAATGTGGTTGAGGTGGATGATGAAGATTTAAGGGACATCATGACAAACCTTTTGGCTGAATATATCCAAAAAGAAAAACAACAGATGGGGTGGGACTTGGACCTGGTTTATAGAGTAAACTCAGCATATGCTAGAACACACAATGTTCCTAGGGAGGTACACATTAAATTTCTTAGAAAGACTACAAGAGATGAAATTCTGAGTGCACAAAGGGGGCAAGTTTTGAAATATCAAGATAGAGAAATAACCATTCTGAAACAGATCCCTAAGAAAGTGAGAGAGAAAAGAAAAAACTATTCGCAATTAGCGAAGAAGTTATACCAGAAGGGGGTGTGGTTCAGATGGTTGATGCCTGAAGGTATGTTAATATTCTGGGAGGACACAAGAGTTAGAATCAATAACACCACAGAGGCTCAGACCTTCATGGAAAAAACAAAGTACTCCTAGATAAATCCGACGATTCTACTCCAGATTTACAGGACACGGGAGGGGTCAGAGCCCTGCTGGCGGGGGGAGAAGGGGCAATACCAAGAAAACTCAGATCACAAAAATGAGTAAGAAAATCTGCTTGATATAAATTGATTGAAATTATTATTTGAATTTACGTGCTGACAAAATATTGTTACTTAGTTTTAGACTAATTTATGTATAAATGAACATTATGAGTACGGGGGGTGGGGACACCTTCTACATATTGTAACCACCAAAATTTGTAACTTATTCCACCACCCCTTTCCTTTTTATTTTTTTTAAAACCAATAAAACTTTGTTTAAAAAAAAAGAACTAGCACATTTTTGGTTATATAATAATAATTTCTATTATTTCTTTGAATTGTGTTTCACTGAACATGCTCACAATTATCATTTGAACAGTTATGCATGAGTGCACAGGATTTGCATTAATAATGTGCCAGTTTGGTCTTGTGGTTAAGGTACCAGGCTAGAAACCAGGATATTGTGAGTTCTAGTACCACTTTAGCCGTGAAAGCCCGCTGGATGACTTTTGGGCTGGCATTCTCTCTCTCAGTCAAACCTCATCTCACAGGGATGATGTGGGGAAAACAAAAAGAAAAAGGAGTATTGTGTATGTTCACTGCATCATTATTTATAAAAATAATAAAGATAGGATGTAAATAAATATTAATAAGATTAGCCTTCTACATCTGGATTTAATAAAAAATGGTTAAATTCTAAGTTTCATTCTGCAAAATGAAAGCATGAAGATCTTAGTAAGTAAGTGAGAAATAAACTTACTTCAGTTGCTCTTTTTCTTGCTAAGACAGTATGTTTTAAGGTAAATGCTCTTAAAAGATTGATTTAGTGAACAGCTTTAAGAGCTTAAATATATACACAAACCCATGAACTATGCTTTTTAAAAATCTATTGATTTTTATCACTGGATTATGAAGTGGCCTGTGGGATTTTTCGAATATCAACTGATTAAGGAAGTTGATTTGAATGTCTTCTTCCTGACACCATAGAGATTTGAATATTTATATTCCCCCGAAAAGTCTTTTTTTTTTTGTGATACGTATTTCTATTTTGGACCATGGCAAATAAATATTTACACTTTGGTTCTATAACATTACACCTAGATATAGGGGCATTGGACAAAACTAGTTCATTGAATAACTGAGTGAGCTTTCCCTGGAGTTTTTCTCTTTAACTTGCAATATCAAGCTGCAAAGTCAGATCTGCTCAGCTTGACAAGATTATATACTGCTACCATCCTTCTGAATATTAGTACAATTCTGATTTTTGTCTACCGAAATGACAGGTGTAGCTATTTTATAGCAGTGGCATGCTATAAAATATTCCAAAAGTTATTTTGCCATTGGAACAGCTCTGACACAGATATGCATGAAAAGCCAGCATTTATTACGGGAGGTGATTTTGTCTTTTTTTCTATATTGGAAGATTTGGTTGTAAATGTTTCATGCTTGAGGGATTTTATCTATCAGCACCTTTTATTTTGGGCCAGAGGGTGGTTCAACAGCCCCTTTCAGTCTACATATCTGTGAAGGAAAAGAAAAGAAAGACGCATCCTGAAAGCATTCTGTTTTGTCAAACATATTTTTAGTGCATATCCTTGTTTCCTAACCCTTCATCAATGTGTAGGCTGATTTTTCATTGTGCAGTTGGATGAAATATAGCAGCAGCAAGGAGATAATATAGGTCCCTTTGTCAAGCTGAATGAAAATATATATAATCTGCGGACGATATACTTCTAAAATTCAACACTTTCAAAAAAAAAAAATCCCCACTACACTTTTATTGCATTGTTTGTGCTAAGGGGTAGTATAAAAATGACTGGATAAGGGAACTGATGTGTTTGTTTAACACTTAAATCATTAACATTTTGAGAATATCTCCCTTTTCCAACATGAAAGAAAATCAAAAATAAACATGCCAAAGAAAACATCTGCCATATTAGGACTCTGCGACCATATTAACATTTAATTAACTAAAGGAGAATCCATTTTTCCTTCATATAGATAGAGTACTTGGATTTTTATCTCCTACATATGTATACTAGTAATTGTTTTTCACTTTTGCTGCTAGGATTGTAATGAAAAGAAAACACTTTGGAAAAGATTTTAAAAAGACTTTTCCAACCATGCTTGAATATTTTGATCTAACATGGGACATCGTAATTTTAGTAAAGCTAGTAATCTTGGGGAAATCTGGATTTTTTTTTTAATTTAGTAATTTTTAAAAGGGTAGATTTCAGAATAATGTTTGCTGGTTTGTATCAATTGTGATGAATCATCAATAAAAATAAAACAAAAATTGCATCATCTCAAATGCAAAATTCTTGTGAGAGAAGGCATTTATGTACATACTATATTCTCATTAGCTTCTAGAAAATTACAGACGTTCATAGCTGGCAAGAATTACACAGAAAACTTCATTTCATAGTTTCGAGCCATTGAGAAACAATGGGTGAAAACTGTGTTTCAACTACGAACATAATCTGGCTTTAAAGCTGCCAATGTATTCTGTTTAGAAATATGTTGCTGCTTCTTCCTGGAACTAAATCTGTTAGGCTGAGTGAACTACATGTTTGCGGACCACTGGATTTCTATCAAGATCAGATCAAAATAAAAACACTAGTCATTGTGTGAGGGACAGACCAGATGTTACACACCTAGCTTAGTTTGGCTTTTTTTTCCCTTTTGAGAAATCAATCTGCTTTCTCTACTGTAAACAGTCAACAAATATTTAGTTTTCTTTCATTTAAGAGGAATTGGCATTGATTGTCATCTCCTGGGGACTGTCTGGCTGCCACTCTCAAAACCAAGGTAACTCTGCCCTCTGGAGGAAAGGAAGCAGTGATGAATGAAGAATTGCCTATATACATCCAACAATGCTCCTGACTCATCCCGTCTAATCCTCACAGGTTATCTCATTTTTCTAGCAAATTATTAAAAGCAGCACTTTCAGTGAAGGTGTGTTTGTGGGGGAGCAGGAGTACATTAGACAGCCAGGGAGTGCATATAGTCTGGTCCCTCAGGAGGTGTTTGCTCCTTCATTGCTGATTCTGAGTCTACCTTTTAGAACTGGAAATCAATTTAATATAAACCACAAACCCAGAGGGGATTGTGGCACGGGGGAATAGCTTGAACTATGAACGGCTAAAGATATGTTCTAATTAGCTTTGTCCGCATTGTAAAGATATCCAGGCACCAATAAGTTATTATGTGTGTTAGTAACTGGATGGCAAGGAAGTACTACCATCATCTCTCCTCCAATAGGTCTATATACATGTGTAGACATTCAGCAAACTAAGCGTAATTTTCAAGAACATTATGCCTCTGTGCCTGAATAGAAAAGTTTTCCATCAGTGTGTGCTACCTGCCCTAACATATGCCGGTGAAACATGGACACTAACCTCACAATTGATACAAAAGCTACAAGTGGCACAAAGAGACATGGAAAAATACATGCTCAGCATCACAAGACAAGATAGAATGACCTGCACATGGATTAGAGAACAAATGAAAGTATACAATATTATCAAGAAAGTAAAAGAATTGATATGGAAATTGGCTGGTCACGTAACGAAAAGAACTGGTGGCAGGTGGACCAAGGCAGTCATAGAATGGATCCCACTTGGAAAAAAAGCATCCACAAAAAAAACCTAAAACAAGATGGATCAACGACATCATCAAATATTGTGGGCCCAATTGGCAAAAGAAAGCTCAATACTGTCTTGGTTGGAAACATGCACGAAGAGGCCCTCATCCTACAGTCGATAGACAATGGCTAGAATAATGATGTGTGTAGGCACACATACATACACACACATGCACAAATATACTTCAGACACATTGTGTGAAGACCTAACTCTCTGGAGATGCTGCACTGTTGGAAACAATGAAAAGTGAAATGGTGAAAAGAAAGAGATGAAGATGATGATCAGCAGCAAGATAAGACTACCAGACAACCAGGGATGCAACGAAGAGGACAGCCAACAGATGGACTCAGTTACAGTGGCGATGGGTGCACTGTTGCAAGAACTGAGAGACCAGTTTAGAGACAGATCATCAGGTACAAAATCTATGTGGTTACTAATATTCAACAACAATTAGGTGATACAATTCATATAGATACATACATGCACCTTAGTATTATTTTATTAACATTTGTAGATTCCTACTATTTTACAATCCTTTGGATAAGTACAGCAAGAGAAAGACAAATGAGTGACATGTTGTTTAATTACATCTGTGGCAAAATTCGGAGTAGTTTCGACCATTTTGTCCCCTCCCTGTTTCCCATTTCTCAACTTTTAACTTGTGAAAATACATTTGGTGGAGTCTTCTTAGCCTGAACGGTTGAAGAACTGTGTTGATTTTTTGGAGAAAAGATAAGTCAATTAAGTACTTCACTCTGTCCTCCCTGATGAACAGTCAGCTTCAATCCATTCATAAAGGAACATTATTATTCGTTGCCAGAACTCTCTCTGTTTGACAAAAAAACAAAGTGCTTGAAATTTGTCACAGATAATACTAACAATACATTTTATGCAATCTTCACTAAAGTCGGTCATAAAATGAAAAAGCTGTGAGTATTTAAAGAAAATAGATTTGATAGGCATGTAATGAATAGCCCTTTCCAATGATTCCCAGCAAATTTGGCATCCTTCCTCCAAGTATTTTGTCTGGGTTTTATGGCGAAGGAGATTCTTAGAGGCCAAGTTTGAGTTTTAACATTATCAATATAATCACTATTGGTGTCTAGTTCATAATAAAATGAAAAGGGAAGACTAAAGCAAAGCATTATATGCAATCAGTGTTAGGGAAGGACTAATTCCAATTCTCTAAGAAGATTAATTGATAGAGAATGGATGCTTGTTGCTGATGGATTCTTCCCTTTCCTCTGTAAAGCAAGGTTTTGTATAGCCCCCTGACTTGTCATTTGGGGTAATTTTGAATGCAGGGTTGGCTTTAGACTAAGGCCAAGTGGGCATTGGTCCAGAGTGCTGAACTTTAGATGGCAGCAGTGCTGCCAGGAGCATGATGGCTCAGATGGTTAGGTCACTTGGCTGGAGGGTAGCAAGTTGACGTTGGAAATCCAAGTGCTGCTGCATGGTGGGATGAGCTTCCATTGTTAGCCCCAGCTCTTAGACACAGACATAAAAGGAGCTCCCCCAGGCGTCCCCTGGGGCAATGGTGATGTCACCAGTGGTGGATTAAGGCTCACTGTTGCCCTAAACACTGACAAATATTGGTGGCCCCCTCCATTGTACATACTGCACAAATCTTCATTGGGTTTTTTTTTCTTTCTCAACTTTGTGGTACCACCCTTTGGGCCTGCTGCCCTAAGCACATGCCTAGTCTGCTTAATGGTTAGTACACCACTGGTCACCAGCTAATCCTTTCAACCTAAAAATGCCTTAAATGTTTTCTCCAACACAAACAGGATGGAAACCAATACTTCTAAATCATTCTAAAAGTGCAAATCTTTGCATAAGTCGGAAGTGGAACCATAAATTAATGTAGAGTAGGGACTCCGGATACCCTGGCATTGACATTGATTGAATGTTTGCAGATGATCACATGGTACTCCTGTAGTGTTCACATCCTCTACTTTATGTTGGAAATCTGAGTGCTGCTGCATGGTGGGATGAGCTTCCACCATGGGAGTCTTCACTCCCTCTCCCCCTCCCCTCCAATTGATTCTTGTGACCAACAAGATGTAGTCAGGATCTGTACCCATATTTAATTTAATAGCACATGAAAGGAAGAAGTATGCCAGTTGCTAATTGTTGATAAACAAAAGAAATTGATCCCTTTAGAATCTATGGCAGGAGAATTAATTAAAACCAAAAAGGGCTATAAGCAAGTTCCATCACAGAAAATGAAAGAAGCCTCTATGGTCTGCTAGAACTCTTTGTTCTCACAGCCCAGTGCAATGTTTCCCATTCTTGGGGCATCTGGTTTGCTCCTTGATGTGACCTCCTTGAGGTGGAAAGCTTCAAGCTTTACAAATATCTCTGATTATACAAAAGTTGATTTTCATTCTCTATACTCTCAGGAAGAACCTTCTGCTCAACATACACATCTATTAATATTCATTTATTAAGGTCAAGAAGCATGCCATTTGTTTAACCCCACCCCTTTACTATGTATTGCATTTAATTATACCCTTCTACTTGGTGGGTATCATACAAGGCTAAAGAATGTCTCTTCGGCTTGTCTCTATCTTGATAATTTAAAATAATATTAAAAGAAAGAATGTTGCACTTCCAAAAAAACCCAAGAGTGTTCATTTCTGCAAGACTAAAATAAATCCATTTACTTTTATCTCTGAATATTTTTATGCCATTTCCAGTAAAGGTCTTCTACTTCTTCCTTTTTCTTTCAACAACTGCAGTTGATTGAACTTCTGCTGGGAAACTGTTGACAGCAATGAAAAATGGCCTTTTTGTTTCCAAAGTGTTGATAACAAGGACATGACCAAAAAAGAGACAATATATTTTGACACCAGCACAATGAGCTGCATTGAAATGAATGGAAAATTGCAAATCCTTCTCATAAAAAACATCCATTCATTTCAATAGAGCTTTTACAAAATAAATGACCTAGTAGATTGTACTTGTAGGGCAAACTTCTCCAAGATACAAATAGCAAGCATAGGATTTCCTATCAGCAGGGCACTACTTTGGAAGAATTTACTCTTCAGATGCTGTATGAATGCAACTGCATCGTAGAACAATATGAATTCACATTTTCTTCTCAAAAACCATCTTTTAGTTTTGTCTTTAAAGATCCTGTGTTCTGGCTTTCATGACACTTTCACAGTACTACCACCAGGGTTGAAAGCAGAGGTGGGTTGCTGCCAATTCGGCCCGGATCGGGTGAACCAGTAGTAGCGGCAGTGGGAAGCTCCACCTACCTGCCTGGATGCTTCTGCACATGTGCAGAAGCATCACACAGGAGCGCGTCTGAACCAGTAGTAAAAAAACTAACAACCCACCTCTGGTTGAAAGGCTCAGTCGGTAAAGGTTCCTCCTGTTCAGTCATATCTGACTCTAAGGGCAGTGCTCATCTCTGTATCTTAATGTGGGAGCCAATGTTGTCCAAAGTCATTTCTGTGGTCATGTGAGCAAGGCACATGGAAAGCTGGTACCTTCACACCAAAGTACCTATTTATCTATTTGCATTTACATGTTTTTTAACTGCTAGGTAGGCAGGAGCTTGACCAGGTGACAGGGGCTTACCCTGTCACACGGCACTCAGGTCTCAAACCCAAGCAGTGGTAAGCTCAGTGTCTTTAACCCCTGAACTATTGCAGTTAGAAGCCTTTTAAGCTAATTTCCTACTTACTTCAGGATCCACATGCAGAGTGAACTTATGCTACCCTTGAGCAATTGCTATTCAACATGCACTGAATGAGAATATACCAATCTATAGGATTTTTTTTCAGTTTCATCAAAATGTTCTGTTAGGATGTTTCTTCCATTGCTTAGAAAAAAACAATTCCATTTGTTTGCCATTTATAAATTCTACCAACAGGTTCTAGCTTCTACCATTCCTAGTAAGAGATAATAAGTTTGCTGTAGGTTTGGTGTGACACAGACAGATATTTGAAGATTTCCTTTCGCTTCTCTTTGCAGTTTAACATGTTTCAGATTATGTAGCTCTCAGACCTCTCACCTCTACTGGGACACTCCATTCCTCTATCATGATAATGGATTTTCCATACAAGTTTCAGTATTACCAGTTTTGGTGCATGTTAATCCTAAAACACTAAGGCAGTGATGGCGAACCTATGGCACGTGTGCCACAAGTGGCATGCGGAGCCCTTTGTCAGGGCACGCGAGGCATGTGCGCGCTGGCCAGCTGAGTTCACCTTTTTAAAAGCTATTTTTCGCCTTCCCCAGGCTCCAGAGACTTTATAGGAGCCTGCGGAGGGCGAAAAGAGTCTCCCCCCCCCCCGGAGGCTTCAGGGACCGAAAAAAGCATGTAAAAGTGGGGGGGTTGCGTGTTGTGCGCGCATGCGCACTGGGGGGGTCGCACGTTGCATTATGGGTGTGGCACGCCTGCACACGACCCCCCTGCACTCCCCCCACTTGTGGCACGCGAGCCAAAAAAGGTTCGCCATCCCTGCACTAAGGCAAGCAGTGAGGATGCTGCCGGTGCTACAGTAATCAATCTTTTACTGGTATTCTTCTGGTAGTATATTGTTGTGCTGATTTTCAGAGAATTATAACAAGAATCAAAGACATTTAAACATTACTTGCTAGTGGAATGGAACCATAAACCACTTTACAAAATTTGTACTTACTTATTTTCACTGTACAAATATATAGTCAAGAAAAGTGTTCTATTCGGGGAACAAGGTGGGCAAAGAACTGAGGCAGACAGGGTTGCTGTGAACAAAATGGCTTTAATCAGTCTAACGTGCTGATATTAGATAACAGAGGCAACTCAGGAACCGGCAACACAACTTTCCGTCTGACAGCTTTTTATATAGCAGCTGTCAGAGTGATCGTCCAATCGCGAGACTTCTTTCTCCCACTGAGCAGCTGTCAACAGTTCAGCCAATGGGAGGTGAATCCACATCGGCACGCTAGCGGATCAGCGTCGTAGCCTTGAGGACATAACACAAAGGGTTTGGGACAATAAGCATATCAGAGTAATTATTTCTTTAGAAAGATATTTCTACAAAATACAGATATTTAAAATACAAAATAACACAGCTGGAAGAGTCCATCCAAAGACTTCTAGTCCAACCCCCTGCCCAAGCAGGAGTCTCTGTTAAGTAAGTAAGCTCCCCGTTAGGAGAGCGACCATGCAGAGAAGTGTAATGAGAGTGGTATGGAAGAACACGCACAAACCAGCATACAGAGATACCAAATAGTATAAATAATAGTAGTTTACTATGTGGAAATATAGAGGTATTCAGAGTTCAATTTAAAGTCCCAGTCATACACGGTTCAGTCAGTCAGTTATCAATGTTTTCTGTTAAGGAAACCATCCTTCGAACACACTCCAGTATCATATAATCAGTTCAGCACACAAAGCAGCTAACAGTAGCAAAAACATAGTACCTGACGATACGTCTAACAAGCAATATTCACAACAGCATCTAACGAACAGAGAGCTAACAGTTATTCTGGCTCCCTCTTATGGCTGCTTGAGGTAACAGCAACCAATCACATTTTACAGCAGTACTTAACTTAACTTAACTTTATTGGATTTCTAGACCGCCCCTCTCTCAAAAGAGACTCCGGGCGGTGTACGGTCATATTAAAATAGTTAGACAGTAAATATACATGTTATAAGTATGCAATAAATAAATTAAACATAGGACTGGAGGAGGTAGTAGAAATTCCCTGTACAATTTAGTTAAGTTAGATTAAAAATTTTAGAAAATTTAAAAAAGTTAAAAACATTAACCTTAAAAGCTATCCCAAATAAAATATCCGCCAGGAGGTAAGAGTAGAACTATAAGTGGGCCAGGCCGGCTAGTCGGAACAGGTGAGTCTTAAGTTTTTGTCGGAAGGAGCGGAAGTCGGTAGTAGTTCTAATATCGGGGGGGAGGCCATTCCAGAGGGTTGGGCCCATCACAGAGAAGGCTCTACTCCTAGGTGCTGCCCGTTGGCATTGCTTGGTGGACGGCACCCGGAGGAGTCCCTCCCTGTGTGAGCGAATTGGTCGCAGGGATGTATGTGGTAGAATGCGATCCCGCAGGTAACTAGGCCCTGTGCCATGGAGCGCTTTGAAGATGGTAAAGCTACAGTACTACCATCATGATTTATATATTGCTGACCCAACTGTTAGCTTAGGTTCCTAACAGTCTCCATACCATTTCAGAAAAATGACTATCCAATCTCTTGTTTAAAATCTTCAGTGATGGAGCACCCTGAAAGCAAGTTGTTCCACTGATTAATTGTTCTCACTGACTGGAAATTTCTCCTTAATCTTAGGTTGGATCTCACTTTGATAAGCTTCCATCCATTACTTCTTATCCTGCTCTCAGGACAATTTATTTGTTCTACAGACAAAGCACTGAAACTCACTGAGATAATAAGTTTTCTGTGTCTGTTGAGGTTTTTTTTTTTTTAGGCTGCGAGTTGGGATAGGACAGGATAATAAAGGAACAATACAAATCCTTCCCTCCATCTATGAAGATGTGCCGAACATAAGACTCATAGTAAAAGTTTACAATTTTTCATAAGCAGAAGAAGTAGGTACATTATCTGTACATTGTTCAGAAAATGGTCTTGGCCTTGTGTTTTCTTCTCCTGGTTTTTCACAGCCTGAGCATGTTGAGGATCCCATCTCTTTATTTTTGGGGTACTTTCCCCAACCCAACATCGTTGTCACATAGAAGACTGTAGGTTACAGATGGGTAAGTGCAAGAAGAGTTCCTTTTAGAGGAAAGTCTAGGGCACGGGTGTCAAACTTGCCGTATCACATTGACACCATGTGACATTTTGAGACATTTTTTCCCATTCACGGAGCTGAGATGGGTGTGGCCTGTGCATGATGCATCTGGCCCGTGGGCCTCCAGTTTGACACCCCTGGTCTAGGGACTGAGTAGCAATAGAATAGATGTTGCTATGGACAGCAATGACTTGTACATCCTATGTTAATACAATTCATAACAAAACTTCACCACTTTGCTGGAAATAAAATCTTCTATAGAGGAAAGTGTGTTCCATGAATAAAATAAATATGACAGTTTCAAAAATAGTGTGGAATATTTTTATAAAGGAAAAAGAAAGTGACTTTAAAAGCTGTTGTATTCTAGCTATTCCCTTTCCTTTTCAACAGAATTATTTTAAATAGGAAACCAAAGGGAAAAGAAACGGTAGGAAAACAGAGGCTGTTTACAGATGCTTAAACAGGAAGTACATAAAAGTACAAAAAATACCATCAGAAATACCTGAAAAATTAGTTTGAACGTGTATCTGTCAACTTGTCCCAATCTTTCTAAGAAGATGTCTTTTGTTGGTTAAAACAATGATATGATAGTTTCTTAAATATATTAAATTACAGCAATCATCTTCCATTTAATTTGATTTTCCATAACAGTATCTTGTCTGCAACAACAACAAAGAGCCTGAGCAATTGATTGCAATGAAACATTTCAGTAAATGGAACTCTTACTTTGATTGAAAACAAAGAAATTAAAATTCATTTCCATGCGATGATCTGTTCCACCCTATAATTTTAGTCTCAAGGCTCTTCTCCCAATCATTAGAAACAGTTTCACATTGCCAAGCTCTTCCTAACAATTTTCAACAAGACTACTCACTGCCAGCACAGAGGGGGGGGGAGAGAGATGCAGATACATGTCACATGTGCAATACATCAGCATCTTGCTTAACAATCACTCAATTTTGCCGGCAACATTGTCAGATGCTAACCAAACTCCAATCTTCCTTTCTGCTGATTCTTCCACTCTTAGCTTCCACTCCCTTTATTCTGAAGGAATCAGGTGACGGGAAGGAAATTTTTGCAGCATGATGATTCCTTGAAATGGAAGAAGTTAAAGGAGATAGATTACCACGCTGCTGATGTGATTTGTCTGGATCTCCAAAACGTAGCTGTGCGTTTAAAGTGACCATCGTCTTAGAAGCCACAAGACTGCAGCTGCCCTCGTCCTAACCTTCATCTGCAGTTGTGAAGCAAGTGAGCAGAGCACATTTCCCATTACCTGTCAAGCAAGGATGTAGCGTTCTTCTGGCCCGCAGTAATCGCAGGCTGCTGGGGAACAGAGTAATAAACACCTACTGAGAGGGATGTAGCGTGAAAAGATCTCATCACC
Organism: Natrix helvetica; assembly: GCF_964273705.1. NCBI lineage: Eukaryota > Metazoa > Chordata > Lepidosauria > Squamata > Natricidae > Natrix > Natrix helvetica. The sequence goes on from NC_138552.1 coordinate 70,183,250, forward strand.
TGCCATTAGCACGCTGATGAATAATGTAGGATTCTCGGTGGCAGATGTCAGGGCTGGGAGGAAGAATCACTTATGTAAATGCTCTGGCGAATACGTCAGCACAAAGTGAGAGGTGATAGCAACAGATGCATGTGACAAAAATTACACTTGCTACTGTGGTGTTTTTTTTTTTTTATGGAACATTTATTTCGCAAATAGCAACTTCTCGTGCTCCATTTTTCTCTTCTTTTTAAGAGCCAAGGGGTGCTGTTACATAGGAAAATCAACTCAACTAGCCAGTGGGACTCCAGAAAGATGGACTGTCCTCAGCCTTAAATTAAAATTCGAATGAATCCCTGCAGACAAAAAGGACAGTTTTTAAAAGCAGTTTGCTCTGGCAGTGAAAGCAAAATCAATTCTTCATTTAGTGAACAATACTGTCCATGTGTGTCTATTGTTGTTGTTGTTTAAATTAAAGGATAAATTGTACTGTGTATCTTTCAACCAGTGCTGCATAACAAATTCTAATAAAAGACAACAGTTTGATTTCTGATGTCCATTATTTCCTTTGCGGACAAAGGTACCTCTAGCAACTTGTGACAAATGCATTTGGTCATCACAGTTAAGGACAAGTGTTTCTCTTTATGGCTGGGACCTGTACAAGGAAAAAGCCAATACAAAATTGGAGGAAGCAGTAAAGTGTCAGGCAGCTATCAAGGTTTGTGAAAAGCCTGAGTGGTTTTATTTGTTTCATTTCTACTAAACACTCTCCAGAACCATCTCCAAACATGTTGGCTTGAAGAAGGAGTTGTCAAATGATAAGCTGTTAAACTTGCCATCCTCATATCAGCACCTGAACCAAGAAACAATCCTACCAAGGCTGCTAATGCAATGAAGGATCACCAGAATGACGCCTCTGCACGCCTCTCCTTAGAAAGATGAGAGCTCTTTTGTAAAAGACAAAACAGTTACAAAAGCTGGGTTGGCTGCAGGTTGGAAGGATCCTAAGTGAAGATTCTTCTCAGCAAGCCTTATATGGCAATGTTTTCTGGGGGATTTAAAATGGAATTGAGAGATGAGCCTTACACTTGGTCTTACCTATTTCAGTAAAATAAAAAAGCTGAGGTTGATCAAGATCAGCTTCGCCAGAAATAGACCTGTTTCTGGATTTTCTGTTGGCATTAGGTCACAAAGGTGCTTTTTCAAGAGGCAACTGGACTTTCTGGTTTTTCTTTGAAGACGCTTCACTTCTCATCCAAGAAGCTTCTTCAGCTCTGACTGGATGGTGGGGCATGGAAGGATTGATACTCCTTGCAGACAGCTGGTCATTTGCATTCTTTTAGCAAGTCGTTAAGGTCATCTGGAGGTTTATTTTTGTCATCAGGTCACCTGAGTGGTGCAAATGGGTGTGGAGCCTTCTTGGAACTGTTGAAAGGACTGTGTTGTAGATTGGACATAGATGATGTCATATCCCTCCTCCTCTGTTAAGAGAAGGCTGCTCAATTTTAACTTAGATGGCCTCTTTGACCCTTCTTTCAAACCAGCGGTCCTCTCTGTCCAAAATGTGGACTTTGTTGTCTTCAAAAGAGTTGCCTGTGTCTTTTAAGTGCAGGTGGACTGCTGAATTTAGTCTTGATGAGTTTGTTCTCCCATGTTGTGCCATGTGCATATGAAGTGGTTGTTTTGTTTTCCCAATGTACAGATCTCAACATGGCTTGCTGCATTTTCCTGCATATACCACGTTGTTCCTGTCTGGGTCAATGTTCCCTTTAAGGTGCACGGCTGCGTGGCTGCGCGGCCACGCACAAGGCAAGAAAACACTGTGTAGCAGTTTGCAACTGCCGTGCAGTGATTTCTACTGTCACAGGATCCGGAAGCTGGGGAGGTCCTTTGCAGGTGGCTAGAACTGGCCGCCCACGAAGGACCCCCCCCCCCGGACTTGTTTTGATGAGCGCAAGGCAACTGACAGTAGTTTGTGCCTGGCGCTGTGGCTGAAGTGAACCCCCAAAGCCCCCACCGTCACTAGAATAACTGCTGCTGCCGCCTCCTCCTCCTCCTCCAACAGCACCACCACATTTGCTGCCCGACCCTGCGGCTGAGGTGAAGCCATCAAAGCTTCCGCTGGTGCCCCTCCCCATAACAGCAGCGCCTCCCCCTCCACTCAGAGCACCTGAGCTGGGCCCCGCGTTACTCCTGCCCCCTCCTCCTCTGCCGTGCTTTTGAGGAGCCATGAGGCCATGGGAGCCAGTAGGAAGGCAGCGGAGGGGGCGGGAGCAGGAAAGAAAGGCCTCATGGCTTCTCAAAAGCACACTGGAGGAGGAGGCAGCAGCAGGGGTAACGCTTTGGCAGCTTCACCTCAGCCACAGCGCCAGGCAGCAAATGTGGTGGTGCTGTTGGAGGGGGGGGAGGAGGAGGCAGCAGTTATTCTGGTGGTGGCGGGGGCTCGTCAGCATCTTCAGCGGCAGCCCTGCCCCCGGTGAAAAAAACTGAAGATGGAGCAGATCCACGCAGATGATGTCGCCGCAACATGACTGGAGGAGGAATTCTGGGAGTTGAAGTCCACAAGTCTTAAAGCTGTCAGGTTTGAAGACCCCTGGGTTTTTTTTTCTAAAGGGTTAAGGGTGCAAGAATCTTGTAACTTGACAGCTTTAAGACTTGCACACTTCAATGCCAGAGTTCCTGAGCCAACATTTTGGTCGCTAAGCAGGAGCGTTGTTAAGTGATACTGATATTATATAACACTTTTAATTAAGCGGGTACCTTGAATAAACATAACTGAGTTTCAAATAATACTGATTTAGTTGTTGTCTTAGGTGACATCTGTGAAAAAAATTCAGGTGCTCAGGCATGAAAATGTGCCGCTCAAACACTATACTTTTCTGCTCACACTGAAAAAAAAATAGAGGGAACATTGGTCTGGGTGTTTTATCTTTGGGGTGGACAAGCTTCTGCCTTAGTATATTCTTGAATAAACCTCCATGTGACCTTAACAAAGATAAACCTCCAGGTGACCTTAATGACTCACTAAAAGAATGCAAATGACCAGCTGTCTGCAAGGAGTATAAATCCTTCCATTCACCACCATCCAGTTACAGCTGAAGAAGCTTCTTGGATGAGAAGTGAATCTTCAAAGAAAAACCAGAAACTCCAGTTGCCTCTTGAAAGAGCACCTCCCGGACAACCATGACCTGGATGTCTAAAAATCTCCATAGACTGTTGGCATTAAGTCTCTTGCAGAAGAGGGTGTAGATGCAGCTGTTGGGGAGGGCGGGAATAGAGGAAGACTTGGATGGGGTCTTGATGTCAAATAAGTGGAACTGCAAGTCCGCATGCCCTATAGAAAATTTATGATGTGAAAATGATTGCTTTGTAAATTAATTTGTGACAAAAAGCAGAAATGCTAAAGGAATGAATCTGACTACTAAATATTTATCTAGTACCAATGGTGTGATAAGCATCACTTACAATTCACAAAGGATTTGCAGTTTCCAATACATAGCAATAGTGTGATGAAGGGGAGAGGCAAGGGCAAGGAAGCAGTGATTCTAACAAAGCCTAAGTTGGGTCAGAAGCTTGGAAGAAAAGGGGGGATTAACCTGGTAAATAGGAAAAAACCAGTTGATTGAAACAGAGAATGAATGAGAGCTGATAACTCTTTAGAGGGGCAGTTGAGTTCATAAGGAAAATAATCCAAAAGTAAAGAATATTAAAAAATAATGACTAGATGCCTTATATTTTATGGAGAACCAATACAGAACTGTAGCAAGAGGAACAAGATAATGTTGGTATATTTTTTAAATAAATGTTTTTATTGTACATTTTCCTTTATTCTACATCACAATTTCAATTTTGCAACAGTGGTATACTGGTTATATCAAGTCCTTTTTAAATATATACATGGTATTATACACCCTAATTGTAACCTTTATTCTCTTAATCATATAGTATAGTCTCTTTTTAAATACATGATATTGTACATTATAGTTATATCTATTATTTCCATAGTTGTGCCATAATAGTCTATACCTTTATCACTCTATACATTTTAATCTATCATTGCATACAGTCTAGTAATAGTATTTCTTACAATATATATTCTTATGTATATCTTTATACCTGTATTTATTTCTAATTTGTTAACCTTCTTTCATTGCTAATTTTCTAATCTCTGCACCTTTTATCTAGGCATTTATATAATAAGCCCCATATTGAGTAATATTCTGTTTTTCCTTTATCTTTAAGTTCCACCATTAAACTGTCCATTTCAGCATAGTCTAATATTTTCCTTATTACCATTTCACCTGTAGGTGTACTTCCTTTTTTCCAATTTTGTGCATATGTAATTCTAGCTGCTGTTATTACATGTAACATTAAATATATAATTGTTTTATTGTATTTCCCAGGTAATATACCTAATAAGAATAATTCTGGTTTTAGGTCTATTTGTTGTGCTATCATCTCTTCTAACCACCCTTTTATCTTTGACCAGTATTGTTTTGCCGATGGACAGGTCCACCACATATGGTAATAGGGTCCCTGTGCCTGTTTATATTTCCAGCAGCCTGGTGACATGTTTGGGAAGATTTTTGCCACTCCTGCTGGCAGAAAATGCCGTCTATAGAACATTTTGTGCAGATTTTCTTTATGTGCTGTTGACATTGTTAACTTATAATTTCTTTATTAAAAAAATAAAAAAGATAATGTTGGTATAAGATGGATATTCTTGGAAATGTTAATGTTTCTGATCATGCGATGTTTCATCCTATTACTAGTAGCCCATATAATTGAACAAAAAGCTACAGGCTGTGGTTGTTTGACATTATCTCTGTATTCTAATGTAATAATTAGCATTGAACCCTGATTTGTTTCCCTTCAAATCAATGGTAAATATATCTGTTAAATAAATATAATTTAACTGTGTAAACTAGTACTGAGCGCATTCATTGCTGACAACGTTCAGGTAAAAGGGAATACTTGCCATATATATTGTGCCTTGGTGTTATTTCTATATATGTTTAAGGCTAAAAAGGGCCACCTAATTCTGTGCTGATGTACCTAAAAAAAAAAACCTCTCAAGCTGCCTATAATAATCTCCATTATTTATAATGACCATTTTGATAATAGTTTTTAGAAGAGATAATGGAACAGCTGAATAGTTATTACCTGTCTGTTCATGCTGGAAACAAGATACTGAAACCAAAGGAGACAGCCGCATGCTTCTTGTGGTGTAGCTTGAAGAAATAAGAAATATTTAGCTGAATGCAAAAAAAAAAAAACCCAGACCTGAAAGTAGTTTTCAGTTTAAAATTAGCTATGCTGGAGCATAGTAAGAATTTAATCCAATACTAAATATAGAAAATAATTAAGAGAAAGCAATTCTCTATTTACTCTTAATACAGTAGAAATACAAGCAAGAGAATGAAAAAGTTTACATTGTTATGTGATTAAGAGTTAAATGTTATTTGCATAGTATTGACTGAGTTTGAACATTGGATCCATAATCAATGTTCATCACAAGAAATTGATCTTTTAAAGGGATTGTATAGCCCTCCACCACAACTTATTCAGATACATTTTAAAATGCTGGATAATCCTTCTGGGAAACCTCTCCTGAACCATCATTCAACAAATGCCATTTGGAGAAAATACTTAGATCTAGAAAAGAGTTAAGATTTTCTAGATTTGTACAGCACCAGCATGAGAAAAAAACACTTCCTGTTTTATTAGATTGTTATTTTTATATCGCCTTGTCTTATGAGCTGATCAAATTCAGTTTGGAACTGGATGGCACATGAACGAATGAATGGATGGATGGATTAGTCAATGAAGCAGATATGGAAATAACCTTTCCATAAATATTTAGGGCTTTAAAAAGGAAAAACAGGACTGATTCCCAGAAATGCACAGGAAGTTCCAGCTTTTTCTGACCAAATGGAGATATTATGTATAAGGTTGCATTAGAAGAATATAAATGGGAAAATATTTGTGGCCAAACTATCCTTGGTAGTTAGGATTGTGATTGCAATAGCCATGACAATGCTGGATCAATAAGCATGTCTAGAGTGTTTACAGCACTTGTGACTGCATCTAGAAGAGCTGGGACATCATTTAACCAGGTGGACATCCATCCTATGACATTTTAGGTTTTTTTATGAGTTTCATTTAGTTTTTGCTTTTATCCGGTCTTTAACCATACTCAAGCACAGACTCATTTCCATTTGATGGGAAAGAAAAACCTGAAGCAGGTGTTATTTCCATTTTACCTCTCTCACTGATTTCATGTAGATATTAAAACAATGTGGGATAAAGAGAATTTGACGACACTCTGACTCAGGTCTGTCAGGAGGTTAAACAGTTACACAGTGAGCGTATTTTTTAGAAATAGCCATTCGTTTAAGAGGCAATTGGAGTCTAGCAATTATTTTCTGTGCCCAGCAGAGAAATATATTATAGTTCAGAGCTGAGTGCTCCTGCTCTACAGGCCCCACATAGGCCCCAAGCCCCCTATTTCTGATCCCCCTGTACTCTGACATTCCAAAGGCCAGATTTCTTAACATACAACATGAAATTCAGTGGAGAAAAAAGTAAGGTTCTACATGTAGGGAAGAAAAGCCAAAAGCACAGGTACAGAATAGGTGGACCTGGCTCAATATAATGACCACAAGAGAGATCTCTTTTTTTTGCCAAAAACTTACTTATTTATTTTTTATTTTTAAAACCAACATAAAAAATCCTCCTCCTTTACATCCTGTAGAAAGTGTATCAGTTGGTTACAAATGGTTTTTGTGCATTTCTTCTAACGTCATCAAGTATAATTCATATTAACTCTAGTATCTTAACTCAAATGTTTATACATATTACCATCATCATACCTCCACTTTTATTTGACTATAATTGTTTAAACGTCCTTCATCATGAAATATAGCAAAATTTAATACATAACCACATACTGGCATTTCATTTACTTATTTATAAAATCCTCCATTAACATTAAATCCTTATATCCTATTCTAGCTAAACATCCATAATATTTAATAACAGAGTTTTCTAATCCTCCTTTCCAGATCGCTGTTTACAATTTACATCCAATTTCCTTATATTATACCCATACATATATATAGATTGTTATTATTATCCTTTCTTTATTTGGCTATATTCTATGTCACAACATTTTTCCCCTAATAATCAAAACTTAACTGTGTCTAATTTAGTTCTATTTTTTATTGTTATTATTATTTTATATATAATCTCGGGTATCATTCAATATTCATATCCAATTATTGCTTATCATAGCACTACACATTGTATACAGTATTATCATTATCAATTTTTAATTTAACTATACCTATTATCACAAGAGTTTCACTAGGTTTAGCTAGTAGTTTTAAATTATACCCTTCCATCTATCAATCTGTATCTTTCCAATAACAAAACAATCTTATGTCCTCTGCCATTTGTGGTATCAATCTTCTAAGCTTCTTCTTAATGAGCTTTGTATGGACTGGTCCTAGCAACTCCTTGCTTGTAAGATCTCTCATATAATCCTGATGCCCTCTTTCTACTTCTTTATTCCATTTGTCTTTAGTTGTCAGCAGTGTTATCCATATTTTTTTTAATAAAGTTTCATAGTCCATAAATTCTTTACTTTTTTTTTCTTCTTCTATGTCTTGCCCTTTGAAATAGGTTTCCTCTCCATTTATTTCCTCTTTCAGTATTCCATTCTTTGCATTTTCAAAAACAAACCAATTACCATAAATGTCAGCAAGTTTAATCGTTTTATATATGACCTATGACATTGCCATAGGTCTATACTACAGGCCACCCAACCAAGCAGAGGAAGTAGATGAACTTTTTGCTAGTCAGCTAACTAAGGTATGTAGGAAGCACACCACAATAGTAATGGGACATTTTAACTACCCTGACATAAACTGGGAAACAAACTCTGCACCAAGTGGAAGATCCAACAGGTTCCTAACAAACCTAGCAGACAACTTTGTTTTCTAAAAAGTAGAGAAGGGAACAAGGGGATCAGCCATATTGGACTTAATTCTCACTAACAGAGAGGAAATGATAGAAGGTGTTGAAGCCATAGGAACCCTGAGGGCAAGTGACCATGCAATATTGGAATTCAACATTATGCAAACACAAGTAGTAGAACAAAGTGAAACTAGAGTCTTGGACTTTAAGAAAGCTAATTTCAATAAACTTAGAGAGAGCTTGGGAAAAATTCCATGGATGAGAATCCTCAAGGGGAAAACAACTCAAGAAGCTTGGGAAATTTTGAAAAATGAGATTACAAAAGCCCAGTCTAGCACAATATCAATGAAGAAGAAAAATAACAGCTCCCAAAAGAAACCAGCATGGCTGCATAAAGAACTATCTGACAAACTGAAAGACAAAAAATGTAAGTATAAAAAGTGGAAGGAGGGGGACATAACTAAGGCAGAATATCAGCAAATAGCCCGAGCCTGTAAAGATGAAGTGAGGAAAGCTAAGGCTCACAATGAAGAAAGGCTTGCCACAAAAGTAAAAATTAACAAAAAAAGCTTCTTCCAACATGTTAAAAACAAGAAAAAAGTTAAGGAAACAATTGGTCCATTGCTAGGACAAAGTGGCAAGAAGGTGACAAGCAACAGGGAGAAAGCAGGACTATTTAACTCATGTTTTGCATCTGTCTTTACACAAAGGGATAAAACAGTCCAACCTATCAAAAGCAGCACCACAAAAATCAGATTAGGAACACAAATTGAAATAGGGAAGAAAATGGTAAGTGAGCACCTGTCTACCCTAGACGAGTTCAAATCACTAGGACAGGATGGATTACACCCCAGGGTTCTGAAGGAACTAGCAGACGAGATCTCAGAACCACTGAATTATATCTTTCAGAGATCCTGGAACACCAGGGAACTACCAGAGGACTGGAAAAGAGCTGATGTGGTTCCCATCTTCAAAAAAGGGGAAAAAATAGATCCAGGAAACTACAGACCTATCAGCCTGACCTCAATACCAGGAAAGATTCTGGAAAAAATAATCAAGCAACGAATTTGCAAACACCTAAAAGCAAACAAAGTAATAGCCAAAAGCCAACATGGATTTGTCAAAAACAGATCATGCCAAACTAATCTTATTGCATTCTTTGATAATGTGACAAAATTAGTGGACCAGAGGAATGCCGTCGATATAGTTTACTTGGACTTCAGTAAGGCTTTTGATAAGGTAGACCATAACCTACTACTAGATAAAGTAGAAGAATGTGGGTTAGACAGCATCACCACCAGATGGATTCGTAACTGGCTGACCAACCGCACTCAATGTGTAGTCCTCAATGGAACTGCATCTACATGGAGGGAAGTATGCAGTGGAGTACCCCAAGGCTCTGTTTTAGGCCCAGTACTCTTCAACATCTTCATCAATGATTTGGATGAGGGAATAAATGAGGAACTCATCAAATTTGCAGATGACATCAAGCTGGCAGGAATAGCCAACACTCCAGAAGATAGGCTTAAGATACAGAAGGATCTTGACAAACTTGAACATTGGGCACTATCTAATAAAATGAAATTCAATCGTGAAAAGAGTAAGGTTCTACATTTAGGCAACAAAAACGGAATGCACAGGTACAGTATAGATGATACCTTGCTCAGTAGTAGTAACTGTGAAAGGGATCTTGGAGTCCTAGTGGACAACCATTTAAATATGAGCCAGCAGTGTGCAGCAGCTGCCAAAAAAGCCAACACAGTTCTAGGCTGCATCAACAGAGGGATAGAATCAAGATCAAGTGAAGTGTTAATACCACTTTATAATGCCTTGGTAAGGCCACACTTGGAATACTGCATTTATTTCTGGTCACCACGATGTAAAAAAGATGTGGAGACTCTGGAAAGAGTGCAGAGAAGAGCAACAAAGATGATTAGGGGACTGGAGACTAAAACATATGAAGAACGGTTGCAGGAACTGGGTATGTTTAGCTTAAGAGAAAGAAGGACTAGGGGAGACATGATAGCATTGTTCCAATATCTCAGGGGTTGCCACAAAGAAGAGGGAGTCAAACTATTCTCCAAGGCACCTGAGGGTAGAACAAGAAGCAATGGGTGGAAACTAATCAAGGAGAGAAGCAACTTAGAACTGAAGAGAAATTTCCTGACAGTTAAAACAATTAATCAGTGGAACAGCTTGCCTCCAGAAGTTGTGAATGCCCCAACACTGGAAGTCTTTAAGAAGATGTTGGATAGCTATTTGTCTGAAATGGTATAGGGTTTCCTGCCTAGGCAGGGGGTTGGACTAGAAGACCTCCAAGGTCCCTTTTTAACTCTACTATTGTATTGTATTGTATATTCATTTTTCACTTCAATTTTTTGAGTTTTAATCTCCTCATTTTGCATTTAGTGAACATTATCAAATTTTTGATCATGTCTTTCTGTTAACTGTTCCAAAAGTTCCAGTTTTTGTTCAATCTTCTCATATGTATTTGTTAATTTTAGTAATTCTGAAAATATTGTCTCCAGGCTTACAATCTCTCCATTTTCCTGACACTCCGCCATCTTAAATAAAGAGCTCTCGCTTGGAAGGTTTTTTTAAGTTAAAACATGGATTCACAAAAGCCGTTTTTCCCCTCTTCTCTGGTTGAAAACACGCTTCAAAGGGACATTTGGCTTACCCCTATCGCTCTGTAATGAGCCGTCAAAACAAACCGCGAAGAAAGGGAAAAGTTCCGCTTGAATACACAAAGCTCCAATCAACAAAACCTCCCGGCACGTAGCACTTTTAAGATATTTCTTTTTTTATATTTATTTTGTATTTCAAATTAGAAAAAGAGGTCCAGTCTTTAAATGAATTAAATAATAATAATACTCACAGCGATGAAAGAGGAAAGCTTTGGTTTATAAATCACCGAGAGTCACAGAAAAAAAAGATAGAAACAGAAGACTTAATCCGTCCATTTTAAAAAGCTTATAAAGGTTTCATCCATGAAGATAGCATATAAGAAATTGAAATAGCCACTGTCCAGAACCGTTGCAATATTAATTTCGCCGCTTGAATCTTCTATTCTTCAATTTAAATCAATTTTTAAGTTTTTATAGGCTCTTTTAAAACAATGAGGGTTCCTCACCAGCTGGAAACACTTTCACTTTCCATTCCTTCCATTTTGGGGCCGCTCCGACTTCATCAGCCTTGGCTGCATTTTTTGTCACCGGGTTGAAGAAATTTATCTTGCTTCTTTCAGGGATTTTGCGATATCCCCGAGTTCAGCAAGACGTATTCTTCCTGTTCACTGTCTCTACAGGACAGTTTAGATCTGTTTGGACCCCCCCAGTGGCAAAAGTGTCGATTGCGATCTCAGAGCATTGAGATCGCACATCGTATCGGCGCGACTTCAGCCCCGTCCCCCATCACAAGAGAGATCTTGGTGACCTAGTGGACAATCAATTAAATAAGAGCCTGTAGTGTGCTGCAGCAGCCAAAAAAGCTAATGCCGGCTGCATTAACAGAGGGATAGAATCAAGATCACGTGAAGTGTTAATACTACTTTATAATGCCTTGGTAAGGCCACACTTGGAATACTGCATCCAGTTTTGGTGACCACGATGTAAAAAAGATGTTGAGAGTTTAGAAAGATTACAGTGAAGAGCAAAAATGACAATTAGGGGTCAAGAGGCCAAAACATATAAAGAATAGTTGCTGGAATGGGATATGTCTAGTTTAATGAAGAGAAGGACTAGGGGTGACATGATAGCAGTGTTCCAATATCTATGGGGCCACCATAAAAAGAGGAGGATCAATCTATTCTGCAAAGCACCTGAAAGCAGGACAAGAAACAATGAGTGGAAACTAATCAAGCATAGAACTAAGGAGAAATTTCCTGATAGAACAATCAATGCAACAACTTGACTCCAACACTAGAAGTTTTTAAGAAAAGATTGGACAACCATTTGTCTGAAGTGGTATAGGATTTCTTGTTTGAGCAGCAGGTTGGACTAGAAGACCTCCAAGGTCCCTTCCAACTCTATTATTCTGTTAACTGGCCATTTTTTCATTAGCTTGATTCCACTGTCCAGCACCCAGTCCTGTGTCCATAATAAGATGAAAATAAAATGGAGAATTCTATGGGCTCATTCTTGCTACTATTCTGTCTATAATTCCCCCACTTCATAAAAAAATATCAAAATTGAATTGTTTAGAATTGGCCTTCTAGCAGGCCAGGGAGATCCAGATCTAAGAGAAGCTTGTTCATTGTTATGATATGTAATGGTATTCAAAGCCCATGAAAGGCCAATAAAAGGCACATTTTTCTTTCTTTTTTTCCTACAGTGATTATCCCACAGAGGAACCAAACACATTTTCATTCCAAAAATGACCTGAAACCCAACCGAAATAAATATAACTAATCAGGGCCACAATAAACAATATCTGTTTATTGTTTAGCTTCTTCCCACATACCTTTGTTCATCTAAAACACCACATACTCACAGTCAGAAAGAGGGAGGCAAAATGTGTTTGTGTGTCCAGCACAAAGTTTTCTAGATTCATCCAGTTACTTGCAGGGCAAGTAATTAGGCCTGAAGTCTGGCTTTAATACATTTTAAGGCTCCAAGAAGAAATTAACCATTAGTTGAGATCTTCTGGCATAATTGCTTGCCATTTCTATTCCAAAAGGGAGTGGAGAGACCATGAACCTCTAGATTCTAAAATCAAACTTTATTCTAGAAAGGCGCTGAGGCAATTTAAGAGCATAAGAACAAGAGAAACACACTCACCCATGCCATACATATATCAACAAGCAAAAGGGTAAAGCTGTTATCTGAACTCACAGCTCAAGCCCTTTGAACCTAAACAAAATAAGTATACCATTGATTTTCATCTTCGCTTGAAGTATGACCTAATAAAAACTCAGTCATTCATAGTGTTTCAAAAAACAACAATGTCAGACCTTCCAGGAAACATCATTTGACTACAGTACCTTCAAATTATACCATAGCAATTTGTCTTGAAATTATATACCACCTGGGTGTAATTAGTGCCACTGTGCATTAAATGAAGTTCAAATGTTTATGGCTCTGGTATGAAAAGTTTTTGATGCAAGTATATTAGTACAAAATATAAACATGAGCATATAGATACAGCCCTTATTTGTAAACTTGAGTCATCTCCATTAGTACTTGGGCAACCTATGATTTCATTTAAAAAAATATACTCTTCCCTTTTAAAAACAGAAGAATGTGTAATATTGAGTATAACTATAAATGTGCATGATATCCATTCCAAAACTGACATAAAGTCCTTTTTTAACTTTTAAGATAAGTCAAGAACCTGGGTGAACTCTACAATAAACATTTTACCTCTCATGCAACACATTTTGATAAATATAATAGATTTATTTGAAATATTATTCTTTGAAGATATGAATGTTGTCTCCTTTAACAGTTAGTCTTTCCTACATCATTTCCATTTCCTTTGATTAATACATATATATTGAGCCGGGGTTTCAGCTATTTTTCTTCCAGCATCTTAACATATCAATGATGTCCTTCTAAATAATCAAGAAAAATCTTGTACATTTCTAAGGCCATTCAGTGCTATAAATTGACATAAGTAATTCTATCATCAGTAACCAATGTTTTAAAAATCCTTTGATGCTTGGATAGGGTTTGAGGGTTTTTTTTTCTGATTTGATCTATTATTAGTTATTTTAAGACTTCCATAGAGTTTTGGGATAGCCTTCAAATTTATGTCCTAAGTAATAAATTTGTACATAGATTTTAACATATGAAGAGTTGTGAGTTTTTCATCTTCTATGAGGTGATGCTGAAGATGTCAATGAACTGCATATCTCCATATTCCCTATTGTCTCTAATGAGTCTATATTTCCTATTGATTCTTAACAGGAGTCCATATCTGCCTTCATATCTGAGCACAAAAATCCTTCAGAGAGGAGTGACACTGATTAAAGTCCTCATGTGTTTTTTTCCTGACATCATGTAAGTGCCTTCCATAGCTGCACCACTAGCATTAGAGAAAAAATATCTTTAATATACAGAATTGTAGCTGTGCTCTAAAGATATTTCTTTGCCTTTGACTTTGAGGTACTGCATGGTTCAAAGGTTTATACCTGTTTCAAATGTTCAATTAAAATGATTAATTGATTCATCACCTTGAGTAAGAAGATATATTTAGAATAAAACATTTCTGGGCATTCCCTGTAAATTGGTCCAGTTTTTTATTTCCAGATATTTTCTATTTGGTTCTGTGAAATACATCAATATTGTAACTAATGTTATATTACAGTGGTTCCACACCTGTGGTCTGAGGACTTGTGGGGGGGGGGGCATGATGTCTCTCAGGGGGTCGACATAAGCTTGAAGAAATATTATGATTTAAATCTTGAGTTAAGTCTTGGTGGTCTGTGGATATGGTCCATGGCCACAAAAGGTATTTAACGGATTTCTGTGGTGAAGAAAAGGTTGAGAACCACTGTTATATTGCTTTCCATCCCCTCTACCAACAACTGACCTTTCTATCCTACAGATCCTACAGAAATCACAGATAATCAATGATGTATTTGCTTTTCTTTGCACTTCTTATAATCTTGAACAATAAAGCAGAAACCATACAAGAGCTCACAAGATGCAACAAGAATGGCGATCAAGAAGTATCCTTTAGTTGTACAAATTAGAGGAATTAGGGAAGACAGCTGAGATACAGAAGGACAATCTGTTTAGTTTCATCCAATCAGCCACCACACATCCAACCTTCACTTTTCCATCAAAAGTGATTGTGGTTGTGGTTTTTAGCTTCAAGAAGCCTCAGAGTTTGCATCACCTTGCTAATCTCTCATTTGTCAGTAGTACTTTTTGTGCACCAATCCTGTTGGCATGCATCATCTGTGTTTACTATTAGAGGCCATTGTGGTGAATATTCTTTTTCACTATTAAATAGGCTGAAAATCAAAATGCTTTAACACCAAAATCCCATGCAACCTTTTCTAAAAGTAAATCCGATTAGTATTAAAGGGTCTCAATTTTTTTATTAGATATACACCAGATTACATTGTACAAATACTGTTGGGGGGGGGGTTCGATTTTGGAAGTCCAGCTCAAGATGATACAGCCTTAGTGCAATTGAAAATACGGGTCTCTGAGTTAATTTGCTCTGTAAAGGCTGTCACATCTAAAAGATGGACATAAAAGACACCATGTTCATTTTCTGTTCCTTACCTCCCTGATTTCTTAGCTTTAAAGTAAATCTTTCTTTAGTGCCATATAAACTCATTTTATTAGGATTAGCTTAGTCCAAGTGAAATCCATTTCCCAAAAGATGAATACGAAGGCACTGTTATTTTCACAAATATTTAAGAGCGTAAATTCCTGATTTTTAGATGTATGCCATATTCTTATTAATACTTTTGCAATTGTTTTATATTCATGGTAATATTTTCCTAGTGTTCTCAGCCACTTAATCCCCATTCCTACACCTCAAAGGAGTAGAATAAAACAAGTAAAAAATTTAAACTATAGGCACTAACTATGGCTAGAATTGGAATTGTTCATCAAAGGAATATATATGGTCGAATATACGACCATAATGGAGTCTTGTACAATATAGTCTTATGTTGTAATGGTTGCAAAAAAAAAAACAACCCTGATTTTACTTCTTCTTTTTTTTGCAGTGGTCATTAAGCAAACACCATGGTCATTAGATGAACCAATGGTTTGCTTTGGGTATGGACTTGCCGAAAATCATGTAAGTACTGTAAGAGTACCAGTTTTCAGTAAAATATATAAAACATGGTGATGACTGCAGGATGCTGCAAATGTCTGCAATTGTGGCCATGTTGCCAAGCACCCAGTCACATGACTGTGGAGAGGGCCTGACTGTCAGAAGTTCAAATCTGGGTCATAAGTCCCCCTTTTTTTATCAGTCATAATTTCAAACAGTCACCAACCAATCAGTTGTAACTTGAAGATTAGCTGTAAAGCAGTGCAGATCAAGACCAAAAAATGTAAGAACAATTAAGAGAGCCATTAACATGAAAGAAATGACAATTCATTTCAGGGAGAGGAGGGAGCATGAGAAAGAGACTCAACATAACTCTTTCTTGATTCTATTAGGTGTAATAGGGGCAGGGAAAAATGCAGCCAGCTTTCAATCTTCTGTTATTATATCTTAAGTAGGTATAATAGGTAAGAAAAACTAAAAGTATACATATAGACTGGGTGAAACCAGGCTTAACAGCAGTAACTGTAACAGGGATCTTGGAGTCTTAGTGGACAACCAGCTAAATATGAGCCAGCAGTGTGCAGCGGCAGCAAAAAAAAGCCAATGAAATCATAAATTGCATTAACAGAGGAAACAATCAAGATCAAGTGAGGTACTAATACCAATCTATAAAGCTTTAGTAAGACCACACCTAGAATATGGCATCCAATTTTGATCACCACACTATAAAAAAGATATTGAGACTCTAGAAAAAGTGCAGAGAAGAGCAACCAGGATGATTAGGGGACTAGAGACTAAAACATATGAAGAAGGGTTACAGGAACTGGGCATGGCTAGTCTAGTGAAGAGAAGAACCAGGGGAGACATGATAGCAGTGTTCCAATATTTGAGGGGCTGCCACAGAGAAGAGCGGGTCAAGGTATTTTCCAAGGCACCTGAAGGCCAGACAAGGAATAATGGATGAAAACTGATCAAGGAGGGATTCAACCTAGAAATAAGGAGAAATTTTCTGACAGTGAGAACAATCAACCAATGAAACATCTTGCCTTCAGAAGTTGTGGGAGCTTCATCCCTGGAGGCTTTCAAGAAGACATTAGACTGTTGTTTGTCAGAAATGGTGTAGGGTCTCCTGCTTGTGGGGGGATTGGTTTAGATGACCTACATAGTCCCTTAAAACTCTGTTAATCTGTATCTGTACCTTACATCAGAGGTGGGGAATGAGGGCCCCTTTATGACTTGTGGACTTCCAGAATTCCTGAACCAGCATGTCTGGCTCAGGAATTCTGGGAGTTGAAGTCCACAAGTCATAAAAGGGTCATCATTCCCCACCCCTGCCCTACAACAATAACAACAATAACAGTAGTGTCTCTTTTCTGACCTGCCATACCTGGAGACACATTAGGCTGCTCTAGAAAGTGAAAAACATAAGTAAAATTACTCCACTATTCACCAAGAGTTGGAGACTGGCTTAAGAGCATCTTTACCTTTTTATGCAGACAGGATTGCTATAACATTTGGGCTTTTTTTCATTACATGCAAGGGGGTTGTGGAGAAGGTGAAAAGGCTCAGATACAATTCGTCAACAGTTCAGGAATAATCTTTGTGAGTTAAACAGTCTCAGAGATTTTTTAATTGTTAAACCATTCATCAAGTGTTAAGCAGCTTACTAGTGCAAGAATGGCAATGTTATCGCTTAATAACTGTTTTGTACATGGCCTTTGTTAATCAGTAATTATCACAGCCTGTTCTTTTCACATTTATTTTTCTTTTGACTTAGCTGTTTTAAATCTCTATCCACTCATTCCACAAATATGTGAATGAATCATAATTTAAAATAACACTTTGATAATCTACTGAAATTCTCTGTGCTACACAAAACTTGATGTCATAAGAAATGTTTTGGTGTTAGCAGTGCCCATGTGTTTGCATGGCTCCGCAATTACAATAATGAAATTTTTGCAGTGATCGTAACATGGAGTTTTTTTCAACCTGTTTTGTCCCTTCTTTGTTAATATCAATATGCATTATTTCCTGAAAGTTTATCCAATGGCCTGAACCATTTCTAGCTTATCTCAATGACAGAACATATAAAACAGAAAAGAAGCAAAATCACTGTTCTTTTTTTAGTGCATGTTTATAGAACACCACACAGAAAAATGATAATTTAAATATTCTCTAGTATGTTTGGTAGCTTCCCGACTGAGGGATGGTACAGAATGTTACACTGTGATTAATGTAAAATGGTGGTCAGGCCATGATTGCTGTCCTTAAACCAGAGTTTCGCAGTGTTCCCCAGCCTTCAACTCGCACAATCCCTCCTATCCATATTCCCTAGATATAATGAGAATTGAAATCCTACCCACCTGGAAGGCAGCAGATTAGAGAAAGCTGGCGTAAAGAAATGCCCAGTTTTTTAAAAAAAAAGAAAAGAAAAACACAATTCTAATGCCCCCAAAGTGATGCAAGATGGCAGACATATTATTCTGAAGCAAGCACACTCCAAAGTACTAGTTGTAACTTTAACAGAATCTTCTAAGTCTGAAAGTACATCTCACTCCCAACCTTGCCTTTAAAGCAAGAGAAACTAGGGAGGGTCCCGTCTTTCTGGAGGCTAAGCGGCTTCTTATCCAACCATTCTCCTGACTGCAGCTCTGTTAAGGTATTGAATTTAAGAGCTGACCAGCTGTAAAGCTGATGTAAAGCAACCATAAAGCTGATGAAGATGAATCAACATTGGGATAACCCCCTGATGGCGAACTTATGGCATACGTGCCACAGGTGTCACATGGAGCCATATCAGCGGGCACACGAGCTGATTTTCAGCTGTCCCGCCTACACTGCTCTTCCCTTCCCAGGAGTCTCCACACGATGCCAGTTAAATACAGGGCTCACACAGAGACTCGGGGGGGGGGCGTTTTCAGCCTCCGGAGAGCCTCCGGGGGGCGCGGAGGCCATTTTCACCCTTCCCAGATTCCAGGAAAGCCTCTGGAGCCTGGGGAGGGCAAAAAAATGGGCCTACCAGGCCCACCGGAAGTCGGGAAATGTGCATGCTGCAGTGGGGGGGATCATGTGCGCATACGCAGGGGGCATGGCATGGGAGGCATTAAATTATGGGTTTGGCCACGTGCGCACATGCGCAATAGGGCACCTGCATGCACACGATAGGGAAAAAAGGTTCGACATTTCTGGTATAGCCAGTTGAAGACTATGAAGGGGTCCACAAAAGTCTTTAGAACTTTAGTAGGTGTTTATCTAAGGCAACCAGGAGAGAGCGTATTTCTCTCTCCTTGTGTCCGGTATCCATTGTTAAGTTCTCTGTGTAAAGTTAAGAAGAAGATTGATTATTTGTCAGGTATTTGTTATCACATATATTTCTGTATAGGTTGAATATAAACCACTGTTTAAGTCTCTGTCTGCTGTGTTTTGCTACTGGGTTGTCTCCATAGAGTAGTCACACTGCAATTGCTCTGACAAGCTCTTTGTCCTGAGTCTCATACTATTACAATGTGCATCTATTAATAAATAAACAAATAAACAAACAAATAAATAAATAAATAAATAAATAAATAAATAAATAAATAAATAAATAAGTAAACAAATGTAAGTAAGTTAGCAAACTTACATATGAATACATGAGACTATTGAATACACGAGACTATTGAAAAGAAAGATAAATTAGTTTATTGAATAATTTCCCTTTTAAAAAATTCAATAGGTTCACCACTGAACTCCCAACAATTTTGATAGATTTTTTAAAAAACCTTGTAAAATAAATCTGTAAATGGAGATTTTACAGTATCCTTCCCCTGCCACACCCACCAAGCCATGTCCACTAAGCCACGGCCCAGAACCAGCAGTAAAAAAGAGAGAGAAAAAATATAAAGACGTATGGAGGTGGGGGGAGACAATGACAATATTATTTGATGTCATTCTATAGCATTTCAGCTATAAAGATCACCACATTTTATAGCACCATTTCAGAGCCTCCGTCCATCTTTGAACTCAGGTGGGTTCAAATTTTGTCAGTGTCTTTTTCACAAAGAATTTACCAAAATTTACAAATATCTCCATAGACGTGAAATGTAAGGCATTTTTTCATACTCAAATTTTTAAGAAAGCCAAATTGAATCATCTATCCAGATAGAGTTCTTCGAGATCTAAAAGTTTTTTATTTAATCTTGGCATGTGTCACTTAATTATATTTGACTTTTTTCCCCCTGCAAAATTGTCATCCTTCATATCTTTATGGCAGACAGCTGCAATATGGCCTTTCCATGCTGCATTGATTGAATTTTGCCAGGGAAGAAGGGTAAAATATTTTTCATTTCATTTGGAAATGCTAACAGCAAACTCCTTGCACACACAAACATTTCTTAACAAACAAGACAATGAACTTGAATTTAACAAAATAAGAATGTCAGAGGAAATAAAATTGACTGATTTGTTCAGTCATATTTTAAGCACAATCAAAGTTTTCTTTATCCTTTCTAGTTCTTGTGTATTTTAATTAAACCACACACTTTGTAATCTTCATTCACAGTTTTTAAATTTATTTTCACATTTTTCTTATACCCCTGTCAGTCTTCACTAAACGGAAGAGACTTGAATTTCTTAGGTAAGGTCACAAGAAATCCAAGAATTTATGATAATATTTATTGAAGAATGTTAGGGTCTATCTCAGGGGTGTCAAACTCAAGACCGTAGGCCAGATCTGACTCATGGGATACTTAGAGCTGGCCCACGCCAACCACCCTGGAAACAGTGAAGGACTAGCCTGCAGTGCTTCTACCAGCGAAAACGGGCTCCCGGGCTCCATTTTCACTGGCAGAGTGTTGCAAGAGGCCGGGGCAACCAAAAATGGATCTCGGGAGCCTGTTTTTGCTGGCAGAGTGCTTGGGCCACCACAGGTGCCCTAGACACGAGTTATGTCAAGCTGGACCCTGGCTCCCCAAGGTCAAACACAACCCTGATGCGGCCCTCAATGAAATTGAGTTTGATACCCCTGGTCTATCTCAAAGAATTTCAGCATTCTAATTATCTGGTTATGTATACACTATGTTCAACCCCTTGTGTGTTTCTTTTTTTCCTTCCTATGTAACACACAGTTTGGTTCCCGCTGTCTGATTCCATATCTCCTTTGTTTTGAACAACAATCAGGTTTTCTCTAGTTTTGTTCTTCACTTCAGTTAGTTTGAGAACTAAATTCCACAGTCTGCTGGTTTTTTACCTTTCCAGCAGGTCAAAGATAGACATTTCTGATCGGCAGCTCCTTGTCCTTAATTTCTGATTTATAACAGGATTAGAACAGATGAGGTATAACTATAGGACCATAGACGCATCATGTATTTTTTATCTATAATGATAAAAAATAGAAACATTCTTTATTTCAGAATTGTCATGTTGCAGCTTTTTAAAATCAATTTTCTCTATTCCCATTTGGATTTCTATATTATTTGACATTGTTGTAATATGACCTAGGCTTTGTATTTCAATTATTTAAAACAGTTCAACCCAGACAATGATAGTTTTTGGATGTCTTAACAATCTGCAGATAAGATGGATTTTTTTTTCTGGTTTTAAAACGTATAGCCATGTTAGCCTTCGAATCAGTGGCTGAATTTCTAAACCTTCCATACTTCTAAATCTATTTTTTACTACAAGTACAGGTTTTGAATACTTTTTTCAAAATGCATTTATGTTTCAATATTCTAGATTGTTCTGATTTAGTAAACTTTTAACTTTAACTTTTATTTAATTTATAAACCGTGCCCTCTCCCAGAAGGGACTCGGGGCGGTGTACAGTCATATTAAAACACAATATAAATACATACAGATATAGATAAATATAGATAAATATAGATGGAGGAGGTAACATATAAACTGTACAATAATGATTAAAATTCAAATTAGAGATACATTAAAAACTACCCCTAAAAAGCTACCCCAGAATAAAATGTTTGCCAGGAGGTAAAAATGGGACTATAGATGGGCTAGGCCAGCTAATTGGAACAGGTGGGTCTTGAGTTTCTGTCGGAAGGAGCGGAGGTCGGTAGTGGTTCTGATATCGGGGGGGAGGTCGTTCCAGAGGGTTGGGCCCATCATAGAGAAGGCTCTACTCCTGGGCGCCGCCCGTTGGCATTGCTTGGTGGACGGCACCTGGAGGAGTCCCTCCCTGTGGGAGCGAATTGGTCGCAGGGATGTATGAGGTAAGATGCGATCCCACAGGTAACTAGGTCCTGTGCCATGGAGTGCTTTAAAGATGGTAATCAACACCTTGAAACGCACCCGAAAAACCACAGGTAGCCAGTGCAGCTCGCGCAGGAGAGGTGTTATGTGGGAGTACCTGGTACTCCCCATGATAGCCCGCGCGGCCGCATTCTGAACTAGCTGTAGTCTTCGTGTGCATTTCAAGGGGAGCCCCATGTAGAGAGCATTGCAGTAGTCCAGACGGGATGTCACCAGCGTGCGTAGGGCGTCCCGGTCCAATAGGGGGCACAATTGGCGGACCAGGCGGACCTGGTGGAACACCCCCCTTGCCACAGCTGCCACATGGTCATCCATCGACAGCCGGGCATCTAGGAGGACGCCCAGATTGCGCGCCCGCTCCACGGGGGGCAGTTGCTCGCCCCCTATGACCAGCGATGGAGTCCACTGGTTGAACCGGGGCGCCGGTAGCCACAGCCACTCCGTCTTGGAGGGGTTGAGCCTGAGTCTGTTGTCCCCCATCCAGACCCGAACGGATTCTAGGCACCGGGACATCATTTCGACGGCCTCGTTGGTGTGGTTTGGGGTGGAGATGTACAGCTGCGTATCATCAGCGTACAGGTGGTATCCAACCCCAAAACCAAGGATGATCTCACCTAGCGGCTTCACGTATGTGTTGAACAGGAGGGGCGAGAGGACCGATCCCTGCGGCACCCCACAAGTGAGCGACCTCAGGGTCGACCTCTGCTCCCCTGCCAACACACATTGCGTCCGGTCGGAGAGGTAGGAGCAGAACCATCGCAAAATGGTGCCCCCAACTCCCACCCCCTCCAGCCGGCGCAATAGGATACCATGGTCGATGGTATCAAAAGCCGCTGATAGGTCTAATAGGACCAGGATAGAGGAACAACCCCTATCTCTGGCCCTCCAGAGATCATCCACCAACGCGACCAAGGCCGTCTCCGTGCTGTGACCGGGCCGGAAACCAGACTGGCGCGGATCTAGATAGTCAATTTCCTCCAGGTGACGTGGGAACTGTTGTGCCACCACACTCTCTACAACCTTTGCTAAGAAGGGAAGGTTGGAGACAGGACGATAATTAGCTAGCTCCACCGGGTCCAGGGAAGGCTTCTTGAGTAAGGGCCTCACCACCGCCTCTTTCAAGGCGGCCAGTAAGGACCCCTCACCCAATGAAGCATTCACTAGACCCAGGAGCCAGCCTCGTGTAACCTCGCAGGATGCCAGTACAAGCCAGGAGGGGCATGGGTCCAATAAACATGTAGTGGCTCGCAGTCGCCCACGTAACCTGTCTAAATCCTCGGGGGCAACAGAGTCAAACTCCTCCCAGCATGGTCCCTCAAGATTCGCTTCTGACGTCTCTACTGGTCCACTGAAGAGGGCCCATCCACTCCGGATCCGAGCGATTTTGTCCTGCAGATATTTCCCAAACTCCTCTGCTCTACCCTGCAAAGGGGCTTCCCGCGGCCTCTGTGATAGGAGGGAGCGGGTCACCCGAAACAGGGCGGCAGGGCGGTTGTCTGCGGACGCAATAAGAGCGGCACAATGTCTACATTTGGCCGCTCTTAGTGCCACAAGGTAGGTCCGTGAATAGGCTCTTACCTGTGTTCGGTCAGATTCGGAGCGTGAGGACCTCCACCTGCTCTCTAGGCGTCTCTTGTGGCATTTCATCACCCTTAGCTCCTCGGTAAACCAAGGAGCCAGGGTGGTTCATTGTCGCAGGAGAGGCCGCAAAGGCGCAACCCGGTCCAAGGCCCCGGCAACCGCCCTATTCCATGCGGCCCTCCGTCCTCCGGAGGTCCTCCGTCCGGGAGCGGGTCAGGGCTACAGGAAGTGGCCCAAGCTCCGTCTGGAACCTATACGGTTCCATCAGGCGCCTGGGGCGGAACCATCTGGCACAATCTGGTTCCGCCTCCCTGCGGCGGGGGGTAGCGCCAGGGAAGTCGAGCTGGAGAGATGAGTGATCTGACCATGACAGGGGTGTAATAACCAAATCCTCTATTCCCAGATCACTCGTCCACTGTCCAGAGACAAAAACAAGGTCCAACGTGTGGCCACCCTCGTGTGTGGGGCCCTGAATTAATTGGATCAGGTCCATGGCTGTCATGGAAGCCATGAACTCCCGAGCCACCTCGGAAGCTTCACCCGTCGACGGCAGGTTGAAATCCCCCATAACCAGAAGTTTGGGGGTCTCAACCGTCGTCTCTGCGATCAGCTCGAGGAGCTCAGGCAGGGCCGCTGATGCATAGCGAGGAGCCAAGTATACAATCAGCAAGCCCAACTGCCTCCCTGGGCCCCATTTCACATCAAGGGACTCACACCCGGATATCTGTGGCACAGTGAACTCCCTCGGTTCCAGACTCTCCCATATAATTACCGCCACCCCACCACCCTTACCTAGGGCCCGCGGCTGATGAAATGCACGGTAACCCGGTGGGCACATTTCCACGAGGGGTAAACCACCCTCGTGGCCCAACCAGGTCTCCGTTATCCCTGCAAGGTCCAGCTCCCCCTCCGAGATCAACTCATTAATGAGGGGGGCCTTGTTGACAACGGACCTTGCATTGCAAAGCATCAGCCTCAAGCCCTGGCTCTGTAGGTCCTGGCCACCTACACTGCGGGGGTTGGTACAAGCGACCGGGCGTGTCCAACAGCCACGGTCTCCCAACCGACTACAAGGTTTTCTTCCATCCTCGCACCCACCCCTCCCCACGACCGTTGGAATAGGACAACCCTCTACTGGAATATCATTCTCCCTCTCCCCCCCACTCCGCTCACTCCCCTCCTGACCTCACCTGTTCGCCTGGCACTGGTCCCCCTCCTGGCCTGATTAACCCTCCCACCCACCCTGGAGCCCCCTAAAACAGATAAAAAACATTTTGTTAAAAAACCCCTGAGTTTACGCTTCCTCCACCTCTCTGGGTTAACGATTTTCCCTGCAAAACTGCTATATGAGTAATTTTTATTAAACAGCATTATGCTTTCTGCTCTGTAAACATTGCATAGTATGAACTTGTAAGTGTGTAATATAAGCTTCTGCCCAGCCATAAATATATTTAAGTCCGTTTAAAGTTCCCTAATCTTATTTTGTTAACAGAACATTTCTGTTTAGTATTACATCTCAGAAACTGAAGCAAAGTACTCACTGAGTTATTCCATGCTACCATCTGTTCCATTTGCACTTTAAATCAAACCAACATTTTCTCTACTTTGTCATCAGCACCTGCAGATCAAATACACATTCATCATCATTTTGTCTACACACTTGCAAATCTGACACTCACAACAACACTTGCAGCCAATCATACACATTCAGAACTAACCAATAAAAACATACGCCAAACAAGATTCAGTTTCCAAACTTCAAACTTGCTGGGAGCTGAGATCACTGCCTCTCAAAATAACAAGTAACTCTTCCCCCTTGCTTCATACAAAAAAAGTAAAATATTTCTTGTTACCATAATTTCACCCCACAATAGTTGTCAGTCTCTCTCTCTCTCTCTCTCTCTCTCTCTCTCTCTCCCTCCCTCCCTCCCTCCCTCTCTCTCTCTCTCTCTCTCTCTCTCTCCCCCACCCCTCTCTGTGTGTGTATGAATAGAAATAGCTAGATATAGATATTTCAATATATACTACTAAAACTCCGAAGTTTGTCTGTGTGTAACTCTTAACTGCATGAAATGGTACATCATAGGGCAACAATTTTTGAACCAAAGTACTACAAATGGGCTAACTTACAAAATGCATCCAAAAATCTGGAATCTATGATTCCAGTGGAAGTGAAATTTGGCAAATTTCATAAAACACTTTATGGCATAAAAAGTATCATAAAATATTTTATGACATAATATTTTATGTCATGAAACATTTCCTGTGGTCAACTCCTAAGTTTTCATTGCACTATAGAGTTCAACTTGGACTATTTTCAAGGCAGATACATCTAGGATTATCTCCCAAATTTTTAAGACTTTATAGTGAAGGCAGTGCAATAGAAGCTCTGCCAATGTTGAAGACATTTAGGAATCTAGTAAGGATATACTCCAAAATGATGACCCAACAAGTTGTGGGTTGTCTAATTTGTATACTGTGTGTGTATGTATGTATGTACGTATGTGTATGTATGCATGTGTGTGTGTGTGTGTGTTGTATTTGTGCTGATAAATAAATAAAGGGAGACTAGTATAGATCTATTTCAAGCTATTTAGCTCTCATCAGCTAGCCATACCCTTACTGGGATTCGAACCTGGGCTGTATTACATGTTAGGCAGATGTATTAGCCACTAAGCCACAGGCTCTCCTCCTTATCAGCTGAGCCAGGGAAATAGGTATGTATTTGTGTTTATATATATATGTGTGTGTGTGTGTGTGTGTATGTGTGTGTGTTACAACCCCTGGGTATGCCCAAATATGGGAGGGGGCTCACTACTCCCCCTTTCTGTCGTTCGGCTCATTACAGAAAACCATCCAGGCAGGAAACCATATTTTTATTTTTAATGTTGCCTTTTTATATTTGTGTTGTATTTGTGCTGATAAATAAATAAAGGGAGGCTAGTATAGATCTATTTCAACCTATTTAGGTCTCATCAGCTAGCCATAGCCATAGCATCACCGCCCCGAGTCCCTTCGGGGAGAGGGGGTGGTCTAGAAATCTAATAAATTTAAAAAAATAATTAATTAATACCCTTACTGGGAATCAAACCAGGGCTGTATTGCATATTAGGCCGATGTAATTGCCACGAAGCCACAGGCTCTCTTCCTTATCAGCTAGGCCAGGGAAATAGGTATGTATTTGTGTTACAACCCCTGGTATGCCCAAATATGGGAGGGAGCTCACTACTCCCCCTTTCTGTCCTTCGGCTCATTACAGAGGACCATCCAGGCAGAAAACCATATTTTTATTTTTAATGTTGCCTTTTTATATTTGTGTTGTATTTGTGCTGATAAATAAATAAAGGGAGACTAGTATAGATCTATTTCAACCCATTTAGGTCTCATCAGCTAGCCATACCCTTACTGGGAATCAAACCAGGGCTGTGTTGCCTATTTCCCTTTATTTTATTTATTTATCAATACAAATACAACACATTATCTTCCTGATAATGAACTAGTCACAAGTGAAATTTGAGTTTTAAAATTATTACCAAATGCAGAGATGTCTCAAGGTCCTTCCTGTACCACATCATTAGTCTTTGTGAAACATGTTAACTCAGATCCAGAGTTCTGGCGGAAACCTTATAAGTAATTTAAATTCTATTTTATTTCTATTTCATGGTTTCTATTCAAAAATGGAGTAAGTGAATGAAAGAAAACATAAAACGCAGTGCCAGGCAATTGAGAGAAAATGCAAATAGGTTGCTCCCTAAAACAAGGAAATTGAGTGTGGAAGGTTGCCAGGAAGCTGAGCATTATGGGTTTTGCAACATGTTATAACTAGTATTATGGAATGTATACAACTGCAGAGACTTAATGGAATTGTTGTGGGGTAGAGCTCACTCAATATTTTGACCAAACTGTTTGTCTTTCATTTTGTTTGTATTTCAGGGAAAGCAATAATAAATTCAAACTCCAGCTGAACAGTCTGAAAAATACATTCATCTTCTCTGAGCTTTGTTGTTTGCTTGCAGACATTTCATTACCAAACTAGATAACATAATCAGTGCTACTAAGTGTTGGGTTTATACAGTATAGTAACTTGCTCTTCAGAGGTGGTATTCAGCAGATTCTCTCCAGTTCTGGAGAAATTTTGAGTAGTTCGGAGAACCAATAAATACCACCTCTGACTGGCCATGCCCCCATATATTCTCTGCCTCCCAAGCCCCAGCTGATCAGGAGGAAATGGGGATTCAGCAGTAACCTTCCCCTGGAGTGGGGTGGGAATGGAGATTTTATAGTATCCTTCCCCTGCCACACCCACCAAGCCATGCCCAATAAGCCACGGCCCAGAACCAGCAGTAAAAAACATGAATCCCACCACTGTTACTCTTCCATTGTTGATAGCAGTGTTGCTTTCTTTCTTGTCATTCCTTAATTAAGATATTGTTTTCTGCATGAATATTTGTCAGGGTTAATCCTTGCTTATCTGCATGTCAGCTGCTGGAGAGAATACGTACTGGTCCTTTTGTTTCCTTCTTTCATTCTTATGGTGTGTAAATTGGTTTATCTCTATGTGTCTGTTTTGTCAATGGAATTATGTCAAGGGTCTGGCCAGAATACCTATGACAGGCTACAAATAACCCACTGTGTGTCTATTTCTGGTTATATAGGTACAATAGACATAATTGGAGGATAATGAAACCTGTAATTCCACAAAACTGTACAACCTCAAATAGGGGAAAAATAATCTAGGTTATTTTTCCTGAACCTTTTTTAAAAATGAGGGAGTGTTACATAGCTTCCTTGCCCATGAAGAACAATACAATTTTTAATTACACACACAGAGACACACACACCACTGTTTATAGTTCTACTATATATTTTTCTTCAAAGCTCCTTAGAGGCTTCATATTTCAACTTTTGACAGGTTGGCAATAAATGGGAAAGACATTCATCTGGATCAAGATTTATAGGGAGAAGACAGTTTCTTCATAGTGTAAATACTTTTTCCAGGTTGAGTAAAACAGATAAGTTTAACCGTAAAGTGTTTTCCCAATGACAAAAATGCAAAAAAAAAAAAAGTTTCTTGTAAGCTACAACATTATGCAGAGTGACCAAAAGAGAATTTTAAAGCATAAATAAATAAATAAGCATAATTTCCTTTCTAGTCCATATTGTGTTTGCTGATTAATTAATAAATCATCTCTAATTAATGTCCATTCTTTCCTGCATAGAATTGGAAATTTGTCTATTAGTCAGTATAATCTATTGGTCTCTAAATTTAAGGGGGGGGGGATAATAAATAAAATAATAAAATAATAGATAAAACAAAATAATAGATAAAATAATATATATATATACTAACTAAGAAAATATATGAGCTAGAGTTTCATGGTATTCCAAGGCACAGAGACTGAGGTGTTCTGCAAACTCAGAGAATAAGACTTTAAAGCAAACTAAAGAAAAATGCTTTACGATGCATTGGGCAGGTAATATTAAACAGGAAATGTTTTCCATTTTTATACCACCTGGTCACTCTGCTCTCCCTGGGGAGTATGGGCAAACTATGGTTCTAATTTCAAGCAGCATCATGACCCAGAAGGCCTTTCTTGAGAAGTAACATTGGTGCAAACCTCTCTGGATTCTTTTTCTCCAGGAAGCAGAAATGTTTTCCAAAAGGATCCCAGCATCCATGAATCAGCAGAGAAGCAGAACTTAAGCCAGAAATAAAATTGGCACACTGTATGTGGGGCCCATTATACAGAGGAACCCTCCTAATTTCTGAACAAAGCCAAATACTCAGAGTTGTCCTCTTAGGAATCTGGACAGAGGTATCTAAGGCCTTTATACTTTCTGTATACCTGGAAACTATATAACACAGGGGTGGGTTCTGGCTGCTGCCAGTGCTGGTTTGCTCAGGGACATGCCCTGCACATGCTTGATGCACGCTATGCGCATGCGCAGAAGCAAAAAAACAAGATGGAAGCAAAAAGCAAACAAGATGGAAGCAAAAGCAAAAAGACCGTGCGTGTGCAGAAGCAAAAAAAAACCCAATAGAACCTGTTCGGGAGCATGGCAGGCCGAGTTACTACTTACTCTTCTGAACCGGTCCGAACCGGTAGGAATCCACCTCTGATATAACATTTGAGAAACTTATTGAGTTTTATTGAGTTTTATACCAGTACTTTTGTCTCTTCTTGGTGTAAAGAGAAATCCAATGTGGCTTTAGTTCCAAATTTTACTTGCTCATAGAAATTTTACTTATTCTGAAGATGACTTAACTGGCTTCCTACTGTTAGACTAGAACTTTAATATCTCCATGAAGGTGTCATTTTTTTTCAGATGCCATTATGCAGAAAACGTATTTATTTATATCCCGCCTTTATTATTTTCAACGATAACTCAAAGTGGTGACTATATCCAACATATCTTCTTCCTCCTATTTGCTTAACAACAAGATCCTCATGAAGTGAGTTGGGGTGGGAGAGAGTGTCTGACCCAAAGTCACCTACCTGGCTTTCATGGCTAAGGCAGGATTTGAACTCGCAATCTCCTGCTTTGTAGCCTGATCTCCTAACCACAAAACCAAACTGGCTTTCCGGATAGTTGAATCCTTAGTATTCTTCTAGTATATAATTCAATTTACTCCTCACCAGTCACTGACTCCAATATATATTTTATGTGTATACATACATGCACAAATATACTTCCTAGCAACTTAGCATTTAATAATTAACTTTTGCAGTATCTTATGCATAAAGTTCTTATGTAATCCTGCTACTAATTTTTAGTTTTATTTTACTACTAGTTTTTTTTTTTAAATTAGTATTCTGTGACTTGCCTTTATAGCTTTCTGGTGAATCATTTTCTTTCATTTTACTGATGTTAGAAATGTTTATGCGTTTTAATTTGAACCTTGTATCTTTTAATAACAATTGTATAAAATGTTGGTCAGTGACCATAACAAAAAAAAATTAAATATGTAAAAGAATACAGCAGTTGTCCAATGGTAAAATTTTTCTCAATTAAAAAAGTAAAAGTGCTCTAAAATGAGCTCTTGTGGCAATAAAGCAAATTATATATATATATGAGGTTGCTATTGAAATATCTAGATAGAACTACAGTTTAGGATTTTGCTAAAACCTCTTTTTAGTTTGGTTTATTTATTTTTCTCCTCCTAGAGTGTTGACTTATAGTTAATATTGCACTCTCTACTTAAAGCTATTTTAAAATATAATGTAACTCATATTTGTGCGAGAGGGTGGAATTATCCAAGAACCCTGCATTTTATGGGAGATTATGAATCATGCTAGATCTAAAAAATAAAATTAGTATGATAGTGTACTTGATTAATGCTACCTAGTCAATATAGTTAAAGTTTCACTGATCTCAAAAAAGAAGTGCATAAAATAGGGGTGGAAAACATTGCACATGATTCTCACACTCTCTTCCAATGAACTTTTTCATATTTGTTATTCTATATATATTTTTTACTTATTTTTCTTCTAATCCCCTCATCCTCAACCTAGTACTCTTCAGGCATGTTAGAAATAAGACTAGGAAATCTGGGACTAGGAAAGACTAGGAAATACTATTTTGTTTGAGTATTTATTTATTTGTTTATTGACTGATTTAAAACATATGTGTAGCTACCCATCTTCTATCTAACTCTGAGTGGCTCCCAATCAACAGTTAAAACAATGTAGAAAAGGGTATTAAAACTGTATAACCAAACACATGAAAACATTAAAAACAAAACACCTGCTGCAAAATTAAACTCCTAATGTGCAGTAATCCAATCTGATCCCAACAATTTGGCCGGGGTAGATGGGTGGAAAGAGTCAGGCCTTCAAAGCTTTACGGAAGGCTAGGAGGTGGAGGCGTGCTGAAACCTCAGGGGGCAGATTGGGCTATAGGGCAGAGGCTGCCATAGAAAAGGCACACTTCCTAGCTCTCATCAGATGGCAATATTTAGGGCAAGGGACTACGTGTCTATCCAATCTATCTGATCTGGTAGCAAGTAGATGTCCTCAGAGAAAGGTAATCCTGCAGATAACCAGGCCCTGTGCCATACAGGGCTTTAAACGTGATGATTAGCACCTTGAAAGAAATTGAAAACCAGTGTAGCTCACACAACAGAGGTGTTACATGGAGAAACCTGGGGGGCAGGACATTACTTTGGAGGCTGCTGCATTATGGACCAGTTGAAGTTTCCGGTTGACCTTCAAGGGCAACCCCATGTAATGTGCATTGCAATAAACCAAACAGAAAATGACCAAAGCATGAATGACCATGAGCAAAGCCTCCTTGTCCAGGAAAAAGTTCAATTAGCAAATCTGTGCAAAGCCTTCCCTGGTCATGGTTGCCACCTGTTCCTAAAGCAGGAGCCACAAGTCCAGAAGGAGTCCCAAATATGCATCAATCAGTCCGGAGAAGTGCCATTCCATCTATAGTCAAAGATGAAGTATCCTCTGGGCCGGGGAGAAGAAAAACCCATAACCCTCTGTTTTACCAAGGTTTAGTCAAAGCCAGTTCCTTCCCATTCAGACAATCTTCCAGCACAACCACAGCATCCCTTGTCTGGCTAGAGGTGGAGATGTATAATTGTTTCCATATCATCAGCATATTGTTGGTACTGAACTGTTAATCTTGCCTGCTTCTCCCTGAACTTTACTCTCTGTTGAAAGAAAGCTATTTTGGATCCTCCCAAATCAAATGTTTGCCTAAAGTCTTGAATTAATTTTATCTGGTTTCTTTAGGAATGGAGAAAGAATGTTATCCTGTCTGCCTCAGGCAGCAGAGTTTCTTGAGCCCGTGTTGTTAACTATTCCTATTGTGCAGTTTTATGTGCTTTTTCCCTATAAATAAAAGATGTCTTACATCCTGAAAGATTTTACCTGTTTATCTGCATGTATGTCATTCCTTTTCATATTTATTTTACTTTAAACCCTGGCATCTTAGACTTACTATTTTATCTGTTAGAATACTATCCTATATTCAAACAAAATCTGCATTAGCCATATGATTCAGTCTAAAGAGATTGAGATGCCTTTCTAAATAATGTTACTGAATCCCACCTATTGTTTTAATCATGAGTGATAGTCACACTCCTTTATTAAATAATCCCCTTTGCTTCATGCTGGCCAATCATTTAATTCTGAAGAAGAATTCTATTTATTGGCCCAAGTTTGCTGCATTTTTTAAAGCATTTCACTGTAATGTAGATGTTATCTTTAAAAAAGAATGACATTTGAAGTATAATAAGGAGGGGGGGAGTTATAGAATGTCCATTGGCATACAAACTGTGCCATTTTAGGAAAATTTAAGAGTTCTATGTTTAAATATGGTTTTATTGAGTTTATTTATTAAAATATTTACAGTCTGCCCGCTATCCTTAAGCACTTAGGATGGGCACCAACCCACCCAGTAGATGTTAAAACAATAAACTAAAATAAATAGTAGCCGAAACATCTAAACAATATGAGTTGTTTATGTATCACATTTTCTCTAATTAAATGCAAAATGTTAATTGGATTGTATACGTTTGACTGTTAATCAAGATAGAGTGACCTATCCTCTCATATTTCTAAACCAACTTTAACCCATAACAGTGCTTCTTTCTGGAAGCCAGTTAGAACTATCTAGGAAATGAAATTGCAGTTGACACCTTTTAACCACAAACTTAACCAATGCTATGGGCAGGGAGGAGGAAAGCAAGGGGAAGATGTAAGGATTGAATGTTTCATGAGCTTCTAGAGTTGAGGATGTTTCATTGATTTAGCAGGTCATCACTGGATCCAACTCAAGTTTATTAAATGCCTAGTAGCTTAGGATGGAATGGCTTCCCAGGAAAGCAACCAGCTATTGAATGCGAGAGGACATATCAAGAACTGCAACCAATTGGAGCTGGGACAGCTCCTAGAATGGAACAAAGAGGTGGAAACCTTCTGATATGAAACAATTAAGAAGATTCAGGTCAGAAAATATCAGTTTTGAATCATAGCTGGAAAACATGGGAAAGAGAGCTCTGAACTATGTCTAGAAGTAGGAAAAAGACAATGCCATCCATTTCTATACCAAGAAAATGATAAGTAGCCTGTACAGGTCTTGGGCTCATCAGAAAGTATGACCTTGATCTTGATTTGTTGTTAAATATCTTGCTAATTCTCTAGAATGTGATGGATTCTGCTAGAGTCATCTTGTTCATCTGCCAATGAATTAAAAGGAAAAAAAAAGATCCAGTCTTTGAATCATTGTGGTTTTCTCTAGGATGTTATCTGCGAGGAAGGAAATTTCACTGTAGATCAAGATGTTGCTGAATACAACTCTTTCTCTCATTCTCTTGCCTAACTAGTCACCATTCTTCACAAACTCCTTGTAAAGGAGTTTGAAATCAGTTGAAAACCCTTTTGTATGTGGTATCACTGCTTTTTCTTAGGAAACGTATACCTCTGCGAAAGTCTCTTTTCGTTCTGGAATGTGGAGTTTTTCAAGCTCTCTCATCACTACACCACTGAATACTTGTTATGTTTTGAGAGCTGCAAACTATTGTACCTGATAAGCAACCCTGCTCCCTGTAAAAGACTTGCTTATATGGATATTCTTTTTCTGCAGCTCTGCTTCCACCATGTAGAGAATGACATTTTGCTTGAATTTCTGCCAGTTTTCAGTTGCTTTGCCAGATACTTCCAAGGTTTTGGGAACTCACAAATGATGCTTTTTGTTCAGAGACAGGCAGCTCATTAGACGGCGTTAACCTGATGTTACCAAAGTAAACATTATACTGTATATATGTGTATGTATACACACATACACACACACACACACACACAGAGGTTTCTAAAAGAGTTCAGTAGCTTCAGCCTCAGTATCCCTGTATTTTGGGACAAGATTGTCCCAATGGGACTTGTATGATTCTGCAGAGCAGGAGATTTTCTGAGTATAACAACCACATTTTGCATCTTACTGTGCACCTTTGCACAGTTAGTGCAAAGTGCACAGTGATCATGATTGCTGAATATTGAGAACACTTTTCTGTTATAATCTTAGATAAACTTAGATAAATCCAAGATGCTTAAAAAAAGAAAGTGGAAGGGAGGGAGGGAGGGAGGGAGGGAGGGAGGGATGAAAAACATTGCCCTGCACCAGTGGTGGGATTCAGCCACTTTGCACCTATTCAGGATAACCAGTTGTTTAACTTTCTAAGCAGTTCGGAGAACCAGAAATCTCATTCCCCCCCCCCCCCACTTTACAGGGCTAATCCTGTAAGGGAGGTAGGAAGGAAAAATTCTGGTGTTGTTTCTAGCCTAATCTTTATTGCCTTGCTTACAGAAACTGCCTCTCCGGTTAACTCTTATTACATTGTAACAGCTAAGGTGAACCGCCCATCGATGTGAGTGACATTGAGTTGGTCATGCCCACCCAGTCACATGACTGCCAAGCCACGCCTACTCAGCTGGTCATTAGAGCAGAGAACCGGTTGTTAAATTATTTGAATCCCACTACTGGCCTGCACCCTGTAATTACAGCAAGAGACCAGGAGAAAGTGAATTGGGCCATCATTTATGAAATCTCTTTGAAGAAGAACCTGGCAAGGCTTGGCTGTTTTTGTTTGCTCTTTCCATTTTATGGAAAAAGCAAAGAATAATAGAAATGAAAATGTTATTTGGGAAAGGTTAGGAAATTGTGAAGGAAGGGGAGGTTAATGAACATTTAGTAAATGAAATACTTGAAAGAGAATTGGTGTAGAAGTAACATTGGTGGAATTTCAAGCTAGGGGAGAAATCGGAGCATGAAATGACTGTTTCAACAGACATTGGTGAAAGGGAAAAAGTTTATGGGTGTGTTTAAAATGATCTATGCTTCATTTTGGCTTTCAGTAGAATCCAGCCCAAATCCTGATGCATCAAAAATTGAATCTAGCTTTGAGGATCCTGCAGGAGACTCACGTCTGTCTTTCAACAGTTAAATAGGCCTGATCTGGCTCTCTTGAATCCTGACTCTTCTGTTCTCTGAATCCAGTTTATACAAAATCTGCATAGATTCACGCCTTGGAAACATCACAGCTTTTCTTGGAAAGATTGTGCTATTGTAAGAGTGGCCTGCCATGCTCAGTAGGAAAGAGGCCTTGAAAGCTTTAAAATAAAGGTGAGGGACCACCACATCCAGTCTTCCCAGCCTGCCTTCTGATCCAGTTTCATGACGGTCAGGTATCAGATGATCATCATAATGGTCCCTGCTGCCACTGAGCGCTCAGCGGCAATAGACATAATGCCTCTGCAGTCATACCAAAATTAGCCTCTATCTCCTTCTCTAAATGTTTCCCTGTTATCTCCCACTTGTCTTGATACCTAATACAGTTCCTACAGCTGCTGTATCATATTAGGTCAGAGTGATGAAAACGAATGCCATTTTCCTGATGGCTTCTGCAGAATTGTGGTAATTTGAATCAAGTCTCCCTGATTGTTGTTGGGGTTTTTTTTCTTCCACTGTCTCCATCGTTTTCTTCCTCTTCTTTTTCTACCCCCGCCCTTCCGCCCATCTCCTCTGTTCAGAATATATATATTGGGACACTGGCGGGTTGCCATTTCCAACTGCATATTAGAAATGGTAGTGTTTTCTTCTATCTGATTCTATAAAATGAGTTCACCAGAAGGTGCAGACCCAGCATATTTGTGGTTTTTCCTATAAATTACTTTAACACTGTGTCCAATCATATATATAATTTCAGATTTTCAATTTCAACTCGCTGCTGTGTCAGCACAGACTCCACTGATATGTCTAATGTATTTAGCTTAAAATGAAACGGATGGCATTTCATTACTAGGAAGATAATATTTTTGAATATGTTTGCTGCATGGCAGGATCCATCATTATTCTGCCATTTTATGTTCAGAGTGTGTAATAGCTTTTTAATGCTTTGATGTATTTTATTTATATATGTAATATTTTTTTCTAATACCATAGGGGGGGTTTAAATCACTGGACACATTATAAAATCTTAATTGAATGCTTTTAAATACTATCAAGACAGGAAAAAGCTGAACAAATTGCCATTATTTTATTGGAAGGGAAGAAGAGGAGAAGCATGCACATATAGCCCTTTCGTTCTCCTGTCCCCCCTCCCAGCTTCTCCTAATACTCAAAATACTTTGGAAAGTGAGAGAAAGAGAGAAAAAAGAGGGAGTCAGAGAATCCCCTAGTCCCCTGGGATGTTTGAAGCTGTCAGCAGGAAGGTAAGGAACACAAGAAAACTTGAAAGTTGTGAATGACAGAAGCCTCCTCATTGGCCAATGCTTTTGACAGGACTGAAATCCTTAAGCACTGATGTTTGCTGCCGTTTGACCAGAATTTTAAAGCTATGACGGTGCTCTGAGATATATATTATCCTGATGCCACGGTGATTAATTCTCAGATTAAAACCTGAGAATTAGTGGTTAAATTGCTATGGTAACCCACACAGCTTTATTGATCACTAGTGTGTAAGTCCCCAGTTTTCTTTATTTCCAACTCACTTATTTTTTTAAGTGTGGAGACTTAGATATCCTTTGTTGTCCTGTCCAAACAGCATAAGAATGAGGGGAAAAATATTGGTCCTGCATTACTTAAATTTTATTACAGTGATTTTTTGTTTGTTGGTTGGTTCATTTTTGGTGCATACTGAGATCACATTTTTATTCACAAGTTCTGCAAGTTGACATGTATTGACCATCACTGCTTAATTTTTTATAGGAAACCAGAAGTCCTTGATGTTCTCTGAGTGCTTAGCACTGATGATGTTACCTAGTTTGGTAATGAAACGCCTGCACAAAACAGCCAATGAGAGAGCATCCAGCATCCCACAGTTCAACCCTTAGCTGCAAATCAGATTGATGGTTTGAAATATTTGGCTCCCAGTTTAAAAGCTTCAATAGAATGTGTAAGCAATGAACTCTTTCATCTTAAATAAACAAAATATGCTAGATTTTGTCACTTTTCCCACCCCATTTTCCTCAAATTATAATTGACATTTCTGCTTCTCTTACTACCGTCATAATGATGACTACTATTTTTTCTCTTGCATCTCTAGCAAACAAGCAATAAAGCCACAATTAAGAAAGGAGTCCTAAATGAACAGAGAAATATATAAAGACCAAAGCGCCACACCTAATTGCTGTTTTTATCAATGCTTATTGAATATCTCAAAGTTAGGAAATTTGGATAACATTGGAAAAGTAACCAGATGTTCAAATGAAAACATCTTATAAAAAACAGAATAAGTTCCTTTCTTAACATCTTGACACTGTTGTTGTTTTAGCATGTGTGTAGCCTTTAGAATGAATGAAATAGAATAGAAATAAGGTAACCATCTCATTCTTCATATTTTTCAACTTGGAAGAAATCTATAGAGATACTTTTCAGCCGAAAGCCTGCGTGGAATCAATTTCCAATATTTGTTTATCTTGATTTGTAGCTGCCCTCATTTTGTGGTGACATCACTGCCCATAAACCTCAAGGGAAAGTAATTACATTTAATCAAAGTACTTCTTCCTCATTGGGAAGCTGCTCTTTGTGTAAACCTGTAGAGCAAATTAATTAAATAATGGGGACATTGATTTTTTTTAATGAAGATATGTGGCAGATCACACCTATCCATTAAAAGGAGTCAATACCTAACCTGAAGAAAATTTATTCTTGAACTGTTTTATACACTTTGCTTTTAGCATCAGGAGAATTTGCTGTAATACAGAAAGTTGGGAAAAAGATTTTTCTAAGAGTATCATCAGATGGACAGACTAATCAAAAATTTAGATTTTTAAAATTCAGTCTTGGATTAGGTTTTTGGTATGGATAATGTTTCTTCAAAATTTATTTAATAAGCACAATGATATTTGGCTATCATAGAATGTTATATTTGGCTATCATAGAATGTTCTAGAATTGAGAACATTCTATGAATGTTATCAATCATAGAAACACAATTGTTTCTATGATTGATAACTTTGTCTCTTCTGGATATTTTGAACAGTTCCTATTATTATTTAATGCTATAAGATTAGAGCATTTTTAGAATCCCTAATTCTATTCTCTACAATTTTTTGGACCTGGTTGGCATTTTGAGAATAGATTTTGGGAGATCTGGCAAAAGGAATACTAGGATATCTTGCCTATTCACAAAATGGTTGTCATGGGGAAAAAACCTCAGTTACAAATTACTGATTTCCCAGGATGTGGCAAGGCCTCTCTTCCTTAGAGATGTTTCATAGTACACCCATTTTCCTTTAGGTTTATTCTTTATTTCCCCCAGTTAGAATGCAATTTACTTAGCACTGAGCTTCAGCAATTGATCATTTTCATTTTCTAAAAAAGTTTGTGTGTTACAGTTCAGACTCAGGGACATCCTTAGAAATAAACTTAATATTAGAAGCTTGTGTGTTGCTTTGCCACATGGACACTTTTATTTAAAGAAAAACAATTCTCCATATAGAAGTGAAAAATAATCCAATGGGAAGAAAAACCTTGCAAGTGCAGAGGGCAATTTTACATAAACAAGGCAAACTCTTACCTACCTCTACCCAAAGTGGTTTAGTAAATATGTCACACCTGAAAAGCTTGTGTAAAGAACAGCACCAAATGACTAAGGTTTCTGCTTAGTTTAGCTGTGCTTGCATAGAGAACTTGAAACTAAAAGATGGACAATATTTCCTATATGTACCATTAAGAGTGTTTGTCATTTCCCTGCAAAAATGTCGCTCTGAATTCCTTGGGAGTAGTTGCTAATCATCATATAGATCAGGGATTCTCAATGTTGACAACCTTAAGATGTGTGGACTTAAACTCCCAGAATTCCCAAAACACCACATTGAGTGAACTACTCATTTTGAATTCTGGGAGTTTGAAGTCAATGCCACATAAGGTTGCTATTTCTTATAGATCTGCAAACGTTTTGTGTGTAATGCTCACATTTATCTCATTTCTTAGGCAACCAGGGGTTAGAGGGGAAAGGCAAAAAGGCAATAGAATCAAAGATGGCAGGAGCATAATTTCTACCCGAATCCTTTTTCTTGAATTAAAGCTGTTTTTAGTTTGTATGCACCGTGATGGCGAATCTGTGGCGCATGTGCTGGAAGTGGCACGCAGGGCTATCTCTCCAGGCATGCCAACTATCGCCCGTTGCTCTTCCAGGTTCTGCCGTGCCGGACACCTGGTCTTCACATGCGCAGGAGTGCCGGAAACTGGAAGAGCAGTCACCCAGTATGCATGCGCATGCCAGGCAGCTGCTCTTTTGGTTTCTGACATGTACATGCACACCAGCCACCTGGTTTTCTTGTTTCTAGCGTGCATGCACATGCGAAGATCAGCTGGCCGATGTGCATGCATGCGCCAGAAACCAGAAGATCCTCTTCCTGAAGGAAGGCTGCCAAAAAGATTCCGTCAACACTGGCATATGTTCAATTATAGGCCCATCTGCAGATATGCTGAGCCTTGAACTTTTAACCGAATATTATAAAAATGTGCCATCCATGGATAAACTGTCCCTCAATATTTTTGTATGTTTTAATTTTCACAATTCGCTTCCCTGTGGGTAATCCACAGGTTATCTATTTTCATGGTATTTTGATTAAAAATTCAAGAATCAGCTTATCCATGGATGGGCTTATACAAGAGCATATATGACATATACAGGTACTTTTATAAAGTATTCCTTTATATACTCATGGATAAGCCCAGGGTAAACTGAACCCAATTTTTAGAAGTATGAATTGTGGCATCCACAATTCTTCACTTATTTGCAGACATGTACGGCAAAGAGTACACCAATATGATTTGGAAGGTTGCAGGCAAATTTGGGTGATATGATCTTTGGTCCTTTGAGAATCATATATGGATTGCCTCACCAGCACATAGTCAATAGAGAGCTTCACGGAGCAGAACTCAGACTACAGATAAGATGACTTGCCAAGTTGCCGGTTGAAGCGAGGGAAGAGAGTGTTTCACTAGCACTACAACATTTCAACGTTTCAAGGTCCTGATTATTATCTTTAAAGCGCTCCATGGCTCAGGACCTAGTTACTTGCGGGATCGCATCCTCCCACATACATCCCTGCGGCCAATCCACTCTCACAGAGAGGGCCTTCTCCAAGTGCCGTCCACTAGGCAATGCCAGCGGGCGCCGCCGAGGAGTAGAGCCTTCTCTGTGATGGGCCCAACCCTCTGGAATGACCTCCCCCCCCCCGACATTAGAACCACCTCGGACTTCCGCTCCTTCCGTCAAAAATTGAAGACTCACCTGTTCCGACTAGCTGGCCTGGCATGATTATAAATGTTAC
Source organism: Natrix helvetica (assembly GCF_964273705.1). Lineage (NCBI taxonomy): Eukaryota > Metazoa > Chordata > Lepidosauria > Squamata > Natricidae > Natrix > Natrix helvetica. Next base: position 70,224,063 of record NC_138552.1, read on the forward strand.
ATCTATAAACTCCTGGTAGTATATTCTCATCTGGTTGTTTTAAGGGTAATGTTTTAGTTTTCATTGTTTTTAGGGCTCTTAGCCTCATATTTATTCTTCTGTACAGGACTCTTAATTTTAACCTCCTCCACATACATACATATATTTATAGCTCTATTTATATTTATATTTTATCTGTGATTTATTGTGGACTGTACACCGCCCCGAGTCCCTTTTTGGGAGAGGGGGCGGTTTAGAAATGTGAATAAATAATAATAATAAATAATAATAATAATAATTGACTGAGAACATTCAGTGCTCTGTTTCTTTTTCTTCTTTTCAAATAAAGATACCTATTTGTTTTTTTCTTCCATCCCAACAGGATGGCATTAATCCCAATATTAATCTCTTTCATTTTTACCGTTCACTAAGAGCCGGTTGTAATGTAGAAGCTGAACGTTAGTGGACTGGAAATTTCTACTTCAGCTCCTCAGTGGGTAATTAGCCACCCAGAATCATTGGGAGCTGGGCAGCATACAAGTTTAATACATTTTGGCTAGCCAGATGTTCAGGCTAGATTTGACATTTTTATCCACCTATTGAGTCCTTCTGAAGGAACTGGGAAAGACAGATGTTGCTGTTTGATGGTGTTAAAGATTTCGTCGCAGGACGCAATCTATTCTGAGTAAAGCTGCCTTTTGTAATTGACTGATGGTGAATGAGTCAATGCCAATGAGGCTCAAGTGGTGCTCCAGTTGTTTGGGGATTGCACCCAAGGCAACTATTACTCTTGGTGCTACCTTTGCTTTCTTTTGCCCCAATAGTTGTAATTTTATTTGCAGGTCTTTGTCTTTTGTCCTTTTCTCCAGTTCTTTCTCTTCTGTTCTGTTCAGGTACTGCCACGTCCACTATCCAGATTTTTGACTATTATTATGGTTATTATTTTTGATCAATCTCAACAGAATGCATAAACAGGGGGATAGAATCAAGATCACGTGAAATGTTAATACCACTTTGTAATGCCTTGGTAAGGCCACACTTGGAATACTGCATTCAGTTTTGGTCGCCGCAATGTAAAAAAATGTGGAGACTCTAGAAAGACTGCAGAGGAGAGCAGCAAAGATGATTAGGGGACTGGAGGCTAAAATGTATGAAGAATGGTTGCAGGAACTGGGTATGACTAGTTTAATGAAAAGAAGGACTAGGGGAGACATGATAGCAATGTTCCAATATCTCAGGGGTTGCCACAAAGAAGAGGGAGTCAAGCAGAGGTGGGCTGCTCCCAGTTCGGCCCGGATCGGGCAAACTGGTAGTGGCAGCAGCGGGAGGCTCCGCCCACCCACCTGGACACTTCTGCACATGCGCAGAAGCGGTGCACGCACACAAGTGCATGAGTGAACCAGTAGTGCCGGGATTTGCAACACACCTCTAGAGTCAAGCTATTCTCCAAGCACCTGAGGGTAGAACAAGAAGCAATGGGTGGAAACTAATCAAGGAGAGAAGCAACTTAGAACTAAGGAGAAATTTCCTGACAGTTAGAATAATTAATTAATCAAACAATTAACAATTAACAATTAATTAAACTTGCCTCCAGAAGTTGTGAATGCTCCAACACTGGAAGTTTTTAAGAAGATGTTGGATAACCGTTTATCTGAAGTGGTGTAGGCTTTGCTGCCTAAGCAGGGGTTGGACTAGAAGACCTCCAAGGTCCCTTCTGTTATTCTATTCTATAATTATAAAATGACAAAAGATGCACACCACTTTTTGCACCACACTCTCAGAGAAAAAAACATTATAAAAATAAAATAAGTAGATGCAGTTGGAAACTCTTTTCTATTTGGTATGCTCTCAAATGCTTGTCCAATGCAACAGAATGAAGTGACTTACACGGGAAGTATAAGGGAAGGGAAGGGAAAGGATGAAATGGTCAAACGGCTGTCATGAACTTCTCTTGATCTTTAAAGTCACCATGAATTTCCTTACTTTAGCAACTGATGTGGAATATAAAACATTTCATTGTATCTGACCTTCTTATGACATGAGCATGATTTCTTCTTGTTTCTTATCCCATCTTTTTATTTAAACTACAATACAAGGCTCTGAGAAATAAGATGTTTTGGGCTAGTTTTACTCTTGCAGGCTTGAAGTGATTCTGATATTTATTTAGGCAAGTTTCTTGCCCACACCGATTGCCTGAAGGGGTTTTTTTGCCTGAAGGTTTTTTTTTCTTTGAAAATTCGTTTTCAAAGCTTGATGCCTAGTTGTTTTCTTTAACTAGCGCTTCTTGATGCTTATCGGTTAAAAAATAAAAGAGTGACCTCTCCTTCACAGCTGAAAGGTGATTCTTAGTGTTTCTTTCTGTTCATACCCCTCTTCTTTTATCTAACTATCATACAAAAAATGGAGCTGAGCCTGTATAACAATTGTTCACTCTTGATGTCCATTCTCCTGCCATTCTTCTGCCTGATAGTTTGTTGAACCAAGTTAAAATCAGATTTGCTCAAAAACGGTCTTAGATGATAGCAGACAATGAGTCAAAGCTGCTCCATTATTTCATAAAAGTGAAAAAGAGATATAATATAGAGATATGAGATACACGTACAGATTTCAGGGGGAGCAGTTACTACTGAGTAGTGTGATTGTCCAAAATAAGCTTTGTGGTAGAAGCATCAGCTAGCAGTCATGAAGGCTTCTCACAAGTTTCCATAATTCCCTACTGAAAAATATGACCACAGGAGTGGGCAGCATTTTTTAAAAATGTATTTAAAGTTGTATACCAAAATATATACATTGAGGATATTTGTATTTAAAAGAAATGTGTAGTTGGAAGAGAATTGCAAAACTGTCCTGGTGATGTAGGGTGTTTTAATTGGTCCATCTCTAGGCAATAGGGCAGGGGTGTCCAAACTTGGGAACTTTAAGACTTGTGGACTTGCTGGCTGGGGAATTCTGGGAGTTGAAGTCCACAAGTCTTAAAGTTCCCAAGTTTGGACACCCCTGCAATAGTGGGGTGGCCTATGGGAAATGAAAGGATGACAGCAAATCTTTCAAAGGGAGCGGCGGGATGCTTAAAAATGTGGAAATGGTAGCTATGATGATGCAATTGATGCTCTGTCTACTTTTGATGTGTATTGCAATTGCTCTGCGTGTCAAAACCAGGCAGACTTTTAATCCCACCATTACAGCTACAATTTTTATTTTTATATAAAGGAAGGGAGGGAGGAAAAGAGGAAGGGAGGGAGGAAATATTTATTCTCTTGAGTTTTACAATTATGGGATACTATCACCTGATTTATGACTTTATGCTGTTGGGAACAGGAACAATGTCTTTACATTTCAAAACTTTATTCCAAAGAAAATGTCCTGTAACAAAAAAAAATTAACATATATCAAAATGCAATGAGACAGCTGAGCAATCCAATATTAGAACCTGTGCTGTCTGGAGTATAAAATGAGGGGTGCATGAGGAGAGAATTCTACCAACTGAAACTGTATATCTCAATTTATTTCACACAAACTTTTTTTCCTCCACTCTAATATGCAGGTAGGGGCATATATCCAGACACACATTCTTGTCTGGCATTGCTTAATGTGCTAAAATAGTTAATTATTTTAGCAATTAACTAATAGGAAGCAATTGTTTTAGCAATTAACTTATAGGAAGTCCGGACTTCCTATAAATTCAACAGACTTCTTTCATCAAGAGAATATAAGGAGCATTTATCTTCAGGCAAGCTGTATGGTCTGGCAGTTCAACCTGTAAGTGATGCCTTATTGATTTCTGCCATAGCATCCATAGCTGGCTTGAGAATTGGAGCTCTCTGACAATAGCTAACAAGTTTAAACCATTAGTTCCATTTGTAGCTGTTCGGTGAAAAGGCTGTCAGTCACAACATCCAATAGACCAGAGCTTTTAGTGGATTTCTTATCCTGTTCTTTTTGCCACAATGAACCCTGTGGTTAATGGGCATTATTGAGAAATTATATTTTTCAACATCTTCATTCAATTTCTCTCCCCTCCCCCCCCCCATACCCTTTTCTCTTCTCCTTTTGGGATCATAAAAGCCATTTAGGTTGCAATGTTAGGAAACAGAAATGCAAGCATTGATTTGGAGTCAGGGAGGGGAGAAGGCAAGCCAGTCGAAAGTCAGCTCCAAGCTAGCCAAGCTATGCTACAATGGCTTCCAAAGAATGATTATTATTTTAAATGAAAAGGATTGGATTGACGTTCTTATTTTTCTTCAAATTCAGAAGAGAGTAAGATCACTCTTATTGGGGATTATTATTATTTTTCTCCTGTGCTGTCTACCAAAACAGACTCTCTACAACTTGAATGGCATATCACTTGGAAATGATAATTTCCATGGCCTTGTTGGAAAAAGGCTACTTTGGAGTAATTCCATTTCCTATTGAAAAGAAAAATGGTTTCCTAGAACTCTCCAGATCGCAGAATGCTGTTTTTCGGCCAATCAGTTAAGAGGGGAAAGAGAGGGAAACTTTTCTCATCTCACCATCTGCCTAATTTATATCACAGCTATTGCTGTCTTTACAGGCCTTTTCACACAGCACCACGTCCTGTTCCCAATCCATTCACTTTTTTAAAGTTAGTGAGATCATCTTCAGTCTTGGAATCTCAGCAAGATGAAGGTTATACCATAAGCCAATCAATGCTCTCTCCAGCTGACCAGAGTGGGAACAAAAATTTGACACTGCCCTGTTCCAAAAGCAGTTTCTCCTGAAATAACAGAACTTCTCTCAGCTCAGTTCTTCACAGAGAAAAATAAATGCTTAGCTTCCCTGTGACCCTGTAGGTACCATGATGCATCCATCCTCTAGTACACAGTGAATACATGTCTTCCCAAATTCCCCAAAAATTGTGAAAGCAGAAAAACCACTATATATATATATATATTATGGTCTTGTTGTATTCGGGTCTTTTCCCATGTAAGATTGAGATCGTCTTGGCAACGTTTTGGCGAGGTCTCACTTGCCATCCTCAGGCTGGTGTTTTTGGCTGAATATGTATATTCAGTATAAAAGTTCACAATGAAAGCTCTGATGATAGTATCATATTGTAGTTTTCCAGCCACATGTTTTTGCCGGGATGGACTGCTATGGGTTCTTCCAGGTTCGGGACAGTGGTGGAATACAATCGGTATGCCCCGGTACAGGTGTACCAGTGCCTTCTGGGAGCACCAGGTACCGTTCCGGTACGGTGCTCTATAGGGCCCACCCGCCCTCCTTACCTGTATTTGAGCCAATCGGGGCTTAGGTGCACACACAAGGAGCGCACGGCGCCTGTGCGACACTCCGCCATGCAACTGGAGTATCATGGGTGGTAAGTACGCATACACATGCTGCATGCGTGCATGTGGTGGACGTGCGGCCCCATTGCACTGTACCAATTGCAACGGGATCTGGAACCCACTACTGGTTCGGGAGAACCCATAGCTAACATTATGACCAGTTCGGAGAACCTCCATATCCCACCCCTGGATGGCTCTGCCCAACACACCCCTCCCCTCCCAGAAGACTGCATGTAGCCCATTTTGGATGCGAGGTAAGTGCAGGGCCCACGCCGAGGCTCAGGGAGGGGAAAATGGGATCCCATTTCCAGCCTCTGGAGGGCCTCCATAGCCCAGGGAGGCTCAAGGAAAGCCTCCAGATCCTGGGGAAGGTGAAAATGCTCACCCACCCCCACTATGGTGCAGGAGGCCAAGTAGGCCATGCCCACCATGGCCACGCCCACCAAGCAACCGGCAGAGAACCCGTTGTTAAAAATTTTGAAGCCTACCCCTGCCTGTAGCAACAACTGTGGTTGTACTTTGCAAGGCAATGCCTCTTTCTGAAGCTAGATTTCAGTGCATTGTGCTTATATAAGCAAGGACATTCAAAATCTTTTTATGAAACAGTCAGACAGATGGAAAGGCTATAAGATGGTTTCAGGATGTTTATGTCATTGCAAACCATCAATATGGCTCATACACTGTAGTCCATTGTTCCTACTTCTGTTCATATGGTAGACATTGTTTCTTGGTATTATTAGACACATTAAACATCTAATCTACCACACAACCTGTTTGGTTCGTTCAAATGCATTCCTCTGATGAATGCAAATCCACAAATCAGAATAGTGCTTTTGGACCTCAGCAATATTACGATGTGCGGACTTCAGCTCTCAGAATTGCCCAGTCCACATACTGGCTTGGGAATTCTGGATATTGAAATCCATACATTTTAAAGTTGCTGAGGTTCAGAAACTCTGGATTTGAAACATATTCAGCTCTGTTCATGGCAATCAGCAGGCTATACATGGAAAATGTGGAAAGAAGAATAAGGTTATTGAGAGTCCTTCACTCACTCTGTGCATTCATTCAGATTGCATATAAAGCCTATATGCCGGATCAAAGTTCATCTAAATATGCAAAATAATGTATTTCATCCACTTATGATCTGACCAATGTAGAACAACATATTTCTCTTAAGAGAACACAGAACAAGCAGCACTACGTAAGCCATATCTGGCTCCAAAGTTTCTTGACTGTGGCTCACGATTCCTTCTTTCTACATCATTGTTATTCAGTGATAAACCATTAAATAGTGGAGTGCTTCCTTCCCAAAAAGAGCAAAACAGGACTGAAGCCCACCTTACAGGGTTTTTGTTAGAGGAAAAATAGGAGGAAGAGATATGTAGATTCATGCTTTGAGATGGCAAAAATCACAATAATAATAATAATAACAATAACAACAACAACAACAACAACAACAACAACAAACAGAAGAAAAGAGAAAGAAATGGAGAAGGTATCAAACTAGTAAGACCTGCAAATAGAAGAACAACTGTGGCAAAAGAAAGCAAAGGTAGTACCAATAGTAATAGCAATCCCAAAATAACTTGAGTATCACTTGAACACTATCAGTATTGACAGATTCACCATCAGTCAATTGCAAAAGCAATATTGCAGTTTCTCAGAACAGCTTACGTCCTGCAACGGTACCTTTAACACTATCAAATATTCACATCTGCCTATCCTAGATCCTTCAGAAGGATTTCATAGGTGAACAAAAACGCCCAATCAGGTCTGAACATTTGGTTGACCATGCAACCCCTTCCTCCTTCAGTGATGTCATTTGTACTATCATTCTCCTTCCAGGGGTCCTTGATTTTGAATTTTAGAAATAAGTATGAGGGGTCCTTGGTGCTCTCTAAGCTTTTTTGTTTTCGTGCAAACGTTTCATTACCCTAACTAGGTAACTTCATCAGTGCTAATAAGGAGTGCTATTTGCTGTCAGTTTATATTGTGGTGTCAGACAGGCAAGACACCAGAATATAAACTGACAGAAAACAGCTCTCCTTACTAGCACTGATGAAGTTACCTAGTCAGGTTAATGAAATGTTTGCAAGACAACAAACAAGCTCAGACAGCACCCAGGACCCCTCATTTTCACCCTATTCTCCTTTATTGGTAAAAATAAGATGGGTTCCTACCAGTTCGGTCGAACCGGTAGTGGTTTTCTGGCCTAGCTTGCTGGAACTAGCAGTGACCCAGGCCTGCCATGCCTCCGAACCGGTTTCCCGGTCTCTTCTCCCGTCGCCGGCATGTTTCTGCACATGTGCAGAACCGTTTTCAGTAAACTGCGCATGGGCAGCATAATTTTTGTGCGCTCACAAAACGCCCTCTCTCGGTGAACCGGTAGTAAACTGGTTAGGAACCCACCTCTGTGTCATACCTATATTTCTGCATCGTGTCATAAAGATATAGAAAGGAATTGCCTTGACAGTCAAATGATATGAAGTTTTTCTATCCATATTTTAATAGCAATCTATACCCTTCATCTCTGATGGTGTTAAGTACCTCAGCTGCTTATAATTCGGTCCTCAAAAGCTGTCATATTCCAAAGTTCTGTGACTTTTATGCCTGGAATTCTCACTGGGCTCTTAGGGCCTGCTGACTGAAATGTACACCACTCTCTCCACTGATTTCTTGACTCCTAATGGAGACAATCTTTCTGCACCATCAAGCAGACAGTGACTTGATCTCGCCACCATTATAATAAAAGAGACTTCTTCCTGAATTACCGTATGTGGGGATACTGTTATAATGCTGATTTGCCAGTTCTACCCAGCCTCTTAGCCAGTTTTAGACACAAAGCAAATTATAATTGCATAATCATTTTAGGCTAGCTGGTGTGCATCTTATTTTCCTTATTTTTCCTTTCAGTTCACTCCACATGTAGATGAAAGAAAGGATAATATTCTCTGCTTACTATACTAAGCACTAGCACACTTCCCATCAGGATTTCTGCCTTCAACAGAAAGAAATATGCAATCATAGAACAGGTAATTCAGGTGGAATTCAAAAATCTAAAAAGAGCTACAGTTTTGGAGTTTAGAGAATAGCAACCAGCATAGATATTGAAAAATATAAAATTTGATCCATCTTGATTACAAAAGCTCTTGATGGCAATGAACTGAAAGTACTTATCCATATATTGCAACATGTCCCCAGTGTATGTTTAGCAAACTATCTTTTCCTGGCTAAGAGATGAAACATTCATTAGTACTCAATCTTACTTGAATGTATATTTTTATCTGATTAGCTGCCCAAATCTTGAAAGAATCGTATTATATTTACACAGGAACTGAACTGAGATGTGTTTGTAAGACATTGTGTTCCTATAAAAACCTATAATATAAAGCCCTCAAGGCCTTGTACTTTATATTGTGTTGATAGTTATTGTTACTTAATTTATATTTGTCATTTTGAATGCTTTAAACTGTGGTTAGTCACCCAGGCTCCAGCCATATGATTTGTTTGTTTGTTTGTTTGTTTGTTTGTTTGTTTGTTTGTTTGGATTTATACGCCGCCCTTCTCCAAAAGGACTCAGGGCGGCGTACAACATTAAAAAAACACACATCCCAAAAGTTTAAAAAAATTAAATACATATCCAAAAAACCAAACCGAATTTAAAAGACAATACATTTAAAATAAGTTAAAATTAACAGGCCAGGCCGGCTTGCTGGACAAGCCAACTTTTAGGGCGCATCGGAAGGATCGGAGGTCAGGGATTATGCGAAGCTCCGGGGGCAGCTCATTCCAGAGGGATTTGATTTCAAACATATAAATTTATATTGTAAACATATGCATAAATATAACTCTATCTTTCGTAACAAAGGTGGATGAAGAATATATACATATAACAAACAACTTTGTAATTTGTATATAATACATACACAATAGAAATGAAAAAAAAACAATTTTAGGGGGAAAATAAATAGAAAATAAAGTTATACTAACACATAAAAACAGTTACTTAATGTTCCTTTTTTCTTTAGGTTATTGTATTAATGGAATAACTCAGTAAGTTATCTGGGAGCCAAATATTACCCAGTGATATTGAAATCAATGTTCAAAAAATTATTATATGATACCTGAGCAGAAAAAAGAAATACATAGCAGGATTGTAATATTCCTTAAATATTTTTAAAGCAAGAATAGAAAAATATTTTAATGTGAATTTTGTAGCTCAGAAAAAGGAAATCATAGTCCTATATTTGACTTTATTTTATTAAGTAGAATGGTTTGCCCACATGTCCTATCAGTTTTCATACTTTTTATTTAATTCCTTTTTGAAGTAATTTGTAGCACTGTAATCGTTTATCTTTTAAATTGTAAACGTCTAGGTAAACCTATCATTCAACCTGTATCATTCAACCTGTACAGTTAAAAAAAGAGAGATGAAAATGAATTGTTCAGTGACATCTTGTGGTAGAGTAAAGGTATTGGTGGATCTGTAAGAAAGAAAAAGCTGTATTTCAGAATGGTTAATAATAATTGATATTTGGTTTCTAATTGCATTGGTTTATTATCTCCATATTACCTGTTATATTTTTTTTAGGAATGAGGCTATCCATATCCACCATGATAATTAATCAAATTGTCCATAACATAAAATTTTATCTATGTGGGGTTATTTGATCTGAACTCCCTTTCACTTTTCCTAGTTCTTAATAACAGGCTTGGAGTTGTGAAGGGTTTTGTGATACTGATTTACAAATGTTTAACTATCAAGGACGTGATTTTGGACCAGCCACTCTTTCTCAACTCACCTCACCTCACAGGGTTCTTCCTGTGGGGAAAATGAGGAGGAGGAAAGAGTTATTAGTTAGGTTCACCGCCTGGAGTTCTTTATAAAAATAATAATAATAAAGGCAGGCTAAAAGAAAAAGTTCAGAATGTGTGAAAATTTAACATACTGTATTTATCGGCATGGCCACCCTGCTGAAGCAGGCGCTTCTGGACAAGCTGTCCTTATTTTGACAGCCCTGAAGGATAACATGTGGCAGTGAAGCATTTTCCCACCAAGAAGAGTTATTTTAAGATAATGGCTTTAATGTATTTTTGAAGCCCCCGATGAGCCGTATATCACCAAAAGTGTTGGAAAAGAATGTTGTATAATGAATGAAAGAAGCATTAGGTCCAGAAGAGCATAGCCATATGTGTTTGGGATTTTTTTTTTAAAAAAAAAAGTTGCTTCCCCCCCCTCCCTCTTTGCAGTCTTCCTCACTTTTCTTTCCCGTTCCATGCTTCAAACCAATTCTTAGCCTCCATTCAGTTGCAGCTAGGCTTCCCTGTTTTTAATGGGTATTGATGGTTTCTGTCCCTTAAAAAGGAATGGCTTGTTGGGAATAATAAATCACAAGTCATTGCAGGAAGATAAAATGCAGGAGCACTTACAGCTATTCTGTTTCCACCCCACCTTCTCTCAAAATACTAATAAAAGACACAGCATATAGAATCTTGATTTAAGCAGATTTGCTGTTGAAAGCAGGGTGGAAGAGGCGATGAATAATGCAAGGATTTTTGAGGGCTATTTTAAAGATTATAATTTTCTTGCATGGGCTAATCTTTTCAAAAAGCACTTGTCCTAACCTGGAAAGTCTCACCATGTGCTTCTGAATGTCTTTAAATATAATAGAATCATTAATATGATCAGCCATAGTCTTTAGCCATGCTAAACTAAAGGCCACTTTTTAGAGATCAGAGTGCGGCAGGTTTCAATAAAGTGTTTCTGTTTTATTTGTTGTCTCATATTTCTTCAGGTCCCTGGCATAGAATATTGTTCTGACCCCCCTCTTCGTACACCAAAGCACTCCAAGACAAGAATACTGCTAGACAATTTATTCACAGTAAATTAACACACTGACTAGACCTTGGCAGCAATCCAGACTTCCAAGATAAGACACAGACAGGAGAACGCTTGTCCAGCGATGGTAGATAAGTTGAACTCTGCAACCAGCCTCCAGGAAAGTCCCTCCTTAAATACTATCTTGAGAGGAGCCTAATTACAACCACCTGGGTCCAATTATCTTCTGTATCTGCGTAGTTGTTCTCTACGTCTAGCAGCCCTCCATTGCCGAGCATCCAAAACCAACTCCCTTGTCTTCTCCCCACTGCTCCAAGGCATGACGTCAGGAGCATACTCCCTTTGGCTTTCACCACTGCTCCATGCCTCAGGCACCTCCTGGTGCCCAACCAGCCTCTCTGATCCCTACTCGGAGTTGGAACCCTGTCCGGAGTCTTCCACATCTTCCAGAGCCAACTCAGAAGGTCCCTCACTGTCGGAGTCTGGTTGCAGCTCCAACGGCTCCTGCTGGGCCACAACAGAATATGTTATAAATCCCTTCCTCACAGAAGAGAATATTTGTAGCTCAGGGTTGAACTTTGAGATCCTTGGTGTTCTCTGCCCCCCCCCCCAAAAAAAACCATGCCAGGAGAGCACCGAGGACCCCATATCTCTTTTATCAGTAGAGTTCTGGATAAGTAACTTCATGCTGCTGCTCAGGGGTGGGCTGCTGGGGGTTCCCACGGATTCAGGCAATCCTCTAGCTAGGATTCTGCCCAGTTCATTGAACCCCCAAATACCACCCCTGGCTGGCCAGACCCACCCCGCCCCGCTCCTCCCAGGAGTCTCCACACTCATCATGCCTGTCCATCATGCCAGGTAAATGCAGGGCCTGCGAAGAGGTTCAGGGAGGGGGAAAAGCAAGTGTACCAGAGGTTCCAGGAGTCTGGAAACGTGCCTGTTTCCGGTCTCTGGAGGGCCTCTGGAGCCCCGGGGAAGCAGTTTTCTGGGGGAGCCCGGGGGAGGCTCAAGAAAAGCCTCTGGAACCTGGGGAGGGTGAAAAATGCCCCCTCTCCACTGTGGTGCAGGAGGCCAACTGGGCCTCGCCTACTCTGGCCACGCCCACCCAGCAACGGGGCAGCGAACCCATTGCTGCAATTTTTGAAGCTGCTGGGATTCCTAAAGTGATCTTAGTAGATCAGAAGAGAAAAGCGAAAGATCAGGCAGGGCAGTTTGTTTTCTTCCAAACTTTGGCATCCACCAAAAGATGAATCTTCCAGATTAGGAACTTTTAATTGAGGTCCACTGTTGCATATACAACAATAGAAAAAAAAACACGGTTATTTACCTTCACTGAATCTAAAAATCAATTTTAGGCTTACAATAAGTAGCTAACCATCAGTATCTTATAAGAAATACAAGAGCACAATCATCAGATAACAAATGATTGACCAGTTAAATGAGCTAGTCCTTATATTGTAGCTTTGCTTGCTAAGGATGCATTGTTATTATGTCAACTAATTTCACATCAGCTAGCAAAAAATAAACTGCTGGATGCTATTCCATGCTTATGATATTGAAGAGAAAGTTCTTATTTCCATATCTGTTAAATGCAATGATTTGGTAACATTTTTTTTTTGTTCTAAAGTAGAGGAATATTTAACATTATGTTGGTTAATGTTCCCTAAATACATTCCACATTGACTCCATTCAACTGTTGTCCTCGATTCAGTTAATGCTAGAGGCAGTTATTTTATTAATGTCATTACCAAACATGTCAAGTTTCTGCATATAAGGATCTTTAAGTAGAGCGAATGTTCTTACTCTCTTTAGACTGGGCTAGTTTAACTCTTTTTGAAACAATAAAAAAGATCTGCTGGAAGCATTGCTGGACTTATAAATAAATAAATACATAGATATTTATTATAGCTGTCAATGACTCCTTTTCTCTTGATATCCTTTGCTCCATTTCCCCTGTTAAACATAACTACCTTAGTCTTTGGTACATTAACTCCCAGAGTTGCTTCAATACGAGATAGGCGGCAAACAAATTTAATGAATAAATAAATAAATTTTCAGATCCATACAGATTGTGCATCATACTGTCTGTCTAATATTTGTTGCAAGCTACTTGATTGCTCAGCAATGATGTAACCAGTGGTGGGATTCACTTAAGTTTACCACCAGTTCACAACTGTGAGCGTGCACCTTCCAAGCATGCACTTTGCTTGCTTGTGCACATAGCCTACACACATACGTGTGGTGTCAAAAATGAGGCTACATAGGACTTTTTAAAGTTAGGCCAGGGGGTGGGGGGAAGGGGTAAGGGGAAGGGGCCTGGGGATGGGGGCAGTTTGGCACTATGGATTTGGGCGAATCGGTCCGAACTGGCTGAATACCACCGCTAGATCAGTGGTGGGTTTCAAAAAATTTTAGAAGCTCTTCTGTAGGTGTGGCCTGCTTTGTGGGAGTGGCTTGCCGGCTATGTGACCGGGTGGAAGTGGCTTGGCAGTCATCTGACTGGGTGGGCATGGCCAAATTGTAAAATGTGGTGAAACTCACTTAACAACGCTCTTGCTTAGCAACCAAAATGTTGGCTCAGAAACTCTGGCATTTGAAGCTCGCAAGTCTTAAAGCTGTCAGGTTACAAGACCCTTGCACCCCTAACCATTTAGAAAAAAACCCATGGGTGTTCAAACTTGACAGCTTTAAGACTTGTGGACTTCAACTCCCAGAATTCCTCCTCTCGCTCTTCATCTTGATGATGTCCGGACGGGCGGGGGGAGGGAGCTGGAACAGGTTCTAAACAGCACTGTAGATTTGTGGAACTTCTTCTATAGAGGAGGTTAAAACTGGCAGGAACCCACCCCTGCTCTAGATATAATATTATCTTCATACACAGTGCATGCACATTTCTGTCCTCAGACAGTCCCCTTCTAATGAAAAACATTCCATTTGTATTTGTATAGAATGTAGTTTAAGAGAAGGTGATTAGTTCCTAAATTGCTTATTCTTATTGTAATGGCGGTAGGAAATCTTACTTTTTCTTTACTGTATTATTGTTTCTCTTTTCTCTTTCTTTTAGATTTCCTCTTTTTTCTTTTCTGCGCCTTCTACTCTTTCTATTTTTTGCTTTTTCAGTTTGTCTAGTTTTTTCGGTTATAATTATAACCATTAATAAAACTACTATAAAAATGAATTCATATCAAGTCCTTTGCCATGAACAGTTTTAAGCTTGAACTCCGTACTTAAAAATCGGAGTTTTTCTAAGGAGATGCTCAGAAAAACAGCACCATTATCATTCATTCTTTGGACACGAAAAGGCTCAATCACCTTCTCTGTACTCTCTGATCCCATCCCCAAATCTCCATTCCTGTCACCTAATTGGATTTTTTTTTCCCTCAAAGGGAAAAAACCATTTTGAATATTACAAATAATTTCTTGCTTGTTTTTTTTTCAATTATTGCCAATTACTGGAGTATAATAAGCAACTGTCTTCAATATATGGATTCTTACTTTCATATGACCCACTAATACTCTTAATGATACTAATTCATACTTTCTGACATATTATAACTTCTTCATTGATCTGTACCTACTTTTTTTTCTCCTATGCATCTATTCATCATAAGATCAGAGCTTCTTCATTCAGCTCTATTGCACACATACCTGCCATCCTTTTAATTTAACCCACTCCTTCTTTCCTTACTGCTTGTCTGCCTTCCTTCCTTCCATTATCAGCCTTAATTCATTTGTCATAAGCCTTCCCTCTTATACTACATTCCCTATTTCTTTCTCTTCCATTCCATAGATCATTTTTCCCTAGTAATATTGCTGATCAGCAGGACAAATATATTTTCCTTCAAGAATGCATACAAGTTGCTAAAATATATGTTCAAAAATATCTTTTTTGTATTTTAATGATACAATTTAGGTTTAAAAAGTCCAAGCTTTTAGACATTTAAAGGGTTTCTTTTGCTAAATGAAAAAAACATCTTCATATAAAAGAATGCATACATTTTTTGAGAATATGAGCCCATGATTTTCCAAGTATCTTATCACTAACTCTTATTGTTTGTTTTTTTCAACAAGATTAATATCATGCCAATATTTCATGAGACCAAAAGTCATTTTAGATTCTTAAAATTAGTCAGACAAATGAGTTCTATCTGAGTTTGGCTATTTGGCTTGTATAACAAGCAGCAATGAATAATGTCCTTAAACAACTCACATTTATTAATAACTGACTGGTTTTATAAAATTGTGACTGTTATTCTTGACAGTTTGAATAATTTGAGCCTAATTAATAAAGTTTTCATTACTGGCATTTCAGACCTAATTCCCCCTCCCCACTTAAGCTCCCAGAGATGCCAGTTTCATTTTCTTAATTACCCAACTAGCAGGGACTGATATTTGCATAGAGATCTAGAACCAAAGAATAACCAGGGGACCATAAAATATTTACATTATCAAGGCCAACTCTGGCTCATTATCCCCAACAAATGAATACCAGCCTGCATTTGAGCTTATCATTTCTCTAGGTAATTCTTTTTACTATCAAAATGCTCATATTGCTAGTAAGTTTGGGCGGGGGGTATTTTTTCGTTAACATTCAGTTAGAATCTGTGTTCCTGAAACTTAAATCCATTATTCTGTGTCTTGCACTCTGGGGCACTGGAAAAGAGATCTTGACCTTCTTCTAGATGACAGCCACTCTTTGAAAAGTGAAATCATATCCCCCTCAGCCTTCTCCAGGCTAAAGGTTAGCAATTCCTTCCATCTCTTTTCCTTAGGATTTTGTTTCTGTGCCCTGATCATGCTTGTTCCCCTTGTCTGAACCTGTTCCCGTTTCTTAGAATTCTTCTTCAACTGTTGTTCCAGTACTGGACACAATACATAAATGTGAATCTAACTAATGCAGGATAAAGTGGAACTGACGATTTTGAAACTGTACTTCTGTTGATGAGGCCCCTCTCCCATTTTTTTTAATACTGGCTGAAATCCAAATACCTGGTCTCTATAGCTTTCTTAAGATCTACAAAGGAAGTTATGTGATCCAAAATGAAGGTAAATTTAGTCCAACAAACTTGTTTGTGGCAAAGCTATTCCAACTTCTGGGAATCACAGTATTGTTTTCAAAGTGCTTATACGTCCATCCTTTTTAGTATATACCAGAGGTGGTATTTGCCAGTTCTGATTGGTTCACCCAAACAGTAGCGCTGCCCATCCACGCTGGCTCTATGGCATCCCATGTAGGCACTTTTGTTAGGCAAGTGCATGCACAGAATGTGGAGCACATGTCCATGCGGTCACATTTGCAAGCTGGTAGGGAAAGTAAGTGAATACTGCCCCTGGTATATACAGTATGTTAAAGTTATTATATGCTCTACGATCTTCCAGGTTAATTGGTCTGCAGTTACAGTGTTGTGGCCCATTGGCTGCCAGCAGAGCCAGCTGCAGAATCAGATGAGAAGGAGGTTGAGGGAGAGCCTCAGCCAGCTTCAGAGCCTTTGGAATGCTCTGATAAGGAAACAGCATCAGAGACAGAGGCAGAGCCGGAGATTTCCGTCCTCCCCCAGGTGGAGAGGCAGCTGTCTTTGGGGCCTGAGCTGAGTGAGGGGAAGGAACAGATGGGGCCCATCTCAGGTGTGCATATGCGCAAAGAGGAAAGGAGAGGAAAGCAAAGGAAAACAATAAGCCGGCTCTCAAGGAAAAGCGGACGTGGACTCTAGCCAGCCCCTCCCCGGCTGGGAAATAAATAGTAGGGGTGTGGGAGTGGCCGGTTGTCGCGGACAGCTTTTGCTTTTAGGTTACAGCAAGTAATTCGGATTTCTTGGCCAGATCTGTTGGGATTAATTACGCTTGATTTTTGTTTTTCCACCTGAATAAAAGACTGTTCCTACCCCGTTTGAAAAGAGGTTTGGTTTTAGTAGTGAGCAAATTGCTTATCATTACTGGCTAAGGCTGGGTCAGAACACATAGCTTGCTTTTCATTGCTTTTTGAAGATATAAACATTTGTCCTGTTCACGCAACTACACCTGGCACGTCATTTATTCCCAAAGATAATAATGGTTTATCCATATATCAGCAAATCTCTTCAATATACCAGGTTTTAAAGCTGGTATATTGCCCAACTAGGCTTTTCTATGGACTACTCCAGTTGCAACTGCAAAGTCCTTGTTCTTCAAATCTGTTCTCTAGCACAGAAGAGCACAGATTAGTATTTCCAAGCGCCAGTGTGAAGCTTCTAGAATATGAAATCATGTTGTTTTTATCATTCATTCCGATTGCCTTATACAATTTTAAATTAACTCCCATAGCCTTCAGCTCATTTTTTCTGAAATCATAAAAATGACAAAGTCAGTGACCCACTTCTCTGAATTATATCAAATAAAAGAAATGGATTTAAAGTTGTGCTAACTTGGACCTTTTTTTCCCTTTCTATAGTTGCTCATTTTAATGTATTGGATAAACACAAAGGAGGGCAAACTGTGGGATGCCTTCTGTTTACTCACATCAGAGCCCCATGCTCAGAAATGAACAGAAGAACCTTTGCACAAAAGAAATTTCATGAAAAAAGAGCTAGGTGGTATTATTATTATTATTATTATTATTATTATTATTATTATTATTATTATTATTATTATTATTGCCATATTTTCTCCTTGGGAGAAGGGAAAACAACACCCATTGTAATAAAACTTTTAAAAATAAAGATTTGGAAACATCTGATATAGAACACTTTTAATTGTAATTGTAATTTTATTTAATTGTAATTTTAATTGACCCAGAGTCACTTTTGAGATAGGAAGTCTCTAAGTTTGATTAACAAACCAACTAACATGATTCTGTGGATGAAATCATAACATAATTGGGAGGGGGGTGTTCAATAACATCCAAGATTAACAGCAACTTTATCTCCTATTCCATCTATGGTCTATGAATTGAGGAGCCTCGGAAGCAAAGCAATGGTCAACTACACTACAGGGACCATGTAAAAACATGAATCAAACAATAAACCCAGTGACAAGGATAAGCAAGGATTGGTTCAGAAATCCAGCACCACTCTCGTGTCAAATTCATTGACTATTCTTCTCTCTTTCCAATCCTCAACATCAACAAATGACGAAGACATGCACAGTGGCATCATCACACAAAACAGAAACAAACTTTTATTCTGCTATTTGCCTGAATCATAGAAATTGAAACATTTGCATAACGACACTACTATGTATTTTTCATCATTTAACTCCTGCGCACCCGTCCAGGTCTCTGATCACTCCGAACGGTTGCACACTGCCATAGAATGGTTGGAATGGAAAGTGGGACCGACAAGCCTTATGAAACACGAGCATTTCAAAATTCCATTTTTAAAACGTGCTAGTGTTGATCTCGATAGTTTTGAATTTGTGCAGTTCCTTACAGCTCTTTCCACATGCAGACTAGTCCAGTTTGGGATTTTAAATGTTGGGTTTTAATTTGAAAATATAATTTGAAACTGAATTGGAGCAGTTGAAATTCAGCTTCAGTCAAGTTGAAATTTACCAAAATTGTATAATGGAATTATGGATTCAGTTTTGTTCGCCAGGGTGTAAAAAAGATGTGGAGACTCTAGAAAGAGTGCAGAGAAGAACAACAAAGATGATTAGGGGACTGGAGGCTAAGACATATGAAGAACGGTTGCAGGAACTGGGTAAGTCTAGTTTAAAGAAGGAGAGAGATGATAGGAGTGTTCCAGTATCTCAGGGCTTGCCACAAAGAAGAGGGAATCAAACTATTCTCCAAAGTACCTGAAGGCAGGACAAGAAGCAACAGATGGAAATTAATCAAGGAGAGAAGGAACCTAGAACTAAGGAGAAATTTCCTGACAGTTAAAACAATTAATCAGTAGAACAACTTGCATCCAGAAGTTGTGAATGACCAACACTGGAAGCTTTTAAGAAGATGTTGGATAACCATTTGTCTGAAGTGGTGTAGGGTTTCCTGCCAAAGCAGGGGATTGGACTACAAAACCTCCAAGGTCCCTTCCAACTCTGTTATTCTATTTTGTTCTTATGCCTGTCTCATCTTCTCTCTAGCAGGCATCCAGCCATTCTACAAAATATCAGTTTTTTCCCTACAACTGCCTTGAAAGAGAATCACTCACTAGAGCCCAGAAGACAAGGTGAAACAAGGATTCATGCCAGCAACGGATAAACCACCCACAAGCTCCAGCATTGCAAAGGACATGACCAGTTCTGGCCCAGTTTCAAATAAACCAACCACAGAGTCAGAAAGAAGCCTAATCTGCTCCTCTGGCACAAAGCTCTTGGGTAAAGGTGCCCTGAGTAAATGAGGAACATTTGTTTTCTTATTGATGCTACGCATCATTCCTCATGCATATTTCCTTAAAAATAAGTCCTGATTTGTTCAAAAGGGATTACTCCTATAACACGTAACAGGATTATCCTTCAGTGGCCAAGCGACTACATGAAAGCAACTGCAAAGTCCCAGCTGAACTGCCATCCTTGTATCAGCAGAAAAGTTGAGCATAAGATGTGCTGAGCCCTCTCCTGCTCTGTTGCTTCTGTTCCTGTTAGGTGGCAAAGGCTAACCTTTGTCCCTTTGCAGTTATCCTTGGATAGGGTCAGAATTAAGAGAATTAATACTGGTTTAAGATGTTGCCAGGATAGATTTGTGCCATGTATGTAGAATATTCTTCCAGGGCTAAATAACGACCCAACCAGAGCAAGATAGCTGCTGCTTTCTTTTACTTGACATGAAGGGCTAGACAATTTCCTACAGGATGGAAGACAAAAAGACAAGGAATCGAGTTAGAACTTCAGTTAGAACTGAAGAAGCTTCTTGGATGAAAAGCGAAATGTTTTCAAAAGAAAACACCAAGAAAGACCTCCTGCCTTTTGGCAAAGGGGAAAAAGAGCACTTTGGGACATCATGACCTGGATCACAGGTGTCAAACTCACCGTGTCATGTTGCCATCACATGACATATTGCAACATTTTTCCCATTGTGGAGCTGGGGTGGGCATGGCTTGCATGTGACGCATCTGGCCCACAGGCCATCAGTTTGACGCCCCTGACCTGGATGATTGAGAATCCCTATAGAAGGAATCAAGAGATGGAATTTTTTATGTATGGTTGGTGTTCCCACCCTAATTACATCTTTTGATATGCTCACAAACAGGACACACTCTGAACACGATGAACTTATTTTCTCAAAATTCAGGCTGAGACAAGTATTATGTACTCTCACTCTTAAAGTACAACCATGCACAGGTCACTTTATTCAAGAGGTCTCATGGCAGTGGTGGGTTGCAGGCGGTATGCCCCGGTACCAGTGGTGGGTTTCAAAAATTTTTAGGACCTCTTCTGTAGGTGTGGCCTGCTTTGTGGAAGTGGCTTGCAAGCCATGTGACTGAGTGGGAGTGGCTTGCTAGCCATGTGACTGGGTGGGCGTACTCAACTTGTAAAATGTGGTGAAACTCACTTAACAACGCTGTTGCTTAGCAACAAAAATGCTGACTCAGGAACTCTGGCATTGAAGCGCGCAAGTCTTAAAGCTGTCAAGTTACAAGACCTTTGCACCCCTAACCCTTTAGAAAAAAACCCCCAGTGGTGTTCAAACTTGACAGCTTTAAGATTTGTGGACTTCAACTCCCAGAATTCCTCCTCTCGCTCTTCATCTTGATGATGTGTGGACAGGCGGGGGGAGGGAGCTGGAACCAGTTCTAAATGGTACTGTAGATTTGTGGAACCTCTTCTATAGAAGAGGTTAGAACTAGCAGGAACCCACCCCTGCCCGGTACGGACGTACTGGTGCCTGCCTGGAGCACCAGATATCATTCCGGTACAGTGCTCCGGAGGGCCCACCCGCCCGCCCGTTGTTCTTACCTGTCTTTTAACTCTTCGGTGCTTTTGCGCACGTGCACGCCATATACAACGCCTGCGTGACACTCCTTTGAGCAGCTGGAGCATTGCAGAGGCTCGCGGAGGGGTCGCTGGATGGTAGGACGCAGGCGCGCACTGCACGCATGTGCGTGCATGTTGCAAGCATTCATGTGGTTGCAATGGGATCCGGAACCCACCACTGTCTCATGGCAACTAGTCTCATGGCTGCACGCCAACTGAGACCAACTGTCTCATGGCTGCATGCATTCATGTGGAGGACGCCGGGCCCCGTTGCAACCGTACCAGTTGCAATGGGATCCAGAACCCACCACAGTCTCATGGCAACTAGAATTGTTGGTGGTCTGGAAGGTTTATAGCTCTTCTTACTAAAACAAGCCTTTGCCCAGCCCACAGCATCTGGTTTAATGCAAATGGGAATGTCCCTACCTGATACTAGTAAGCAGAGAGGGAAACAGGCCAAATGTAAACAATAAGCTACCTCTTAAATCTGGTCATATTTGTAATGATTTCTAGAATTATGGACTACATATAATAGTCATAAAACATTATTATTCCAATCTGTTCTAAGCAGTGGTGGGATTCAAAAAAATTTACTGCTAGTTCTGTGGATGTGGCTTTGTGGGTGTGGCTTTGTGGGTGTGGCAGGGGAAGGATACTGCAAAAACCCTATTGCCTCCCCACCCCACTCACCTGCTTTCCAGCTCCATTCTCCTGTTCAGGGCAACAAAAAAAGATCAGCTAAGAGGTAGCGGGGTTGGGGCCAGCCTATTTGCCAGTGCTCCAAACTACTCAAAATTTCCGCTACTGGTTCTCCAGAACCTGTCAGAACTGGCTGAATACCACCTCTGGTTCCAAAAATTATCATATGCCCTATATGGCCAAAAACATTAAGATGTAAGCTACAATAGCATAATGGAAGTTCTACCTCAGTTTTTTTAATGCATTGCACATGAGATGCACATATTAAAAAATGGTATTAAAAAATACAGTGTTTTCGTTTGCACTTTTATGGTCACCATTTTGACTTTTTTTACCATACCTCATGGGCACAACCTTAGACCCACCACAATGAAAACAACTTTAGAGAGATACTTCTCTGCTATATGCAGAATTCTCTGAAAGGTTAAGAGGAAGTGCAGCAAGATGGCAACCTGACAGCAAAGGAAAAACAAACACTAATGGGTCTTCTTAAACTGTAAATGTGTAGCAGCAAAGCTACAAGGAGATACTCTGACCAAATATTTGAAAATCTAAGAATTCTGTTGAACAGCAGAATCAATGTTGTTAAAACAACCAGGTACTTTGCCTGCATTTTTATTTTTTAGGATCAAAAAGCGACTTGTCTTAGAGATGATGAAAGCCTGTCATATTACAAGGCTAGTTAATTTGAAAATATTTTCTTGCGCTTTGTTTCCCAGACTTAGCTTTGTAATACAAATCAGGTTTTAAACAGAAGAATACATTTTGTTTTCTGGGAAATCAGACGCAAATCCCTCCAGGTGATTTTGTTCAGGCCCAGGATCTCAACTAATTCATTAACTAAATGGAGCCACATTTTTTTCTGCAGAGGAGGCCTGGGGCTGTTGTGAACATTTTAGAAGCAACTGCAAAATTTCAGAGAACTCAGAAGTGATCAAGAAGAGCAGGTCATCACAGGAATATATATATATATATATATATATATATATATATATATATATATATATATATATATATATATATATATATATATATATATATATATATATATATATATATATATATATATATATATATATATATATATATATATATATATATATATATATATATATATATATATATATATATATATATATATATATATATATATATATATATATATATATATATATATTTGACACAAGTAGCACATGAATAAATCAAAGGTGCACTGGGAATATAACAGGCTCGAAAGATAGAGGCAATTCAAGAAAACAAGATGACCTAAAGGGCTGCAGCACATTTTGCAAACAGCAAAATTGTGAGATCTTTGAATGTTCAGAAAGATTTGGGATAATCGTGTTAGAGATGAGATTCAAGGATTAATACAGCTAAATAAAGCGCATTTCAACTTTCAACAGCCATTTGCCACATGTAGTGTAGAGGATAGTCTATGGAATATGACCATAAAATATTTGGAATTCAGTAATTATTTTAACAGAAAGGCATTTTCTGCACTTTGGCTGAAGCAATTCAGCCGAAGTGCAGAACTCATAGCAAGTTTATCTGCCCATTTTCTGATATCTCTAAATGAGTTTTAACAGCAGTTTTGGGGGATCTTATGTGGCAGTCTGGAAAATACTTGGTGGATAAATGGTACAGTTTTGTACCAAGTGCTATATTTTTGTACTAAGTCCAGAAAATTATTTTGGAAACTATACAGGAAATAAAGTCTGTTGCAAAATATGAGAAAATATTTTGTAACTAAAAATAAATGTACACTTCCCAAAAATATTTCCAAACTAAAATAATACTTTACACCAAAATCTACATTTCCAAATGTTGTGGTGCAGTTCTTAAAAATAAATATGAAAAAAAAAACTGTTTCAGAAAAGCATACCCCAAAAGGTTATATTGCAGACAGTAATGGTGAAAAATTCATTTATATATAGGATAATCATTTGCAAGAGTATAAGTCTTTAAGAAGATGTTGGATAGCCATTTGTCTGAAACGGTATAGGGTTTCCTGCCTAGGCAGGGGGTTGGACTAGAAGACTCCAAGGTCCCTTCCAACTCTACTATTGTATTGTATTGTATTGTAAGTATTCCTGTTTGCATTCATGGTTTCAAAATATAGGATGGTGTTTTTGTTTCTTTCCCTGTCTCACATTCTACCTTGTTTCAAAAATTACTCCAAGAAAATAAAAACCACAAATACAATGCTAATACAATAGAACATTCACAGTAAATCAAAACTTAAATTTAATTAGTTAAATTTATGCATCTGCAATAATGTAGTAATAAAACCTGCACCCTAAAACTGGAACATTATCAACAACCATATGTTATCATTATAAATCACTGAAGGCTCTCCAAAAAAGCTTCATCTTAACTTGCTTCCATGTAAATTATCAGAGGAAGTCTATTCCACAAGATGGCCACCATAATGGAGAAACAATACTTGATGGTTTGAGGTTCTGGATCTGGACCTAATGAAAGTGGGAAATTACTAAACAATTTTCTCATGATCTATGTGATTCAAATCCACCGGAGAAGCAGTACTGCAAGTACCTTGGTTCTGAACTATATAGAGTTTTACAAATTGAATTAACTCCTTTGAATAGCACATGGACACCTATGAAAATGCTGGATCTATAACACATAAATATTATCATATTGGTAACTATCATCAGCCAGTAGCTGGGATGCTGCATTCTCTATCAATCGCTGTTTCTGGGTGGTCTTTAAATGCAAAGATTATATTCTGCATATAAACTGTAGCAAGTTTGGGCAATCCCACCTGCAGTTTCCACTGATCTTTCAGATCAACCATGGACTAGAGACAGGTAGGTCCAAAGAGACACTCAAGAATTATAGCTTCCCCAATCACTTGATAGAGATAGTGTTCGCTTAACAACTGCCCTGTTTAGTGACCATTTGAAATTAGAATGGCTTTGAGTAACTGAACACCCAGTCCTTGCACTTATTACTGTTACAGCATCCCTATGGTCACATAATCGAAATTCAAGCACTTTGCAACTGGTGACTCCTTATGAGCATCACAAGCTCCAGTGCTCAGGTGATCACTTCTTTGCATGCTTCACAGCTGGCTTCCAATGTGAAAAGTAGCTGGAGAAGTCGACAGTAGAATTGCAAATCACAGTCACCTGATGTCTCACTTAACCACTGTGAATGATTCACTTAACAAAAGCAGCTGGAGTGACATTTGTAAGTCCAGCACACTCACATGATGTTTTACTTAATGACCACATCACCTTGTTATTCAGTACTAGTGGGAAAAAAAGTTCATTAAGAACTACCCGAAACATATATATTTTAATCTTGAGTAAATAAATCCACATTATATTCATTCCATTTATTTTTTAAAAGCTTAATTTTTAATCTCTTCAAATAATGTCCCACAAGTTGATTTGTTATCATTTTCTCTCAGACGCTCCTTCAGTAGTTTAACATGTCTCTTTTGTAAATCTAACATGAGAAATCTATCCAAATCACTCTTGATTTATTATTTGTAGGTTCCCTTTACTTATTAGCATATCCACTGCTTCGTTCAAAAATCCAGTGTGTTATTTTTTTTTCCATATCATTCTTGTATTCTGGCATTTTAAAATTCGTTTTCAGACCCACATTCAAATCAGCCCCAGTCTCTCTTTTGCCTATTAAAATTGGTTTCTCTTCTATAGCAACTTTTAAATTCCTTTCTACAGTAGAAGTAATTTCCATATTATTTCCAAATATCCTTGAATTCTTCTAAGTTAAATAATATTGCTCCATTTCATTAATGGATCGCTTCTCCTTTAACTGTACTCTTTAGTTCTTTCGGGTTCTCTCCAGTCAACCTTCAAAGACTCTTCTTGGTGGGGTGGGTGTTAGTCAACAACAGTTTCCCATAGGAGGACTTCTTACGATTAGTTGCAAAATTCATATATATCTTTGTTAAATTTTAAACAACCCACAGGGAATATTCTTTCAAGTCCATCTGGCCCTTTAATTCATTTATAATTTTCCAAAATCAATATTCTAGTCACCCTTTTGCTGGCAGTAAGTATATTTTTAAGTCCATAACCTCTAAGTCCATAAACTCTTTTAAGTCCATAAATCACTAGCAATGATGATATGACCTCGTTTTGGGTAATAAAACATCTGCAAGAAAATAAGCAAGCTCAGAGAGCACCAAGGACTCCACAAGTCCATAAACTTGTATGAAACTTCTTTCATCAAAGATAGAAGGAAACCACGTAATGAAGCTTGCCCTTCTGAAATTTCTTAACATTCAAAAGGCCATTAACAAGCAATTTCTAAGGTAATTAAAAGAGGAAGTATGCAAACTGAATGCCAAACCATAGCTTCGGTGAGATGACTCCCTCCACCTGAGGTCCTGAGGTCTAAAGCCCATTCAAAACAGTTGTCTTATGGTATCCTCACCTCAGAGCGCTTATAGGTGATTCCTGCTCCAGAGAGGTATTCCAAGGAGATTATCTGTTTGCCACCACAGCCATTAGCCCCACTCTCTGTGGAGCTACTTTCAATTCACCATTGCTTCCTCAGAAGTCCTTGCTGTTCTAATGAGTTTGGGCTTAGCAAAGAAGAGTTCCCCTGGTTTCATCTCTCCTCCACAGATTATCATCTGCCAGTAGAATACAGACATCCTTAAAGCGTGATAAAATGGATAGTTAAATATAGGCAGATGCATCAGAACTACCACCGACTTCCGCTCCTTCCGACAAAAACTAAAGACTCACCTGTTTCGATTAGCCGGCCTGGCCCACTCATAGTTTTATCTTACCTCCTGGCAGATATTTTAATTGGGGAATTTCATGGGTAATTATTTTAAATTCAATTTGGGGTATTTTTAGGGGTTGTTTTTAAATACTGCTTTCAATGCTTTACTTGAAGGTACAGTTTTATATAGCCTCCTCCATTTATGTATTTATGTATTTATTTATATGCATCCTATTTGTGTTTTAGCCTGACTGTACACCGCCCCGAGTCCCTTTTGGGAGAGGGGGCGGTCTAGAAATACGAAATAAAGTAAAGTAAAGTAAGTAAAGAACTGCTGACTTAGCCCTCTGTCAAATTGCCCATATAATCAATCCACAGTTGTGGAGGTGTTCTCCCATTCTATTTCTGAACATGAGTCTAGAACTCTTCTGGAAAAAGTGATGAAAAAAATAGGTAACTCTTTAGTCACAGGTAGAGAGGAAGGTGAAAAGACTGAATGATCAGACTCCATGTTTGTCTAGTGTTACAAGGGAGCAGCAATGTTAGCAGTAAGATGCAATAGACAGAAATAGCCTGTGGAATAGAGGTTGTCCTTGCTTAATGACCATTCATTATCAACTATTCAGAGTTATGACAAACCCTCCAAAAGCTACTTAGGATCCAGTTTCAGAGTTCCAACAGTGCCCATGCTCCCACAGACACAGGAGACCACATTTTGGGTACTTACAATTGGCTCACCTGTATGGCCAGCTGTAACATTCCATAGTCATGCGAGTCGATTTACAATGTTTTTTTCTCCCCAGTTTCTACTTTTTTAGCTAGTTTCCAGAAAAAAGGAATGCAGTCTATAAAACTACATTGATTCACTTAATGATTGTGGCATTCGGTTAGCAACCGTCACAAAAACAGTCAAAACATCAGGTCCAATCCCGTGGGTGCCTCAACTTATGACAGTCATGATTTACAACAGGAATTCCAGACTCCGTTTCAGTCATAAATCGAGGTCTACCCATAGTCAAAATGGAACTATCACCACCTTCACCAAACAAAAAACAGTGAAGTGTGATCACGTAAAATCCCTTTCTTGGAAGAAGTGGCAAAAACATATAAAGCATTTATTGAGAAAAGAAGCAACAAACTGCTGGCAGCTGAGCCCAGCTCTCTCTGCCAGTTTAAAGCTATACTATATGCAGCACAGGACTAGTGTTCCCTCACAAGGACTAGCAGCTTTTTCAAAAGAGCACTCAACCCACATATATAATGAATTGGTATAAGATTTGACAGATGCTTTGGAAAACCACAAAATTGGATGCTTTTGTGGGAGCTAGGTATTTGGTCTCAGAATGGCCATAAAGTGTGGCAACCAGAGAGGGGGGCATATTTACAACTGAATTAAGTACCTTGGAGGAGTTGGACCAATCCCAACCCCTGACTGCATTCTCAATCCTATTGCCAAAGAAGTGTGCTAAATTATATCCATGGCAAAAAAAAAATTGGTTTCCAAGGAAGATTTTAAAGCTGAACATCTAAAGATTACTTTAAGCTGCCTCGGCTCTGGCTTAGAATGAGACAAAGGCAATGTCATGAGGATATGGCATTATAAAAAGCTTACCAGGACAAATTCCCTACTGCAATTAGGGGCACATGAGGATGAGCCTTTGAGAAGTTACAAGCCAGCAGCATAAATGAGTCATAATTTCTGCTTGATCCGTTTTTCAACAGATTGCCTGCACAATTCGGGGCTCTGAAGCCTGCCTGCCCTTGATAGATTTCCAGAAGAAGAAGACAACAAAAGTGTCGTTTAGTTATGTTTTTGCTTTCCCCAACAAAAATGTGAATAGACCAAAACTGTGTTCAGACCATTGCTAGCTAAAAGTAAGGCCAGCAAAAAAGAAGGATAATGGTTCAAAAACAATTACTCTGAATATTAGACCCATTAGAGCCCTGTGTATATTCCTAAGAGGATATGTTTGAAGTACGTAAATAATAAAATCCAACAAAGAAATCTTGCAAATTTGATATCCAATTTTTCTGTTATCATGCTAAGACAGTAGTTAGCTGCATCAAACATGGAAATGATGAAATAACAGCTTATGAAAGATAAGGAAAAAGAGGCCAACTTTTACTAATTGTGTCAACTTACAGATGTATGGAGTTCAGGAATATACAGTTTATGCTAGCTAGAGAATTCTGGTCATATCTGGAAGTTGCCAACTTTGGGAAATGCTGGCCTCCTGCTTTTCCTCTCTAGTCACAGAATAGAATAGAACAGAACAGAAAGGAATAGAACAGAACAGAACAGAACAGAACAGAACAGAATAGAATAGAATAGAATAGAATAGAATAGAATAGAATAGAATAGAATAGAATAGAATTCTTCATTGGCCGAGTGTAATTGGACACACAAGGAATTTGTCTTTGGTGCATATGCTCTCAGTGTACATAAAAGGAAAAAAAGGAAAAAGAAAACATACATTCATCAAGAATCATAAGATACAACACTTAGTGATAGTCATGGGTTACTAATAAGCAATCAAATCATACTAGGAAAAAAACAGAACAATATAAATTGTAAAAATACAAGCAACATGTTTATAGTCATAAGTGGGAGGAGATAGGTAATAGGAAGGATGAGAAGAATAATAGCAATAATAGCAATATTAGGTGGAGGGGGAGGAAGAGGAGGAGGAGGAGGAAGAGGAGGAGGAGGAGGAGGAGGAGGAGGAGGAAGAAGAAGAAGAAGAAGAAGAAGAAGAAGAAGAAGAAGAAGAAGAAGAAGAAGAAGAAGAAGAAGAAGAAGAACAACAACAACAACAACAACAACAACAACCTAGGATGCTGGCAGAAGCCGTATCAACCATCAGTGCCAATTAATAATATTTGTGATACATTTTTAAATGTTCATTTGACTGAGTTTCATGTTTAATGAATAATGTATATAATAATAATATTTAATATTAAAAATAATAATAATAGTAATAAGTAATAATAGTAATAAAAGATGCCCAGTACTACAAAACACAAGCAAGATACGAGGGTGAAAATCCCTTACTATTTATCCTAATAACACCTTATTCCTCCCGAACTGGCATTTAGGGCCATGCTGTTTCATGTCAAAAATTCCTGTCTTATGATTGTCTTCTGTAAATCCTTCAAAATAAACACTAGGAAATATTAAGATTCATCCATATGCTCAATGCAGGGACAAAGGAAACGCTGCTTTAGTCATTCTTTTGTTGATATTTCTTTGAAGTCATACAGTTGTCAACAAAAAAAGTGGCCCTCAGGTCCCTATTCTGGTTATTAGAATGTTTGAAATTTTTACCCCATCCTAAATTCTCCTTGAATATCTTGTGAGCCACTGTCATTTCCTCAACATTGCAAGAGACATCTGGATCAACCAACTGCTTCTGTTAATTAATTTTATATTTAGTGCTCGGCTGTTGCCACCATTTGTTCTTTCTTTTATTTTCATAATATTTGTTTTCCCCCATCAACTAAAAACAATAACATTTTGAGATACAATGCCATAAACCTCCAACGTAAGTAGGGAGGGGGAGAAATTCCTATTTAGGAGCAGGGGGTGAAAGTGTGTCCCTGCCAAATCACATACAGAGACGAATCTAAATGAGTGAATTTAGGCAATTAACAGACAGCCGAGCCAAAGAACTAGGTCTGGAATAGCTGCCAAACACCAATTACCTGTGCAGCTTAAAAGCACAGGCAATAAGCATTTCCCCAAAGCCTTTTCATGACAGCCTTATCAATTTTTTATGTTCGGCTTTTCTTCTTCAGGCAAGAAGAGGATGATAAAAAGACAGATCAGAATAAATACTTTGATTTGATTTTAGGGGGGGAAACTACTCCGTGACAGGACAGCCCTTAGCTGACCTTGGCTCACCTAGGAAAGCAAATCAGATCTGCTCAGGGCTTGAAAGGACCACAGGAATTCCCAAGGCTACAGCTATACTAGAAAGTTTTTTTAAACAAAAAAAAAACACCTCAGAAGATGACAGTAAACAATTTCTTTCTTTGCCAAGAAAATTGTGCTCTCCCTCCCAAGATAAAAGCCAAAGTTTAGGACAAAAGTCAAAATCTACTTGAAGAAACCTTTTGGCAACCTGATGTGAGCAGCTAGTAAAAGCTAGGTTCACATATCAAAACTCAAGAGGTTTAGAATCCCAGGCCAGCCAAGTGAATTTTGGCAACTGAGACACAAAAATTCCCACCAATGTCCTTTCTCTGCATAACTGTAAAAATACAAGGTTGTTACGTAAATACAATAAAGGTAAAGGTTCCCCTCACACATATGTGCTAGTCATTCCTGATTCTAGGGGACGGTGCTCATCTCCGTTTCAAAGCCGAAGAGCCAGTACTGTCCGAAGACATCTCCATGGTCATGTGGCCGGCATGACTAAATGCCTAAGGCACACGGAACACTGTTACCTTCCCACTAAAGATGGTCCTTACTTTTCTACTTGCATTTTTACATGCTTTCGAACTGCTAGGTTGGCAGAAGCTGGAACAAGTAATGGGAGCTCACTCCATTATGTGGCGCTAGGGATTCGAACCGCTGAACTGCTGACCTTTTGATCAACAAGCTCAGTGTCTTAGCCACTGAGCCACCACGTCCCTGTTAAATACAATAACTAAGTGAAAACCAGCTCTTTGAGGGATTTGCCTAACTCTGCTTAAGGGAAGAGATGGCCTTGGCATTCATGACTTCCACAATCTCTCATAGAGAAGAGGGAATCAACCTCTTCTCCAAAGCACCTGAGGGCAAGAAGTAACAAATGGAAGATCATTAAAGAGGGATCCAACTTAGAACTAAGGAGAAATCTCCTGACAGTGAGAACAATTAATCAGTGGAATGGCCTATCTCCAGAAGATGTGGGTACTCCATCACTGGAGGTTTTCAAGAAGAGACTGGATAGTCATTTGTCCAGGATGATATCATGGGCAGGGGGCTGGACTAGAAGATCTTCAAAGTTCCTTCCAGCACTGTTATTCTCTGTTCTCACATCTCCTTTGGAGGCCACACCAGACCAACAAGTGTTTCTGGCTTGCCTATTTATTATTTATAATGGGTACATATCCATGAATAAATGAGCCTTAACCACATGCATAGCACACTGCCTGATTCAACAGTGTTTGAAAGGGATATAATCTAGCATCAAGCCAAAAATCGAGGCATTAGCAATATTGAAGGCTTCCATCAAAGTGAAGAAAACAGTGTCACTCTGACAGAATGCAAGCTCCATTGCTTTTCTCTGTTTGCATGATGTAATGACACAAAAGGGAATTTGTGTTGCAGTGTAGGGCTATAACATGGGTACAAATTAGGAAGGATACTTTCATAAAAGAATTTCCAAAGCTATTTAGCTTATTTATCACACAATATTTTCAGGAAATCAAACAGAGAAGCAAAAATAATCAATTAATGGGTATTTGGAGGAGCCAGAAATCGCTAAATTGTTCCACAAAGTCTACATTTGCAGAAAAAATTGTCCATTCAAGACAAAAATTAAATGATTCCTTGGCATAGATGTTTAAAAAAATATAGATATGAAGAAAAGAAACAATTTAGATATCTCTTTGGATATTTGCAGGGAAACATTGGAGAGCAATCAACATAAAGTAGTCACACTCTATTTCAGAGGTATCCAAACTTGGCTACTTTAAGACTTATGGCCTTCAACTCCCAGAATTCCCCAGCCAGACATGGGGAATTGAAGTCCACAAATCTTAAAGTTGCCAAGGTTGAATACTCCTGCTCTGTTCATTAACTGGAGAACTAGCCCATCAGAAAAGAAAGTTGTAAAGTATACTTCTATTCACATTTGCTTTAGCATTAAAAAAAGGGGGGGGGGAGATCCTCCTTGCAAATGTAGTTCCTCAGGGCATGTTTCAAAGAAGTTTGAAAGGAGAAAAAAAATCAGTCAGGATTTTTTATTTCTCAGCTTATTATAGTCGTAAAGTACTTTGAGCTTGCTACAAGATTGATGAACATTGGCATTCATATTGCTTTCCTAGGTATCCATTTTAAACAGTGATGGGTGAAGTCTTTAAGAAGATGTTGGATAGCCATCTGTCTGAAATGGTATAGGGTTCCCTGCCTAGGCAGGGGGTTGGACTAGAAGACCTCCAAGGTCCCTTCCAACTCTACTATTGTATTGTATTGTAAAATGAAGCAAAGCTATGACACTCGTCATTTATTATCTTTATTGTGTTTACAAATAACTCAAGCTGCTGAATATAGCCAACACAACTTTCTCCTCCTATTTTCCCCACAACAACAACCCTGTGAAATGGGTTGTGCTGAGATAGAGTTAACAAAAGTCACCCAGCTGGCTTTTATGGCTAAGACGGGACTAGATCTCTGCCCCAAAATTTGGCAGATAAAGTCCAGTTGTGCACAGCTCCAGAACAAGAGCCCTGAATTGGCCTCACCTTGGGGCATTGTGGGATGGTTAAATGGCTGCTACATCCAAAGCTGCATGGAACATTTCACCCAGGTTGAAAGAAAAAAGCTACCAAGCATACAGTGTCTGAAATTTCCAACCCAAGCTGGCCCACTCTTGCTCGAAATATATCAGTTTTGCAGGTACCATTTCTTTCTTTTTATATATTTCAGTACAAAGATTTCAGAGACTCGCTGTAGCCAATAGATCAACAGCTTGGCCACCCATATACAGTACATCTGTAATTTTGATTTTGCACGTAATTTTTTAAAAAGATGTACTCCTGAACAAAAACAAAATCCAAGGGGAAATTGTAATACTGGTTATTGCTGCTGAATCATTGAAATAACTAACTCCATTTTAATAAGGAAAGACAACTGCATAACAGAAAACAAATTAGAACTCTTCTGCTGAAGAATGGCTTCTATAAATTATTTTTACAGCAGTTTTATTTTCCCCATAATTATATTAATTCATTTGCTATTATTCACTGTAACGACACCAAACACAATGATTTCACTTACTATTAATGTGTCTCCGAGCTCTACTTCCCTGAGAGTCCCCCAGTAATTCAGAATTAGCTAAATGTACCATTAAAATAAAAGTAAAAGCTAACTGCCATTTTTCTAATGTAAGATGGATGGATGGATGGATGGATGGATGGATGGATGGGTGGGTGGGTGGGTGGGTGGGTGGGTGGATGGATGGATGGATGGATGGATGGATATATCTATGCAGCTTCTTCTCACAGCCAATTCATAAAAATTACTTTTTTTCTAGAAAAATTATGTGGCAGGAACTACTTTCATTTTTACTGAAGGCAAAAGAAAAAGGGGACAGCAGATGATGTGATGCTTAGATAATGTCATTGGTGTATTGAACATGAATTTGGGTAAAGTCCAGGAGACAATGGAGTACAGGGAGCCTGGCGTGTTATGGTCCATGGAGTTCCAAACAGTTGGAAATGACTTAGTGGTTGAACAGCAACAATAAAAAGTTTCATATTTCTGAAATCTGAAAGTACAACATCTGTCAACCTACTTTCATCTACCTTGAATTTTCATCCTGACACATCTGAGTTAAACCTCACCCTGATGAATGAGAATTGCTTGGGTGACACAAAAGTAATTAAAATAACCTATATTGTGGAATGCTACTGCCTGCAGTTTTCAGCAGACCATCACAATTGAAGTTAGTTGTCATCTCATCATACCCTATTGCTTAAAAAGATATACTGGTATGTCTCAACAGAAAACAAGCTGATGTTCACTAATGTGGTTCAGCAAAAGCATTTTATCAGTAAGGGATTGAATGCAGAACTATGAGGCATGACAATGAGAACTCATGAAGGTTAAGTAACAAGCGCTCGGTGTGAGAAAAAATTCTAATTAATGAGGAGAAATATGAATAGAATGTAATTGCAAATCATTTCTCAAGTAATGGGTTATTCTACCCGCTACCTCTCTTGCCTTCAATATTGACAGTTGTTGCTATGACATTATGCTTGCCTCATTTGGAACTGGCAACTGCCACATAAATCTAACATCTGGTTTCCAAAAAATCCATACTATGTTAGATGGCCCCAAGAAATACAGAAAAATGCAAACCCACAATGCCAATTAGCAGCCATCCAAATGTTTGTAGCTCAGATCTGGTAGTCTTATATGTAGAGGTGGTAGTGTTCTTGGTGGTTCTTTGAACTCAAGCAGTAAACAATACCCCAATCAAGAAACTACCAAATCAGACAAACAACCCAACAAGAAACAACAGCCTAAAAGAACCACCAAGAACACTCTCACAGACACCAGCAGGGCAATCTACTTGTATATGAACAGAGAACAAAGCCCACTCTCTTCTAGCACTGGTGATATTACAAGCAGGGTAATGAAATGCCTCCAACAAAACAATCAAACTCAGAGATCAGCAAGGACCCCATATATAAAATACATAATATAAAAATTTAAATTAAATTAAAATACATAGCATTTGTTAGGAGTTACAAACAAGTACTGAGCGGGAAGAGTCAAAAGGGGGGGGGGAGAGAGAGACCATTTTATCTTGATATCTATTTGTGATAACATGTTTTCCTAATTTTTGCTTCTAGTGTTCCCTCTGTTGATTCTTCCTTCCCTCCTTGTCCACTCAACAAGCTACTTACGAAGGAACAGATTGCTTGTGCCAGAGGTGAGAACTGTGGGTTGGCAAGGAAGTTTTGAAATTACAATGAGTGGCCTTGGGGCTACAAACTCTCCACTTCAGCTTGACATTAGTGAGTACAATAAGTAAATGCAATAATTATTATATTATATTATATTATATTATATTATATTATATTATATCATATCATATCATATCATATCATATCATATCATATCATATGAATTGATCATTGTTGGTATTCACGTCTACCCTTTAGCTGATGGAAAGAGAATGGAAAACAATTCCAGCAAGGAAAGAAAATGAAAAACAGCAGAAGCCAATGTGATTACATTGGTGAAGATCTGAAAACTCATGGAAAGCTGAAATAAGAGTGGGTCATCAAGGAAGTGGTCCAGACATGTTTCACAGAATTGGAAAGAATATGTTGAGATTGGGATAGAAAATAAAAAGGGCTTCTTTATATATGCTCAAAATAAAGGAAGAGACCAGATTGAGCTCCATAAAGAAGGGGAAGTGCTAAGAGGGAGACAAAGAAAAGGCAGACTTATATCTTAGTCTTCTCTTAACTAGAATGCATACTCTATACAGTTGTGAAGAATCAGACAAAGAAGCTGCAACTTGAGATGGATAAGAACATGGTCAGAAACTATTTATTTACATTAGAGGATTTTTTTACATAGCAAGGATAGTAATAATTGTATTAGTTTTAGGATCTACAGCTTAAGTAATATTAGGATCCTTATCCATCAAGTTATTGATGGCCTGGCCCAAATATATTATCTTTCAGACATGGTGTCTTGCCAGATGATGGAAGAAGGTAAATGTTCCTATCTTCAAAGTGTGTAAAATATTAGGAGGCAGTAACTGTAGCCAGAGATCTCTCATTAACACTTATGGGCAGATAATAAAAATATCAGTTTGAAAGTATCATAAAAACAACATGCTATCAGAAATCAATACAGATTAGACAAATTGGTGAATCAAAGTTTTCTTGAAAATCATATTGAAAGATTACCTATCAATGATTCCACATCAAGCTAGTGAAAAATCAAGGAGAGTGTCATAAGTCTCATCCTACATTCTCAGTGGCTCAGCCTACATTCCCAGTGGCTCAGTGGTTAAGACGCTGAGCTTGTCGATCAGAAAGGTCGGCAGTTCAGCAGTTCAAATCCCTAGCGCACGCGTAACAGAGTGAGCTCCCACTACTTGTCCCAGCTTCTGCCAACCTATCAGTTCGAAAGCATGTAAAAATGCAAGTAGAAAAATAGGGACCACCTTTGGTGGGAAGGTAACAGCGCTCCGTGCACCTTCGGTGTTTAGTCATGCCAGCCACATGACCACAGAGACATCTTTGGACATTGCTGGCTCTTCGGCTTTGAAACGGAGATGAGCACTGTCCCCTAGAGTCAGGAACAACTAGCACATATGTGCGAGGGGAACCTTTACCTTTACACTCTTCAGTATTTATATTAATGGTTTGGATGAAAAAATGGAGGCAATACTAATGAGATTTGTAGATGGTGTAAGAGGAGAACTGAGAAAAAGAATAGTCAGTCTGTGAGACTTGACCCATGCACACCCCAACTATGAACAATCCAGAGTGTCATTTGCATGAATGACATTTGAATGATGTCCAATCCTGCTTGAAGACCCCAGAAAAATGGACAATGCTTTTACTTTGTATCAAAAGAGTTAAGTTTTTTAAAAACTCTGTTTTGGATATCATCCCTCCACCCGATTCTCCATACACTAGCCTCGCTCATTTGTTCTTTTATTTGCAAAGTACAAAAGGGTAAATATAAACTTACTTGAAGAGTTGTATTTAAGATTCAGCAGAGCACCAGGAAAAGAAAAAAATTATGGGAATCAGAACTGTAACATTACCAGTAAAGAAAATTTATTGAAGAAAAAAAATCATTTTTCAAAAAATTATGGGCTTTTCTTTTACTACTGGGAATGCAAAGATTAAAGTGAAGTCTATATATCACAAACAAATGATTTAAAACATTTGCCATAATGACCTGCTATGGAGGAAAAAAAAATCAATCTCCTTTAAAGCAAGAATCTGTTAAAACAAGGCAAAGGCAATGCTCAGAAAAGTTTTATGGGAAAGTATTGTTCTACTCATCTGGTGTTTGCATTTTGATGCAAATAATAATTTAACAATAATACTGATTGTTGTGTCATCTAAGGCCTGGCTGCAGAGATAGCAACTATAATCTTTGGAATAATAATAATAATAATGCATTTAACTTATATACTACCCAACTCTCAATGATTATGCTTTTTAATAATTTCTTTATATACTGTCCCTACAGAGACAGCATACATTTCTCTACAGGGAAATTGACAGTTTTATAGTTTGAAAAATGGATAGTTTGATTAATAAATTAAATAAATAAATAATTTCAGTGTCATAGACTTAGATGAAGAAACAATTTTAACAAATGGGGAAAAATACCCCAAATACCTTATTGAACTACCAGTATTCACCCATAGTAAAGTTTTCCAATTTTTAGGCTATCTGTGATTGCACTCCCGTAATTAAGCTGATGAAACAATTGTCTTAATATCAATCATAGTGTATCATATAGGTAACTGAGCTATTTTCATATTAATGTGAGTTAGAATTCTTATTTCAAGAATAGTGTCTGAAGATAAATAAGGAAATCTGCATGAGAGTTTTTTTTTACTAGAGATACTTTGCTCCCAAACGTGTCCGTAACACAATTCAAACAGAAATGGATGTTAATAACATGGGCCAGATGAAAACTGGGCAAAAAAAACTAAGCCAGATTTTAGGCAGTGACACAATTCTTGCTGGGATGCCAATCTAATATCTGAAGGCACCAGTTTATTTCCAGTGGAAAGTGGGGAGAGGTGATATTATTTTATTGGCAAATAAGACCTAACTTTAAGAACTACCTTAGGAATCCAGAGAGAAAGAAGCCATTTCAACAGGGGTTGGCTGCTATGGTTCACCTGGGCTTGGGAGAACCTGTAGCTAACGTTATGGCCGGTTTAGAGAACCTCCAAATCTCAGCCCTGGCTGAATCATCGTCGGTTCCAGGTCCAGCTATGGGAACTTCCTGGGACCTCGGGGGGTACCCTTGAGCTGCGATTTCCTCCCCTGTAGCTGGAATGTTGTGAGTGAAAAGGGGACGGTTGGCGGTGAATGGAGAATGGAGAGCATTTTTCTGCTGTCGGCATGGGTGTGGTCATCGTTGTTGGTGGCGGGGCTCCCTTCCTGGGGTTTCTGCCGCCGTCGCTGCCGCTGCCCATGCCATCGTATTATCCCGGTTGCTCCCCCCTGCTTATGGACATGATAGACTGGATTAGCGTGGGAGTGGCTGAGGCGGCTGGCATGGGCATTGATGCCAGCGGAAGATGGTTTCAGTAGTTGGCGTGGACGCGGTTAGAGTGGGGGGGGCTCCTGTGTTGTGACCCCTCCACTATCACCGCCGTTGCCTGGGCCACCGTACTGTGCCATTTGGCCATTTGGCCCCTCCCCTTGTGACACTATGGACTGGGTTAACGGAGTGTGGCCCCAGCGACGGATATGAGTGCGGCTGACATGGATGGAGCTCAGTTGTTGGAGCAGCCGCCGCTGCCACCACTGTCCTCACCGCCGCCATCATTGGCTGCTTCACCAACCCACAATTTATTATCTGCTGAGATTTTGATATCTGACTGTTACCCTAACGTATTGTCTTCAACATCGACCATGGCTATGATGGACATAAGCCTCTCGCTACCCCCTTGAACACTGTTGGCTGCCCCCCCCCCGTGGATATGTCATCTCCCCGTTCAATCTCCCTGTGATGTCACTCCGTTTTGGTTGATGCCACACTCTCCTATATTATACTGCGACAGAACTTTACTCCCTTTGGGAACTCCCCCTTTCCCAGGGATGGCCTTCTTGCTTATCAAGACGCTTCCTTAATGATGGATCTTGGGAGGTGGCATGTGAAGAAGAGGCTTCTTAGGGGTTTTTTACTGGGTTTTTAAAATCAAATTTTAAGGGGTGGGTGCGGTGGGTTGATTCAGATGGATCAGACAGCCACCACACAGGCCAGAGCTAACTAATGGGCATGGGTCAGGAGTGCTGGAAAGGGTTGGGATTCCGGGGTAGACATAAAACCATTCCATTGGGGGGTTTGCCATCTGTACTCTATGTGGGAGGGGCAAATACAGTGGGGGCCTAGGGCCAAATTATGTCCGGGGAACGCAGGTTTGCTGTTTAAGAGCAATCACGTGCTCCGACCCGCATTGCCCCTCTCGCACCCCTGGGTGCTCAGGATTAAAGGGCCTGAGAGTGTGGTAGCACGTCAGCTTCCCCAGTACCTGGACGAAGCTGCCTATCTGAATCCATTCAGGCCCAGGTACAGCACAGAGGTCACGTTGGTTGATGATCTCTGGCGAGCCCAGGACAGGGGTTGTTCCTCTGTCTGGTCCTATTAGACCTCTCTGCAGCTTTCGATACCATCGACCATGGTATCCTACTGTGATGACTCAGGGGGTTGGGAGTGGAGGGCACCATTTTGCGGTGGTTCTCCTTCTACCTGTTGGATCTATCACAGTTCATATTGACTGGAGGGCAGAGAGGTGCCTCACTTGTGGGGTGCCCCAAGGGTCGGTTTTCTCACCCCTCCTGTTCAACATATACGTGAAACCGCTGGGCGAGATCATCCGTGGTTTTGGGGTACGGTATCATCAATACACTGATGATACCCAACTTTTCATCTCTACCCCAAACCACCCAAACAATGCCTTCGATGTGATGTTCTAATGCCTGGAGACTGTACAGATCTGGATGGGGAAGAACAGGCTCAAGCTCAATCCCTCCAAGACTGAGTGGCTGTGGTTCCCATCATCCCCATTTGTGCATCTTGTACCATCTTTGATGATAGGGGGAGAAATTTTAGCCCCCTCAGAGAGGGCCCGCAATCTGGGAGTCCTCCTGGATACACGACTTAGTTTAGAAGAACACCTGACAGCTGTGACCAGGGGGGCCTTTTACCAGGTTCGCCTGGTACGCCAGTTGTGCCCCTTCCTGGATCGGGATGCCCTGTGCACAGTCACTCACGCCCTCGTCCTTTCTCGCCTGGACTACTGTAACGCTCTCTACATGGGGCTGCCCTTGAAGAGCACTCGGAGGCTTCAGCTGGTCCAGAATGCGGCCGCGTGAGTTGTCATGGGGGTACCTAGGAGCTCCCATGTTACACCACTTTTAGGCGGCCTGCACTGGTTGCCGGTTGTTTTACGGGTGCGATTCAAGGTGTTAATTATGATCTTTAAAGCGCTCCATGGCTTAGGCCCAGGGTACCTGCGAGACCACCTACTGCCACCTCCCACCGTCCAGTTCAACCCCTCAGAGTTGGCCTCCTCAGGGTGCTGTCAACCAGGCAGTGTTGGCTGGCGACCCCTAGGGGGAGAGCCTTCTCTGTGGGAGAGCCTTCCCTTTGGAATGAGCTGCCCCCGGAGCTTCGCATAATTCCCAACCTCTGGTCCTTTCAGCGTGCCCTAAAAAGTTGGCTTTTCCAGCAAGCTGGCCTGGCCTGAATAAAATAAATTATTAATTTTAATTGTTAATTTTAATTTAATTTCTAAATCTCATTGTAAATGTCTATTGGGTTTTTGGGATATTCTATTTAATCTTTCTTTTAACTTTTGTAATATGTGTTTTTATGTTGTACGCCGCCCTGAGTTCTTTGGGAGAAGGGCGGCATATAAGTCCAATAAACCTAAACCATATCCAATATCCAGGCTCCAAGTTTTAATCTTGTCCATAGAAATCGCATTGAGTCAGATTACTGCTCATTTATCATTAACCCCAAATGTGCTCATGCTCCATGTTTGAAATGAATGTTTTACACAAGGCAAACATTTCAAAGCTTCCTGATTACAATGATTTAACTTTACCCACATTACCCAACGGCTGCCTTGCTCAATTTATTTGAGGAGGATATGTCATCCTTGCCAGGATTTTGTAAAATAAATATTTTGGAATGGAAAAGGAAGTGCTGGGAAAGTAAGAAGGGGAGAATCAAAGAGAAGGGATAAGGTCGCCTAATTTGGGTTGCAAAAAGCCCCAATATCAGATGGTAGTAAATAAAATAAATAATAGTAAATAAAAATCTGGAACATTCTAATTTTTTTCTATCATCTAATGATTACGCTGGTTTGTAGCCCAGAAAAGGAATCTCTAAAAAATTCCTTCCCTACCATACCACCAAAAAGGAATCTTATGTTAGAAAAATGACAGAAACTTAACCAATCTCATCTCAATGTCATAATGAAACAATGTGGAGATTCTATGGCTCACACATCTACTCTTCCTTTGACCTCATATGTGAAGCTTGGCTCATTGGCTTGGAACTGAAATTTCCTCAAAATTCCTTCTACATCAGAATTTGAGAACGTTTTTTTTTTTAAATGACAAAAGTTCATTTGCAGTTAGAATGGCAATCATATTTTTTGTGAACAAAGCCAACCACACCTTAAATCACCGGAATAAGCTAGGTTCATATGTGTATGTACGTATGCCATTTTTGTATGATTGGGAGAGACAGTGGATGTTAAAAGTTGTGAAATACATAAATACTTACATTTCTCTGGTTCAGATGCTGTGTATTGAAAAGGCTGTTGCAAGCAGCAGAAACTGTGTACAAACAGGAAAAGTTAATGGCACATAATTTCGGTGGTGATTGAAGCACCTGTTTTCTGGGAGATTTTTTTTCTCCTCCCAGTTCACACTTTGTTAAGGAGGCTTTCCATGGGATGTTTACTAACATGGATATTAAGTAGGGTTCTCAACCTACTGAAGATTGTTTAATTGATTAAACATCTGCCTTTTAACCAAGTAGTGAATTAATTGAATTGAATGTGTTTTGCATATTACTCAAATCTCAACACTGATTCTTTTTTTTAAAATATGAACTGTTTTTAATTTTATTTTGCATCAGTGTTCAGGGTTCATATGGAGGAATGGTTATCTATGCAAATGATCCTTTGCTACAAACAGAAGGGGAGAAAAACTTCTGACAGATGGCTTCTTCTAACCATTCTCCAGTAAAAGGTATTTAAATTAAGCACCTATCAAGTATAATTCCTGATGTTCCTCTAGATTATCCAGTTGAAGCTTTTTCAGACTTCTTACCAAGGACTAGCTGAGCCATAGGAAAAAATAGCATGTTTTGTCAAAAATAAGACCCGGTCTTATTTTCTTTTGGGCTCCAAAATAAGCACTAGGGCTTATTTTCGGGATAGTTTTGTTTTTTTCACATACAGGAGGCGGTGAGTGCAGGGGCCAACAAGAGTGCAGGGGCACTACTACTGCCACTACTACTCCATCATCTGCTCGCCTACAGCCATAACGGGGCAAGGTCTCAGCTCGCCCTGGCCTCCAACTGTTCTGCCTGGTAGCCCTGCTGCTGCTGGGACACCGGAGTTTGTGTCTTGCTCAGGCTGATGCTACGATGAGGTAGAAGGCAGTGCAGCATGTCAGGATTGTCACTGCGTTAATAAGTTTGCTTAGCTGTGCTGAAATTTACTGCGCAGGACACAGTTCTTATCTGCAAGTGATTTAGTGTGCCTGCTCCGTCACATTCCTTAACTTTCTCTTCTGATCTTCCGTTCGCCTGCCGAAGGAGACAGGCACATAGCTTTGTCAAAATGTAATTAATTCAGTTAGCAAGTTTTGTATTTTTATTTTCTTTTATATTAAAAATGTTTTTATTAGATCTCGCTTCGGGTTTATTTTTGCTTATTTCAAAAGTATGCTACAAGGGATGCCAAGATCCACACCTCCTTAATTCAGGGCGGAATTCACACCCTAACAAGGATCACCTCCCCCTGTGCCTCTGCCCAGCTGCTGGGCCTGCTGCACTTGCTGCTACTGGCCTCGTGGAGGCTCTTTGCTCTCCTGGCAATGCTGGTCTCAGCCACCCTGCTGGGCCATTCTTGCCTGGTGTGGGGCAAGTCGTCCCAGATCTGCAACCTCCAGATGCCTCCCCCACACACACTGCCAGCCTGCCAGGGCTCCTTCACCAGTGGTTGCCAGTGGAGCCACGCCACCTTCCCCACTGTTGACTTCCACCTCCGCCCCTTCTCTACCCTGTGCAGCTTTCGAGGGCAGGAGCTCTGTGGTGACCCTGCAGCAGGATAGAGGAGGGAGGGAGATATTGATCCTTCCTCCTTTGTGCCCCCAAATCCCATCTTTCCTGGCTGCCAAGCCCCTGGCCTGCATTCCTGTGCTGTGCAGTGATGAAATTCATTTTTTTTACTACTGGTTCTGTGGGCGTGGCTTGGTGGGAGTGGTGTGGCTTGGTGGGCATGGCTTGGTGGGCATGGCCTGGTGGGCATGGCAGGGGAAGGATACTGCAAAATCTCCATTCCCACCCCACTCTGGGTCCAACCATAGGTGGCATTTGCCAGTTCTCTGAACTACTCAAAATTTCCGCTACTGGTTCTCCAGAACCTGTCGGAACCTGCTGGATTTCACCCCTGCTCCTGTGCTACAAAGGCAAGCAAAATGTGTAAATCAATGTTGCTGGTTTGTTGTGCAATGCAAGCCATGCAAAGCAAACACACATACACCTGACCCTCTTGGCTCCAGGCACAATCCGAATGAGTGGTGCGTGGGATCCCTGGGGCAGAGGCCTCCTGGTGCAACACTCCACGACAGCTCCAGAGCAACCCTCTACCTTCCCCACTCAGGATTGCAAAGCTTTCTACTATGCTTTAAAACAGAGGGGCCAACCTCGGCAACTTTAAGAACTGTGGACTTCAACACCCCAAAACTTCCCAGCCAGACATGCTTTAAAGAAAATCAAAAGCATCACAACTAAAGTGGAGTGAATGGCAGCCAAATAAATACAACTTTCCATGCTCAATTATGTATATTATTTAGGTTTTCCCACTGTTTTCACTTAGTGTTGCAGGCTAACTCTGCCCACTCTGCTCAGTTCGATCCTGACTGGCTCAAGGTTGATTCAGCCTTCCATGTTTCCAAGGTTGGTAAAATGAAGACCCAGACTGTTGGGGGCAATATGCTGACTCTGTAAACCACTTAGAGAGGGCTGTACAGTGTGTATATATGTCTAAGTGATGTTGCTATTGCTATTTTATTAACGTGTTCATCTTCCCTTTCTCTACACATACAGTAGATACACCCACACAAATTTCTATTTCCCTTTTCTTGAATTCTAGCAGGAACCTACCTAATGTTGCTTCTGCCTTTCTCAATGGATGCTTTCATAGAGGCAATTTTATTAGTCCACCTGTTTTCTAACTTTTTCTGACATGGAAAGGTGATATGGGAAATCACATGAAACTTGTCATTGAACTCACTGATGCCTTTAGTCCCACTGCTTATATATACAGTATACATACATACATACACACATACATAAATACATACACACACACACACCCCTACATACATATACACACATACATATAAAATATTTTACAGCAATTATGATGCAAGTGTTTTTATCTATCCAAAGGAGACAGGGGATGAGGGGAGGAATAAAACTTATTTTGCTGCCTTAATAATTAGTCCTGCAGGATTTCTCCCAACAGTGTCTATTGGTAAGGGGAGCTCAAAATAAAATAAAATAATAAGGCACCAAACTTGT
The DNA here is from genome assembly GCF_964273705.1 of Natrix helvetica. Taxonomy (NCBI): domain Eukaryota; kingdom Metazoa; phylum Chordata; class Lepidosauria; order Squamata; family Natricidae; genus Natrix; species Natrix helvetica. The sequence continues at coordinate 70,268,764 of NC_138552.1, forward strand.
GCTGTTCACACAGAGTGTAGAACTCGCCTCCTGCTTGAAATTCAAATGAGTGCTGCTCTGACCTTTACTGTCACATTTTTATTTCATAGACAGTTTACAAGTCCTCTCTACCATGCAGGTCATGTTTTAGTTTAAACAGAAATACACTTGTAGGTGTTAGATACTAGTTAATTATTACACTGAACTCATTCTAATTAGCTTCCGTTGTTATATGCTGCCCTTTGGGACCTGCCCCTGTTGTCACTGAAAGTGTTTTGTAGCAAAATAATTGGTCTGAGATCTGTATTTCTTCCTTTTTCTCTTCCCATCTCACCCACTTTTTTTCTTTGCTTCTTACATTATTGATTTTGCACGTGCTTGATCTTCACAAACATAAGAACTCTTGTGGTGGCAGTCAAACCCCCCCCCCAGTCTAAAAAAAGGGGGTGGAAGAGCCTAGAAGGCTGAAAAACAGCATGAGCTATGTACAATACATTAATTGTGAGGTGGGAAGAGATGCTTCCATCTTTTTCTCTCACCGGGCTTGGGAAATTATATGATTTGGTAAATGCGGAGATCAACGGGAGGAGATTCTGTTCTCCATGTTGAGATAGGAAGGCAATATCTTGGCTTGCCAGAGAAACTAGATTGAATGTATTTATTCATTCATTCATTTATATCTTGCTTTTATTATTTTTTTATAAGTAAGTCTAGGTGGCGAACATACCTACTAGTCCTTCCTATTTTCCCCACAACTCTGTGAGGTAGGATTGGGCTCAGAGAGAGCAAGTGGCCCAAAATCACTCAGCCAGCTTCATTCCATTGTAACCCTTGATACCATTTCATTACTATTGTACAGTGGTGACATTCAATTTTTTTTACTACTGGTTCTGTGTGTGTGGCTTGGTGGGAGTGGCAGGGGAAGGATACTGGAAAATCCCCATTCCCTCCCCACTTCTGGGCCAGCCAGAGGTGGTGTTTGCTGGTTCTCCAAACTACTCAAAATTTCCACTACAGGTTCTTCAGAACCTGCTGAATTTCACCCCTGCTGTTGTATGTAAACAAGAAAACAGGACAGCTCCTTCACTGAATTATTCTAGCTTTAGACTATCACAGAGCTTAGCCCAACACTAGAAATCAGCTCACAATCTTTTAGGAGACAAACTGTGTCAAGCATGGTTGTTGTAGCTTTTCTTGGTGACATCTTTCTTCTTCAGAAGGGGGAAGAAAGCACTTGATGCTAATTGTTAGGGGAAACTGAGGAAGCAGAAATAGCAGGAGTGTTGGGGATGAAAGTTTGTACAGTACTGGAGAGCTTGACTTAAGGGAAACTATATGTCAGGCTCCAAAAACCAAGGAAGATACTATGTGATTCTTCCAAGCAGATTTCTTTATTGTTCCTCACCTTTAGACAGAATCTTGCCAAACTAAAGCAAACTACCAGCCAAACAAAGCATATATGCTGGCAACTATTAGAGAAAGGCTGTTTTCACCCTCTTTCTCTCACACAAATTATCTGAACTAAGTTGTCTCTTGCTCCTCTAGAATTTATTCCTTCTCTCTAGGGAGTCTGTATTCCATCACTCTGAGTGTAGTCAAAGACAAGCCTTGGACTTCAAAAGAGCAGATTTCAATAAAATAAGAGCAGTAATAAGAAACACAAGAAGCTATTGGGAAATTAGCACAAGGTGGGCGGGAGATATTTCAAAGGAGATATTAAAAAATACCATTACAATTTCAAGAAGGAAAACATAGTAGGAACCAAAAGAAGCCAATGTGACCAAAGAAAAAACTTCAATTGGAAAATGAAATGAGGCTTATACAAGAAATGGAAAGAAGGGCAGGTCACAAAGAAAGATTACTGACCACTAACCCCAAACCTTTAGAGTTAAAAGTGAAAGTTCAGGTGAGTTAAAATTGTAAAGAATAATAAAAAGACATCTTTTTTAAAGATACATTTAAAAGAAAAGAAAAACAACAGACTCACCAGCTGTTAGTATTAAAATACTAATCAGTAAGAAAGAAAAGTTTCCTAGATCGGATAAAACCAAGAACTTGTGAGGAATAGGATAAAGGAGCAGCAGTCAAGAGTTAATCTTGAGATTAATGGCAACAGAGACAAAAATGACGTTTTTATTTGATTATGTAGATGATCCTAATGTACTGAAGGAACTAGCTAATGGCCCAGCTGAACTTTGGGAAATCCTGAATATCTGGTGAAGTGCATGATAATTGGAGAACAAATGTGGTCCTATCTTCCAAAAGAGGGGAAAGGAAAATGAAGCAAACTACCAACTAGTCAGTCTGACATCAATACTAAAGTACTAAATAAAATACAGTAAAATACAAAATTCTAGAGTGAATCATAGATCAAGCATCTTAAAAACAATACTGTAATTATCAATGGTCCCCATGAATTTGAATGAAATAAAAGAAAAAAACACCTAACTTTGGTACAATATAATACAATACAATACAATAGTAGAGTTGGAAGGGACCTTGGAGGTCTTCTAGTCCAACCTCCTGCCTAGGCAGGAAACCCTATACCATTTCAGGCAAATAGCTATCCAACATCTTCTTAAAGACTTCCAGTGTTGGGGCATTCACAACTTCTGGAGGCAAGCTGTTCCACTGATTAATTGTTCTGTCAGGAAATTTCTCCTCAGTTCTAAGTTGCTTCTCTCCTTGATTAGTTTCCACCCATTGCTTCTTGTTCTACCCTCAGGTGCCTTGGAGAATAGTTTGACTTTCTCTTCTTTGTGGCAACCCCTGAGATATTGGAACACTGCTATCATGTCTCCCCTAGTCCTTCTTTCTCTTAAGCTAAACATACCCAGTTCCTGCAACCGTTCTTCATATGTTTTAGTCTCCAGTCCCCTAATCATCTTTGTTGCTCTTCTCTGCACTCTCTCCAGAGTCTCCACATCTTTTCTACATTGTGGCGATGTGACAATTTGTTGACTTCAGTCCTCTTTATTTGATCAGCTGGACCCATGTGTGAAACTCTAATAATGTTCAGTGGTGAAGATACATAAACATTTAGAAAGTCCGAATTGGATAAATATGCACAATATTGTACAGATAATTCCCACAGTTGTTAATCTAACAAATTGATCTGCCTAGATCCAGCCCAGCCAATCTAAAGAACATTGTGGCATCACAATAAGATGGTTCAGTGTAATGGAGCGTATTCGTTTTACATTTTAGCTGCCACATTCACAGATGATTTGACAGGATAATCATTTGGTTGAAATACATAAAAAAGGAGAAGATTTTAAAAGTAAATGTACAATTGAATCCAGAGAATTGAGTGTGGGGGCTTAATGGACATCTTATGGAATATTGTTTTTATATAAGATAATGGCAGCACGACTTTTATAGGCTCAAAAGTGGAAGGACTTGTGAATATCTACCATGTAATAATGAATGATAAAGCTGATGGAAATGGCAGAATTGACAGCCTTGATGAAAGAAAAAACTTTGACAAATTTTGCTTCTACTTGGAGACCACTTTTCAATTTTTTGCAAGAAACTGACTTGGGAATTTGATGATTAGAATTGTATGAGCCTGTGAAAATAATGTAGACAAATGTTAATCTAAAAGTAAGAATTTGATGCATACTTTTTATCTATATCTATACCAGTGCTTCTCAAATAGTGGGGCGGGCCCCCCAGGGGGGGGGCGCAAGGCTCCGTAAAGGGGGGCTCAGCTCAAATTATTTGATATATTTTTGTTTTGCAGGTTAAAGTTTTTTTTAATATTGTGTTCCTTTAAATCCTGTGCTCCTTTAAATCTTTTCTGCTACAGTTAATAAAGCTATTCTTTGTTGTAAATTGATCCACATTTCTTTCTTTTTTTATTCTCTTATACGTTAGTAAGGATACAGTGTTATGCAGAGGTGTACTTATAACAATTTTATAGACAAATGATACTATTTACAGTCGCGCGGGGGGCGCGAAATGTATTCTTCTTCCTAGGGGGGGCATGACAGAAAATAATTGAGAAGTACTGATCTATACCAACGAAAGTCAGAAATCATTCTTTCTTTTTCTACTTTTCCTACTTTTTTTTCCTTTCTCCATACTTGTATTCCTTATCTTTTCTGAGCTCTTTTCTAAAAAAAAAAAAATTCTGTTTGCTTTTTAACTTTTAACTTTTTTTGAAAATTTAAACACACACATAAAATAGAGATGAGGACATGAGGAGAAAGTCCATATTGTGGATGAGAAAAAGATGACATACTGTAGTTAGCGCAAGGCAGGGTGAAATCCTCACCTCAGGTAATGAAATGAGCAGCATAGTTTGTTTGTTTGTTTGTTTGTTTGTTTGTTTGTATTTATATGCCGCCCTTCTCCAAAAGGACTCAGGGCGGCGTACAACATTAAAAAAATACACATCCCAAAAGCTTTAAAAAAAAACATATCCAAAAAAACAAACCGAATTTAAAAGACAATACATTTAAAATAAGTTAAAATTAACAGGCCAGGCCGGCTTGCTGGAAAAGCCAACTTTTTAGGGCGCGTCGGAAGGACCGGAGGTCAGGGATTATGCGAAGCTCCGGGGGCAGCTCATTCCAGAGGGTGGTTCTACCACTTCTCATTCCACAGTCTGAAAGGCTGAGTGCTCCTATGGATTCCATCACACTCCTAACACACACTATCTAAAATTAAGAAACCCATCATTCTGAATTTTCAGAACTGGGCATTAGATTAGGAGTGTCAAACTCACGTTGTCCCGGTGGCGTCATGTGACATATCGGGACTTTTTCGCCCTTTGCTAAACATGGGGGTGGGTATGGCCAGCATGTGACGCATCCAGCCTGCGGGCTGGCAGTTTGACAGCCCTGCACTAGATGATTGCTTTGAAGAGAAGGAGCCAGGAAGCCCAGTATCATTCTCTGAAAAAAATCTGTCCCCAATAAGGCATTGTAGCTGCAATGGCCACCATATTACCTTATAACAAGGGTCACAAAGCCACATGAAACCACATGAAATCCCTTCTTTCTAAGGATGCAGCAAATGACATTTCAAGGGATGATATCATTACCATCACCAAAAAGAAGAAAAATTGGGAAGAAGACAAACATCTGACACCGAATTCATTTAATCTCCGTTTCCACTCTCTGATTTCCTCCTTTTTGTATAAATTGGAAGCAACATGTATGCTTCAGATGCTTCAGATGCTATTTGATCTGCCAGCACAAAGTTTTCTCTTTTCTCCTCCCTGGAAATATCGTGAGTTGAGCATAACACCCCATTGGATGTCACCTCGTCTAGATTAGAACCCAAAAGTACTGACTGTGTTAATATATATGTCTATTAGTGCCTAAAAATCATTACTTGAATGCTATCTTTACCTCAAGCAACTCTTTGTTGAAAACATCATAGTTCTGTTCAGCTGGCAGAAGCATTCTGGAAGAAAATCCACATTTTCTTCCCACATGGCGGGAAATCCATTCTCTTGTTTTCTGCCTGGAGGAAAATTGCTTCAGTTTGTCTCACAAATTAGTGGGTGGATTCTGGGTGTGCGGGAACAGTTTGAGAAGAGCAAAGGCCTTTCAATTCTTTAAATGCTGATTGCTCTTCAGATTTATATCCTTTCTTTAGAAGTTAATATAGTGGCCTTATGCAATCTACAAAATTAGGAATTAAGTTAGCAAAGCCCAGGAAACTGTATGTCCTTCACATTATAGAGTCCTTGATACAAAAGTACATTTACAGCATCCATGTCTAAGCCGTCAGTATAAATCCGGTGTGCCAAATACAGGTAGTCCTTGTGTTACAGTCAATTTGAAGCAGTGGGGGGTACCTACCAGTTCGGACCAGTTCGGCCGAACCGGTAGTGGTTTGGCAGGCCTGGTTCACTGGAACCGGCAGCAACCCAGGCCTGCCATGCCCCCTAACTGGTTCTACGGATGGCGCCATAGGCACCGCCACCTTGTTTTTTGCTTCTGCACATGCGCAGAAATTTTTTTATTGTGCTGCACATGTGTGCATGTGCACAGTACACGCAGCGCATGGAGCACACCCACAAGCAAACTGGCAGTAGTGACTGCCATAACCCACCCCTGATTTGAAGCTATTATGTCACATTACCTTTTTTCACACTTATGTCCATTGTCGCATCCCTATGGTCACATGTCAAAAATTGGATGCTCTGCAACTGGCATGTATTTATGACGGTTGCAGTGTCCTGGGGTCACACAATAACTTTTTGCAGTCTTCCAACAAGCAAAGTGAGAAAGCTAAATTCACATACTAACTGTGTTACTAACTTAACAACTGCAGTGATTCACGTCACTGTGGCAAGAAAGATTATAAAATGGGGCAAAGCTTAACAACTCTCTTGTTTAGTGCAGAAATGTTGGTCTCAGTTGAGGTCATAAGTCAAGGACTACCTGTAGTCCAATTAGGCTAGTTCAGGCAAGCATTTCTCTCATTTCTCCTAATGTATTTTAATCAAATGCCTTTTATATTCATTAATGTACTCTAGTTTTTCTTCAGCGGACTGCTTAAGTATCATCTGTTGTGGAAAGGTGCAATATACATTTAATAAATGAAAGATGTAGAGTATATAATTCATTTTAATAACAATGGGACAGAAATAAATGCAGAGCTATGGGATTAATTATGGGATAGTGACGGGATCTTAAGAGAAATCTTATTTAGTATGCCTCAGATATGAGTGTGTATAATAGACTCGCAAATCAAATCAGAGTGAGATGAACTGTTTCATCCAAAAGGAATCTTAATTTACACAAACTCTGTGTTTTATGTTTCAGAGTTGCATTTACTACAAACAATACAAAAGGTACTCAGGATGTCCAAAACTGGGCTTTTCTTACCCAATTATTTCTCCCACAGCCTTTCCTGTTAGCACATGCTAAGGTCTCCTTCATACAGCTGCATGAGCAAGCTTTCCTCCACTTCTTAAATTGGCAGTAAAGTATGCTGGCATAATGGTAGGGAGGAGGGTGGTTAAGAAATATGGCAAATAAACAAATAAATAAACAAGTCACCCTGTCTACCAATCCCTGGTTTTATCTCAGGCAAATAAATGGCATGGTCACTTTTACTGCAGCCCGAGTAAAAATGGTCACGGAAGACAATATTCAGAGATCCAAAGGAATATGTTCAGAGCAGCCTAAACTGACCAGTGGAAGCTGGGCAAGATTCCAATTCCTGTAAGCATATAATATCATTAAGGAGGTCTAGATTGTGTTCACAACCAAAATTGTGTTGGGGGAGAGGGAATTGTTCATCCAAAAGTTCATTAATTTATTAACAAGTCTGTTGCCTGCTGCTGGCAGAGCAGGAACTAGCTTGAATATATTCTTGGAAGCACATTCATGTATTCCAAAGGCTTGGCGAAAGCTACATCTTTTCTTGCTTCAGCCAACACAATGACAATACCAGATTGTCATAACCAATCTGATTGATAGTGTAGGCAGGTTTGGTCAACATCAGTGTGACAGAATGCTTCAGTTGAGCATCAGCAGCAATTCAGTCATGTGACCACTCAGACCTGCAATTTCTCAGACCTGGCACAATGAGTTAGTTAATACTTGGAAGTCTGAGGAGAAGTGTTGAAATGAGAAGAGATGGCTGATGAACCATGTTGGATTTGACAGATTTGGCATTACTAAAGGCATGTTTGATCCAGAGTCGACCAAAGGTTGTGGAAATGCTCCAGGGGCATTCTAGGAGAAGACTACTGAAGCATCCCACAATTATTCAAATACAAAATGGAGGCGAAATGCAGTGAGGTTTTCTTAAAGCAGCTGACCTGGGGGAGGCTGAGAAATTGAAGATGATCAAGTGTTACAGCTCTGGGATATGGCCAGCCAAGTGTAATTAATGCCCTTACTTAACTCTTGGGGGGGGGATTTTCTAGAAATAATTACCCATATAACAGGGTAGGCTTTACCAGGAGCAGATGCTTTGTGTTGCCAGCAGAGGACTAATTAACTTCAAAGCAATTGAATGAGCTCATGTAAATCACTATTTCACTGCCTGTTTAACACAAAAAAATACAGGAAGACAAAAATTATTGAAATGTCTTAATTGATACTTAACAAAAATTGATTGTTTTAAGGAAAACAGCTAATCTTGCATAGATACAAATAAAAAGGAGGAGAAATCACAGGAAGGCTTTTATGTGCTGAGTTTCTGATCCCTTCCTAAGAGCCCAAAGTCTCATCACAATCAATGATTGTCTATTTTCAATCACAATAACATAAAACCCATGTTTTAGTGTTTTAGCGAAATTTCACTATTTCTCCTATACATGATTGGATTTCAGTTTATACCCTGTTTCCCTGAAAATAGGATCTCCCCGGATAATAAGCCCAGTTGGGCTTTTGAGGGCATGCACTGAAATAAGCCCTCCCCTGAAAATAAGCCCTCCCTGAAAATATTGCAATACAGCAGCTGCCATGAGTTGATCATCCTTACCATCTCCTGCACCTCAAAAATAGTTAGATCTCCCCGAAAATAAGGCCAAGTGCTTATTTTCAGGGAAACACAGTAGTTCCATGTTCAAATATGCAGAAAGCAACATCTTAGTCTAATTCCTTTCCAAAACACATTTTATAGCAGTTCTATTAAACAAATGTATATAAAAATACTGTTTAAAATGTGTATTATTCAAGGAATTTGTTTTCAGACGTTGTCATCTAGAATTCTTTAACCATGTTAATCACCTTCAATCTGTCTGCTCTTTCAGAAAGGCAATCATTTTAGGATCACAGTTTCTGGTAGATATTTCATATTCATCCTTTAACTGGGAAAAAAAGTCAGTTTTCTAATGTCAGATCCATTGCTCCTAATAGCAGTAAGTTAGAAGTGACCTGAAAACATTTCTGAGGCTCAAAGAACAGTGCTTCGACTTATCTGTTATTCTCAGCTGATAACAATGTCAGAAAGGGCTGTTGTAAAACTTGAGAATGTCCCTTGATTAGAAAAAAAATGATGCCCAATTAGGTTTAGAAAGAGTGACAAAGAATTGATGCCCAATTAGGTTTAGATAAAGCTCTTCTCTGTAAACCTCAATTACCTGTGATGCCTTATGACATTCAGCATTTACAAAGTCTAATTACACAATACTGTCTGACATTTAACGTCTATGGATAATTTCAAAGACTTCTACTTCAAAGGGGGCTGCTCATAAGCAACAGTAATCACTTCAATTAGCTTGGCACCATTACAATGTAACAAGACCATTTGACTGCCTATTAGAAGCAGCCAAGCTCTTCAAGTGTGTAAAATTAGCAGGCATCGCTAATTTCTGGGCAGCACTACATTTGCATGGGAAAACATAGTTCCTTTAAGCCAAAAGGGGAGTTTCACTCTTGAAACAACTTCTGAGCTTCATGACATGTGTACGATGCTGTTGCAGCAAGAAATACACTTCAAAGAATGCAATCTCGTAAACAAAACTATCTCACTCCATTCTAGCAGTTACCACTGCAGATCGCCACTTCTGAGTTAAGGCCTTTAGCACGGCTAATGGTGCTTATATATCTGGAATTAGCATCCATGTAGCTTCACCTACTTGAGTAGCTCTAAATTCAGGAAAAATCTCTGGGCTGCTGACCAGCAAGGTCAGTTGCACTGAAATTAATGCAGGAGGGATCAGCAGACTCAGTATTGGGTCTGGGTAGGAAGTGGAACTGAGAATTCAGTTTAACATGCTGTTGAAATCTTTCTCACACATCTTGGTTTCTAGTACACAGGTGCCAAAAGGCTCATTCTGCAAAAGACTTTGCTTTTAATATAAATGTAATGTTTGCAATTACAGATGATTTTTTGTTAACAATTTCCTTTAAATATAAATGTCAGGCTTGGAAGTGATCTTTATATTCGGCCTCAAGCCTGCCACATAATACAATACAATACAATAGCAGAGTTCGAAGAGACCTTGGAGGTCTTCTAGTCCAACCCCCTGCCTAGGCAGGAAACCCTATACCATTTCAGACAAATGACTATCCAGCATCTTCTTAAAGACTTACAGTGTTGGGGCGTTCACAACTTCTGGAGGCAAGCTGTTCCACTGATTAATTGTTCTAACTGTCAGGAAATTTCTCCTCAGTTCTAAGTTGCTATTCTCCTTGATTAGTTTCCATCCATTGCTTCTTGTTCTACCCTCAGGTGCTCTGGAGAATAGTTTGACTCCCTCTTCTTTGTGGCAACCCCTGAGATATTGGAACACTGCTATCATGTCTACCCTAGTCTTTCTTTTCATTAAACTAGACATACCCAGTTCCTGCAACCGTTCCTCATATGTTTTAGTCTCCAGTCCACTAATCATCTTTGTTGCTCATATTCAAACATATTCTATTGTGGGAAACTGGGAGGGGGGATTGTATGGAGTATGGGAGATACTGTACGTAGCCATAATAACATTCCTTCTCAGAGAGTCAAGGTCATCTTTTCCTTGCACCTGGACTGACATGGATGGGAATAATCTTCCTTTGTGACAGTGACTTTGGGCCTTGTGATGGACATGTGGGTGCTGGGGCAGGGTCTTGAACTTTCAACTGGGTGGAGAACAGGGGTGGGTTCTGGCAGTCACTACTGCTGATTCGTTCATGGTTGCACCGCACGCTTGATTCACGTGCTGTGCACACATGCACAATGCAATAAAAATTGCTCTGTGCATGCACAGAAGCAAAAACTGGAGAACAGGTTTGGGGGCATGGCAGGCTTGTGTCGCTGCTGGTTCCAGTTCAGCTGAACCAGTAGGAACCAGTAGGAACCCACCACTGTTGGGGAAAACCTGGAAGCTTTCAGATTCAGGAATTTTCAGGAAATTCTAGCCTCGGACTCTTATTTGATTGAGGATTCTCACTGGAACCCTGACAATAAATTTATTTAAAATATTTCCATCTATTTTTCTACTGAAGAGCCCTCAAAATATATTGAAACAATGATGTCAACTTCCTGTACAACTGTTTTATACAATACCAGATGTCATGGTTTTTAATGCTTTTTATAATTCCCTGCCCCAATTATTATTCTAATGTTTCCACAAACTGTTCAATTTTAACTTTGAATTTACAGTAAAATCTAAAAAAAAATGTAAGATGTGGACTTGCAATAGTAGTCTAGTAGTTTAGAAGATACATGTCAATAACCCTAACCCTAAACCTGTAAGCAACATTGGTTCTTCAATTCCATAATACTTCATTAATGTAATTAAGAATGATACAAATATTCTGTTTTATAGACAAATTCTGGAATTTTCTTCTCAAACTTCAGAGCCTCTTTCCTTATCTTTAAGGTCCTATCTTAGATGTCCTCCTTCTAATCTGAATAAAAAGTGGATTATTCAGTGGTTAGTCTCTGCATAAATTGCTGATATCCAACAATAATATTCTGTCTCCATATCAAAGCCATGAGAGAAATTTGGTTGCTTGAGCTTTGAAATCACTGAAAGGTTTGCTTTCAATTGCAAATTGTGATAAACTTCTGGTCTTGTGTTTTTTTTAATGTGCCACAGCAGCACTTTGTACATGAGAAAATGTTGCTTTCATTTTAATTATATGTAATTTAAAAGGCCCTCATTTACATGTTTTAGTGTTTACCAACCGAGAACTAATTTAATCAGCCCTTTTCAATGTTATGCCATCCAAAACCATTGAAATGCAACACAATTCACCCACATATTTGGAGGCTGTCATAATGAGAATGTGACATATGTAAGAGCCAGTTTATTGTGGTGGTTAAGGCATCCAACTAAAAACCAGGCATTCTAGTCCCTTCTAGGCACAAAAGCCAGCTGGCTGACCAGCCAATCACTTTTTCTCAGCCCTAGGAAGGAGGAAATGGCAAGCCACTCCCAAAAACCTTGCCAAGAAAACTGCAGGTTGCCAGGAGTCATAACTTCCTGGAAAGGACAAAAAAAACCTCACTAAGAAAATCTGATCCTAGAAGGCTTCTGGTCTGACAATAGCCCACAAAAACAGAGAATAATATCTAATAATTACTTAAGCCATATGGTCAATTACCGGTATACAATTATGCATACTGAAATTAAGACATGTGCCTCCTTTTTTTACTTTTTAATCTAGAAAAAATAAAAATTTACCAATCAGGAAACAAAAACAGTATAGGAGTAGAGGATATATTAAGCTATTACCTTTGTTTTGTGTGTGTGCATGTGTGCGTGCATGCAGTGGGTTCTGGCCAGTACGCACCGTTATGGGCGTACCAGGGCCAGAAATTTGCTGTACTTCCGCGTACCCATTCCACAGCGGCGTGGCCACATCCCCATACCAGTACGCTCCTCTGGCTTGCCGCCATTTGCAAGGTGTTTCTCAAAGAGAAGGAAGTGAGGAAGGGGCTTCTTCAGAGGACCCAAGGCAAGAGCAGCGTTGAAGCCCTCTCTGAAGCAGCTGGAAAAGGTACGCATGGGTCGGGGTGGGGAGGAATTCAAACTTCATCCTCCTGGTGTGGTGCAGGGCTTTGGGCAAAGGCTGGAGGGAAGGGCCTTGGCTCGCTCATGTCTCTACCTCCCTTGTGTAGTTTGATGCAGCCTGCAGTCAGTGAAGCTGGGCACCGGTGAGGGTGCATAGTGTGTGTGTCCAGAGAAACGGGGGGGACTGGGGAGGAAGTCATTCCCTTCCCCCGACAGCTGGATAAAGCTATGCAAAAATCCAGCCCAGCTTCACCAACTACAGGTTTGAAAAGGCAATGTGGCTCCACCTGCGATCAAACTAGACTCATGCTCATGGAGAGCACAAGCGAGCACTGAGGAGACCACAGGAGGGAAGCCAGGCAAAGGGCTTACATTGTCTGAATTATTTTGGTCCCTCTAACAGAGAGGAAAATTGCCAGAAAGGAGAAGAGGTTTACTAGGACAAGGCTGCCATGCAGAGGAAGGTAGAGATAGTCCTTGACTTATGACTACAATTGAGTCCAAAATTTTGGTTGCTAAGCAAGAGCGTTGTTAAGTGAGCTTCACCACATTTTACCCAATCCATGACATCTCCTGGGGAGTGACATTAAGTTGGCCACTCCCACCCGGTCACATGACTGCAAAGCCACTCCCACCTGGTCACATGACTGCAAAGCCACTTCCACCCAGTCACATGATCAGCGAGCCACCCCCACAAAACAGGCCACACTTACAGAATAGGTTCTAAAAAATTTTGAAACCCACCACTGTTTTGTGTGTCTGTGTGTGTCTGTGTGTGTGTGAGAGAGAGAGAGAAAGAGAGAGAGAGAGAGAGAGAGAGAGAGAGAATGAATCAGAGTGGAAAATATCAACATAAAACTGATTCATCAGCAAAATGTTTAATGGGAAAAGGTCAGTTAAGGTATTTGTTCAATATTGTAAATCTGCTGAAAGTTACTCCCTGTGATAATTCTTGCAAACATGCATCTTTTATCTGAAACAAGTCCCATTGATGGCAAATTGTTGCTTCCTCTATTTCCTTTCTGGTGCCTGTCTCATCTTATTGCCTTAAAATAAACTGGCCTGTGATTGCTTTCTTCAGCTCAATTTTCACAGTCTCATATTCTCATCTCGAGGTCATGCTTATTACATTGCCCTTGGTAATTTGTTTGGTGTGGAAAGTTTTTGGTTTTCTGTCCTTTTTAACCTCAAACATGAGGAAAATTCATGCAAAGGTTGCCCTGTGAAAATTCCCCAAAAGTTTAGCAGTGTTAGAAGAGAATTAGCAGGTTACTTTTATTCCATAGCTGCACAGGGTAAGGATGGGTAAAGCTTTCCATATTGGCGCCTCTTATTATATCTCAGTTTGATTCATTTCCATATTCTTTTAAGATGATGATAACAGGATGGGATAAAATAACAGGCTTCAATTATGGAACATTTTGTATGAACATAGAGTTGAAGTTTGTTTGCTGAATAATGGAAGGAAGAATAAAAGGAATGTTTAGTGAATGGTCCCATTATCGAATGAGAGGGTAAAACAATTGGATGTCATCTCGACATTTAATTTGTCTACAGGTAGTCAGTGACATATGACTGCAATTGGAACTGGATTTCTGGTCATAAGTTGTTCAAGTCATAAGTTAAGGCACCCACATGACTGGACCCAATTTTATGACATTTTTTGCAGCAGTCTTAATGGGACACAGTAGTCATAAGTGCAAAGCTATTTTTTTGAATGGACATTGGCAAAAAAGAAAACCATAGCAAATCATGGTATGTGACTATGTGATGTTTCAACCAGTCATAAATATGAATCAGATGTCAAAAGCCCGAAATGTGGTCATGTGACCCGAGAGAGTTGTGGCACAACATTTTACAGTGACTTGAAGTGATTTACAGGCCATAAAGCACTCATTCTGGGCCCCTTGTAATTTTAAACAGTCATAAAGTAGACCAATCGTAAGTCAAGAACTACCTGTATGAATAAATATATAAGGAATGTTGTAGCAACATTAGAGATGTGTTTGTGGGGCAGATGATGTCATGCTGCTGGCTGAGATGGAAATCCTAAGGATATGCAATAAACGTTAGACTGTATAATGCAACATGATTTGAACATTAATGTGTTAAAGATTATGGTAGTTTTGTTTGAGGGAGGAAATGATGACTGAAAAAAGCTTCCAACCAAAACATATAAAGGTAATTGTAAGGCACTGGGCAGATGATAGGATAGTATGAGTCCTACCTAGAGAAACTTTACTGTAAAAGGAATTCCAAGTGTCACAAAATCCTATAATTACTCAACTTGAATAGAGGGGGGGGGGGAAACGAAAGGAAAATGGTAAGATTTGAAACCCACAGATAAAATAAAAGTTAATATTATTCAATATATCCAACTAAACTTTTTTATTTATCTTTTAAAGATGGACATTTTTCTTGAAACACATTTCCTTTTTCTCTCTCTCTCATTTTTTCTTGAGCTTTTCTGGAATTCCAATCTGTTAAATCTAAGGCTTCTGGAGAGCTCCCCAATTCCCCTAGCTAGAAAGAGCCCTGTTCTCAGCCCTGGGTATAACCTTCTGCCTTTGTTTCCAATGGACAAACTATTTTTCTCTCAAGCAGAAAGGGAACATTTTGGGAGAAGGGTCTAAGACAATTGAACACGACTGCCTTAAAACACCCACTTCTTCTTGGACACTCCACCACTGCTGACCCAAGAGGAGCATCCAGCAGGACCAGATCAGAGGTGGTATTCTACCGGTTTGGACCAGCTCGCCGAACCAGTAACGGAAATCACGGGTGGCCCTGCCCACCCACTCTGGCTCTACGGCATCCCATTTAGGCCCTTTTTTCACCAAAAGCACATGCATGGAAGGCTGTGCACATGCGCAGAGGTGGCATGTGCGAGTGAAGCACGTGTGTGCTCACATTTGCAAACTGGTAGGGAAGGTAAATGAATACCAACCCTGGACCAGATTCAAATTTCTCACTTCTTGACCACGAGGCAAAAATACTCGCTTTTTCCGCACCTATCTCCCCCACTGCTGAAGGTTTTGGGAGGTTTTAGAATCGTTGCATGTGTTTCTGTGTATGTGTGTGTTGGTTGTGTGTGTGTGTGCGTGTGTGTGTGTGTAAATCACCAGTTTGAAGGGGGGGCTAGGGTCTAACCTTCACTCAAAATTAGCCAGTCTTTTTCACCCTCTCTCTTGTCACCCTGTGATTGCAAGAAGGTCCCTTTAAAGATCTTCCATTTGAAGAAACAGGAAACAGCAGCTATTTTTTCAGCACTGCTGTTTCTCATTAATATTTGGAGGTAAACATGGGCCTTGCAGTGTTTTGCAGCCATGCAGCAAAGATAAATCAGCTTGTTATTAATCTTTTCATTTTGCTGGGGGAGAAGAGCCTCCTGAAAAGGTGGAAAGGGAAAGCCCTCTCTCTCTCTCACACACACACACAGGCCTTTTTTTTCCTCCTTTCCTTGCATGCACATCAAAGTAATGTCCTCCACCACCCCTTGCCCAAGGCCATCCACCCCTCAGCCCATGGATTGCTGCCTGGATTTGTGTTTAAATTTTCCACACCGCCAAATGGCTACGGAAAATTATCCCCAGGATGAAGGGGCGGAGGAAGAGCTCTAGTGGACCAATGGCTGGAGAGTGCGCCAAATAAGAATCCCGTTTTGGGTCAAACAAAATGGTTGTCTAATCTCTTCTGAAAAAAACTTGCTTCACCTCACCTCATCTTTTGTTCTCCTTTCACTGGAACAGTTACCATTATTCATCAGAATGCAACTTTTACCAACACGTGGATTTCTACTGTCATAATAACTGTAACCTAGATGGCACCAATTCATATTCCGGTATTTATGCTAGCCCTTTCCTTTATTATTAAACCTGCTTCACTTCACTGAATATATTTATTAACTCCACACCACAAGATCAGTTTATCCATATTTAGTACATCTTTTCCCTTCTCTTACTTTTAGAGATATGTAAGACAGCTCTTTTTTTCTTGCATTTCTTTTTATTATTATTATTTATTTTGCATTCCAAATAACACGCTTCAAAAATGCAACAGTTAATCAGATGAGTCCACAGATATTCATCTGCCATGCCACTTGGAGGTCACAAGGATAATGCAGTTGTGGGGCTGGCTAGAAGACCCTGAAGGCCTTCCCCCTTCCTTTTCATTAACTTTTAATCACACGTTTTAATTAGTATGCCTTGCCTCTTTTTAAAATTTTTATATTCTGATTTTATGTTTTTAACTTTTGCACACTGCCCGAGTCCCTCAGGGAAGAAGATTGCGAGTTTCTAATTCTGATAAATAAATCTCCACTGGCAACCATGGTGTCAACTACGAACTGAACTTGGCAGAAGCCATTTTCCTGTTCCTCAGTTGCCACACAGAGTGGGAGGCGGGAAGGAGGTTGGAATGCCTTACTTGACACCACATAGAGCTTTCTCATGGGAACCAAGGTCATCTCTTCAGGTAATGGATAAAGAGTGCCTGGAGAGCCCGCCAATTAATCTAATTGGCCAACATGACATGTGACACTTGGGGAGGGAGTTATTTCCTATTTTAATTGTATTGAAACCACAGGAATTATTTAGAGTTGGTTTTGCACTTAATCATGCCAATATGATATAGTCAATAAAGAAGTTATTTGAGGAAGATCCTAGCCTCAGAGTCCTGATTTGCTTGGGTTCATTAGTTGCAACTGATCAACTCTTGTAATACTTTATAGTAAAATAAATAAGATGTAATCAAGGTTAACGGTATTCCCTCCTAACATTACTAGTTACACTAAGTTTGGCCTCACTATTCTGTGTGCCTTACAGTCAGGAATCTAGAAGTCATATTGAATACCAACTAGCTCAGGGGAAGTCAACCTTTTTATACCTACTGCCCACTTTTGTATCTCTGTTAGTACTAAAATTTTCTAACCGCCCACCAGTTCCACAGTAATGGTGATTTATAAAGTTGGGATTAAATTTTAAAAAGGAAAGTGCTTCAGTATAGGACAAAACCCGTACCTCCCACCATGAAAGCTGGAGCGCCCACTAGTGGGCGGTAGGGACCAGGTTGACTACCACTGAACTAGCTGTTGCATGTACTCTTAGGAGATATATCTAAAACTAAAGGGATTTTAATATCCATATGGATTCAAAAATATGAAAAAAGTTAAATTTGCACTACAATGCAAAGCTGTTTCCTATCCCTACTACTCAAGGCTGTTCTTACTTGCAGTATCAAAGTCACTTCCTTTCACTGTTGAACTAATGATTAATTCCTGCCAGTGGAGAATTTGTCTAGAGTCATAAAGACAAACTAAACAAAAGGTTCCTGAAATAGGTAGGCATCAGTCTGGTTGAAAATGTTCCTTTAAAAATGTAATCCTATTTCTTAAAAACTGCTCCTACAGTCACACACAGAAACATTCAGCCATTTATCAAAGTCACTAATAATAACTTTAAAAACAAATGTAAAATGGGGGTCCATCTGGCATTTCTTTAAAATGCATCTTCCAACAGTTTCATCAATCCTGTCAGCGGAGAAGGGTATGTGTGAGAATGAAATGGAATTAGACTTTAATTGTTGTGGGTTGATTCACAATTCTTCAGAAGCCTTTTGCCAGCTTTGATTCTGGGATGTGCATCATGTTTTTTGGTAAAATATCAATAATGCAATTAGAACCCTTATGAGAGGAATTATACCAATGAAAAGTTGTCTGTATTTGTTCTGTACAAGGAGCAGATTAAGTCCAGGCCTGGAGGGCAGGCTAGATGTTAAGAAGAAAATTGCTATCCATGCACATTTATTGAGACCCAGTTAGATAAAATCAGAACTGTTTTCCAAACAGTGTCCGTCTCTCTCACACAAAAACACAGCTTAGGATTCCAATGCAGGTTGCAATGGGTTGACAGCAGTACTGGCTGGTGCTCAATCTGAATTACAGTCACCAGAAGATTTGGTTGGTCATTCTCCTGTTTTTTGCCCTTCCTATCTTGACCACATTCACTCTCTGGCTTCTGTGCATGTCTGCTTTTGTCTTTTAAGGATAGGTCCTTCCTGTCAGCGAATTGCACAGCAAGTGACCAAATGTAGTTAGAGACACTTGTAGTTTTATGTAAATAAAATATATTTTACATTTATATTTATAGCAGACGAGATAGTCAGGAACACAGGAACATCATGAGAAGCATTCAGAGCACACAGAAGAAAAGGGAAGGGGGGGAGGGAAACTCCTCCTTTACATGTCTATGGAGATTCTCAGTCATTCAGGTCATGGTTATCTCAAAGGTGCTTTTTTCAAGAGGCAACTGGACTTTCTGGTTTTTCTTTGAAGATATTTCACTTCTTATCCAAGAAGCCTTTTCAGCTCAGACTGGATGGTGCAGAATGGAAGGATTTATACTCCTTGCAGATAGCTGGACATGTGTATTCTTTTAATGGGTCGTTAAGGTCACCTGGAGGTTTATCTGTGTCATCAGAGGTTACCTGAGTGGAGCAAATGGGTGTGGAGCCTTCTTGGAACTGTTGAAAGGACTGTGTTGTAAATTGGAGATAGATGATGTGGTATCCCTCCCCCTTTGTTGGGAGAGGGCTGTTCAGTTTTGACAAAAAAATGCCTCTTTGACCCCTCTTTCAAACCAGCAATCCTCTCTGTCCATATTTTACATCAGGGGTGTCCAAACTTGGCAACTTTAAGACTTGTGGACTTCAACTCCCAGAATTTCTCAGCCAGCAGAGCTGGCTGGGGCATTCTGGAAGTTGAAGTCCACAAGTCTTAAAGTTGCCAAGTTTGGATACCCCTGTTTTACACCCACAGCAACCAGTCCTAATGTAGATTGCATCATGCAGGAGCCAGCACTCTCCAACCATGAACTACAACTGTGTGTTTCGGCCCATTGTACAATTTACTGTTCATACAACAAAATTTAATATCCTAACACTTCCTCACTAGCCCCCATCCCCTTCTCTGCTTTCCCAACTGTTTGCACACATGGAGGCCTTCATATCACGTCATCTTCTTTGATACTAAATCCAGCCCATTCTTTTCCTTTGTCTCCCTTATTGTAGCCTCATGTTCTGAAGCTTCAGCAATCAAAGCAACAGGCAAAGAGGCTGCGGGATTTGGTTTGCTTTGGTTTGTGGTTGTTGTTTTTGTTGTTCCTCTGCAGGTGAACGGAAACCTTTGAACCAGGAAGAACCGATAGTTCCACTTCACAGAAACAAGCTGCTCCTATGCTGCACCTTAGAAATATTTGGGGGGGAAAATAAAAAGGAAGGAAAGGAAGTTAATGGGAAACACAAAAGGAGCATGCTTCCCCCAGTCAGGCAGAAACTGAACTCATGCCATTACGAGATGTAAGGTTGAATGCAGCATGAGCTCCTAAGAGTTAAGAAAAACTTATGGACTTAACGCCCCGCTGTTGGATCAACTGCAAGATAATAAAATATGTGGAGAACCTAACAGCCCAGCATGAAATGACTGCCCAGGGCAGCCACAAGAGGTGAACTGGCATTGCAGTCAGTCATGCTAATAGAAGGGTCCAATTTAAGTGGATCGCCTCCAAAGCACTGGAGACGATCCACTTAAAATTAATCAACTCAGAAAACAGCTGTTTTATATCAAAGCTGGGAAATCCAGACATAAGGCACATTTGCAATGGGCTGGGAATAGATCCATGATGCTGTCATCTGTCCTGCACTCAGGAAGTAGAGAGTGGCCCATTGTGGCAAAAAGTATGGATCCTGAATAAGTTTTATCAGTGAGAAGAAGAAGAATGAAGGGTTGCTATACAGACAAAAAAATACATATGTTAAAGGTTTTGTTTGTTTGTTTGTTTGTTTTATTGGATTTATATTTTAAGGCTTCAACTGCACAACCCTTCTTTCCTTGGAAGGAAAGGGAAATTGGGGGGCTCTTTCGTCTTCTATTTCTTATGCCTGGGTAACTGATAAAAATAGATATATCTTAATTCAGAATCGTACAGAGAAAGGGAATAGCTGTGAACTGAATCGAAAAGGATGCCTCGGGATGCAAAAGCTACACTACATCCCTAAAAGAATTGCCAATTGTTTGTTCTAGTCTGATTGTACATCTGTTTCAACAGCTGGCAAATTGCATGACTATGCTGAGTCAGGCATCAGGGAGAGGCATCCTTGCCTTCAAGCTTGCTTCTATCTTCTCCTAAAGTGGGAGTTGTAATGATGGAAGATCAGGTGTTACATGTATGAAAATAAAGTTAATTAATTTGCAAATCTTCAGCGGTCTTGTTTCAGGCTGAAGAAAACTCTCTGATTCTGCTCAAGTGCTGGAACAGCAGGCAAAAGAGGAGAGCCCTCCACTTCCTCCTGCCCAAAGGGGGCATTTGATCAGCTGGAACATGATCTGCATTGACAAAGCAGTGGTGCGTAAGTGTCAGACCTTTTTTTAATCAGAATTTCCCTGCACCTTGTGAATGCTTTCAAACTGGAGGCTAAGTTCAGGGAGAGGAATGATGGAGAGGATTGGAGAGAACCACCATGTTACACTTTATATTCACCTTTCCCCAATGTGATGCCCTCCAGATGTAGTGGAGCTACAAATTCCAGCCCCCCAATTCATCTGGAAAATGTGAAGTAAAGGGACATTGAGTTACATTTTTGAAAACTGCTTGCTAGATTGGGAAGGGAGACTAGTATAGATCCATTTGGAGCTATTTAGCTCTCATCAGCTAGCCATACCCTTACTGGGATTCGAAGCTATTTAGCTCTCATCAGCTAGCCATACCCTTACTGGCTAGCTGATGAGAGCTAGATAGCTCGAAATGGATCTATACTAGTCTGCCTTTATTTATTTATCAGCACAAAAACAACACAAAAATAAAAAGGCAACATTAAAAATAAAAATATGGTTTTCTGCCTGGATGGTTTTCTGTGATGAGCCGAAGGACAGAAAGAGGGAGTAGTGAGCTTCCTCCCATATTTGGGTATACCAGGGGTTGTAACACAAATACATACATACATACATACATACATACATACATACATACATACATACATACATACACACACACACACACACACACACACACATATATATACACACACACACCAGACCAGCATACCTACACCCGTGAAAATCTACAAAAAACATACATACATACATACATACATACATACATACATACATACATACGTATATATACACACATACATACATATATACATATAGACATACATACACACGCATGCACACACATGCACACACACACTTTTTCTCCACAGCAAGCATGCTTATTATCCAGACCTTATGTACAGGAGAGAGAGAGAGATGAGAGATGAGAGATGAGAGATGAGGGAGGGTGCTCCCATGGAAGGGGGGGGAGAGAGGAAGAAGAAGGAGAGGGAGGGAGGGAGGAGAGAGAGAAAGAACATGAATGTTAGGCTTCTGGATGAGAAGGCAAGAGTAGTAGAAGCATTAAAAAGGAAGAAAAGGAGAACCCATTTAAGTGAAATAATCCTGTTAAAAAATATCTTCATCATTTCATGTCAGATAAAATATTTAGTGGCTTTGCCCAACTTTTCCTCCTATTTCAGTGATGGAGACACTAAGGATCTTTGTCAGCTGAGGCAGCTGCTTGAGGGGCTGCAGAGAAACCCACCATCTGCACAGATCTGATCAACTTTGCTCCAAATCAGGTGAGAATTGACTATGGGAGCAAAGCACCAGGAGCAGAGCTGGGTGGCTTGTACTGCAGCTCTAATATTAGGGCCAAATTATCCATGCTCTAAGCTTTTAAAAATGAACCCTCTTCTGCCTGAATCCCACTGATATACAAGGCTGATCCAAGACATTTTGCCTTCTCAGTGAAAACATACAATAGCTCCTTCCCACCTCTAGTCCACATGGAAGACTTGCACCTTACTTCACTACTAACAAGGGGGCTGCCCCTCTAGCTAATAGCAAATTAGTATAGAAGTGGCAGAACAAGTGGTATGGTCCTGTACTTTAGAAGATAATTGCCTGGAAACTATCATGCCTATCTCACCCAAGATTTTCTTTTTCAGGTTACTGCTTCAACTTTCATGATGACAGACACAGATCCGCTGAAATGAAAGAACCCATTGATCCCCTAAAAGTATCTTGCATGTTTGCACTAAACTCAACGGGGAGCAATAGTCACTCACATCCATAGCATACCTTAAGCAACACATGTTCCTTGGGCTGTGCTTAAATGGATGACAATGACAAGATTCAGCTGGACTGATCTTTGTGGCCTTGTGTCCATGACAAACAGGAATGCATCAAATCAGCTAGTCTCAATCATTCATTCACACACATGGGAGGAGTTACTGCTGAAAGCATATCCAAAGACAACTCCATTCCCCCTTCACTAAACCGGGCAGGGGTGGGGTTAGCACGTGACGCATCTGGCCCACGGGCCATGAGTTTGGCACCCATGGCTTATGCAATGATGATGATGATATCCACAACAGTTTATGGAAAAATAGAGAAAAGGATTTTTAATATCAGTAACCCCTTTTTTTCCCAGTGTTTCTACTAAAGCATTTTAGGACTGGTCTGAAGAAATACCCATTTGCATATTAATCCCCACTTCCAATGCTTTTACAAAAGAGTATAAATTGAAAACTCTTTTTCCTTAACAATTTACAGTAACTCTCAATATGCAGAGAAAACTTGAGGCTTTTAGTAAGTGAGAAAGCATCCAAACTTCCAATTATTACATGCAATCAGTCCATCATTGTGGTCTACTCCCCTCTTACCAAATTATAATTAGAACCCAAGAACTGTTTTTCAGCCTAGATAGTAAAGGTTTGGCATTCTTTTGACCATCGGTCAATAGCTTTGCAACACAAATTTACTGCTTTTCAAAAGAGCAAAACAAAGCTCTATCTCTCGGACTCAATTTTAGGTTGAATCAAATAACAATAGAAGCATTCTTCATTTTAAAAAGCAAGAGCATTGTAAACCGAGCTTTACTAAGGGTCAACATGACATTGGAACCAACCAGCTCATTCGCAAGGCTTGAACACTCCAAAATGCCTCCTCTGACAAAGGGTGTCACTAAATAAGCCAATAAATCTGCACCTGACGTGTTTTCCTATTAAAAAGCCAGAATCTTATCCAAGTTTGTTTTTGATTCATTAATTTGGCTTAGTCATTCCTGATAAACCAGAATCCAAAATGAATGAAGTTGATCAAAAAAATCATAAGAGTTTTGCACAGAAAACTGAACTCATGGTCACCTCCTAATTTGGGGGTGTTTGCCTGTTGTTGCAGTGACTGCCTTTTTCTTACAGAAGTAGCAATACCACTTAACTCA
Organism: Natrix helvetica; assembly: GCF_964273705.1. NCBI lineage: Eukaryota > Metazoa > Chordata > Lepidosauria > Squamata > Natricidae > Natrix > Natrix helvetica. The sequence goes on from NC_138552.1 coordinate 70,292,479, forward strand.
GATGAAAGCTGCAGTCATTCTCAGCTTATTCTTTAGAGAGCAGGGGAGAAACTGTTACCATTTCCTACCTCCTTTGCACAGATCTATCATTATCTGGCTCTCTCTGAGAGCTAGATTCATACACAGGGAAACTTTGGTACGCTGACCTGAAGTCTGAAGGAGAATTAGCCTCCAAATTACTAGATACTTGGAGCTATGCACTTTCATTTCCTTTGAGAATTATAGCCACTTTATGAAGGCTGCCTGCCTATTCCTTTGGCATAACATCTATAATAGCTCATCTTCTGTTATTTCTTCTCCGCGCTGTTTCAGGGAATGCTATTCAATGCGCTGAATGGTTTTTCACTTTTAATTTTCAGTAGCAATTTTTTTCCTAGTTTTAACTTCTCTTAGCACCAGGCAGCCCCATATTTTTCAAATGCAAAAAAGATACATCTCCTTACCTTACCCTTCTCTCAAACAATGCAAAAGCATCATTTTGTTATGACCACAGTAGCATTCTCATTTATAATCCAGGATAGCATTTTTTAAACTAAAAAATGTAAACAACTCTGAAACAAGTAAAGGAATAGAACTAAGAACATATTCCATGGTGTCTTCATGTGATATTGTTACCAAATAGTCTTACAACACCCTAAAAATACAAGTTGCAATTGAAAAAAATATATAGATTTGCTCATAACATGGTCAGACTATTGTATCAGGGGCACATATTTGTACAGTCCAAAATGATATTTGATCAATACTATTTTAAGTCTACAGTGGCTCAGTAGCTAAGACGCTGAGCTTGTCGATCAGAAAGGTCAGCAGTTTGGTGGTTCAAATCCCTAGCACTGTGTAACAGAGTGAGCTCCCATTACTTGTCCTAGCTTCTGCCAACCTAGCAGTTCAAAAGCGCATAAAAAATGCAAATAGAAAAATAGGGACCACCTTTGGTGGGAAGGTAACAATGTTCTGTGTGCCTTTGGCATTTAGTCATGCCAGCCACATGACCACAGAGACATCTTTGGACAGTGCTATCTCTTCAGCTTTGAAATGGAGATGAGCACCTCCCCTTAGAGTTGGGAATGACTAGCACATATATGTCAGAGGAACCTTTACCTTTTATTTTACATCTAGAATAAATCAGCCATGAAATCTAGATATTTTTTCCTGAACACATTAGCACTTCACTTTGTGGTCTAGAACACTATGTTCCTAGGAGAATTTTTCCATTTAAATAGAAAAGGTGGGTTCATTTCTATTTGGAAACAACAGTGAAACCATAAATTAAAGATCCTTCCCACATTTATAGTTCAGTTCTTTGTCTGAAAAATCACCCTGCTCATCACCAGTGGCATTTCATTTCATTCCCACCCACATATTGTGCTGAGAAAAGACAAACATGCCTTATTAGGGTTGAACTTGACTACAGTAGAATGCCAAACTTGAAAACTGAGGGAGATAGATAATTTATAAAGTTCACAACTGCAAATATAAATACAATAAACATTGCTGATACATTGCTTATTAGCGGAAAATGCTGTTCGGTAAAGCAGCACTGTTCCTAAGGCTTATTATGTAAGAAATGGTCATTTTTTAATAAAGTATTAGGGTGGCATGAAAGAAGATGGGAGAAAGTAGATATTGGATATTGCTATCTTTATTGTCATTATCTCCGTCATTCCTCCTCAGGAAGATCATGATGAAAAGGAACCGATCCTATCCCCTTACAAGAGCTGAAGCAGCTTTGTCTGACCTGGTAACACTTTTTAGATGTGTTGGGCAGCAGCTTCCATCATCCACAGGCAGGCTAACAAACTATTACTGTGGCTGGGTTGATGTTGAAATTTTAATCAAAGAAGTCAAAATGGTACTAGCTTGCTAAGGACGGGTTAGGACCAAGCTAAAAATACAAGTATATAATTCTAGTATCTCTTTTCCAGGTGTTTCGTGTGTGAAAAATAGAAGAAAAAGAAATTGGCAACATGCAAATATCAGTACAGGATGTGAGGAAAAGGTATCCAAGTTTCTTAACAGAATCCCAGAACTAAATTTGCCATTTTATACAATAATACAATAGTAGAGTTGGAAGGGACCTTGGAGGTCTTCTAGTCCAACCCCCTGCCTAGGCAGGAAACCCTATACCGTTTCAGACAGGTGGCTATCCAACATCTTCTTAAATACTTCCAGTGTTGGGGCATTCACAACTTCTGGAGGCAAGCTGTTCCACTGATTAATTGTTCTAACTGTCAGGAAATTTCTCCTCAGTTCTAAGTTGCTTCTCTCCTTGATTAGTTTCCACCCATTGCTTCTTGTTCTACCCTCAGGTGCCTTGGAGAATAGTTTGACTCCCTCTTCTTTGTGGCAATCCCTGAGATATTGGAACACTGCTATCATGTCTCCCCTAGTCCTTCTTTCTCTTAAGCTAAACATACCCAGTTCCTGCAACCGTTCTTCATATGTTTTAGTCTCCAGTCCCCTAATCATCTTTGTTGCTCTTCTCTGCACTCTTTCTAGAGTCTCCACATCTTTTTTACATCGTGACGACCAGAAATGAATGCAGTATTCCAAGTGTGGCCTTACCAAGTGTGAATGGCCTTACCAAGTGTGAATGCAGTATTCCAAGTGTGGCCTTACCTTTAGGTATATTTCATGTCCCTATAGACACAAACAGCCAGTTAAATTACTATGTCAAGTTTTTAATAACTGTTCTCGTAAAAATTTATTGAATAGTGTTATTTACAATAAATAGAATCATCTGTTAGCACACTTCATTTTTTTCACCACCTAACTTGATATTAATGTTGATAACCCAAATTAAAAGAAAACCTCTTAAAGGATAAAGGAAAAAAACCTTCAATGTTACTCCATTGTGTATGTCTGTGTTGTGTGACTGTTTCACTACCTTTAAACCAGAGAGGTTCTTGACTATATGGCCCTATGTGTGCTCTTATGCCTTTTCATCCCTTTGGAGAAAAAATCCTCTTTTATTTAGACTTAAATAGAATTCATCTCCCTAAAATGGATGACTAGCTTTCACTTTTTTGTGAGAAATGATTCATGTACCAAGAGGTTGCCCCTCCTCACCTCTTATCAAGAGCTGAAAATTCTTCATCTCATAGAAATTGCTTTCCTGGCATCAAAGATGCTGGATTTGCTAAGGTCAATACACTTAAATGTTCTTTAATAGCACCTGGAGCTCAGATTCAATTGCTTCCTGAAAAAAATACATAAGAAAGCATAGACAATATATTCATCTCTTTCACTATGAGTGATGCTGCCAGACAAACTAACACAAGACAGAACCCACTGATAAAGGTGGCACAACCCCCAGTGACCAAATGTCAGACTGGTTTCCCTGGGTTCAAGTGTCAAGTTCTTGGGCGGCTTTAAAAAGATATAATCAAAGATCCTTTTTGTTATATTCTCTGACTGCTAAAAGAAGAAAATCCGGATTGTACCTGTTATCCAATGTGCTGACATCCATATGTACAAAGGAAAATGAGAATAGATTTTGCAGGGGGGGAAATTTACACAGAGAAACTTGATTGTTACAGTTGGTTCTTTTACGAAAGATATAGTGGAATGGCAGCATTAGGCTGTGTACAACCACTAACAGATTCGCTGAACTTACAGCAATCAAGGCTCTAAATCACATTGTACTGGACATATGCAGATATGTTGTCTAAGAAATATTGCAATATTTCAAATTATGAAATTATACATTAAAATGATATGGGTACCAAAACTAAATGTGTAGAATTATTAAGAACAATTATTTGTTTGTTGTAATTTTGTTGTAATCTTGCAAATCAGGTGACTCTGGCAACAATGCAACCATGTTCTGCAGCAACCATGAGGTCCTGTTACATTGACAATTAATTACTTCTGAAGGTAAGATACCAAGGGATCAGTACCTTATTACAGAGAGTTCTCAACTTAGGACCACAATCAAGCCCAAAATTTCTGTTGCTAAGTGAGATAGTTATTAGGTAATAGTTATTGCCCCCTTTTGCAGCCTTTCTTGCCATAGTTGTTAAGTGAATCACTGCAGTTGTTAAGTTAGTAACTGGGCTGTTAAAATGAATCTGGCTTCCCCATTGACTGCTTGTCAGAAGGTTACAAAAGGTGATTACATGACCTGGGACACTGCAATTGTCAGGAATATGAATCAGTTTCCAAGCATCTGAATTTTGATTACATGACCATGAAAATGCTATAATGGTTATAAGTGTGAAGAAACAGTCATAAGTCACTTTTTCCAGTGCCATTGTAACTTTGAATGATCACTAAATGAGCTGTTGTATGTTAAGGTCTACCTGTATTATTCCACTCAATATATTGGACAAACCATGTGCTGTAGCTAAGGCCAGATCTTCTTCCACTAATGATTTATAGCACCTTCTGGCATAACTCAACTATTGGGGGTGGGGTATAAAAACTGTGCTATTTGTTGTGGGCCAGCAGGAGCTGTTGGAGCTGCAACCAGACTCCGACAGTGAGGGGCCTTATGAGCTCTGGAAGATGTGGAGGACCCTGGACAGGGTTCCGACTCCAAGCAGGGATCAGAGAGGCTGGTTGGCCACCAGGAGGCGCCTGAGGCATGGAGCAGCTGTGAAAGCCAAAGGGAGTGTGCTCCTGAAGTCATGCCTTGGAGCAGTGAGGAGGAGGCAAGGGAGTGTGCTCCTGACGTCATGCATTGGAGCAGTGGGGAGGAGACAAGGGAGGTGGTTTGGGATGCCCGGCAATGAAGGGCTAATAGACGTAAAGAATAGCTACGCAGTTACAGGAGATAATTGAACTCAAGTGGTTGTAATTAGGCTCCTCTCAAGACTGTATTTAAGGAGGGACTTTCCACAAGCTGTTTGCAGGAATCAACATATTTACCAGAGCTGGAGAAGCTATTGGGTCTTGTCCTCTTGGCAGGCTGGATTGCTGCCAAGGTCTAGTCTGTGCTGGATTGCTGCCAAGGTCTCGTCTGTGCTGGATTTCTGCCAAGGTCTCATCTGTGCTGGATTGCTGCCAAGGTCTAGTCTGTGTGTTAATAAATCATCGTGCAGTATCTTTGTGTCGGGCGTGTTTGGTGTATGAAGAGGGAGGATCAGAACAGCTATTTATTGTTACATAATACAAAAATGACTGGATGATTCCTGAAGAAGCTCCACATCAGAGGTCTCCAACCTTGGCAACTTTAAGACTTGTGGACTTCAACTCCCAGAATTGACTTCAACTCTGGGAGTTGAAGTCCACAAGTCTTAAAGTTGTCAAGGTTGGAGCCCTCTGCTCTACATCACTGCTGGTAATCCTGCCTAAGAGCTATCAATAAGGCCATGAGCCATGAGTTTATTTGAAAAGTCAACTGAAGTACAGAATAGCTTCATCTCTTTGGGAGGCTCCATACAAAGAGATATGTCTTTGCATTTTTGAATACAAAATAATATTGTCTGTGAATATATGTACACCTGCTTCTAATTGTGATGAATCTGCTGGCAATCAATTTCACTAGGCAAAATTAATCACAATCTTTTCTTCTTGCTATAAAACTTTGCTAGAAAAAAGTACTATTTCACTCATGCCAACTCTCCTTACTGACAAAGAACTAGGCAGGGAGAATATGTGCCAGGTTGGCCTTGATATCATTTTTGGAGGAACATTCATATCTAAGCCATAAATAAATACAGTGAATCATAAATAAATACAGTAAAGCCACAAAAGGCAGAAAATGATAATAACCTATATGAATGTCATATGCTCAGCTTTACTGGACATTCAAAAGTAACAGACCTAGAATGTCCAGTAAATCAAGGTGTTATTGCAATTAGATAATACTTGAACATACTGGGAATGTAGCCTCAAACTTTATAGAAAGAAGATCTCAATGTCAACATCCAGTATCTCAAAGTGATACTAAGAAAGAAAGGTTCCAAGCTAAAGTCTCTGAGCTAGATGTACCATTAATCCTATTGGTATAAGACACTTTCTTATACTCTAATGTCCTCAACAGGGACAAAAGTACGTTTTCTTCCCCTTACTGATGAGTAACCCCAGAGCTTGTCCATACACAACTACAGAAGTTGGAAGAGTTTCCTCTTAACCCTGGGGATGGTGTCCAACCCTGGACCCTAATATTTCTTGTATAGAAATTAAGCAGCAGAAACATGTTAACCAATGAGATAATCCCAATATGTCTGTCAAAAGTAGCCAGAAATGGCATTTTACATGATGTGTATAACTGAATGGAAAATGGCCCCCAAAGCAGAAAGGAAAAGATGCTTTTATATATGTGTGTGCGAAATTGTCATACTCTACTTAATAACTGTAATAATCCACAATTGGATAATGTCTTTGTTAGAAGCAAGTACTATAGCAGAAAAGAATGAACAAGCTTTCAAGTTCCATCACTGGACAGGGAGTTATAACTAGCAGACAAGCAGCAGTACAAATTAGGACAGCTGTTTCAGGACTACAAACTTAGTATGTTTGTAGAGATTGTAGACTTAGTATGTATGTTCGTACTCAAACTTAGTATGAAGGTAGAGATTGTAGACTGAATACTGGAGCTATTAGTAGAAGTTGGTTTGTACTTGGCATTCAGGGACCAAAATAACTCATTTTCCCTAGCTTTGAAACATAAATACAATTAGTTTCCTGGCTGTCTGGACCATAGGCAAAACTCACAAGCTCCTGGCCAGAGAAAAATAAAGTATATAGTCTTTGTATTTGCAAAGCCAGCCAGTAATGTTGGATGGTGCACTATAGGTATGAATGAATTGGACAACCTATCAAGTTGTTGAAATAGATTGAACTCTTAAAATCAAAATCCCTCTTTGAGTATAGAAAATATCCTTCCTCTGAAGTTATACACCACTCTTGGCAGTGGAATGCTGTTTTCTGCAAAGCAAAATAAAGCAGTCATAACCATGTGAGTCCATCAAATTCTATAATTGGCTCCCACCTTTATTAATCCAAGGCACCTGAGGGTAGAACAAGAAGCAATGGGTGGAAACTAATCAAGGAGAGAAGCAACTTAGAACTGAGGAGAAACTTCCTGACAGTTAGAGCAATTAATCAGTGGAACAGCTTGCCTCCAGAGGTTGTGAATGCCCCAACACTGGAAGTCTTTAAGAAGATGTTGGATAGCCATTTGTCTGAAACGGTATAGGGTTTCCTGCTTAGGCAGGGGGTTGGACTAGAAGACCTCCAAGGTCCCTTCCAACTCTGCTATTGTATTATTGTATTAACATTGCTGTTGTTATTTCATGCATAATACCATTCTGAACAAGACCAATCCTCAGACTACTTTTCCTCCTACAGGTGATCCTATAACCAGTTGCTTACTGATTGCTAGAAGTTACAACTTACCTCCCCAAGCTATGTGCTTCCAGCCTGAATTCAAAGTTCCAACAGCCATTGTCCCCATGATCACATTTTGGGTGCTAGGCAACCCACCCACATTTACACCTGTTTGCCACATCCTGCAGTTACATGATCACAATATTTTTTTTGTAACACCCATTTGGAAGCCAGACACAGTTCCGAGGCAAAGAGAGTGTTAAGGGGGAGACTGATTTTTATAAATCCCAATAGCAAGGTGGGTGGAAACAATTAATTGTAGATAAGACTTAGCTGAGCAGGACAGGTTTTCAGGTCAAGCAGTCCAACGTCAAGGTGAAAAAACTTACAATGTCAGATCAAGGGAGAGATAAAGTTGTGGTTAATCAACAAGCCAAGGTTATAAATAACTAGATTTCAAGTATCATGATAGATAAGCCAGATACTGGAAAGTTGCTTCTAGCAAGAGGTCAATAGATCCTACAGAGACTTAAATACTCCCTCTGCTGAGTATGCACAGCTGTGGACAAACCTTGTTGGTGAGCGCCTCTGGAACACCTGCATTGCAACAAAGTCAGACCCTGAGGGCATGCCGTGCATTTTTTTAAAAAAAACTTCTTTTTCTCGTGAAACTGGCATTTTATTTCTGGTTTCTGGCAAAAAATGGTCATTGAGGACAACTGATTTGCTTAATGCCCACTGCATTTGCTTTATATCCACAATGAATCATTTCAATGAGGAGCCCTGATGGCACAGTGGTTAGAATGCAGCATTGCAGGCTAACTCTGCCCACTGCCAGCAGTTCGATCCTGGCAAGAATCAAAATTAACTCAGCCTTCCAAGGTCGATAAAATAAGGATCCAGATTGTTGGGGGCAATATTGCTGACTCTGCAAATCACTTAGAGAGGGCTGTAAAGCACTATGAAGTGGTATACAAGTCTACGTACTGTTGCTATTTATCAACTGCCACAAAAACAGTTGTACAATTGGGCGTGGTCACATGTGATTTGCTTAATGGCCAGCATGACTTATGATGGTAATTCCAAGTCCTAAGTGAAGGACTACCTGTAATAAAAATGCAAAATATCTCCTAATTGTGATTGCAACTGTGATCAGATGTTATATGTGTCCCCAAACTGTTCAAATCTTCCTTGGTAATGGACCACTTCAGACTCTCCACTCGGCCATCTCTAAAATTCAAGTCAGACTGGATAGCTCTTCAAAAAGTAATGGCTTCTCCCTGAAATCTCAGCTACCTATTCATCCAGATAAATAATACTAGCAACACAGGCTATAGACAAGAAAAGGTTTTTAACTCACAGATGTATGCATGAGATATATTTGCTAATTGTACTTTGGATACCAATAAATATAATAAATAAATCATTCAGGAGATGTTAAAGTCTTATACACAATTGAAATCAGTGTCTTTCCTTTTCTGATTATCATTCAGACAGCTAGAGAAAAAACCATGGAACTTTGTTTTTATACATAGCAATAGCACTTAGACTTATATACCTCTTCATAGTGTTTTACAGACCTTCCTAAGCACTTTGCAGAGTCAGCCTATTGCCCATAACAATCTGGGTCTGCATTTTACCCACCTCGGAAGGATGGAGGGCTAAGTCAACCTTGAGCCTGGTGAGATTCGATCTGCAAAACTGCTGGCAGCCGGTGATCAACAAAAGTAGCCTGCAGTATTGCACTCTAACCACTGCGCCACCACAGCTCATGCTACCCACAGCAAGATTTCTTTGTGCTCAAAAATGGAGAAGTTCGCCACTATCCGCAATCGGGGAATGATTGGTGAAAATGATGGAAATTGCAAAGTTGGATTAATTGAATTCCTTGACTAGAGAAAAGATATGTAGACATGATACCTGCATGTATAGTTGACTGGAAACCCCCTCCAGACTATTTACATGAAAGGTGGGGAGGGGGGAACAGTTAACGGCTTGTGGTACTGATGAATAGAAAATAATTAGATAATAGAAAAAGTTTTTCTTGTAACCATAGAGTAAGAGACCACTTGGCAACCATGCTTTTTTTTCTGCATTTTTGTCTTTTTTTTTCTCCTTTTCTTTGTATTCTACATTACTTTGTTTACTTCATTTTGTATAAGTTTGTGGTTGTGTTCTTTTTAAAACTTATAAGAAAAAAGTTATATGGGGGGAAAAACCCTAACCTTTCATGGAATCTCTTGATGAAAATTGCCTTTTACAAACTGCACTAAGTCCAGCCACCTGATCTACCACGTGGATAGACAATTAACCTGCATACTTGCCAAGTTACTTTGAAGAAATCACCTGCCTGTGGCCTTCGGTTTTAAATGTAAGGTTGCAATGGGAAGCAGCAAATGAGATAGTTCCTTTCATGTGCTGTATGACAACATCCTCTCCAGAGGCCCGTTATTATTATGAGTCACGCTACTTCTCGTGTTAAATTAACTTGTTCTGACTGTACACATTCTGATACAAGGAGCTCAGGTCACGTGCTACTGAATGCATCATCTGTCTCACCAACTGTGTTACTAAAACTAGACAAAACCTTGTCAAGAGAAATAAACTTCTCTGGAGATAGAGATAAGTGACTCAATCGCACAGCTTGCAAGGTTTTGAATAGTTCAAGGACAATATTCCCAGTTAAAAGAACTGGAGGTAATAAGAATACACACACACACTCATGCATGCTTACACAAACACACACACACACACAAACACACACACGAGAGAGAGGGGGGGAGAATATATATTAAGAAAGAGACACACACATATCTGCTATCTGGCAGAAATTTGCTGTCAAGCAACCATCTATCCCTTCAGCAAAACCCTGACAAGATATATCTCATCCAAAGAACAAAAAGACCTTCAATGTTGGATTAGCCTCAAAAATTAAGAAAGTAGCTTATCTAACCTAGCATCTTTCAGATGTGTTAGGGACTAGGACTCTCAGAATTCCTACCCACCATGGGCAAAACAGCAAAATGGTGACCAGGTAATAAAGAAAAGTATGAACTATTACATTGGATTAGTCTTCTCCAACCAGTTAGTGTACGTTCCACCAGGTACAGTAATTGTGAAGAGCAGATTAACAAACAAGAAAGGACTGGAAGAGGCTTGCTGATGTTTGGCTGATCTTAAGCAGTATCTTTATTGGATAACTGATGAAGTGTCAATCTGGAAAAACATTACTTCGATCTTCGAAAAGAAGGAAAGGTAAACTTGGGAAATCTCAACCAATCATTTACAATACCTGATAAAATTATTGAGCAAATTGTGAAGACATCAGCTTATGTTATTTATAAGCTATTACTATATCATTATATTACTTTATTCATTAAAATGAAACACAGTCAACAGAACATTCAAAAATGCATCACAAATACCATTGACTGGTGCTAATGGTTGATACGGGCTGCTGCCAGCATCCTAGGTATCAACCAAGTATCTTTTTAAGATGTACGATATTTTTTGCAGTTCCACTGGTATTATTGCAGGAAGCTGCAATTTATTGGTGTATTTTGTAAAATTCTTGGACATTGTAATGTATCACTGTTACATGTTTCATCCATAATTGCATAATTTCAATGGCCAGGTCACGATATTTCGTGATTTTTTTCAAGTTATTTTTCTTCAACTCTGGCATTTTCTGTTACAGCAATATCAATACATTGTACTCTTTGCTTTTCGACAACCGTGACATCTGGCGTGTTGTGTTCCAAATAACGATCTGTGTGTATTTGAAAGACCCACAAGATCTTCACCTTCTCATTTTTTACAAGTTTTTCCACTTTATGTTCCGATTACTTCTTGGATACAGGTAAGTCATATTTTTTACATAATGACCAGTGGATTAATTTAGCAACTCAGTCATGTCTATTATTATTATGTACTTTATTCATTAAACATGAAACTCAATCAACTGAACATTCAAAAATGCATCACAAATATCATTGACTGGTGCTAATAGTTGATACAGGTTGCTGTCAACGTCCTAGGTATCAACCAAGTACCTTCTTGAGAAGTACGATGTTCCAAGTAGCATAGTTTTTTTAAGCTCCTCTGGTGTTATTGCAGGAAACTGAAATTTCTTGATGTATCTTACAAAATTCTTGGACATGGTACTAAATGCCCCGAATGACAATGGGTTACATGTTTCATCCATCATTGTGTCGTTTTGATGGCCAGGTCGCAATATTTTGTGATTTTTTCCAATTCTTTTTCTTCGACTCTGGCATTTCCTGGTACCGTGATATCAATAAATTGTACACTTCAGTTTTGACAACTGTGATATCTGGCATGTTGTGTTCCAAATGATGATCCATCTGTATTCAAAAGTTCCACAAGATCTTCACCTTCTCATTTTTGATAACTTTTTCCACTTTATGTTCCCATGATTTTTTGGACACAAGTAAGTCCTATTTTTTACATAATGACCTGTTCTGACCCCCCTTCCTCCGTTGCCCACACAGCACACACACTCCGGAACAGTACAAGGGAACAAGGTTTATTACACGAACAGACAAGAGGTTCCGTGGCAGCAAGCCACCAAGACAAAACTCACAGGAACAGAAACACAAAAGCAGCTATCCAGCTTGCCAGGATCCCAGACTAGAGCTTCTGGCATAAGTCCTTTGTTGACTGCTGCGAAGAGCCTCTCCAGAGTCAACCCTTTTATAACCTAAAAAGGGCGTCTCCCAAACAGCACCTGAGAGCCCTTTACCGCCTATAATTACGCCCACGCTCCTTGCGTCTGTGGGCGCGCCGGTAACGGGCATCTAGAAACGCCCTGCTAAGTCCTGAGTCACTGTCACGTGAGTCCTCCCCGCTGCTCCAAGGCATGGCATTGGGAGACCTCCTCCTCTGGCTCTCACCGCTGCTCCATGCCTCTGGCGCCTCCTGGTGGCCGACCAGACTCTCGGATCCCTGCTCAGCCTCCGAATCCTGTCCAGGATCGGCCATCTCCTCTGGAGCTGACTCGTAGGGACTATCACTCTCGGAGTCTGGTGGCAGCAGCACCGGCAAAGGCTGGGCCACAACAATGACCAGTGGATTAATTTAGCAACTTGGTCATGTGTAAAAGTAGTGTTCAAGTGGTGCTCCAGTTGTTCACCATAGGCATTGACAAGTTTGCTGTCAGTCAATTGCAGAAGGCAGCTTTTCTTGGAACAGCTTCCATCCTGTGACGATATCTGTAACACCATCAAACATCCAGATTTACCTATTCCAGGTCCTTGATAAGGACTCAATAGGTAGACAAAAATGCCAAACCTAGTCTGAACATCTGGCTGTGTGCGATGATCAATAAAAATAAATATATAAGGCTATAGTAATATCTTATAAACAATATATAATAATTCAATTATTATATTAAAAGGTACACTAAATTATTAAATTAAGAAACATAGCAAAGCAAAGCCTTACATGGCCAGTACATTAAAAAACAAACACCAGGCAAATCAAATAACTACAAGATCTGGGAATGCCTAAAAACAGAAAAATTGAAAAAAGAAACAGAAGGGCTAATTTTGGCTGCCCAGGACCAAGCCTTAAGAACAAATTAGAGGATGAGAGCACCTCCGGTCCCCGGAGGTGACAGACGTTGCCGTCCGCTGCTTGTTTCTCCGGTGGGCTCCCTTAGGAAACACAGAGGGTCTTGGAGGGACCACCTGCCGTGGGGTGGCTTGCTGTAGCCCCCAGAAGTGGCGGCAGCCATCTGGGGGTTTCCAGTCTCGCCCCAGGAGCCGGGGAGCAAAGGGGGGCACATGGCGTAGCTGTCAGCTGCCTGCGCCTTCACCGAATGGATTCCGGAAGGAAATAATCAATCAGAAGTTGTAGTGAAGTGCTGGAGATGAGAAGTTTGCCCTAATCTCTTTTAACACCATTTAATGGATGAGCAACAGCTATTTGCAAGTTGTGGATTCAATCTATTTGAAGTTGCAAGATTGGAGGGGTGTTTTTTTTACCTCCTTCGGTTAAAGCGGCATTTGAACTATCTCTCGATCTCGAATGGAGTGAGAGAGTAAAACGTTGAATTACCCACTTGTACTAACTATGAGAAAGATTTACATCACAATTGCAAGAAGTGATTCCTGAGCTGTTTTAAAAGCCTTATGGAAACTTTGAATGCTTTGCTCCCTGGTTCCCTGTGAGAGGTGGAGCCAAGATGGCTCATTTCCTTCTTCTTCTTTGCTCTAATAAATGAAACTAGCCTTTTGAAACTACCTTTGAAGAAATTTCTGGCTTTATATTAGTATTACCTCCCGAAGGACTTCTGGAGCCTCCCCTGTTTTATGGTCTTTCAGGATTTGGATTATTTGACTCTCTTCTTCTGGCTTGGAACTGTGACTGAGGATTAACATTCATTTCTGGGCTTGTCTGCCTCCTTGGTATCACCCAACTGCGTATTCTACAGACACCATTTCTTCTGTATAAGGATTTACACTTATCCCTGAGCTTAACAAATGGGGCCCAGAAAACCACCGCCAGAGAAAGCAGCCTCGGCACCTGCCTCCTCTGCATCTAGCCCAATGACCCAACAGACAAAAACTTTATCATTCTTACAACAAGAAATGGCTGGAGAGAGCATAAAGGACTTATCAGTTGCCCAAATGTTTCAGGCTATTATGAAGGGACAGGAAGAACTGAAAAAGAACTGACAGATTTTAAAGAGCAGCTCAGAGATGCACAGCAGCAAACAATAGAAAATAAGCAGAGGGTTGGAGTACTGGAGGAGGACGTGGTTGGGCTGAGGGAGGAGGTGAAGGTAACTCAGAAGGGGAATAGAGAACTGGAAAACTTCATGGTAAAGATGGAACTTGAAAGAATGTCCCTTTTTCTCAGATTCCAGAACCTACCCGAGACAGAAGATGAAGACCTTAAGGATATTATGTGTACAATCTTAGCAGAATACATTAAGAGAGATAAAGAACAGTTGTGGTGGGATATGGACTTGGTTTATGGAATCAATTCAGAATATGCTAGAACACATAATGTTCCAAGGGAAGTCCATGTTAAATTTCTTAGGAAGACCACGAGGGATGAGGTTTTGGGAGCCCAAAGGAGGCGACCACTAAAATATAAAGATAAAGAAATTGCCATTCTTAAACAAATTCCGAAAAAAATAAGAGAAAAGAGGAGGAAGTATTCTTCCTTATCAAAGAAATTATATAATAAAGGAATTTGATTTAGATGGTTATTGCCAGAAGGAATGTTGATTTTCTGGGAGGGAAATAGAATTAGAATTAATTCAGTTGTGGAGGTAGAGGACTTCATGAAAAAACACAGTTCCCTTCTAGAGGATGAAACTATAAGAGGTAGTGAAAATGGTGATAATATACAAGATATGAGGGAGGGAGGGGCTGCGGCTCCACCAGGGGACAAGAGGGAGGGAGCAATACTGAAAAGACTCAGGTCACAAAAATAAATGTATTTGAAATATTATTGTAATTGTTGATATATTAGAAAGTGGTATAAGAGATTATTGAACACGTGGTTGATACAATGTATAACAAGATGCTGGTTTTGCTTATCTTTTATCTTTTGTTTTTCTTTCTGTAAAAGTTGTGAGAATTGGAGAGATTTCTACTTTCTGCACGATGTAGCTGCCAACATTTTTTGTATATCCACCTACCCTTCCCTGTAAATGTTTAAAAACCAATAAAATTCTTTTAAATAAAAAAAGAACAAATTAGAAAAATTAAGACATTTTATTTTATTTATTTTTTATTTATTGGAATTTGTTAAAGAAAAACAAGAATAAGAGAATAAAAAGACAATGACAGGGACGATATGCATGTTAGTGCACTTATGCATGCCCCCTCTACTGACCACTTAAGTATGAAGTAAGGTCCACGAAGGTCAATTTGTAACTGAAAGTGTGAAAATTTGTAGCTGAGACAACTGAATCAGGTAGGGCATTCCAGATTTTGAGAACTCTATTACAGAAATTTTATATAGATGTACAACATATGTTACAATATAAGCTTTCTTGCAGAAATATAATGTATCTGATATAATTAATATAATCTGAGTTCTAAGCATACTGTAGTAGCTGCATTACTGAAATCAATGGAACCTAACTTAGTTATGTTTAATTTAAGTTCAGTTTCACTTCAAACTATGTGTGATTAACTGCATTTAAACCTAATTTGGCGATGCCTATTTTTTTTCATGAAATATGTATTATAGCATGCCAGCACCCAAGACAGAATGCTGTACTATTTTTTAAATACATCCAAGGAGGTTATTACACCACAATTCCCTGTCTGTAAAAATATGAATATTAATATTGTTTACTTCTTCAGGATTCTATGAAGATAAAATAAAATACTGGGGGGCAAAGCATTTTCTATGTTAAAATACATAAAAAATTTATATAGTCCAAAAATAATAATTTTCTTTTAGTATTTCTCCTGAGATGTTTTTCTACTAATCTGTAAAAAAGGATAACACTGTATAAAATGAAAAAGTGATTTACAGGCAGTGCTGTCTCTAGCAAATGCAGTACGGCAATGCTAACACAACAGCAAAAACACACAACACCATATAAATGCTGCTATTATACACTTGCATTCTGGCATCTGACAAATGAACCTTTGCCACAGTATTGGTACGAATATATTGTCCTGAATTGATGTATTTACCTGACGAAGGACTCTTTACACCAATATGTTAAGCAAAATAGTTCAATATTCATTACTAGGACTGCACAGACTTTGGATTTCAACAGGAAAGGGCACTTTGCAATTTGCAGGAGCACACAGCATTTGTCAACAACTCCTTAAAGCAACTGCCTTTTCTTTTGGGATTAGACACTGGATTCCTTCTGTAGTAAGGGACATGGTGGCTCAGTGGCTAAGACGCTGAGCTTGTCGATCAGAAGGTTGGCAGTTCAGCGGTTCGTGTCCCTAGTGCTGTGTAATGGAGTGAGCTCCCGTTACTTGTCCCAGCTTTTGCCAACCTAGCAGTTTGAAAGCACATTAAAAAATGCAAGTAGAAAAATAGGGACCACTTTGGTGGGAAGGTAACCTTTCTGTACGCCTTCGGCATTTAGTCATGCTGACCACATGACCACAGAGACATCTTCAGACAGTGCTGGCTCTTCAGCTTAGAAACAGAGATGAGCACTGCCCCTAGAGCTGGAAATGACTAGCATGCCGGAAATGACTAGCATGCATGTGCTTAGTGTTACCTTCCGTCTGTAGTGGAAGATAATCCCAGATTAATTTGGTTTAAAGCAGAGGTGTACAACCTTGGCAACGTTAAGATTTGAGAATTTCAACTCCCAGGCAATTCTGGGAGTTGAAGTCCACAGGTCTTAAAGTTGCCAATGTTGGACACCCCTGCTTCGAAGAGTTGCTAACAGGTGTGCCCTGAAACACCTTTTTCCCTTTGACTCTGAAGTGTTACAGAATTCTATTCATTACCTTTACAAATGAAGGATACACTGTCCACGAAAACTGATTCACACATGCAAATCTGCCACAGCAGGATTTCTGCCTTAAAACAGTCGTTGAAAGAATGGCATTATATTGTCCACAACATCTAACAATCAGCCATCTGGATCCTGGTGTCTCTCAGCTCTGTTTTCATAATAAACAAGTAGACTAAGCAGTGCTGATGACTTTTTAAAAAATAATTGGACATTCAGCTCACAAATGTTGGCACATTTCCAACACAAGTACAAGTAATCCAGGAAATGAGCTGAGTCCTTGTATCAGTATAGTATAGGTTATGTCTTCATCACATCCCCAACTCCTTATATATTAGCCAGACAATAGAAGGCATGATTTGGACAGCACAACCAAATAGCATCATTAAATGCTTTCTGTGCTTCCAAATCTGTGAAGAAAATTATATAATGGAGATGCTTAACTTTTAGCCACTCTTAGAATATGCAAGGTATGCAAAGTAAATAGATTTAAGTCTAGGTAGATATGCATTATTACATCTGATCTAAACTCTTTTTAGCTTCATGAAAGTGAGTTGACATAGGTCAATTAGCCATCTTTTAGCATAGTCAGCATATTAACCTTCTTCTAAATCTAGTTATGCTTATTGTGGGAACTTGCCTTACATGGAAATTTAAATAGAATACACGGCGAATTGAAAATTAGGACTATATGACAGCAGAAAGTTGGTGGTCTCTTTGTCTTTTGGCTGCTATCTATCTAGTGGTGTCAGAATTACTGTAGCCCAGATCTGATCACTTTAATCTAATTTGTACCAAGATGGACAGATGAAAATTCTGTATTCAGGAGACAAATGTATAACTTTCTACATCATTTTCATATCCTGGTTTGTGAACAAGATGTTTAAAGGTTGGACTCCATAGCACCTTGTGTCCTACTGCCCATGAGGGATGTAGTAAAGTATAGATAAATAAAGATTTCAGGGACACAGTGGCTCAATGGCTAAGACACTGAGCTTGTTGATCAGAAAGGTCGGCAGTTCAGTGGTTTGAATCCCTAGCACCACGTAATGGAGTGAGCGCCCATTACTTGTCCCAGATTCTGCCAACCTAGCACATAAAAATGCAAGTAGAAAAATAGGGACCACCTTTGGTGGGAAGGTAACAGCGTTCCGTGCACCTTCAGCATTTAGTCATGCCGGCCACATGACCACAGAGACATCTTTGGACATTGCTGGCTCTTCGGCTTTGAAACGGAGATGAGCACCATCCCCTACAGTTGGGAACAACTATCACATATGTGCGAGGGGAACCTTTACCTTTACCTTTTAAATAAAGATTTACCTGCATCCCTCTTTTGTCTCTCAAAAAGACACCTATTTTTGTCTGAGACTCCTAATCTGAAGTCACATCCTTCCCATGCACAATTTCACAGAATACATTATCTTTCAACTCTACTAGAATATAATAAAGTAAGTGCTAGGCTTTTTTTATCCTGGAAATATATTTCTTGTAAATAAACATCCTTTCTGTTATAGTTATAAAACCTGCTTTATTAATCAATCTTCAGTTGAGGTGCCTCCTCTCAGGAATGCTCAGGCATACTCTACCTCGAAAATGCTTCAACCACCAACATAAAGATTTCTTAATGCATACTTTTTAGCTACTTAGTTAATGTTAATTAACATAATATTATTAATGTTTCACTACCTAAAACTGAATCTGAGTGATAATCCAACCTTGATGATTTAATAGGCTTCACTAAATTAGACAACAAAGAACCATGACATTTTTAAAGGGCTTTTTTAAAATTCCTAATTGTAAGGCTATTACCTGGAAAAGAATTATGCACTCTTGACAGAAAATTGCTAAAGAGGCAAATTTCAGATATAAGCTGAATTCTGTAGATTCTTAGAGCTAGTTCTTGTGGAACGTGAGGGGTGTTTCAATGAAGTAGAATAATTTCATGAATCTGCTTATTTTGGCATGTATTTTTTTTGCTTTGCTTTTTAAAAGCAGATCATTTATGTTGTACAATTTCCTACAAAAGCAAAATTCCTGAATTTTTTTTAAAAAAAAACTCACATCCCACTCTGTTTATCACAATTTCTCTAAAATGTTCATGTAATAACTGGAAGTAGATATATAGTTTTCCCTCCTTGAAACCAAGAATAGAGTGAGGGGAAAAAAACCTTGCCACTATGTAAAAGTTTGTCTAGCATCACACATGCTGCTCCTTTTCTCTTATTTTCACAATAATGGATCTCATATATTTAGAATGTTACATTGCCTGTGTGGTTTAGGAGCAATATATCACTGAAGGAACTAGATAAAGCAGACATCCTCCTGGATTTCACCCACACACATAAAATATTGCATAAAGTAGACACATTTGTCTCCAGCCATTTGTTTACTTCAGAGCAGAAAACAAACTGGAAAGTTAATGCACACAGAATGTCATTTAAGCCATACCTCACCCAAGCAAACCTTCACTTAAAGTGAAGAAAATTCCAAAATATTTTTCCCCTGGTGGCACATTATAGAAAAACTAGTCAATAATATGTCAGAAAACAGGGGTGGGGGGGAGAGAAAAAGAGTGAGGCTTACCAAGCCATTTGTTTTACATTTTATGGCTTGTGTCATTCTCTAGTCTTTGGGTCAAACTAAGTGTAAGTATCTCCTAATTGTGTTATGTAAATATCAGCCATTAAAAAAAGCATAAAGAGCTTATGGTGCACAGAAACAGGCGAACCAAATCATAATTTACACTTCAAGGAAAGTCTTCACTGGTGGCTACTATCTCCCTAACAAGGTTTGTGTATTTGAATTATGGTCTCCCAATTATTATCTCAATTAATTTAGCACCTCAACAACCTGAAACTTATTTTCTTCTTTTTACAGAATTTAAAAATAATAGCAGGCAAGCAGCTAAACCGCCAGAAGTCTTAGATCCCATTTCTGGCTTTTAGCAGAACATCAAAGAAAGCAGTGTGAACTTAAGAAATGTAAATTTTGCAGACATTATTTTGTTCATCAATCAAAGAACTTTAACCAAAGAAATGGAAAGTCAGTTTTTCAAAATGTCTTCAGCAGAAAAGAATAGGACTGAATGATGCAAAGAAAAACAACGCAATATATTATCTAAGGAGATCAAAGCAAACTCTTTTCCTTTCCTAGTTGCTAGGTAAAATCAATATAGTGATTCTAATTAGGCCCACTTCCTGAATGAGCTCAGTACATGGAAGAAATAGTCCTACTTGTGATCCCCTGGCATAATGCCTTGATCCAGCATTGTCGCCATTGTCACTAATAAATAAGTTAAAAAGTGAGATAGTAGTGATGTGAAAGAGCTTGGCTGAGAATCTGGGCATCTTTCTCGCCTGGACTACTGCAATGCTCTCTACATGGGGCTGTCCTTGAAGAGCACCCGGAGGCTTCAGCTGGTCCAGAATGCGGCCGCGTGGGTTGTCATGGGGGTACCTAGGTGCTCCCATGTTACACCCCTTTTAGGCGGCCTGCACTGGTTGCCAGTTGTTTTCCGGGTGCGATTCAAGGTATTAATTATGACCTTTAAAGCACTCCATGGCTTAGGCCCAGGGTACCTGCGAGACCACCTACTGCCACCAGTAGCCTCCCACCGTCCAGTACGATCCCACAGAGTTGGCCTCCTCAGGGTGCCGTCGGCCAGACAGTGTCAGCTGGTGACCCCCAGGGGGAGACCCTTCTCTGTGGGAGTGCCTTCCCTCTGGAATGAGCTGCCCCCGGAGCTTCGCATAATCCCTGACCTCCGGTCCTTCTGATGCGCCCTAAAAAGTTGGCTTTTCCAGCAAGCCGGCCTGGCCTGTTAATTTTAATTTATTTTAAATGTATTGTCTTTTAAATTCGGTTTGGTTTTTTGGATATGTATTTAATTTTTTTTTTAACTTTTGGGATGTGTGTTTTTTTTAATGTTGTACGCCGCCCTGAGTCCTTTTGGAGAAGGGCGGCATATAAATCCAAACAAACAAACAAACATCTCTTTGATAGATTTATCAGAGCTGGACTGAAGGAAATCAAGATGATTGCAAGATGGTAGGGAAGAAATACAGAAAATTCTTACTCTTTGTAGCCTTCTCATGATCAAGTATTTGAAACCCAGATCTAGTAATCTTTCTTCAGAGCAAACACAACAGAGAATGATGGACCACTGCTTTGGTTTGATAAAAACGTTTTGTATCTGTACACTACACAACTTGAAATTATATGGTAATTGAGTCTTGTAGGTTTCAGACTACATAGTTATTCCATATTCAAAATCTATGTCCTAAATATTTAGGATACTTATAGTGTGATAAGCTGGGGGGGGGAATAAATTTAATAAATAAAATAATGCATATATGAATTATTGTTGAGGGAAATTGCGTTCATCTGCAATTAACTGAGGATGCTAGAGTTTTCAAGTTTGTCAAGAATACAGTAATGTTTAAACCAATTTATAAAGTATAATTGCTTTGTTTTGTCTTACCTATAAAACATTTTTATCTGATTCATTCCATTCTAGGAAAAAGTGTTATGTGACTAAACCATAACAGGTATATGGGACAGGTTCCCTGTGAAGTTCAAGAAAATGCAAATGAGAACAAAAATTACTTATATTTAGCTTTTAGCAGTTAGTCAAAACAGGCTTACATCAGCATGCAGCCAATTCTCTTTAGGAGTTTCTTTCTTTTTGTCTTTCCATCCCTCACTGTCTGATAATGTAACCATATCCTGCTGTAAATAGGCTGAAAAAGCTTTCTGCAACCCCCCAAGTGCAAATCAATACAAGTTATTATGATTCATAAAAGTGTCATCATTATTGTTCAATTATAGCTCTATTAGAAGAAAGTATCTTTGGCACTGAAGCTTTCACCGCTAATATTTATAATCTGCATTGAACGATGCTAATGAATGAATAAGCATACATTAGACCAAATGCAATGTTGTTTGATTTATATGAACCCAGCTCTGATTGCCAATGTTAAATCCATTAATGTATCTCTTAGATCTGCATTAATGTAGTTGCTTCCATACAATAGGGTTTAAACAAATGCACTTACATAGCTTCCAATTATTTGGATAGTAGTCATTATTATATCATTCTGGTACCTATGTCACAGAACAGCATTTTCAAAAGCTTTGAGAATTAAAATCTACTCTTTGCCCGGATGGAAATTTCAAAATCCTTTACATTATTCCAGACACAAACAGATTTTTTTTAATGATATTGCAATTGATTTTAATTCTAAAAACAAAAGCAAAAAGTTGAGCATTCACCAGCCAAGAGAAGGGATTCAGTTGGAAATCACCATCTTGTACTGCAAAGACATAAAAGGATCCCATGTACTATATGACGTCTGAGTTGGGGGAATATTTAGTTCATCACCATGCCATAAGGTACGAGAAAAACCAGCAACTGCAGGAGTCACTGTGGTGCTCTTGGTTAAGCAGTTACCACTTGGAGATACAGTACACTGATAGTGTTACGCTATGTTTATGCTATGTTTCTAGCTTTTGCTATATCTCATAGTTTGCATAGTTTGCCCTCTCCCATGTGGCTATTAGCTCTTAATTTTTTATCCTTCTCATTGATATTGATAGGAGAGAAATAATTATGAATGTCACCATGAAATTCTTATCTTCCTATGTTACATGTTTTCTCAGATTTGGCTTATGGTCATTCAGACATTCACAACCTGTTGAAGCATTCGGATCTCATAAGCTCCCCCACCCTTGCTTTCTAGCTGGGTTTTCCAGATAGGTGCATAATACAATACAATACAATACAATAGTAGAGTTGGAAGGGTCCTTGGAGGTCTTCTAGTCCAACCCCCTGCCTAGGCAGGAAACCCTATACCATTTCAGACAAATAGCTATCCAACATCTTCTTAAAGACTTCCAGTGTTAGGGCATTCACAACTTCTGGAGGCAAGCTGTTCCACTGATTAATTGTTCTAACTGTCAGGAAATTTCTCCTCAGTTCTAAGTCGCTTCTCTCCTTGATTAGTTTCTACCCATTGCTTCTTGTTCTACCCTCAGGTGCCTTGGAGAGTAGTTTGACCCTCTTCTTTGTGGCAACCCCTGAGATATTGGAACACTGCTATCATGTCTCCCCTAGTCCTTCTTTCTCTTAAACTAGACATACCCAGTTCCTGCAACCGTTTTTCATATGTTTTAGTCTCCAGTCCCCTAATCATCTTTGTTGCTCTTCTCTGCACTCTTTCTAGAGTCTCCACATCTTTTCTACATCATGGCGACCAGAACTGAATGCAGTATTCCAAGTGTGGCCTTACCAAGACATTATGAAGTGGTATTAACACTTCCCGTGATCTTGATTCTATCCCTCTGTTGATGCAGCCTAGGACTGCGTTGGCTTTTTGGGCAGCTGCTGCACACTGCTAGCTCATATTTAAATGGTTGTCCACTAGAACTCCAAGATCCCTCTCACAGTTACTACTACTGAGCAAGGTATCATCTATACTGTACCTGTGCATTCTGTTTTTGTTGCCTAAATGTAGAACCTTACTCTTTTCACCATTGAATTTCATTTTATTAGATAGTGCCCAATGTTCAAGTTTGTCAAGATCCTTCTGTATCTTAAGCCTATCTTCTGGAGTGTTGGCTATTCCTGCCAGCTTGGTGTCATCTGCAAATTTGATGAGTTCCCCATTTATTCCCTCATCCAAATCATTGATGAAGATGTTGAAGAGTACTGGGCCTAAAACAGAGCCTTGGGGTACTCCACTGCATACTTCCCTCCATGTAGATGCAGTTCCATTGAGGACTACATGTTGAGTGCGGTTGGTCAGCCAGTTATGAATCCATCTGGTGGTGATGCTGTCTAACCCACATTCTTCTACTTTATCTAGTAGTAGGTTATGGTCTACCTTATTAAAAGCCTTACTGAAGTCCAAGTAAACTATATCGACGGCATTCTTCTGGTCCACTAATCTTGTCACATTATCAAAGAATGCAATAAGATTAGTCTGGCATGATCTGTTTTTGACAAATCCATGTTGGCTTTTGGCTATTACTTTGTTTGCTTCTAGGTGTTCGCTTCTAGGAGCCAACAGACACATAGCTCTGGTCAACAGCCAGGACATAGCAATAGCATGTAGACTTATATACTGCTTCACAGTGCTTTACAGCTCTCTCTAAGCGGTTTACTGAGTCATCATATTTTCCCCAACAATCTGGGTCCTCATTTTACTGACCTCGGAAGAATCAAAGTCCACCTTGATGTCCTTCACTATTTCCAGGGCAGCCTTGCGGGCCAAATCTAAGCACCCTGCAGGCCGTATTCAGCCTATGGGCCTTGAGTTTAACACCCTGCCATATATCATCATAGGACCCCACTGGTTACATCCTTCCATTGGGAGTAGTGTCCATTTACTCTAACACATTGTTTTCTATTCTTTAGCCTGTTCCTTATCTACAAGAGGGTCTATCCATTTATTCTGTTCTGTTAAACTGATTGAGAACTCTTTGATGAGGGACTTCATTAAAGCTTTTTTTTAAAAAAAAAATCTGAATAAATGATGCTTCCTGGCTCATTCTTATCCTCAAGTTTATTAACAGTCTCAAACAATTATAGTAAGTTTGTTAGGGAGGACTCACATTTAGAAAAGCCTTCTTTGATATCTTCAACCAATTTTTGGTAATTTTATTTTTATAGCAGTTTCTACTGTCTTCCCCAGAACTGGGTCTTAGGCTGACAGATTTATAACTTCCTGGATCTTCCTGTGAACCATTCTTAAAAATCAGAATTATATTGTCTATCTTCCAGTCCATAACTACAACAGCCAAGTATAGAGAAAAGTTGCATAATGTAGTTAGGAGGTTCACAATCTTCGTTTTAAGCTCCTTAATAACCCTTGGGTAGATGCCTGGTGATTTGTTATGTTCAATTTGTCAATAAGATCCAGCACTTCTTTTATCAACACTGTATGGATCAGTTTATCTGATTCCCTTCCTGATAACAGGAATTCACTTTCAGGTATCTGCCCCAATTTTTCTCCTGTGAAGATATAAGCAATAAAAAGTGTTCACCCTCTCTCTAAATTCTTTTTTTCCCCACCTGTGACTCTTTCTTTCTCCAAATGATCAACAGCCTCATTGTCTATCTTTTCTGCTTCTTATGTATTTGAAGGATATTTTATTACAGTTCTTCACAGTTTTGTCAATATGCTCCTCAATTATTATTATTATTATTATTATTTTGCCTCTCTCATTGTTTCTTTGCATTTCTTTTGCCAGCATTTATGCTCTGTTTATTTTCTTCATTAGGATAACACATGAAAATAAGGACAGATCTTCCATTTTCTAAATAAAGTTTCCTAGTACTAAAAACTTCCTTTACAATCTTAAACAATCATGTAAGCTTATTCCTGGACTTATGGGCCATTTTCCTAATTTCAATAATGACTGTTACTGTGGTATTAAACAACAACCAGGTTTTCTGGAGTGAGCTTGCCCTTCTGACTTTACCTTTGAGTCTCCTTTTCACTGGGAAGAAATTTGTCTGTTTGTTTGTTTTTGAAGTCAAGTATGACTGTACAATACAATAGCAGAGTTGGACTATGTAGGACTTGCTACAGAAGCTACTGCTTTTTTGAATGTTGAATTTGGCAGTAGGAACTGTTGAAAAGGAGCAGTCCTGGGCTCTCTATGGTTCACTCATGTTTTGTTCATTGGCTTCCAGTTAGTTTTTGGGTGCAATTCTAGGTGCTTTAGAGCGCTACATGACACACAGAACTAGGTTATTTGTAGGATCACTTATTCCTGAAAGTATCTGTCTGATGAACTAGGTTAGATACAGTTGTTACTTAGTAAGACCTTAGCCCTTTTCATGGCCATCCTGGCCCTTTAGAATAGCTTCCACTTGAGTTTGTAGGGGAGAAGTCCTTTTTAGCCTTCAGAAGGCTATGAAGACCTGTATCTTCCCCTAAGCATTAGGATAGGATACGGTTGAGTTATAGAGGCAACAGTAGGGGTGATTCTAATGTCTTAATGGGAAAGGTACAATGTATTTTCATGTTGTCATTTTATGGTTCATGTTGGTTGTTGTGAGCTATTTAGGACTACAGTGTGAGATACTCAGCCATATAATTTTTTAAATTTATATACTGGTGGAGGAAGAGATATTTCTATGTGAAAGGAAATATGTTCAACTCCGTGGAAGCATAATTATCCTATCTGCCTTTCTTTGTTATTGTTTTTAAAGAAAAATTGAAAATGTTTGCCTTTTATTATTAAAATGTAATATCACCATCTAATGAAGAGATTAAATCAAAGTATTTATTTATTTATTTGTTTATTTGTTTATTTATTTATTTAGAAAATTTGTATGTCCAACCATCATAAATAAATAATTCTGGGAAGCTGCAATCAGGACATAAAGAAAAGACAGAAATAAAATGCCTATAAGCAAACTTTTAATACAATTAAAAATAATATCATAATACTGAACTGGGCTGCTCTCAATGCCTTATTAATTACATTAAGATTCTCAGCTTGCTACCTAAGAAATAGATTTGAGAGCCTCTTAGGACAACAAATTAGGATATGTTGGAGAGAGGGGAGAAGGGAGAGGGAGGGAGAGGGTGGGGAAGAGAGGCTTGCATATATATAACTATTTTCAGCCATTTGACTTTTTATATGCACCAATCTTCCATTTGGAACATGGGCAAAGCAATCAATCAGTCAATTCAGAAACCCAACAATCAAGCGTCACCACCAGTGGGGAAAGCATACTTACGGGCCATACCATATCCAACCCTGGCATAGAGAATTATGATCTTGAGGTAGAGGTATGCTCCCTGCTTCACTCATTGGGAACGTTAGCAGCAGCACATGGGTAGCCAGTAACAAAATGAAGAAGAGGTCACTTGCAGAGAAAACGCATTTACCAGGGGCTGAAGCTTTGTAGAACCTGGCCCTGATTATGGCTGCTCAGCTTCAACAATAGAAGATAAAATTTGTAGCTCAGGGTTGAACTGTAGTGTCCTTGGTGCCCTCTGAGCTTGATGGTTTTTCCTGCAGATGCTTCATTACCAAACTAGGTACCATTGTCAGTGCTAGACTAGCACTGAAAGAAAACAATCAAGCTCAAATCTGGACAATAATACAATTTTATTCCCAGTTTAGAAGGGAGACATTGGGACAAATTGTTTTCTTCTCATCTCTGAAAGTTTATTTTCAAATAACAGTATTCCATAAGATCTTCATATATAAGAATAAATGTTTTATATACTAGTGGTTTGCCCTGATAGTGTTTATGGGAATGATCTTGGTGGCTTCTTCACTGGACTCTTGTTTACTTTTAGCTCTTCGTTTCATACAGACACAACTGATTGCCTGACTCCTTATATCTGAGATGAAAAACTTAAAGCCTGATTTGTGACTTTATGAGCAAGTACAACTATAAGAAGATTTCCTGATTTATACCTGGCCTTTTTTACTTTCTGCTAGAGACTGCAAATCATGGTGCCTTCTAAAGGAGGTGGATTTTAATTCTTATCATTCCGGTCAATGGGACTAGTATTTGGGGGATAATGGGAGTGAGTTCTTCATCTGTTGGGGGAAGACTTTCCACTCTAGTCTATAAATCTACTGTAGACTCTCTTTACCACATCAGGTAGGAGTCTTTCTCAGCACTAAAGTGGGGTACAAAATCTAAATGGGGATCATTGTTGTGCAAAACGTATGTGCTGCTACTATGGCTTTGGAGTACCTGCTGCAAAACGAAAGCCCTATTGGCCTTCATGTCTACAGTAGGTATGAATCCTGGCTGCCAAACCAGTGGTAAGATTCAAGATTCTTTACTACCTATTATGTGGTCATGACTTTGTGGGTGTGGCTTTGTGGGCATGGCTTTGTGGGCATGGCTTTGTGGGCATGGCAGAGGAAGGTTATTGCAAGATCCACATTCCCTCTCCACCCCACTAACCTGCTTTCCAGCTCTGTTCTCCTGTTCAGGGCAACAAAAGAAGGCTGGGAGACAGCAGGGGCGGGGCCAGCCTATTTGCCAGTTCTCTGAACTACTCAAAATTTCCACTACCAGTTCTCCAGAACCTGTCAGAACTGGCTGAATACCACCTCTGTGCCAAACCCCTGTCCTCAAAACCCTATGAACCTAAAACTAGAAAGCTTACTCGTATTTTTTTTCATTGTTAGATCGAGGGATATACTGACAGGTATAATAGATTATATTATACAAAATGATTTACCGTGATGGTGATAATGAAAAAAAGTAAGGTATATTGAGGTTTGAGAAATGGGAAGCCTTTCAGACAAAAAAATGGATTAACCATAGTGGAACAAGCAAGAGATGGATATGTAGACAGATGAAGGGTCATTTCAGTACCAAAGCTCAATGGCTGCATTTGATTCAGATAGACAGCTAAAAGTGGATGTTAATGGGTGATGGCCTTATCAGATTCATGCTTGCCTCTCATTAACAGAAGTATTGTGTTTACATGATTTATAAACTTGTATCGATGATTACTGATCTATGGTACCCCTTCTATGTAATTACACTTTTACAAGTGATTTAATGTGTCAGCTAAATTTGCCTTAAGAAAAATATGGAAAGGTGCATTCTAGATGAAGTTCTATAAGCCTGATTTTATTTTACAGCAAAGGTTAAAATGAAGTGCTTTTCTTTTTTTTAAAAAAACCCCATTATCTAGAGTTCTGGAGGTGGAAAGACTGAATCTGATATATTTAAATATAAAAGATGAGAATAATCTATGGTGTCCCCTTTCGTCCATCCAAAATAGTGAGCAGATTTATTAACTCTGACATTCATTATCTGTTTTGAAATCAAACTTGTCATAGAATTAGGATAAATATAAGAATCCTATGCAAAAAATGTTGAATTGTTTTCCCGTAGATATCATAATTTCTCCAGTGTGCTAACAGCTATAAAAGTAGATACTGTACCTAACTTTGTAGTAACATGTGAAAACGTTGTATGAAAGCCATAGCACTTAAAGAAGTCTGGGTGTGCTGTCATTTAGCGCAGTGCTAAGCAATACTAGGGGGGGGGGCGGGATGTCATAAACTCAAGATAGCACTCAGTGGTGGGATTCCAACTCTTTTCCTACTGGTTCTATGACAGCGTGCTCTGCGCACGTGCGAAAGCACTCAAAGACAGCCCTCGGTGTCAGCGCTGGTGAGCTGAGCTGTTTTTTAGCTCAGCTGAGGCATGGCAATCCGCTATGCCACACGAATCAGCTGAGCTAAAAAAAAACAAGGAAATATAAAACAGGGAACAATGGGGCAGGGCCAACCAGAGGTGGTACTTGCTGGTTCTCCAAACTACTCAAAATTTCCGCTACCAGTTCTCCCAAACCGGTCTGAACAGGCTGAATACCACCTCTGAAGCTACAGATAAGATGTCCAAGTGTTGCAGCCACCACTTCTTAAAGACTTTCCTCACTGCTAAGATGAAGTGATATTCACCTATCCCTGTACTCATAGAAAGCTTCCTGAAAATTTGTAGTCCTCATTGTCAATCCATCTTCTGCCTCTTGTTTCTGTTCCAAATCTCTATTACCTGACTTCCCGCTAAATCCATGATTTGACTTCTGTGTCACTGCATATCAGTGAACTTATATGTCCAAAGAGAGTTGCATAGCTGTTGAAATAATACTTCGGGGAAGTTAACATTCTGGCTAAGGGGTGCTCAAACAACAAAGCTTCCCAACAAGAAGTTAGAGCAACCAATCAGCATGCAGGACAAGAATCTCCATACAACATGCAGTTGAGATTTGGGAGGTGTCCCCGTTGGCCCATCTGCAATCATCTGCAACCTACATATGCTCACCAACCCCTTTGCAGTGTAGGTATGTCTCGGCACCTACATGGAGTTGTGGACCCATTTAAATCAAGCTTTAGGGAGAGGCATCATAGGCTTTCATCAAAATGACAAAAGCAGCATTGTCCCATTATGATCAAGGTCCACCTCATTTGTACATATATATAATTTTACAACAGGCATACCAAAGAGGTGGAACATACACCAGAACTGTACAAAGCTGTCAAGACATACACAAGACACATGGGTTTTCCAATCATGACATTCCCCCCCCCCCCCAATTGTTGAATGGTGTTACTGCTCTTCATACTGCTCCTTTATTGTTGTGGGTTGCTTGTGTATTATGTTTTTGTTAGATTTGGTTGCATTTCTTTTTGTAAACCATCCAGGATCACCTCTGTCGAGTTTGGCAGCTATATACATTTTTAAATAAGTAAATAAGTGCTACTTTCATCACTTGCCTCCCCTTAACCTACACACAAACATCTGTACACCAGGGTAATCAGGAATAAAGCTTAATAGAGATTATACCGCTGGAGGATACCTTTGGATAGTATTGGAATAAAGGAGAGAATGCCACTATAGCTCAGGTGGACTGAAGCCTTTCTCATTCATGGAATGAGGATGAAATGAAGGCAGTGAGTTAATTATTGATGTAATGTTCTTTGCTTTATCTAGTTTAGAAAACAAGGCGTGTGACATTAAATTGAAACTACTACTTTGCTGTTCTCTCCGAAGGAGACAAAACAAACTACTTTTCCAGCATGTTTTCACGAATCGTAAGACATGATCATGAATTCACAAATCTGTCTTTTTAAGGAACCACAAACCTAGAGTTGTTGTTTTTCAAAATGCCTCTCTTGTTTGATGAACTTTGTCATGCAGTTCAAATTACTATCACATTATCAAAGCAGAAACCACCCTAACCATTTGCTCAGTGCCAGACCATAGTCAGAAGAAACAGAAAGAAAAATCCAAAAGATCTCATTTGCAGTACTGAAGTTACTGTGGCTGCCACCTCCTGCCATCTGTGGTTTGCTTAGTATGCCATTACAAACCAGGTATTCTGGTTTGTTTCCCTCAGAGCAAGCCAGAGTCAGAAGCCAGCTAATTCATAGGCACGTCATAATTCTGTAGTGTTCCCATTTCCGACTCGTATAAAACAAATTTAGTAATTCTGCTGCCTCCTTCTGAAGTCCCGGCTTGCTGTTCCTTATATTCTAGGCCTAGATCATTTCCAACCTTTAAAGCCCCTAGCCATAATAAAAATAAAACATGACCAAACAGAGAAAGAAACTGAAGAATAGAGAAATATAATTTGAATATGTGTAAGTAAAAGAAGTGCCTAAATCTATGACCCACTTCAAGCCTCTGCCTCTCTTGTCTGACTTATTTTAAGAATATATCACTTCATTAATCTTCTTCAAGAATTCCTTAGGAAAATAAGCTACAGACAAGAATCCATGTTCTGAAAGAATAAAAAATAAATAGGGCCATTGCTGGTCGGTGTCACTTCAGTAAGCAGAGGAAGGCTCGGTGTATTTGAATTCTTCCCTGTCGCAGACATTCTTCCAACTAAGCCTGACAGGAAAATGGCTTCGGGCTGACCTGCTCCCCAATGAACCAGGGATATTTTTATGTTCAGAGAAAAGAGATGGAGTGGCAGTTTTAAAGCATGCCATCTTGCTACCTGCAGCCTGAAAGACTTTATTATCCCTCCATAGTGCTAATAAGAGTCAGCCTGACTCTTGATTCAGAGAGGCAACCTGTAGCTTGAAAGGTTGCATAGATGTAATGTTGCCACCAGCATTGATATTCCACTGAAAGAAGAAAGAAGACACAGTGAAGGGGACTTTCTCTTATCGAGAATTTACACATATGCAGGAACTCTCCTAGGCAGTTTTAGCTATTGAAATGATTTCCTATATTATAATTATGGCTTTGTTCATTTTTAAGGGAATATGGTAATTAAAGCTCTATCTACCTGCCTTTTGGGACCATCCAAGAAAGTCCAGATGACATCCGTGGCATGCATAAAGCACATAAAAAGGAGTAAGGCTTCAATTGCCCTATAGTGGCAGCCATCTTGACTGCATTTTAACACATGCACACACTCAGAATACTCTTGGTGCCTATGTTGGTAAAAAAGCAAAACAAAGAAAGACTAGAAACTGTAGGCTCTTATTTCCCTTTCAATTAATGAGGTCCTTCATTTTAAATTGCTATAAATTCATTCAGGCCTTTAAAGTAGGTCTATTGCTCTCTGGACTTAGAGTAGAAGAGAAAATGTAAGTGAAACATTTCACCCTACAAATGCCCCATAGACCAAGAATGGGTAAAATGAAGCTGTTCCCACTATACCCTTAAAATCAGTGGTGGATTTAAAAAAAATTTAGAACTTATTCTGTAGGTGTGGCCTATTTTGTGGGAGTGGCTTGGTGGTCATGTGACTGGGTGGGAGTAGCTTGGCAGTCATGTGACTGAGAGGGAGTGGTTTGGCAGTTATGCGACCAGGTGGAAGTGGCCAAGTCGATGTCACTGAATTATTTGCCCCAAAGAATGACCTACAAAAAGAAGATATAAAAAAGGAAATTTATTATTTTGTGCACTTGCTACTTAAATAGGAATAAAATAAGTACACAAAACAATAAAACATCTACTTACAGAGGAAATATAGCTGTCCTTGTCAGTCTTCAACGTTACTGACCACCTTACACAAATACTTCCAGCCCCTCTGCCTCTTCCCTCTTCCTGGATTCACTCAGACATTTTTAAAAGAGTGGAAGTGTGCACAGGCTGTGAGTTTTAAAAATGTCTTGTGTGTGCACAAGAGGAGGCAGAGGGGCTGGAAGTGTGTGTTCCTATAGTATCTTCCAACCCCTCTGCCTCTTCCCTCTTCCTGGATTCACTCAGACGTTTTTAAAACCCACAGCCTGTGCACACGTACACACTCTGCCAGCAACCCCTCTGCCTCTTCCCTCTTCCCAAACATCCTCCCACCCCACCCCAGCCACTCACCAGTTCTTTCTTCTTCTGCTTCTTCTTCTGAGAACTTTTCGGCAGCATGGTGTGGATGGGCGGGGTGAGTGAAAGAGCGAACAAGAGTAGGGAGCGTTCCAGTAAGGGGCCTACTGACCAATGGGTAAGGGAAGGCATGCTAAATTTCACCATCCGGTATGGCTGTACCAGGCCGTACCGGTTGAAACTTGCCCCTGCTTAAAATTATCTGTCTCACCTTCTCCAGAATGGGACGATTTGCCATGGTCAATTCACCATAGCATGGGCCAATTTAACAAATAGAATAATTAAATTAATTTCAATGGGACCATGGCCAATAATAATAAAATACAGAAAGTCAATCCAGAAATATAAGAATTACAATAATTTCAATGAAAATGTGGTTACCAATGATAAAAGTAACTGAATGAAATGATTAATACAGCACTGAATTGTCCTCTAAAAAGTTGTTCCATGACAAATTAACAGGGTGAGTTGTCCTTGACCCCTCCCGCTCTCTCGCTCTCTCTCCCTCTCTCTCCCTCCCTCTCGCTCTCTCTCACACACACATACATTTCTCTCTCTCTGTTCCCTTTCATTTTCTCTCTCTATTTTCTCTCATTTTTTTCTTTCTCTTTTTCTCACTTTCTCATTTTCTCTCTTTCATTTTTCTCTTTCTCTTTCTCTCTTTCTCTCTCTCTCTCTCATTTTTCCCTTCCTCTGAGAGAGAGGGGGAGGGAGGGAGGGAGGGAGAAGGGAGAGAGGGGGGAAGAGAGAGAGGGAAGGAGAGAGGGAGAGAGCCCTCCAATTCCCAACTGAAAGTAATCATGGATGTATATCCCTCCATGTTTACCTAAAGAGCTATTTATTTAGAAACCTTCATGATAAGGTCGCCACCAGCACATCACATTATGAATTCCCTTTTCATTTTTGTCCCTTTTTTCTTTTTCTTTGTTTTTTTTTCTTTGAGCTTTCTTTTTTTTCCTTTTTGGCCAGAGAGAAGGGAGAAGAGAGAATTATGTATATTTTATGATAACCCAAAATGACTTATACATAAAAAATACCGGCTTTACAGATAAAAAGGATTAGTAGCAGGTAATGCATTTTCCATGAATGGCTATAGGGCTCTCTGTTCTAGGACATACAGGCTGCATACCAATGAACTGATAAAAGTCAGGAGCTGGGATGGGGAAGGAAGGCTCATGCTTTGCTGGAGATGATTCTTAAAGTTACAATAAATCAGACAGACAGTGTCAGCCTTTGAGGATAAACCTGTGATGACTTGTTGTGCCTCTCTGAATCGCCTCAAAGGCCCAGAGACTAAAAAGTGCCTGGATGTCACATTAAATCTACCGGGAGGATGGAGCACTTCAAAGAGGAACGCAATCAGATCTGATGGAAAATACATTTTTTTGAAAGCTACTGACAAAAAAGTAATCTTTTGATGTGGATGTTGAATAACAATTGATATTGTCTTTCCTGACATTTTTCATTATTGTGGTCTTATATGGCCTACTTCATGTATTAGAGCAATATTAACTGTTTGACAGGGACAAATCCTCCAACGATCACATAAGCAATTGTTTCTGAATTGTCTTAGTCCACTGCCTTTAAAGTCTGTCCCAATAACTGCTTTTAAATATGATGGTGGGGTGTTTTTTTTCTCCTTTGACAGCTTCTGAGCCTCAGCATAATATCACAGAGTTCAAGAAATATTAGAAATTGTGAGCTGGATATGAGATGCCATTTGATTATAGCCAGGGAGTCGAGATGGTTGTTTTTAAAGTATGACATTTAATGGGAGAGTTGTATAAGAAATTTAGGTCTTCTTATTGTGCTATACACCTTTAATCAAGTATATATACTCAGCAGTCTCAAATCTGCTACAGTTCTCAGAGCTTGAAGGTAGAAATGGAAAATGTACAAAAGATCTGTGTTATTTATGCAACGAAATAAAGCAATATCCGGTGCTACGAAATTCTATGAAATATGCTATAGTTAAATCCCAAGTTGTTACTAGAAAGATAT
Source organism: Natrix helvetica (assembly GCF_964273705.1). NCBI lineage: Eukaryota > Metazoa > Chordata > Lepidosauria > Squamata > Natricidae > Natrix > Natrix helvetica. The sequence continues at coordinate 70,327,068 of NC_138552.1, forward strand.
TCAAGCAAATCTTTGAGCCACATGTCATTTTCAAAGCACTGAATCCCTCCTGGGGTTTGATGTCTTAACCTTCTATTGTAAAGATATACAGCTCCATCAGATATGTTTATAAATCCAAAATCTCCAATTTTCAGATGACCTTGAGCTACTGAGTGAGGCTGCAGATGGGAAAACAGCTTTCTTATCAGTTTTGCATATAAAGGGGTTAACTGCATCAGCAAGAATCACACGCTCACTAAAATGAGAGGACAATGCAGAACTGACATAATAGATTACTTCCAAACATTCTGAAGTTATTTTCATTTACTACTTTGCTATTTAATACAATGTATGTGTGTCCTTCTAAGCTTTCAGTTCCACCAAGAATGATTTTCAGATTTTGATTCTTTTTTTTTTTACTCTTTAAATCAGTGGTTCCCAAACTTTTTCAGTCCACCGCCCCCTTGGTGCTACAAACTGATCCTCAGTGCCCCCCACCCAGTGGTGGAATTCAATTTTTTTACTACCTGTTCTGTGGGCGTGGCTTGGTGGGCGTGGCTAGGGGGTGTCATTTGACTGGGTGGTTTGCACGAGGGAAGGAAGATAGTAACAGTAAAATTCAAAACTGTAACAATTAATTGCACATTTATTCAAAATCCAATTTAAAAACCTTTTTAGTTAATGTTAATGTAATAAAATTGTTGAACATGATCCAGTGATACCAGGTTTTCAAAGTCTGATAGTCATTTATCAAGAACCTTAGTGACCAGTAACTTAGTAAACTCAGTAAAATTTAGTAACTACTTCACTGTTCAGTAAATTCTTAATGTGATGGATGGGCTTGATGAAGTAATACCAGTTTCCCAATGTCTGGTTTTAAGTCACTTAGCAGGAGTCCTAAATCACCACATTCAGTAATCTGGAGTCGATTTCTTTGCTTGGAGAGAAGTTGGATGACCACACTGAAGCCACGTTCCACCAAATATGATGTTGGAAATGCAACAAGGAGCTTCTTAACCACTGTCCATAGTGCAGGATAGCGATCAGAAATTTCTTTCTGTAACCAAAACTCTTGGTACCATTTCTTAAACTTTGGCTTCAGCTCAATGTCATTTTGCAGCTCTATGAGTTGTTCCTCCACTACCCCATCTTCCTCAGTATCTGAAAATGGATTTATCACCCAATCTGGAATTCCTGATCAGAAGATCCTGATATCGCTCAGACATATCTTTATGCAGCATGTCCAAATGGTCACAAAAAACTTGAAGATCATCATCTTGTACCCACCTTTCTTTTCTAGCTCAGACAAGCTCAGAAATTGGTATAGCTCGCGACGGCCTATATTGCGCTTGAATAGAGTTAACTTTGAAATAAACATAGAGATGACAGATTTGGCCTTAATAAGATTGACCTTATTTCCTTGCAACTGCAAATTCACTTCAATGAACTTTGCAAATAGTTCTGATAAATAAACAATGTCATGCCTGCTCTCTTTAAGTTCTCTTTAAGTTCACAACTGAGCAAAGCATTCTTGTCTTCAAAAAACTCCACAACAGGGTCAAAAAGATTGTAAAGGTGTCTCACACAGTTGCCTTTTGATAGCCAACTAACTTCTGTATGAAGCAGCAAACGACCAAATCTTCATCATTCTCAACACAGAGTCAACGGGGAAGCCAGATTCACTTAATAACCAGGTTACTAACTAATCAACTGCAGTGATTCACTTAACAACTGTGGCAACCAAGGTGGTAAAATGGGGCAAAACTCATTTATGGTAACTAATGTCTCATTTAACAACAGAAATTTTGGGCTCAATTGTGGTTTTACATCAAAGGCTGCCTGTACTACAAAACAGTGCAACAGGCAATGGGCTGCTGGAGTCTACTAGAAATATAGTTTCTTTCTACCACGAACAGAAAAAAACTTCACCGCTTTCTGAAAGGACAGCAGTTGACCCGCTGATCTAGGCAGCCTCGTCTTACGTCAGAAAAGCCCCGCTCTCCCTCTGCGGCTCGCTTAGTAGAGCTCCCGATTTGATGCCCTCCAGCGAGCTGAGCTCCATTACTTCCGCCAAGAGTGGCGGGACTCAGTCCGTTGCCCCTTCAATCCCAACCTTTTCTTCTCACTTGCTCGCTCCCCTGGTAATACAGGTTGATCAAAAGCAGCAGCCACCCTTGCTGGACTCTTTTGCCAGGATGCTGCTATTTTAATGTGGATTTTCTGCCTCCCCCGGTGCCTCCCCCCCCCCCGTGCTTTTTTTCAATCAACCTATGGAGAACCGATCTTGAAGACGCAGAACATTTATCTGGGCATCCCGAGTTTCTAAGGAAATCTGTTCAAGTGCGGCGTGTGTGCGTGTGTCTCTGTGTGTTTCTTTTAGCGGGATCTGTGAGTGCAAACAACTCCTGTGGGCTTCCAGCTCTCTAAAGTGATGAACTGATTTGTTATTGTTGTTTGTTCCCAACTGGAGTCAGTGAGGCTCCCAGCCTAGGCGAAGAAAGGAGGGGGGGAGACAGGGGATAGGGACCTAGGAGAAGAGATGCCAGGGGCAGCTAAACACCCTAATTTTGCCCCCTCCCTGGAACAGGGGGCCTTGTGGGGCAGTTCATGAGGGATAGCCTCCGCGGCACCATGGAATGGGAATTCAACTGGCTCCTCTACCTCGTGCTTTTCTTCTTTCTGCTCTTCCTGCTCGCCCTGCTCCTTCTCGGGGTCATTAAGCAGCTGAAGAATTCCGTTGCCAGTGCCAGCGCCCTCCAACCCTGCCAGGGCCCCCTTGCCTCTTAGCACCCCCCTTCCACCCCCCTTGCCTCTTAGCACCCCCCTGCCGCCCCCTTGCCTCTTAGCACCCCCCTAAGTCATCGCAACCCCCCCCCAGAGAGCAGTACCGGCCACTTTGGGAACCACTGCTTTAAATAAATTATGGGTGGCAAAGTTCGGTGATGTGTGTGCATTTTGTTCACATGTAACCTTGATAAGGCTGCCATTTCTTTGAGTTTTTCTGGGTTTTTTTAAGAGTACAAATATTCCATAAATCAGGTTCAGAAAGGCTAACGTACTGAAACTATAACAATATGTTCATTTCATGGCTAAAGGGAAAGGGTGGAGGACGTTTGATTTTGTTAAAGAAATACCCGATGGCAGGAATCTGTTTAGTAAAGTCAATACAGTTCACCTCTCAAGAGAAGGAAATCCTTCCATGTTCATTGAGTCCATGAGATCCATTTCTGAATCTACCTGAAGGCCAGTTCACAGGAAAATCTATATTGTAAAGCTTATTTGAACTGCAGAGTTTCTGTAAAGCTTCTGGAAATGTGGAGGCTTCATACATGAAGATGTCAAGAATTCAATTTGCAATTGTTTTATATAAAACGTGTACTCTGCATTGGTGGGATTCAAAAATTCTTACTACTGGCTTTGTGGGCATGGCAGGGTAAGAATACTGTAAAATCTCCATTCCCTCCCCACTCCAGGGAAAGGTTACTGCAAAATCCCCATTCCCTCCTGATCAGCTGGGACTCGGAAGGCGGAGAATAGATGGGGGCAGGGCCAGTCAGAGGTGGTACTTACTGGTTCTCTGAAGGACTCAAAATTTCCACTACCGGTGCTCCAGAACTTGTCAGAACTTGCTGAATACCACCTCTGGTACTCTGATATTAAAGTGTGTGTGTGTGTGTGAGAGAGAGTGAGTGTGAGTGTGTGTGTTCTCTTTTATTAACCCTATATCAGAGTAAACATAAAGAACTTTCAAACACATGAGTCCCAATTCTTGACTGAATTCATTCAAAAAAGCCCTCATTAATAGATTTTGTAAATTTTTATTCCCCATTTTATCCGCTATTTCCTGGTTGTAGTCAATCCTTCTCCTCCATGAGAAGATGATATGAGATTTAAAATTGTTAACCTCAATCTTACTTGTCAAACTAATACCTTGCACAACTCAACATGTTGGTTTTGAAAAATATCACTTTCAAAAATCAGTTGTATTCTTATCAAGCTCTGTTGCCATGATTTGGAGTTGCTCTGTAAGTTTTATTTTCTTTTAAGCCATCAGTTGCCTACCTCTGTCTTCTAAGGTGATTTTGGAATGGGTTACTACACTGTAACCTCCAAATTGCTTATTCTCTGGGTCTAATTCAGCATAATTGTCTGTTATACATCAACAACCTAGTAATGATTGATTATGTTAGATATTAGCATATATCGAGGCAAGTCTCCCCTCTGGTCCGCTGCTACAGCGGGAAACAGGTATCGTTCTGATTGGTCGAGGGGCGTACCCGATCCCTATAAAAGGGGAACCCTCCGACCACAGAGCAAGCTGGATCACTACTACTACTAATAAAGAGCTGTTAAGTCACTTCGTGTCCGCAGTCTGTCTCTCGTTGCCCAGATCTAACATTGGCGACGAAGGTGGGATTGAGAGACAGATAGGACGAAGAACGCTACCTCCAGAATCTCCGGATTTGATCCAGCCCAGGAATTCGGCAGAAATTCCGGCAGCCATCTCAGGTCACCGCAGCGCGGCAAATTCAAGAAAAGAAGATGGCGATGCACGCTCCCCCCGCTCCATTCGACCCAGCGAACAACGAATGGGAAGCCTTCATGATTCGTTTCGAGTGTTTCCTCGAAGCGAACGAATACACGGGGATCACCGATGCCAGGAAGAAAAACATCTTCCTCAGCTACTGCGGAAAAGAAGTTTTCAACACGGCAAGAGACCTCACCGCGCCTACTCCAATACAGGCAGTATCGTGGACGGCGTTGCAACAGGCCCTGCAAACGCATTACGCGCCAAAACCTTCCCGCCATGTCTGCCGCAAGGAATTCAACACGAGGAACCAGAAGGCGGGAGAATCCATCAATCAATACGTTGCAGCCCTACGAAAAGCAGCAACTCACTGCGAGTTCAGGGATCTGGACGAGCACATCTTACCGCAGCTCATCTGTGGGTTAAGAGACATTTCACTACAAAAGAAGCTGTTGGCAAACCCGAATTTAACCCTACAGATAGCGCTAAACGAAGCAAGAGCGTCAGAGTCAGCAGAGAAATCATCGGTGACCATACAACGAGGGGCCAATGTAAATCAGCCAGCACCAAGGCAAACCAGAGTACACTACGAGGACACAAGCCCCGACTACGAGAATCCCGAGTTCGAGGACAGTCACCTGATGCAGAGCAGTCACTTGAGGCCTGGGGGGAGACCCGGATTCCGTTTACCGCCCTGCGCAAGCTGCGGAGGGAATCACCCCAGGTCTACTTGTAGGTTCAGGAACGTTGTTTGTTCACACTGCAACAAACTTGGGCACATCGCACGAGTGTGCCGGAGCGGAGTCCCTGCCTCACGGCAGCCACCCATGTACCACCAACAGAAGCCCAACCCAGGGGCTTGGCGAAATCAAAAAGGGCGCCCAGAGAGAAATCCACAAGTGTTTACCCAGAGAGAAAATTTCCAAAGAGCTGAACGAGCGTATCCCCAAAGAGATTACTCACAAGGAGCTGAGCGAGCGTATTCCCAGAGAGAATACACACAAAGAGCTGAAAGAGCGTTCTATCAAGACGCTCAACGAGAGTATTTTCAGGATGTAGACGATGAGATAGAGTTGACCCAGAGAGAGGAGTTGCGAACGTATCTCACCACAATACATCAGGTCCGCCCTAAGCGGCCAAAAAGGCTGAGAGTCACAGTCCTCTTGGAGGGCTCACCTTGCGAGCTAGAAGTTGACACAGGATCGACCCTGACGATTATTTCATGGGCATCCATGAAACAGGCTATCCCTGTGCCTGTAGTACAGCACTTATTGCACTCGTTGGGGCCAGGAAAGGTATTTGCTAAATTAGACATGGCACAAGCTTACCAGCAACTGCCAGTTGATAGCGCCACAGCGGAGGCCCAAACTATAGTGACGCATAGAGGAGCATTCAAATGCAACCGGCTACAATTCGGTGTGAGTATTGCCCCAGGACTGTTCCAGAGCGTCATGGAACGACTTTTGCAAGGGATACCGGGAGTCGTCCCCTATTTTGACAACATCTTGGTGTCCGCTGCAAACGAGGAGCAATTAAATAAAAGAGTCAGAACTGTTTTGGCCAGAATCAGAGAAAAGGGTCTCCGCCTCAAAAAGGAAAAATGCCAAATTAACGTGCCTAGCGTAGAATTCCTGGGTTATAGAATCGATGGTCAGGGGATACACTCCACTTCAAAGAAAATTAAGGCGATCCAGGACGCCCCCACACCACGAAATCAGACCGAGTTGCAGGCCTTCCTCGGACTACTTAACTTCTACAGCATTTTTCTGAGGCAGAAGGCGACCGTTGCTGAGCCACTACACCGTCTACTCCAGAGGAACGCACCATGGAAATGGGGACGATCCGAAGCTGCAGCTTTCGCCGGGGTAAAGCGCCTGCTCACCACTGACTCACTGCTTGTCCAATACAGCCAGACCCTACCGCTGGTATTGACCTGCGACGCATCACCCTTCGGAGTTGGAGCAGTCCTCAGCCACATGATGCCCGATGGAAAAGAAGCGCCCATCGCCTTCTACTCCAGGACTCTTTCATCGGCCGAAAGGAATTACAGCCAAATGGACAGGGAAGCGCTGGCTGCTGTAGCTGGAGTAAAACGTTTCCACAAATACCTCTACGGCCGCGATTTTGAACTAATTACAGATCACAAACCGTTGTTGGGACTTTTGGCGGGAAACCGCCCCACTCCGGTCTCCCTGTCTCCACGCATGACCAGGTGGACTGTTTTCCTGGCTGCGTACTCATACAAATTGATTCATCGACCGGGCTCCACTCTCGGACACGCAGACGCACTCAGCCGTTGCCCATTACCTGACATTCTGCCAGACCCCACTCCAGAAGTACCGGTATTGCTCATTGACTGTTTGGACTCTGGACCGGTTTCTTCATATGACGTTGCAAGGTTCTCCTCTAAAGACAATTTAATAAAGCAAGTTCAAACTTGGGTTTGGAGGGGGTGGCCGAAGGGAAACGTGGGCCCGGAATTCAAAGCGTTTTGGTCAAAACGGGACGAACTCTCAGTGTTGCAAGGTTGTTTATTGTGGGGGGATCGAGTTGTTATTCCGTATGCTTTACGTAGAAATGTATTAGATGCTTTACATGTGGGTCATCCGGGGATTGTTAGAATGAAGGCCGTTAGCAAGAAGTTATGTTTGGTGGCCAAACATGGACAAAGAAATAGAGGAGTGGGTGGCCACTTGCGACCCATGCCAGGAATCGAGACCAGCACCCCCGGAAGCGCCCGCATTGGCAAACACGCATTGATCATTACCTTTTAATTCAGCATATCACCCCAAGTGCAACGACGGGTAGGAGCCCCGCTGAACTACTCATGGGCCGCCGTCTACGGTCTCACCTGGACCGTCTTCACCCAAATTACTCTGCCACAGCTCCCCCAGACTCCACAAGCAAAATTCGGTCTTTTAGCATAGGGGATTCAGTATACGCCCACAACTATGCAGGGGGAACATTGTGGATGCCGGCAAAGGTCATTGGCATCACGGGTCCACGATCGTATCTGCTGGAACTGGAAGATGGGCGGAACTGGAAAAGGCACATCGATCAACTTCGGGGTCGTCTAGCACACTCAGACCTTCGAAACGAAGACGAGATTTTCCTGCCTACAGAAAGTCAGCCACACGAGAGCCCCATCATAGAAAACTACGACACCTGCGAACCAAGCTCGGAACAAGAAAGTACACACGAAGCAGAGCAACCCCCAGGCAAAGCAACCGAGCAGTCTCCGGAATGCCCTAGAAACGAGGGCACGAAACCTCCTGAACGTGGAACGGGAAAAGCATCCGATCCGGAAACCATTTCTGACCAACCAGAACCACGACGTTCCTCCCGAGTAAGGCAACCCCCAACATACCTAAAAGACTATGTTACCTACCGCAACGTTCCGTCTAGGAGGGGAGGGGTGTTAGATATTAGCATATATCGAGGCAAGTCTCCCCTCTGGTCCGCTGCTACAGCGGGAAACAGGTATCGTTCTGATTGGTCGAGGGGCGTACCCGATCCCTATAAAAGGGGAACCCTCCGACCACAGAGCAAGCTGGATCACTACTACTACTAATAAAGAGCTGTTAAGTCACTTCGTGTCCGCAGTCTGTCTCTCGTTGCCCAGATCTAACAGATTATGTGCCACCAAGTCATTTTTTACTCTTAACAACCACATAGACTGATTTTCTCCAGTACTATCTCTCCCCAACCTGGTTTTTAGAGGACTTCCAATGATGTACACAAGCTTACAGTATCCTTCCCCTGTCGTGCCCACGAAGTCATGCCCACCAAGCCATGCCAAGCCCACCAAGCCACGCCCACAGAACCAGTAGTTTCAGTTCAGTTTCAGTTTATTAAATTTATAAACCGCCCCCTCTCCCCGAAGGGACTCGGGGCGGTGTACAGACAATAAAATATATAATAGACAACAAAAATACAAAACCCCAGACAAAACAAATTAAGCACACAGTCTGTACAATAGCCATGAACTAACTGATAATTAAAACCAATTAAAACCAATTAAAATACCCCAGAATTTAAAAAAATTTAATGCCATCCAGGAAGGTCAGGATTAGGTTATACTTATAATTGCGATTGGGCCAGGCCAGCTAATTGGAACAAGTGGGTCTTGAGTTTCTTACGGAAGGAGCGGAGATCAGCAGTAGTAAAAAAATATTGAATCCCACCACTGGCTTAGGGGTGTCTTACCCCCATAGTATTTTTTTTCCAGAGAGTAAGAAAGTAAGTCATCTGTGTACCAGGTTTGGTTGAAATTGCTCCAGGCATTCCAGAGTTAATAAAATTGTAAGGCTATGGGTTTTGTTTTGTTCTTTGATTTTACATTCAGACTGTTTTGGCCAGTGCTTGATAGCCCGAGAAGATGCTTTGAGACAGCAACATACCCAGAAAATTGCTAAAAACTCTTTTAAACTCAATCACACCTACCTCTTTAGGCCCTCAGAATTAAATATATCATGAATGTTTAACTGTAACTCTTCTTTCTACTCCCAAAATTCTGACTTGCCACCTGTCTTACCTTCTATTACATACTTCAAATCTTTCTGAAATCCTTGCATTATTTTTCCCTTATGCCATCATCTTGATCTCCTTATCTTTTTCACCCTCTATTCATTTCTTGCCCCCTTTTAAAGAAAGGTGAAGCTTGATCCCTTGAAGCCAATGGGATTTTGCAATTACATGATGCTCTTTCAAGAACAGGTTGCTTCAGTGGTGTGTATAACTTTCTCAAACCAGCCCTGAATGCCAAATATAATTTATTAACTAGTTAAATCATCCTTTGCATTCTTCGATAATTTATTACATTTCACTAACAGCTGCTATTTCTTTTTTTCTAAGCTGTTATACAAGAACTAATATGCAAATCAGTTACTGTACTATGACAACTAATGGCTAAGAAAGCCAGACTAGTTGTCAGCTGCAATAACCTGGACAAATTAGAGTAAATTTCAGAAAGTAGCCTTTTCCACAATCATACAGGAACCTAAATAATAAATCCTGACTCATTTTCTACGTGTGGACACATTATGATGGATGGCAGGCATGAAATGCTCTAATCTTTGCCACCGAGTCGGAACTGGGAGCATGTGTGTGCGCTCACTTCTGCGCATGCGCGAGCAACCGTGACGACATCTGGGTGGGTAGGTGGAGCCTCCCGCTGCCACCACTACCGATTCACCCACCTCTGATGGATGGTAATAGGTAAACAATCACCTGAATGCAATTGTTAGTATTCCCAAAGATATTTATTATTATTCATACACACATAACACACATATGCATACATACAATTTTGGATTCATTCTCATTCCGAATCAGCTCTCAGATTGGAGATGAAGGGCAGCTATGATAGCCTTATATTTCACGAAGCGAAGATTCCCAAATAATGGGGCCACTGCTGAATAGGCCCCGTCTTTTGATCTAGACGTCCTACAGATGTCAAGCAATAAGTGAGCTAGGCCTCGTAAGCCAGTTACAAGTTTCAGGCAAGGACACAGGAGACAGAAGGTGTTTCCAACAATAGTTCATAACACTCTTAATGTTTCTAGTGCTCATTATCACCTATCTAGATTAGTCAAGAACTAACCATAGTTATGGGCAATGGGTCAGGCTTAACTACTAAAATAATACTAAGATGACCTGGGACAAATCATTGGTGTCAATTTGCATTTTATAAACATCAGGCTCAGGCTTGCGAAACAAATTAAATAAAATCCCTTCTTCACCAATGCGGCCAACACAGGACCAAGATTTATTCTGCTTGTCCAGGGCTTATCTTCACTGCTAGGTTATGCTATTGTCAATATAGGTCTGCAACCATTTTTCGAGGACAGGAACAGATGATGTTGCCATGCGTTCGTTCTTGCAATCTCTGGATATCTTTTTCCAGACTGCTCTGGTTTCATAGCACTGCTTTCTTGCTTCTGTCAGCTTTGCCCTTGCTGTACCAGTTGCCTGTCGTGTTTTACTTTTCTCCAGATCAGTTCCACATTTGATTGGTGTGCCTTCACAGAGGCAGGTACACCCTTTGCCGCATTTTCCCTGATTTTCTTGAATAACTTATTGTAAGCCTCCCAGAGTCACTTAGGTGAGATCAGCAGTGTAGAAATGTGATGAATAAATAAACAATTGCTGAAAAGTCTGCTATAACAAGTCTTCTTTGCTAGGGTGATGGTTATAACACTTCCCTTATGTGCAGAATGTCCTTAGTTCAAAACCCAACAGGATATTTTTCCTCTGAATTACCTATTTTTTTGCTGGTCTGTCTGTTAGCTTTTTTTTTTAATAAGTTCACCAGTGCATTGTTTCCTCATTTTTCCAGTCCCTCGAGTTCAGTGGTGGGCCTTTAAAAATAAAATAAAAAACACTGAAAAGGAAAGTAAATGAGTTGGGAACTCACACAAACCTGTGAAAGTATACAGTATATCTCTGGTATAAGAAGATATAGGCATTTAGATTAGATGTATGTGTAGGTGTAAATGTAGGTATAGGTATATAGTGTTTATCTCCATTTCAAAGCCAAAGAGCCAGCACTGTCCAAAGATATCTCCGTGGTCATGTGGCCAGCATGGCTAAATGCTGAAGGTGCACGGAACGCTGTTACCTTCCCACCAAAGATGGTCCCTATTTTTCTACTTGCATTTTTACATGCTTTCGAATTGCTAGGTTGGAAGCAGCTGGGACAAGTAACGTGAGCTCACACGGTTACGCAGTGCTAGGGATTAGAAACTGCCAAATTTCTAACCTTCCAACCTTTCTGATTGATAAGCTGAGCATTTTAACCACTGAGCCACCACATCCCTTCAAGCAAGGGATAGGAGCAGTTAAAGGAATACGGTAGATACACCGTCAGTCACATAATGGGCCTTTGTGGGAGGAGGGCAGTTAATTAGTGTAATGAGCTTTTATATTAGGCTATCCTGGAAGACCATGCAGAAACACAAGCTGATCTACAATGCACTCAGGTTGAGAGTGAATTTTTTGGAACATGTCGCTTCTCTTTTCTATTGCTTCTAGTTGTTTGGGGGCACCATTTAAATTTCAGGTAGTCCTCGGCTTACGATCACAATTGAGCCTGAAATTTCTGTTGCTAAACAAGAGAGTTGTTAAGTGGATTTTGCTCCATTTTACAATCTTTTCTGTTGTTAAATGGCTTCCCCATTGATTTTGCTTGTGAGAAAGTGGCAACAGATGATCACATGACCCCCGAGACACTGCAACTGTCATAAATAAATGCCAGTTGCCAAGCACCTCAATTTTGATCACATGACTGTTGGGATGTTGCAACGGTCATATAGATGAAAAATGATTGTATGTCACTTTTTTCAGTGCTATTGCAACTTTGAACTGTCACTAAATGAGTGGTCGGTTGAGGACTACCTGTACTAGTTAAAGCCATTAATAGTTCAGATAATGGTATTAAAAGTACAATCTTCTCTCACATCATTGTATTTCATCTAAAACAGGGGTGTCAAACTGGTGGCCCGCAGGCTGGATGCATCATGCACAGGCCACGCCCACCCCAGCTCCACAAAGACAAAAAGCATCGTAATATGTCATGTGATGTCACACAGAGGTGGGTTGCTGCCAGTTCAGCCCAGATCGGCTGAAGTAGCTGTGGCAGGAGGCTCCGCCCACCCACACAAATACTTCTGCGCAGAAGCATTGCATGCGAGCACGAGCGCGCATGGGAGCGTGTGTGGAAGTGAACCCAAACCAGTAGTAACAAAATTGACAACCCACCAATGATGTCACATGACATGATCGTGTTTGACACCCATGATCTAGAACAAATGTTGGGTGTCTGACCTTGTTGGGGTCTTAATTGGGTTATCGGAAGCACAATTAAAGGACTAATAGGAAGAGGTTTAGGGTTGTTTTGTTTACACACTCCACTTCTCAGACATCTGCATGGGGAATTTATTTAACTTCATCATTATTGGTTTTCAAAATCCTTTGAATATTTTTTCGCTTCTGTAGATTGCTAATCTGGCCTTTGCTTTATTTTGTTCATCATCGCGATTACCGTCAACCTTATTTAGCAATAGCACTTAGACATATACTGCTTTATAGTGTCTTTACAGCCCTCTTTGCGTGGTTTACAGAGTCAGCATATTGCCCCCAGAAATCTGGGTCCTCATTTTACCAAACTCAGAAGGAATGAAGGCTGAGTCAACCTTGAATAGGCAGGGATCGAACTCTTGACAGTAACAGACAGAGTTAGCCTGCAATACTGCATTCTAACTACTACAGCTATTTAAAGATATTTCAATCAACTTTATCACTGAACATTTCCCTTGAAACAAATGAGATGGGATTTTTTTTAAAGCAAATAATTAAATATAAATTACTATTAATTTCTTCTGGGTCTCATTAAAGTATTTCAGAGTGTTTTTCACCAAGTATTTTATCCAGGCAGAAACATTCTTGTTGCAGAGTACTGTGTAACAGATGCTGGAAGGTTAGCATTATGAGGGGGGGGGGGTTAGTCTTAGGACAGGGAGAAATGCTATTTGTAGTATGTATCAAATGTATATTAGCCGAGTTCTGTCCCATTAGAAATGAGATCATATTGTGGCTCATCAACCTGAGAAAATAAGGTCTTGTAAATAACTTCTTGTAAACATTCATAGAATAACTTCTAGAAGGGATGTTGTCATTCATAAGATGGCTTCATGGGAGCCAGGGTTAATCTCTAAGTAACAGAAGGCAAATTACTAAAAGTACTTTCCTTCAACTTCTCTAGACTTTGATATTCCATGCCATTTTCTGTTTATTTCTTTTTATGGGAAGGTAGTATCTGAAGGGGACATGATGGTTCAGCAGTTAAAGACACTGGAAAGGTTTGAGACCCAAGCGCTGCATGACAGAATGAGCTCCCATTACTTACCCAAACTACTATCCACCTAGCAGTTCGATAGCATGCAAATGTGAGTAGATCAATAGGTACCACTTTAGTGGGAAGGTAACAGCATTCCATGCACCTTGGCAAATAAAGTTGTTCTGGCCACTTGACCAAATAAATGTCTTTGGACAACGTTGGCTCTCTTGGCTAAAAAATGGAGATGAGCACTGCCCCCTAGATTTAGATTTGTCTAGACAGGGGAAATCTTTACCTTTAATAGAGAGTGTATCATTTTTATATTTGATCATATGACTACCCAAAGGAGTCATAATAGATTAGATGCATGTTTTTAAGAAGAATCCCATTCTGTTTATTTGTAGTGTAGAAGCAAGATTCAATTTAAAGGCCTCAAAGGAAATGCAGGTCAGGATACCAAATTTCCCCCTGTCTAGTGATGGTACTGTTGCAGTCTGCATCTCCAGAAGTGAGAGACCAACCTGCTTCTCCAGGTTGAGGGAACTTAAGAATGAAAATTTTAAAAAACATTGATATTCTCCCCTGTAATACAGGCATCAGGCAAAGTGCTGGATATTTTTCACTGAGCTCTGTTTTTCCTCTTCTTGGATCCTGGCTTTTGCCTCCATGCCTGCCAGCAGAAGGTGCATTAACAGCCCTGTTCTAATTTCCCATTGCCCTGTTATGCAAATGGTTATGTTATCCTGCAATGAATCTGTTGCTAATTATACAATTACTCTCTATTTAGCAAGCCAATTTTAACAAATGAGTTGATGTTGGCCCAGCCTAATTTGCAGAATAAATCAAGCATGATTCTTATTTGATGTTTAAATCAAGCAAGTTGTCTGGGCGGTTCATTTTCTTTCTTTTTTTAATAATTTTTTTTTATTTTTAATTTTCAAAACAAACACAACACATCTTTCTTTACATACTGTAGAAAGTGTATCAGTTGGTTACAAAAAGGCTTTCGTGCATCTCTTCCACAGTCAACAAACATAATTCGTATTAACTCAAGATATTTATACATGTTACCATCATCATACCTCCATTTTCAGTTGACTATAATTGTTTAAATGTCCTTCATCATAAAATATACCAAGATTTAATACATAACCACATACTGGCATTTCATTTACTATTTCTAAAATCCTCCAATAACACTGAATCTTTATGAGTCCCTCCGGCACCGCCCCGAGTCCCTCCGGGGAAAGGGGGCAGTCTAGAAATTTAATAAATTATTAAATTATTATTATTATTATGTCCTGTTCTAGCTAAACATCCATAATATTTAATAACAAAATTTTCTAATCCTCCTTTCCAAATCACTGTTTACAATTTACACCCAGTTTCCTTATGTTGTACCCATACCTATATATACATTGTTATCATTATCCCTCCTTTATTTAACTATATCCTGTATCATAACATTTTCCCCCTAATAATCAAGATTTAACTGTATCTAACTTAGTTCTTTTTTATTATATAACCTTTATATATAATCCAAAAGGATTTTTAATCTTCCTTTCATGGGTACCATTCAATATTCATATCCAATTATTACTTATCATAACACTACACATTGTATACATTATTATCATTATCAGTTATTTATTTAACTATATCTATTGTCACTAAATTTCACTAAGTTTAACTAGTTTTAAATTATACTCCTCCATCTATCAACCTGTATCTTTCCAGTAGCAAAACATTCTCATATCTTCTGCCATTTGTGGTGTCAGTCTCTAATCATCTCCTTAATTAAATTTGTATGGACTCCTCTTAGCAACTCCTTGCTTATAAAATCTCTCATGTAATTTCGATGCCCTTCTTCTGTTTCCTTAATCAGCTTATCTTTGATTGTCGGTAGTGTTATCAATGATATTGCTAATAAAATTTCTCTCTTTAAATCCATAAAGTCTTTTGTTTTTTCTTCTTCTGTATCTTGCCATCTGGGGTAAATTTCCCCTCCATTTAATTCCTCTTTCAGTATTCCACTCTTTCCATTTTCAGAGACAAACCAATCACCATAAATATCAGCAAATTTAATTTCTTTATATTCATTTTACTCTTTGATTTTTAGGATTTTAACCACCACTTTTTCCACTTGATAAACATCTCCAACTTCTTCATCATATTTTACTGTTAGATGCTCTAAGTCTTCCAACTTCTTCTCTATCCTTTCATATGTGTTTGATAATTTCTGTATTTCTGAGAATATCTTTTGCAGACTTAAAGTTTCTTTCTGCTGTTGAAATTGTGCCATTATCTCCAGCTAACAAACACTGCTGCTCTGGCTTGGAAGGTTTTAACAAGTTAAAGAAATTGGTTAAAGAAATACTTCAAAGGGACATCTATATGCTTTTCTTCTTATCACTCTCTATAAACAAGCAGTGAAACCTTGGAGTGCCAAGCGAAGATAATCAGTAAAGAAAAGTTAGAGTGTTTTGTTTCCAATACACAAACTGCCAGCCTCCGAGTAGCAATGTTATTGTTGCAATTTTCTTTGTTTCTTTTTGTATCTTTTTTGTATTTCAAGTTTTTAAAAAATCCGATTCTTGAATGAGTTAGAAGAACACCTACAGTAATGAAAGAGGAGAATTTTAGTCCATAGGTTACAAAGGAATAATTAAAAAATAGAAGAAGAAAACTTAAGTCATTCATTTTAAAAGGCTTGCATAAATTCCATCCATGAAAATAGAATTTAAAAAGTAAGATAACCCACTGTCCAAAACCATTCCAAACTTAAATCCGCCGCTTATTTCTTCTGTTCTCCAATTTAAATTAACTTTATGTTTTTTATAGGCAATCTCTTTTAAAACGGTAAAAATTCCTCACCAGCTGGAAACAATTTCTCTTTCCATATCCTTCCGTTTTGGAGCCGCCCCAACTTCATCAGCCTAATGGCTGGATTTTTTGTCACCTGCTTGAAGAACCTCTCTTGGATCGATCAGGGACTTTGCGATGTCCCTGAGATCAGCAAGACATATTCTTTCTGTTCACCATCTCTGCGGGATGGTTTAGGTCCAATTGGACCACCCAGCGCAAAAGTATTGACTGCGGTCTCGGAGCATCGAGACCGCACATCCGTATCATCACGACGTTGGCTCCTCCCCTCTGGGCGGTTCATTTTCTATGGCTTTCCTCTGTTATAGATTATGATGTTTCCAAGTGTGCTACATACTTCTCTGCGGTTGATGTAGCTGTGTGGTCCAGCCTTTTAATGAAACAGGGTAGGGAGGATGTGGTTGAGAGTGTCAACAATGCCCATGTAGAATCACAGGCCTCCCAAACTCCTGTTTAAGCTGCTGATCTTGGCTTGCTCATTATGAAGATTTATACCATCATCTAGTGGAACTCCTGCAAAACTACAACCCATTAATCCTCTCATCTGGAAGGTGCTTTTTATCACCGCCAGAAACCTGAAAGAACAGTTGATGAGGTCCTTTACACAGAGATTATGAACAGAAAGGTGGGGAGGGTTGCCACAATTGGGGAAATATTTCTGTAGACGGAGAAATGAAAAATCGTACAATATATTAGCCTAAGACAGATAATTTCTAGCTGCTTGGTCTGAATGCCACCTCTCCAATCTCACTTCACATTCTAATGTTGTTTTCCAGGCACTGGAAAGCCTCTAGCAGAAAACAAGTTTGCAGCCTATGCTGGAAGAATTCTTGGCAGGCAAAGCAGAAGGTCAAAGGAGAAAATATGCAATCAGTGCCTTTTGTACTGCACAATAAGCACTTTTTCAATGGAAGAGATGACTTTTCATATTTTTCATCTCTCTGTATCTCTCTCTCACACACACACACACAAACACACACACACACAAACACACACACACACACCATCTCTGGCTTTATTTCTTTTTGTGGCTTTCTGAATAGCACAAATCTGGTAATGCCACTGTTTAGCTGCAGTTTAGTCATCTCAGTCTTAGGCAGTTATACTCATTCTTCAGTTGATTTATTTTGCTGCCAAGCTACATTATTTCAAACCCCCTGGCCACAACTTTCTTACCAAGAATTTATTCTCCTTTATGCAAATACGATGAGGGCACTGGGAACCAGCTTCTCTGCTAGCCACCTAGGAAATCCAAAAGGTAAAATGCCCCTCAATTTCATGATGAAACAAATCACAAGTTTAAAAGTCACTACAAGCCTTCATGTAAAAAATAGCCGTAAGAAAAGCCATTTGTAGCTGATTTGCTATTTTCCTTTTAGCCTGGGAATGTTCGTGCTGATGCACATATATGTTTGCACATTGATTGGCTTCTGCTCAGTTGACATCATGGTTGCAGTTGGTGTATCACATTGCAATTTCACATTATCATTTAGTGCTGTCTCCGAGTGATTTATTTATTATCCCACCTTTATTATTTTTACAAATAATTCAATGTGGCGAACATATCCAACATACCTTCCTCCTCCTAATTTCCCCACAACAAACTTGTGAGGGGGGCTGGACTATCCCAAAATCATCCAGCTTGCTTCGATGGCTAAGGTGGGACTTGAATTCACAATCTGCTATTTTCTAACCTTGAGCAGTGAATTGGGACGCAATTATAATTTTGTCTGAGTCCAGAAGCTAAACCGAGTCAGGCTTGGGTAATACTTGGATGGGAAACTATAAGGCAGCGATCCCCAACCTTTTGGACACCAGGGACCAGTTCCATGGAGGCTTATCCGAAGAACAGAGAGGGTGTGGTTTCACGTACTGCCTGCATACTGTGGAAATGGCCCAGTTTCTGGCATGCCATGGACTGGGGGTTGAGGACCCCTTATATAAGGTATCCCAAACTGTAAGCTACATTGGGAAGCTAACAAAGGAAGGAAATGTGGTTGTCCCAAAGACTGAAAGGACTTTTCATGAAGTCAGCAAGAAACAAGCTCAAATCAGGTGTGTGTTTGTGCGTATGTGTGTCAGAGGTGGGTTGCTACCGGTTCGCACTGATTCGCACCAGTTCAGGCGAACCGATAGTGGTATTTTGGCCTGGGTTGCAGAACGGGCAGTGACTCAGGCAGGCCACGCCCCCGAACTGGTTCCACGGTCGCTGCTGCCACTGCCAGCAAGGTTTTTAATTAGTTTTTAATGGTCCTTGCGCATATGCAGAACAATTTACATTGAACTGTGCATGAGTGAGCAACACGTGGCTGGCGCACACGCGAGCAAAATGTGCGCAAACTGAACCGGCAGCAACCCACCCCTGATGTGTGTGCATATCTGAGATTAAAATTGCATATGGGGTAGAGTTTATGCAGTACTGTAATTTCTAAGCCCAAACATGTCGTATTTTGCAAACGTATTTTGCACGTAGTAATGAAATGATTTTTATTGCGTCTATAATTTTTAGTGATGCAATTATCATATGACTGTGATAAAATTAAGGTAAACAATCCTGCAAAGTCAGTAATCAAATCATATAGGGAAATAGGATGGGGTGAAAGAAATCCATAACAGAAATGCAGTATGACACTTGACAGTTTTAGACTATTTGCCTACAAACCCAATTAACATAGTGCTCTTAACGTATTACTTTCTAACTGTCTTGCATTAGAGTGCTGTAGACTCCAAGAAACGACAGGCAGAAAGAGAAACAATTTGCTGTGTCAAGTACAGACAGGAACAAGGAAAAGAATTTTTTTTTTTTAAAGAAAAATTTTACGGCTGCTCCACACACTTATGGTGACTGGAGGCAGCTTAGAAGTAAAACCCTCAATACAAACCCCAATAAAACCTTATCGCCACTTCTACCATCCATTGGGACAACAATCAAACAAACCACTTGATGGGCTCCATGTCAGTCTGGGGTTCCCCAAGCCCACTGGAAAAAATTATGCCTTCAGGGCCCTTTGGAAGAGTATCAAGGCAGGCGCCAATCTTATCTCCAATGAAATTTACACATAGGTAGAACCTCTGGTCATGAACACTTCTCACCACAACCAAATCGGGTTCCGACCAAAAAATTCACTATTATTTTTTCACAGCCGATTTCCCCTTCCACGCCATTTTTTTTTTTTTTTGCAAGTGCCAAATTTCCAAAATTAGGTTCGGGTCCTGACTAAATCGGGTTGCGACTAAAGTTATGGAATGAATTATGGTCGTGACGAGAAGTTCTATTGCACTAATACAACTACAATTGAGTCCAGAATTTCTGTTGCTAAGTGAGACAGTGAGTTAAGTGATTTTTGCCCCATTTTACAACATTTTCTGGCCACTGTTATTAAGTGAATCCCTGCAGCTGTTACATTAGTAACTCAGCGGTTGAATGAATGTGGCTTCCCCATTGACTTTGCTTGTCAGAAGCTAGCAAAAGGTGATCACATAACCCAGGGACACTGCAACCGTCATAAACATGAGTCAGTGTCTGATCACATGACCTTGGGGATTGCTGCAATGTTTGTAAGCAGGGCCGGATTTTCCTATAGGCTAACTAGGCTTCAGCCTAGGGCCTCAAGAGTGGCCTTTTATTTTTATTTATTATCTGTGCCACATTTTTTATAAAGGTTAGTACCAATTACAACATGCTTCATTTAATATATTGATATATATCACAGTAACGATGTATTTTATTATCTCTTATGTAATTTACAAACTTAAAAATGGGAGGTGAAAGGGCCCCATAAGTGGAGTAGCCTAGGGCCTCTTTTCATCTAAATCCGGCCCTGGTTGTAAGCGTGAAAAACGGTCATAAGTCCCTTTTTTTCCAGGACCATCGTAACTATGAATGGTCATTAAGCAAACTGTTGTAAGTCAAGGACTACCCATAAATGATTTTCTATGTCCCTAAAACTAATAAAGATAATGATACATTTGTCCTTCAGAATAAGAGAAAAGATGCTGACTGAAAATACCAGACATACATTGCTAAAGTTCCACAGCCTAAATGTCATAGCTAGATTAACAATACCTGACATTTTATTTTTTCTAAAGTTGCCTGTTTAGAAGTAGCATTGGAGATGACGGGTAGGTCTTGAAATATTGATTGATGCCACCGAGATGAATGTTATGAATTCTCAGAATAAAGCATATGCTGGGTTTTCTTTCTCCTCGCCCAAGAACTGACTACTTTGCAAATCTGGTAATATTGAAAAACAGATTCAGACATGTTGGAGGTACCTTTTACCTCACATTCGGAGATCTCATTGCACCATCCTTCTTCTCTTTAGGATTACGAATCAAGGAGGTTTCGTCTCCTCACCCCAAAATCTGCAGCTTCCTCTCCAAATTGAAGACATTTCCAGAAGACGATGTTTTTTTAAAAAAAAGAGCCGTTGAATCTCATCTATTGGCAATTAACCAAACAGAGCTACAGCTTGGCTATGTCATCTAATCATAAGCATGTCTGCAGTCCCTATTAATAGTTAATTTAGCTTGCTTTTAAATCATTAAAAAAAAACCCTTAACAGTAATGAAAAGGCGTGACCTGTCACTCTTGGGGAGGCCTAGTCACATTCCTGCCTCAAGTTTTCCATGTGACACAGCCATGCCGCAATTAAAGCACAATAATTTGCTTGTTATTCCAGGCAGACCCTAGCCTTAGTAATGGGCTGCTTGGTGGGGAGATGGATTTCCTTGTTAGGAGCTAAGCACAGGATTAGCTGAATTCTCCATGGAGAAATCTTGATTTGTTCAAGGTCTTTCATGTTTTCTTCAGAGAAAGGATTATGTCTACTTAAAGAGTGGGCTTGTGTAAAAAGCTACAACGTATAAGAAAAGGATTTAGGGCAGTCAGGCTTGCGGTTAAGTAGCTGAAGGGGTAGAGGGTGTTTTACAGCAAAGGATTATTTAAATCCATAACTTTAAAAAAAACGGTTCAGCAGCACAAGGTCAAAGCAGAATAACGTGCTGGAAAGGCAGTTAAGCATAAGTTAATATTCATTTTACTTTGTCTAATTATTGCGAGGATTCAGAGTTAATAAGGGGAAAAAGAAAGAGTCCAGCTGTCTCTTGCTCTGAAGTGCTATAGGAAAGGAAAATGAGACAGAATTCAGTCCCATTTTTCTTCTACATTGCTTTTAGAGTGGATGCTTATTGTGACATTTCTACCCGCCGTCGCAAACGTTAGAAAGATCACTTCATTATTTGTGAAATGAGGCCACAACAAAACAGACAGATAAAAACTTCTTTTACAAAACTTAGAAAAAACTAATGCCAAGCTGACCTCTTCTACTCTTTACTCACTAGTATGTTGGTGTGTGGGAGAGAAAAAGAGACTAAGATGAACATCGTTTGTGCTAAAATTGGAATTTAGAGATGAAAAGCTGGATGTTACACAAACAACTTTGGTCAAGTCTTCAATATGTGAATTGTCTGCTAATTAATTTATCACAGTTACTCTACAAACAGATTTATGATATATTCAGAATTATAAGCAGCAAGGTCCTTCATTTTCACAGTGATCATTCTGTATTTCCAATTATGCCCTATTTTAAAGTTCCCTGTCTTCTAACTTTCATTTTAAAATAAAATTCTATACGGAAAAATAATGAATAGAATGCATACAATGAAGAGACAATTATCTATAAAGGTGTAGAACATAGAGTTAAGAACAAATGAAGCTTTCTGGCAATGAATGTTATGAATTATTTTGTCAAGGTAGGTAAATCCAAAGGAAGAAAAATATTTTTTACCTTTATTTGCTAAAAATTTATTTTCTTCTGTGTCTTGCTCACTCAGACTATATTTTTCATGCATTGGAACAGCCCAGAGCATCCTTGTTTTCCACCCAAGTGGTATTAATTTTCTAGCAGTTTGCATACACCAATATTAAATATGTCTGATTCTTATTGGGAAAGGATCTTAATTTTTGCATCATTAAAAAGGTCAGCATCACATCCATTTCAATGAGAAAATGGATTGCTTTTTGTTTGTAACTTCTGTGTCTTTGCGTGAATGGCAAGTGTTTTTAATGCATTCTGGGGCTTGTTGCCCATCTCATATAGACTACTTCTGCCAATTATTGCACCCTCCAGGGTGTTAAGCACCAATTTTACCCCATCAGCCTCATATACCAATCACCCCTCCAATCCTTCTCGTCTCCCTCTCCATGTAGCTGTTGCCAAAGTCTCTTCATTTTGACAGATTTACCTGAAAGTGGATATGAAGACAACTGCAGAATGCCAGCTGCCCAATTCCGAGCAATTTATCCAGAAATAGCAGTGCCGCTGCTGATAATGGAAACGGTGCTAGGAATGTTGGAAAAGAATTGTTTAGACCAGTTTTTAAAAGGAAGTGACCTAATTCACATTTCACAGTGTATGAGAAGTGAGTGAGAGCCCTATTTTCCTTCGCTTACTGTCCTAAACATACTTCTATGTTCTTGCCCACACACAATTTATCCTGTGCTGATGCTGCCTTAAGAAAATTCTGTTTGGGATGTTCAGTTTGGACTTCCAAATGTTGTGGACTCCAATTCCCCTGATGCTGTGTCCTCCAATCTTTTTGAGCAAGGAAAGCCATTGTCTTATCGTTTTCTTCTGAGTGGTTTTACTGGGTATGCATATTTTAGTCAGCAAAACTAAAGCATTAAAATACATATTCTCATGTACACCATTGTTTTTCCTTTCTTGCACTTCTATAGGTTTGGCACCATATACTCTGCTGTAGATACTGTTGTATTGGTGTTTCTGTAATATAGTGGTTATAACCTACACCCAAAATGCAGAGGATCACATCAGTTTGAAAACCCCAAGAAATCCTTATTTTAATGTCTATTCTTCTCGAGTACCTAAAGTGCTAGGCACCCAGCTCCCAAATATCCCAATATGTACTGTAAAGGAATTATCATTGTATTTTCCTAAGCTGGAGGGGATGTGGTGATGCAGAGGCTTAATGATGCTGGAATTGCTGGCCAGAAATGGTTTGCACTCCTACATGGACTGAGCTCCCGTCACTTGATCCCTGGCTCCTGCCCACCCAGCAGTTCAAAACCATGCAATATTGTGAATAGATAAATGGGTACCATTTCAGTGGGGGAAACCTAGCTGTGTTTGTGTGTGTAAAGAGCAGAAGCCAGCACTGGACATGGGGCATCATGTGACAAGGCAAGGTGAGATGGAGGAAGGAGACTGGAAGAGCCAGCAACCCAAGTGCCACTAGTTAATTGGTGTAAAGCTAGTTTTCTCCCAAGGATAATTGCATAAGCATTGAACAGAATGAACTAGCATTCTAGGCTCTCAGGACTACATTATATGTTTGTGTGTGTAGATTTTCCCAACGTTGTATGCCATACATTAAATAAATTAACCTGGGGTTGGGTTAAAAATAAAGAAAAAAAGCTAGAGAAGCTCACCACTACCCTATACTGGTTAAAAAAATATAATTAGAATTAATACATTGTAATGACATAGAGAGTTTTGTTCTGTGCAGCAAGATCAAACCATTTCAGCAAGAGTCAAATACTGTATGTGTGATCAAAACATTTAAGTTTTAAAGCAAGGCACATTTGAAACTTCATTGTGTCATGCAAAATGAAAATACTCCTTTGAATAGAGTGAATTCTTCTGTATGTGTTTAGTATGAAAAATTGGGCGCAAGCAACTAAAGAAGATCAGAGTTTTCTAGATATAATTTAAAATCACATTTTTGGGAGTTTTCCTAATATTCACTTAAAATTTCCAAAAGTAAATATGGAGTGTGTGAAATACGTGTTCGTAGATGTATGATTTGTGGCTTCGTTTTTATTTTTGTGATCCAAACTGGGATTTTATAGATGCCTAATGTGTTTTTATTTTTAAACAAATCTAAGAGTTTTTCAGTGTCATAAAATTGTTCTTCTGAAACTGGCACTTTCTTGATGTGCTAAGGCTACAAATCTCAGCGTTCTCCGCCAACATAGTCAGGTGTTCTTGGAGTTTAAATATAACGATCCGATGGGTTCTAGGCTTGTAAAAGTTGTTATAAATAGCTGTGACATGAAAAGCCACTTCATGAGCCAGTAAGTGTTCCAATGTAATGTTTCAAAGTCCTTCAAGTCATTACATCCTGAATCAAGGAAAGATGGAAGATGTTTTTCTCTATCTAATAGAAGATAAGTATCTCATTGGCTTTCTGGGAATGATGCAGGAGTGGGCTGTTGGGGATTCGCAGAGGTTCAGGACAACTTCTAGCTAAGATTCTGTGCAATTCAGAAAACCCCCAAATCCCACTCCTGGCTGGCCTGCCTACCCCATACCTCCCCTCTCAGGAGTCCTCGGGTGGCCTGTTTTGGATGCACGTAAGTACAGGGCACATGGGAAGGCTCGGGGAGGGCAAAAAAACGGGCCCATCAGAAGTTTGGGAAGAGGATCTCCAAAGCCTGGGGAGGTCGTTTTCACCCTCTCAGAGGCTCAAGGAAAGCTTCCAGAGCCCTGGGGAGAGCAAAAACACCCCCCTATCACCATGGTGCAGGAGGTCTACTAGGCCACACCCATCATGGCCACATCCACCCAGCAACCAGGCAGAGAACCCCTTGCTAAAAATTTTGAAGCCCATCCCTAAAATGATGGCAATGGGCACAAATATTTCTTTCTGTGCTGATCTGAGCCCTCAACAAAAGCATTTATAATCACTAACAAGGTATAATTTACAGAACTATTATCATTACTTATTTGATCAATTTGCAAGTTCATTTCCATTACACTTCCCAATTCAGAAGTCAACCGTGCAAAGTGGTTAAGGGGAAGACGAGAATGCAATCATAAATTGCACCAGACAGAAACATTTTAAAAAAAACAAAAAAGCCACAGCAGAGGTGCAAAATGCTAACATTTAAGCTCAGCGACCCAGTCAGAAAAAAAGACAAATACTGGCTGATGTGGAAGGACAATAAAACACAAGTGCTTTCAAAAGATGACAGAATGCCAGCAGGGAGACAATTCAATAAAATCTGAAGGAGACCCTCTCCTGTCTTCCCATCAAACTTAAGGTGGATGGTTTTGGAACCTGGAAATTTATTTCCACCTCACCCCAATAGAGAGGCTTGCTCATTTCTTAGGAAGCAATCCGTGAATTCAAAGGTGGACCACCAGTAGCCCTAGGGCAATGTGTGGTTCTGAGCCAAACACTATGTGTCCCTTATCCTAATTTCAACTCTATGTGAACTCTGTATGTGAGGGATCAGTTCAGACTTGTGAGATGCACTTGTCCCTTCTCTGCAACCTGCAGGGAACAAGGAAGAGAAAAGAGAAAAGGGGATGTTGGAATAAAAGGATATCTCATCCATCTTTGAACTTATCTTCTTTGTGAAGAGATATGGTTGCCAGTTCTTTTACAAAAATTTCCATCCTATTGTAAGCATTTAAATTATCAATGGCAATAGAAATAATTGTCAACATTTGGAATGATCACTGGAAATAAACCAATAGGTGATCCCAAAGTGTCTTATTGTATTGTGCATTATACTTATATCTTTCAATGATAATGCATGATTGGCGTATCATAAAGATCATAGAAATGAGTAGTTTCTATTGAATTAGTAGTCCCTTTGCTTATTCACCTACTTACTGTATGCTTTTGTCACTTTTTATTGAGCATTAGAAATAACTAAGGTAACATAAAGTTGAACCAGTATTAGACGTATATTTGTTATCTGCATTCTCAGAACCAAGCTGTAGGAACCCCATTAGCCAAGCTTCCTATGGAAATCACAGTGGCTGGAGCACATCTAGTGTAGGAAAAGTTAGGAAGTGAGGCAGATCTAAATATTCAAATTGCCTTCTGTCAGTTTGAGTCCCTTCTGCTAAATATCAATGATGCAAAGGATGTTAGAGTTAGACCTAGGGTTGACATTGGCATAGCAAATCATCATCAATAGGTTAACTCTAAGCAATAATTCATATTATTTGAGTCCTTCAATTGGAGAGTTGCAAGAGTAAGAGCCTATCTTGTTTTAGTTTGGATCTGATAGATGGAGAACTCCTGAGCTATCTCAGGGTGAAAACATGGATAAGTGGCAAACTATATTGATCATCCATTGAATGAAAGTTGGTAGATTGGGGAAAGAGCCCATATGAATCTATGGTTATCATATTTATCTGCATACGTATGAGCAATGGTTAGATCATGTATTTAAGATGTCTTTCAAGAAGTATAGGGTAGATGGAAATATGGGGAAGAAAAGACAGATCTTTTGGGTCCTAGGTTCCTATTTTTACTTCTACCTGCTTAGATAGTCTAGCAAGTCAAGGAGAGACACCCTAGAAGTTACTCCTGTTGAGCACAAGGCAGTCTCAAATGGAAATAATGCATATGCAATATTGAAATACAAGGTCCAGCCTTGTAACCTATTCCGGAAACCTGGAAAGATGTGGCTTATATAAAATAATCAGGAGTCAAATACAGGAATGATGGAGATTTGTTTGAATAATAGTGTTAGGATAGTCTATAAGAAAACTTTTTCCTTTTCTAGGCCCCGTGTCATGGATTTTGTTATTTCAAGGCTCATACCTTGCATTAGGTGGTTGTGTAAGGAATTAAGGAGATGATATTCCTGTCTAGAGCCAGCACTGTGACCATCTCAGAGCCAGAATGTTTCTGCATCAACAGCCATTTCTTCTTCCTGGGACAAATTCTTATCCAGATTCTCACAATCTTAGACACCAGTCTACAACTTCCACTACATCTCTGGCTCAGGCCAGGGTGGTGTTATAAAGCTAAACATCATAAAAGAAGGACTAGGTGAGACATGAGGAGTTGCCACAAAGAAGAGGGAGTCAAACTATTCTCCAAAGCACCTGAGGGAAGAACAAGAAGCAATGGGTGGAAACTAATTAAGGAGAGAAGCAACTTAGAACTGAGGAGAAATTTTCTGACAGTTAGAGCATTAATCAGTGGAACAGCTTGCTTCCAGAGGTTGTGAATGCCCCAACACTGGAAGTCTTTAAGAAGATGTTGGATAGCCATTTGTCTGAAATGGTGTAGGGTTTCCTGCCTCGGCAGGGGGTTGGACTAGAAAACCTCCAAGGTCCCTTCCAACTCTGCTATTGTATTGTATCATCATCTTATACATGATCCCAAACCAACAACTGAGCTAAGCTTCACCAGCAGCTTCATATAAATGTTAAACATTAGTGGGAGAAAGTCAAATCACGCCACACCTCATGTTACAACAATTGCTCCTCTACCATTCTTGACTGGAACTATTCCCTAAGGTAGGAATGAAACCACTGTAGAATGACACCTGCAATCTCAACCATCCTGGGGAGCTCAGTAGGACATCATGCTTAATGTTATTGAAAAATCATGGTGATATCTAAAAGGATGAGGAGTGTGAACATCCCACCCTCAAAGTCTCAATGGACACCACCAGAGAAACCAATGCTATCTCCATTCCCAAGCCTGGTTCTGAGTCCAGAATGAAAACAATCCAAATATTCTGCTTTATCTAGGCTAAGCTCAGAGAAAAACTCCTCAATTTTTGTCAACAATACAAAATATTATGTGATGTAGTGGTTTTGTCACCGTGAAAGACCGAAATTGGTGAATGTCGACATTCACCGGTGAATGTTGGTGAATGTCGACATTCACCGGTGAATGTCGACATTCACCGGTGAATGTCGACATTCACCGGTGAATGTCGACACATACCAATTTCGGTCTTTCACGGTGACATATATAACGAGTCAGCGTAACGCTTTACTTTTGCTTTTCAATTCGCGGTCCTGGAAACTACTCGTTCTAACCACGCAGGATCGCAGTTTTTTTTTTTTTTAAAGTCCGCGAATAGAAGACGCTTAAAAGGAAGCGAGGAGCCGAGGTATTAGGGTAAGGGTATTAGGGTAAGGGTGTCGAGAGGATAAGGACATACACCAAGCGACTATGTGAATGTCGACATTCACCGGTGAATGTCGACATTCACCAGATTTCGGACTTTCATTCACCGGTGAATGTCGACATTCACCAGATTTCGGACTTTCACAGTAACAGTTTCATAGCAAGAACTTTAAGTGGATTAAAACTAAATCACTACATTCTATCTGTATCTCAGCCCAAATCTGCAGAAAATATTACATTAAAACTATTGATCATTATATATTTTGGAGGAGGAGAGGGAACAAGGATCACACTTGCTTCCCCAGGATTTGTAGTATTGACCTCAGATATATCTGAATCATACAATAAATAGATCAATGTGTTGACTAGATTTGAGAATACTACTACAGGTAGTCCTTGACTTATGATCATAATTGAGCTCAAAATTTCCATTGCTAAGCAGGACAGTTGTTAAGTGAACTTTGACCCATTTTATGACTTTTCTTACCATAGTTGTTAAGTGAATCACAGCAATTGTTAAGTTAGTAACATGGTTGTTAAGTGAATCTGGCTTCCCTATTGACTTTCCTTGTCAGACGGTTGCAAAAGATGATCACATGACCCCAGGACACAGCATCCGTCATAAATATGAGCCAGTTGCCAAGAATCTGAATTTTTATTATGTGACCATGGAGATGATGCAGCAATTGTAAGTGCAGAAAATGGCCGTAAGTCCCTTTTATCAGTGCTGTTGTAACTTTCAACAATCTCTAAATGAATGGTTGTAAGCGAGAGCTACCTGTATAAGATATGTTTCAAATATCAGTAGCACTGCAATAAAAGATACCTGCAAGGACACTTAGAAAGAAGCAGGTGGCACAGTGGTGGGTTTCAAAAAATTTTAGAACCTCTTCTGTAGGTGTGGCCTGCTTTGTGGGAGTAGCTTGCTGGCCATGTGACTGGGTGGGAGTGGCTTGGCAGTCATGTGACTGGGTGGGCATGGCCAACTTGTAAAATGTGGTGAAATTCACTTAACAATGCTCTTGCTTAGCAACCAAAATGTTGGCTCAGAAACTCTGGCATTTGAAGCACGCAAGTCTTAAAGCTGTCAAGTTACAAGACCCTTGCACCCCTAACCCTTTAGAAAAAAACCCCCAGGGGTGTTCAAACTTGACAGCTTTAAGACTTGTGGACTTCAACTCCCAGAATTCCTCCCTCACTCTTCATCTTGATGATGTGCGGACGGGCGGGGGGAGAGAGCTGGAACCGGTTCTAAACAGCATTGTAGATTTGTGGAACCTCTTCTATGGAAGAGGTTAGAACTGGCAGGAACCCACCTCTGAGGTGGCAGTACAATAAGAAAAGCCAAATTAAAATATTGACTCTATCTATAATATAGATATGCTACCTGTTTTATCTTTCAAGGAACTTTTCCTTGTTTAGAATTAAAATGCACCACATGTTTTCAGGTTAATAAGAACACATAATTTCTTTTTTGGCCTTGAAATAAAATTGATCATCAGTGCACAAAGCAGCCTAGATTGAATCTGCCAAGTTGCTTGATTTTTTTTTTTTTTTTTGTTCGCCTGCTTTCTTTTGATACTGCATTTAGAAATTGTTATCATTCTAATGGGGGAGCATTCAGCTACAATTCTCATAAAAACACCAGAGAAATTAATGAGACAATCAGATATGACTAACAATCTTAATCTGAAAGCCAACCCATTAATCTTAGAAGCAAATTCCTTTTAAAAATAATCAATATCCTAATTAATTAAATCTAATACTTTGCACTATATTCAAATAAAGTGATGCTCATTTTCTGGCATGTCTAATATGTTGGGTTTTTTTAAAAAAAAAGTTTTTCCATCTATCCTTATTTGAAGTTCTTAAATAAAAAGCCTCTATCTAAACTTATCTTTTCTTACATAAAATTGTCATAAATTTTCACTATCTGAGCCAAAAGGAGGACAGTGGCTCACATGGTTAGGACATCAATCCGACTATCAGCAAGCTTGCATTCAAATCCTAGTTGCTGCCATGTGACAGGGTGAGTTCCTGTCACCAGCTCATGTCGACTCAGCAGTTTGAAAGAGGGCAACTGGCCATAGAAAAATGGGTATCACGAGGATCACTTCCGGTCCACGAAGGCGATGGGCGTTGCCGTCCGCTGCTCGTCTCCCCGGTGGGCTCCTTTTAGGAGCACAGACGGTCTTGGAGGGACCATCTGCTGTAAGGCGGCTTGCTGGAACCCCCAGAATCGGCGGCAGCCACGGGGGGGTTTCCAGCTTCACCTCAGGAGCCGGGGAGCGTGGGGGGTGCATAGCACAGCTTGTGCCTTCGCCGAATGGATTCCGGAAGGAAATAATCAATTAGAAGTTTCAGCAGAAGTGCTGGAGGTGAGAAGTTTGCTCCAATCTCTTTTAACACCATTTAATTGATGAGCACCAGCTTTTTGCAAGTTGTGGATTCAATCAATTTGAAGTTGCAAGATTGGAGGGGGGGTTTCACCCCCCTCAGGTAAAGCGGCATTTGGACTATCTCTCAATCTCGGAATGGAGAGAGAGAGTAAAACGTTGAATTACTCACTTGTACTAACTATGTGAGAAAGATTTACATCACAATTGCAAGAGGTGATTCCTGAATTGTTTTAAAAGCTTTATGGAAACTTTGGATGCTTTGCTCCCTGCTTCCCTGTGAAAGGGGGAGCCAAGATGGCCTGCTTCCATCTTCTTCTTCGCTCTTATAAATGAAACTTGCCTTTTGAAACTACCTTTGAAGATATTTCTGGCTTTATACTATTACTACCCCCCGAATGTCTCCTGGAGCCCCTCCTGTTATATGGTCTTTTTGGATTTGGATTATTTGATTTTCTTCTTTTGGCTTGGAACTGTGATTGAGGATTAACTTTCACTTCTGGGCTTGTCTGCCTCCCCGGTCTCACCCAGCTGCGTATTCCACAGATGCCATTTCTTTTGTATCAGACTTACACTCATCTCTGAACTTAACAAATGGGGCCCAGAAAACCACCTCCTGGCAAGGCAGCCTCGGTGCCCACTTCCTCTACATCCAGTCCAATGACTCAACAGACAAAAATTTCATCATTTTTACAACAAGAAGGGACTGGAGAGAGTTCAAAGGACTTATCTGTTACCCAAATATTCCAGGCTCTTATGAAGGGACAAGATGAATTGAAAAAAGAGGTGGCAGATTTTTAAAAACAGCTCAGAGATGTACAGCAGCAAACAATGGAAAATAAACAGAGAATTGGTGTGCTGGAGGAGGGTGAAGTTGGGCTGAGGGAGGAGGTGAAGGCAATTCAGAAGGGGAATAGAGAATTGGAAAATTTCATCGTAAAGATGGAACTTGAAAGAATGTCCCTTTTTCTCAGATTCCAGAACCTACCGGAGACAGAAGATGAAGATCTTAAGGATACTATGTGTACAATTTTAGCAGAATATATTAAGAGAGATAAAGAACAGTTGCGGTGGGATATGACTTGGTTTACAGGATCAATTCAGAATATGCTAGAACACATAATCTTCCAAGGGAAGTACACGTTAAATTTCTTAGGAAGACCATGAGGGATGAGGTTTTAGGGGCCCAAAGGGACGGGACCACTAAAATATAAAGATAAAGAAATTGCCTTTCTTAAACAAATTCCGAAAAAAATAAGAGATAAAAGGAGGAAGTATTTCTCCTTATCAAAGAAATTATATAACAAAGGAGTTTGGTTTAGATGGTTATTGCCAGAAGGAATGTTGATCTTCTGGGAGGGAAACAGAATCAATACAGTTGTGGAGGCAGAGGCCTTCATGAAAAAACATAGTGCCCTCCTAGAGGACGAAATCATAAGAGGTAGTGAAAAAGGTGACAATACACAAGATATGAGGGAGGGAGGGGCTGTGGCTCCGCCATGGGACGGGGGGGAGGGAGCAATATTGAAAAGACACAGGTTACAAAAATAAATGTATTTGAAATATTATTGTAATTGTTGATATATTAGAAAGTGGCAAAAGAGATGATTGAACATATGGTTGATACAATGTATAACAAGATGCTGTTTCTGCTTATCTTTTATCTTTTGTTTTTTGTTTTTTTGTAAAAGTTGTGAGATTTGGAGAGATTTCTACCTTTAGCACGATATAGCTGCCAAAAATTTTAGTATATCCAACTACCCTTTCCTATAAAATTTTAAAAACCAATAAAAAAAAATTTTTTTTTAAGAAAAATGGGTATCACTTCGGTGGGCAACCAAGGAGGGCAAAAACTGGGTGTCCCTAAGACAACTTTAATGTCACTGGTTGATACGTTCACCACTTCTGACATGGAAGTACCCTCTGCTAGAGAGTGGTCACCCATAGGTAGGGAACATTATGGCAAAATGGCAGCTGTGAACCTGCAGCTGAAATCTAGTCCTTCTTTTTACATGCAGTCCTAATTTACTGACTGAAATAGAAACTGGCAATTCTGTGACTAATGCAGCACAGTTGTGAAGAATGATTTCATGGAACTGAGTTGATTTAGGATGGCAATTCTGGCGGCAGTTGTTGAGAGTGGCATCATGTGACCACAACTTGCAACTTCGTACCAGCTTCCTCCTTGACTTTGCTTGTCAGAAGCTGGCTTTGAAGGCCGCAAAAGGTGATCAGAAGACTGCAGGATGCTACAACTGTTCTCAATGCTTGCTGGTTACCAAATTGCAATCAGACGACTGTGGAGACGTTGCAACAGCTGCAACTTCAAGGACAAGCCATAGGTCTCTGTTTTCAGCCCCATTGTAAGTTCAAACAGTTGCTGAATAAGTGGCTGGTAAGTGAGGGCTACCACTACATTAAAAAGAGTAGGGCTTCCATGATCCAGCCAAGGCTGCTATTTTATTCCTCTTCCATCCCAAGCAGAGCAAAAAGCTCAATAAAATCAGAGCCAAATGTTGTTCCAGTCACAAGGGTGGACTGCTGGGGGTTCACGGGGATTCAGGAGAACCTCTAGCTAAGATTCTGTGCAGTTTGGAGAACCCCAAATCCCACTCCTGGCTGGCCCTGCCCACCCCGCCCCTCCCAGGAGTCCCCACATGGCCCGTTTTGGATGCAGGTAAGTGCGGGGCATGCACCGAGGCTCAGAGAGGGCAAAAAATGGGCCTACTGGTTCAGGAAGGCTGGAAATGGGCCCATTTCTGGCCTCCAGAGGGTCTTCGAATCCTGGGGAGACCATTTTCTCCCTCCTGAAGGCTTGAGGAAAGCCTTGGAGCCCAAGGAGGGCAAAAACACCCCCCTCCCTGCCATGGTGCAGGAGGCCAACTATGCCATGCCTACCATGGCTGTTGTGACCCAGCAGGAGCCGTTGGAGCTGCAACCAGACTCTGACAGCGAGGGACCTTATGAGTCGTCTCTGGAAGATGTGAAGGATCCTGGACAGGGTTCCGACTCCGAGCAGGGATCAGAGAGGTTGGTTGGCCACCAGGAGGCGCCTGAGGCATGGAGCAGTGGTGAAAGCCAAAGGGAGTGTGGTCCTGATGTCATGCCTTGGAGCAGTGGGGACGAGACAAGGGAGTTGGTCCTGGACGCTCGGAAACAAGGGGCTGATAGACGTAGAGAACAACTACACAGATACAGAAGATAATTGGACCCAGGTGGTTGTAATTAGGCTCCTCTCAATATTGTATAAAAGGAGTGACTTCCTGGAGGCTGGTTGCAGGATTCAACTTAATTATCAACGCTGGAGAAGCTCTCGCCTGTTTCTTATCTTGGAAGTCTGGATTGCTGCCAAGGTCTAGTCAGTGTGTTAATTTACTGTGAATAAATCGTCTAGCAGTAATTCTTGTCTTGGAGTGCTTTGGTGTACGAAGAGGGGGTCAGAACACATGGCCATGCCCACCCAGCAACTCGGCAGATACCCCTTGTTAAAAATTTTGAAGCCAACCCCTTCCCAGTCAGATATGTATTATAATCACTTTTCATTCCTTCACTTAAGGACTAGACAACTAGACCCGTCCTGGAAATACCTTTTCTGAAACCTCCAGAATCAGGAGAGTCCCCCTCCTTCCCAAACACCTCCCCAAATTTCTCTCCCAAAATGAGAGAAAATAAATAAATAAATCCTAGTCCTTGTACAAACACTGGCTAAAGCTCTGATCACTTTGCATCACTTAGCTCTGCCAGCTAAGACCCTGATCTCATCTAAAAAAGTATATGTAGCCAGCAACCACCAAACCTATGCCCAACCTTGAGCTCTATGATTAGAAAAACCAACTTGGCACTACTCACAGAGGTATCTATAAATCTGGATATCATATGGTTCACAGAGGGAGTTCTGCAGCCCAGTTTTGCAAATCAGGTAAAGCAAATGGATATATCCAATATCCATTTGCAAATGGATTTTGCTTTTATGAACGAGGACAATGTGGCCTTCTATAATACTCTCCCCCACATTTTCAGAGCCAGTTCTAAGTTTGAACTCGAACAGATGACAGAGTGTTCAGTTTCTCAACGTGACAGATGACAGTTCCATTCTGTGCTGAACTTTGTCTTCAGAATTCAGAGAAGAACAAATGCGAAGCAAAAAAACCTGACTTTTTAAAAAGGTTCACCAAGCATATAGAATAATTAATATGTAAGATTTTGTCATAAAGAAGCAATTCTGTTTGTTTTCATTTGAGCCCCACAAAATTGCAAAGTTCAGTTCTAGGATCATGAACTATAATCACCAAGTCTGTTGAGGATATGGGCTATAAGCATACGGTTAGGAAATGATGCAAATGAACAGCCATATAGAGAAAAAAGATAATCTCTTGCAAGTATGATCTATCTTCTCCCTCTAAGCAGATACGGGATTCCCAGCGTGTTTCAAGAACACATCCAGCTTAATGAAAATCTTCTTTTAAGGCTACCTGTGTTAGGTTCACTATATATGCTGAAACAAAATATCAAGCACTTCAATGAAGTCTTGAATAGCTTTATTGCCATAATCACTTTTCACCACGGTATTTATTTATTTTATTTTTTGCTTTTAAAATCTTGTGGCTTTTCCACATGCCCAGCTATCAACATCCCACAAAACTTCATAGCCACTGTCACCATGTTTTGCACAGGAATGTCCACAGCTAACAAGTGATTGCTCTAGCTAATCAGTAAGGAAGTACAAAAAAAAAAAAAAACCTGCCCTTGCACGTGTTCAAGTCATGTAAGGTTGCAATGAAGGAAAATAAAAATACAAAGGAAATCAATAAGTAAAAATTCTCAGAGTCTGGTGCAAGCAGGGGTGAAATGCTCTGAAGTCTGCTACCAGTTTGCTTCGCATACGCACCACAGGTGGTAAGAAGCCTTTTCTGAGTCTGCAAAGGTAAGTAGAACGGCAAGGGGGAGAACTGCTGTGCCGCACGATTTAGATTTGCTAGTAAGTAGGATTTCCTGCTTTCTAGCAAATATAAATCATGTGGCACAGCTGATTGTCGCACAGCTGGTTGTCGGTACTTTTAAAAAGCTTTTTAAAGCATTAAAAAAATTCGAACCGGTAGTTTATAAAAATGCTTTAAAAAGTTTTTTTAAAGTTACGACGATCAGCTATGCGACAATCAGATGTGCCACGCAATCGTCTGAACTTTTTTTTACTACCGGTTTGGGCGAACCAGTAGCATTTTTAACTACCGGTTCAGGTGAACCAGCCTGAACCGGTAGCATTTCACCCCTGATGTTAAGGTATTGCAGTCAAGAGAAGAGGCAGAAGCCACAGGACCATGAGGCAGGTATTGGTAGGAGCTTCAATCAATGGAAAAAAACCTGTATCCTCCTAAGCTCCATATGACAAAAGCATCTCAAATAATAAAATATCTCTTTTCTTTTCAGAGATTTTTGGGACAGTAGAGGTACAAGAAAATAGACTTTACTGTCTAAGGATAAGCCTATCATGGGAAGAAAGGAGTGCAGTGTCTCAGAACATTGTATCCAAAGCTTCCTGTGAAAATGCCTTGGAACCCTGTTGCAACAAATAGAATCTTTAGATGGCCTTTCAACCGATCAAAATAAATTGTATAGGTGAGTAGGTGTTGTAATTGTTATGGAGATGGAGTAATATTGTATGAATAGGTCATCTGAGGATATTGTAAGTTTGTCTAGCTTGATCGCTGTGAATAAATGGCAAGAGAGACCTCGTGAAAGAATGTGAATCTTCTTAGTGGCAGCGGATGGCCTTCTGAAGTGGAAAGTCACTGTGTAGGTGGGGATCTCAAGCAAGAGCTATAATGTGCTTGAATTTATGGGGGCAAGTATGTCGATAAGTATGGGTGTAGCATTGATTGTTGTAGAGTAGCCATTTCATGACTTCATGTAATAAGAGCAGGGCCGGATTTAGATGAAAAGAGGCCCTAGGCTATTCCACTTATGGGACCCTTTCACCTCCCATTTTTAAGTTTGTAAATTACATGAGAGATAATAAAATACATCATTACTGTGATATATATCAATATATTAAATGAAACATGTTGTAATTGGTACTAACCTTTATAAAAAATGTGGCATGGATAATAAATAAAAATAAAAGGCCCCTCTTGATCTTGAGGCCCTAGGCTGAAGCCTAGTTAGCCTATAGGAAAATCCAGCCCTGAATAAGAATATAAACAACCAGAGATATCTCCAGGAAGATGACTGCATATAGGTCAGTGGTGGGATTCAATTTTTTTTTACTACCGGTTCCGTGGGCATGGCTTTGTGGGCGTGGCAGGAGAAGGATGCTGCAAAATCCCCATTCCCTCCCCACTCTCAAATTTTCCCCTACAGGTTCTCCAGAGTCTGTCAGAATTGGCTGAATACTATCTCTGATATAGGTAGTCCTTGACTTATGGCCACAATTGATCACATGACCATAGAGATACTGGAATGGCTGTAAATATGAAAACCAGACATAAGTTACTTTGTTCAGCACCGTTGTAAGTTCAAACAGTCACTAAATGAATGGTTTAAGTCAAGGTGTCAGCTCCGGCCAGCCCAGAGGCCTGGAGCTGCCATTCAGGGGAGAAGATTGAGCCAGCTGCCAAAGCTCACCGTCCCACCTCCACAAGCTGAAGAAACTCCTGCTAACAATCCATGATTAATTGCCGGGTGGTTTTCACTCTGGGTCACAAGGTGGTGGGTGTGCGCACGCACGGGATGTGGTTTATTTTAATTACCAATGTAGCTATAAAAGGTGATGGGAAGCACAGGGTGGCAGCTGACAATTTATTCATTGCCTTAGTGCTTTGTTGGTCAGTTCGTACCGAAGGAAGAATACAAACTGCATTTACAAACCAAATCTGTGTTTGGCTGGTTTCATTAACCCTTCGGAACCTGACACAAGGACTACCTGTATCTGAATTCTTGCATGCTGATCAATTTGTTTTTGAATTACTCCTTCATCAGGGGCAGCCTAGCTTCAGAGAAATAAAGCTATCTTTGATGAAGGAAATAATCCTGAAACACACGGAGCAAAAGTTCTAGAACCTTTTTCTGGCACAGCATAAGAATTTCTTCATTTTGTGTGCTTCTTCAACTAGTACCCCAACCTTTTCTTCTGTTTTGAGTTTTGGATAAATTCTAGCCCCATGGGAACATACTACAACAGCACTGGTCTGATCCAGCAACAAAATCCTTATGTTTTCAGATATTGTGCTTGTAAGCTGAAATGATTAAGATATATTAAGAACAATAAATAACAGCTGCGCAAAGAGTTATGTTGTTCCAAGACGATACCCAAACTCCAATCCAAGCAAGGAGAGCTTTGATCCAAAAATACTGCCAAACTCTTAAATTGTAGCCCATTCAGTTCTAATATTACAAGGGCACATATGGTTTTTCCTTAGTGGGCCTCTAAGCTGTGAGCCCCGTGACTGAAGCATATGCACTCATATCAACCATGGAGCTGATTTATGGTAATTTATATGGGGGCGGAGTTACAGTATATCTCCATGTTGCTGCTGCACTTTTGCATTTTTTGCAGTCCTACTAAAATATTAAGGCGATCTCTCCAGTTTGTATTAAATTCTAGTTTACCTCTAGTTTTAATATTGATTACAAGAAAATTCACACAGTCTCTCCCTGTGTTTATAATAGGTGCTCCAGGCAGCTTTTTTTTTTTTTTTTTTTTTTTGGAGGGAAATGTTTTACAGGGTTAAGAATTGTGAGTCTTGGGGTTTGCATGAATAGCAATAGCACTTACACTTATATACTGCTTCACAGTGCTTCACAGCCCTCTCCAAGTGGCATGAAAGGAAGAGAAAGAAAGAACGAAAGAAAGAGAGAGAGAGAGAGAGAGAGAAAGAAAGAAAGAAAGAAAGAAAGAAAGAAAGAAAGAAAGAAAGAAAGAAAGAAGGTTTTGTTTTAAAAAATAGAGTTTTTTCTGCATGCATGTATGTATGTTTTGATGGTTTTATTTTACATATATTCAATTTGAAGTGTGTGTGTGTGTGTGTTTATTTGTGTGTGTGTGTGTGCTCACACACATTTGCATGAACTCCTACATATCAAAATAGATATGTTCAGAAGGAAAAACTATTGATCCAGGAACATAAAGTGACAGGACGCAGTGGCAGGGAAAATGCCCAATGGAATGCATGATAACCTGCAGTCCAGGCTGAATGCCTTACAAACTGTTGTCAAAGATTCTGGCATTCTTAAGACAAGATTTTCTTAAGTCGGCGTAGGGGTCAAGCTGACACGAGCACAATACAGGAGCAGCTTAAACAGCCAGGGCACTGATAGATGGCCACTGCAAGATTACCACTGAGGGAATCTGTCCACCCCTGATCTATTTCAGAGTTGCCTGCAGTGACTGATAGTGCACTCAAGGACCTGAGACAGGACATATTCTCAGCAATAACGGGAGACGTCCGAGAATGAAATAGGTATTTTCTGAATGCAAAGTGTTTTATATGCTCCTGGGCTATGGTCTTTTTCTCATCTGGAATAGGTTTGGGATACATAGTCGAGAAAGATACGTGAGGATGTCCAACCTGCTATCCGCTCTGCTTTTTGAGATGCTATTAGAACCAGCACCTTGGAAGAATAATTTACTTTTCAACTTTACCTGCCTATAAATCAAGACATACAGGCAGTCCTTGACTTAGGACCCCAACCGAGCCCAAAATTTAAGTTGCTAAGTGAGACATTGGTTAAGTGAGTTTTGCCACATTTTATGACTTTTCTTGCAACATTTGTTAAGTGAATCGCTGCAATCCTTCAATTAATAACAGGATTGTTCGGTGAGTCTGGCTTCCGCATTGACTTTGCTTGTCAGAAGGTTGCCAAAGGGGGATCACACGACCCCGGGACGCTGAAATCGTCATAAATGTGAGTCAGTTGCCAAGCATCTGCATTTTGATCACATGACCCAGGGGATGCTGCAATGGTCATAAGTGTGAAAAGTGGCCATAAGTCACTTTTTCCACTCCCATTGCAACTTTGAACGGGCACCAAAAGAACTGTTGTAAGTCAAGAATTACCTGTAACTTCTTTGCCTGGTCCTGCTTATAGGGGTGGATAGTAACTGAACTGAACTGATATGAGTAATAACATGTGCATTATCATACAATGGAGTGGGATGCCTGCTTTTATGTGCTGTGTACATTTAGGGCTCAGTCCTACATTTCCAAGAAAAGTCTGGGTTGATTCATGGCCTATTTTATCCTCCTCCTATGCATACATGTATTTTATTTGGTGTTTTTTAATATGGACTGTACACCGCCCCGAGTCCCTTTCGGGAGAGGGGGCGGTATATAAGTGCTAATAAATGAAATGAAATGAAATGAAATAAATGCTTCTTTTCAGCTTTTCAGTTATTTTTTTCTTTGTGCAGGTTTCGGAGAATTTGGGAATAGGAGTCATTCCCATAATATTCATCTTGATTATAGTTCTCTTTATGTTAAGTTGCAATTTTCATATTTATTGTTCTTGATCTAAGCTCAGGATAGCCTGAGGACTATCAAGCAGAGGTGGTATTCAGCCAGTTCTGACAGGTTCTGGAGAACCGGTAGCGGAAATTTTGAGTAGTTCGGAGAACTGGCAAATAGGCTGGCCCCACCCCCGCTGCCTCCCAGCTGATCTTCTGTTGCCCTGAACAGGAGAACGGAGCTAGAAAACAGGTTAGTGAGGTGGAGAGGAAATGTGGATCTTGCAATAACCTTCCCCTGCCACGGCCACAAAGCCATGCCCACAAAGCCATTCCCACAAAGCCACACCACGTCCATAAAGCCACACCCACAAAGCCACACCATGCCCACAAAGCCACGCCCACAGAACCAGTAGTAAAAAAATTTGAATCCCGCCACTGCTATCAAGTAACTGAGAACTTTCTTCTGACACCTGTGCAATGATTGATATGAAAACAAATATCATCAGAGTGTTACTATTGAGCCCTATGGACCTCAATTAAAATAGTAGTAGCCCCCAAATATCTCTACGATAGAAGTTGACTTGATCTTTCAAATAGCTTTGTACCCTGAGAATGTTCGATCTATGATTATTATAAGGAATTGTTATTTTAAAGATAATTCCCTTGTTACTCTAAAGATTTGCATTTTATTGCATTCCACATTAGCCACTGTGAGGCTAGATCACGGGTGTCAAACTCGATCATGTCACAAGCTGGATTGTGACATATTATGACGCTTTTTGCCTTTGAGGAGCTAGGGTGGGCGGGCCTGCTGTGATGTATCCTGCCTGTGGGCCACCAGTTTGACAGTCCTGGGCTATTTTCAAGCTATGAGCTAAAGGAATCTATTCCTATAAATGGAACAGATGCGGTTCCTATGAAAGAAAACAATGAGTTTTATGCATTTACCTGCTTTCTCTTACAACAGTTACTTAAAGGGCTTAAGAAGTTATTTAGAAATGCAAGTAGACCAAAATAAAACCTGCCCGCCTTCTCTACAAAAGGCAGAATATATCGTGGACACTTCTTGTCCTTGTATTAATCTATCTGTCAAAGCCACCTTACTTTTCTAATACAGAAGGCTGATGTTTTACAGATGTGTTGGATTATAACTCCTACTAACTCTAGTAATCACACTGGCTGCAGTTAGTGAGAGCTGTAGTCCAGCACATCTGGAGGTATCCAGTTGGAGAAAGCCATCGAATGTAATTATTTCCTCCTCCTTTCTTATTCTTACCATTTCCCTGGAGTGTTACCTTGGAGAAAACCTTAATGTCCTTGTGCCAGCTGTTGTTCCAATCTGTTGGTTTGGAACACACAGAAACAGCATCATCAATGTCAGCCTTAAAAATAATTAGGATAGCATGTGGATTGACAATCTTATTTGTGTGCAAGCCTCAGCCCTCTTCGAATTCAGTGAAATGGTCACTGGTCATTATCAAAACCTAGTCAATCATAAACCTCATATTCCCTTACAGTGAAGAACCATTGAAATGCTTTTTTAAAAAAAAGCTGTTGAAAACTGTGGAGAAATAGGTTTGTGAGCCAGGAATCTGAATGATCATGTCACAGTTTAGCAATCTAAGCTAAAGAGAAGATAATTGTAAAGCAACATAATTATAAAGATTGCTACTCAATTTATTAGAATTCCATAAGATCCCTAGAGCATAAGACATC
Source organism: Natrix helvetica (assembly GCF_964273705.1). NCBI lineage: Eukaryota > Metazoa > Chordata > Lepidosauria > Squamata > Natricidae > Natrix > Natrix helvetica. Next base: position 70,368,758 of record NC_138552.1, read on the forward strand.
CCCCAAAAAAACTTAATCTATTAATTTAATAGCAACACTTATTACACTAAGGCTGCATTACTATTACTATCATTCTTCCCGTCATTCCTATCACCCATCTCCTCCCACTTATGACTGCAAGACTGTAACTTTGCCGCTTATATCCTTACTATTTATTTGAAATTGATTGTTTCCGTATTGCTTATTTGTATCCTATGACTATCATTAAGTACTATACCTTATGATTCTTGACAAATGTATCTTGTCTTTCTATGTACACTGAGAGCATATGCACCTAAGACCAATTCCTTGTGTGTCCTATCACACTTGGGCAATAAAGAATTCTATTTTATTCTATTCTATTATCAATAAACCAATTGGCCAACATTCTGGAATGTAGCTGATTGAAATATATGACCCACAAATGTTCCCTAAAAATGGGACTTGTCATGTCCTGACTTTTCCCCAACAGCAGAAGCATTTAGCCTTTTAAGAACAAAAGAAGTTGCCAGGTGGACATGTCCTATGGTTTCCATCAGGGGTCTCCAAACTTGGCAATTTTAAGACTTGTGGACTTCAAGTCCCAGACCCAACCAGGCTGGCTGGCTGGCTGGGGAATTCTGGGACTTGAAGTCCACAAGTCTTAAAGTTGCCAAATTTGGAGACTCCTGGTTTACATGATCCAGGATCCCGCTTTTCAAAGTGAGTAGCCCAAGTGGAGGATTTGGAGAGCACTAGTTGTTTAGTGATAGCCTATCCCTAAATCTGGAGGATTTAGTGATAGGGATAGGCTATTTAGTGATAGCCTATCCCTAAATCTGGAGGATGCACTGTCGGTATAATTATACTTCATGAAAAATGCATTACTTAATTTCTCCATCACTGAAGAATGTCTTTGCCCAAATCTACATGCAACAGTGCTCAGGGCAGTTCACATTCAATTAAATTTTTTAAAAATCAAATATAAAAATAACATTCTATTGAATAATTAAGCAATAAAAGGCAAAGAAAAAGTGAAGACACAAAGCAAGGAAGAGTGAAGGTGCATTTCAAAATGTTACCAATATAGCACAACTTCAATCTCAGCTAGGAGAAAAGCAGGCTGGCTTTGCTGAGAGAAGGGAGGGAGGGCGGGAAGGAGGAAGGAAGGAGGGAAGGAATAGAGTAAATCGGTCTGTAAATAAAGACAATATGCTGGCTGGGAAATTCTGGGAGTTGAAGTGCATGCAACTTGAAACTGCCAAGATTAAAGCTAACACAAACTAATAGAAAGTAAAAGAGAGGGACGGGAAGCAAAAAATTTAAGAAAAGGAAAAATGTTGAGGGTAAATAGTGGGAGGAGTTTAAAGAAGGGCCTTCCGATATTCTTCACAGCAGTTATCAGTATCAATATATTTTACTTCTCTCTCTAAAATGATATCGTACCGTTCTTCTTTTTACAATCTATCCTGTCTAAAAAAATACCTTGCCAGACCCTTGATGCTGAGATTTTATTCCTTAGAAAGAGGATACATATCAGAATAAAATGATTAATATACTAATAATAAAAAGGTTAGAAATCATAGAATATGTAAAATAAATAAATAAATAACTGCTAATACAATTCCCGAAGGCCACCTGGAAGAGCTATGTTTCCACCTGCTTCAAAAAAACCTAAAGGTGGGAGTCTGAGCCATTTTCAGAAGAGGGGAGCTGCTATAGAGAACTTCTGCCATTGCCCCAGACATCACTGTACTTCCTGGTAGATAAGAACCCTTAGCAAGTGCTCCCTAGTTATCTTATACAGAATGAGCAGAAACTATTAGGGAAACATATTAGGTTTATAGGTAGAAACCACCATCTTGAACTACACTTGAAACTAGCACAGCTCACATAGCAAAGATGTGACATGGAAGTGCCACAACTGAGCACTGAGCCCCCCGTGTCGCTTGCAGGAGAGGACCAGCCTGAGCCTGAGAGTGAGGTCAAACATATCATCCGTTTGGAGTCATTACACCCCCATAAGAAACCTAAGTCGATCCCTCCTTTGAAGTCCATTGACTCTTATATGGCACCAATTTGCCTTGACTGTTAGTAGCTCAGATTCTTGTATATAGGTAGCATGGAATAAACTTCTTGTGCTTTTGAACCCTATAATTGCTCCTGCTTTATTGCACCTTACCCCTATAGTCTAGATCAGTGGTTCTCAACCTGTGGGTCGGGACCCCTTTAGGGGTCGAACGACCCTTTCACAGGGATCGCCTAAGACCATTGGAAAACACATGTTTTCGATGGTCTTAGGAACTGCGACACCAATTTTATGGTTGGGGTCACCACAACATGAGGAACTGGATTAAAGGGTCCCGGCATGGGGAAGGTTGAGAACCATTGGTCTATTAATGTTTCAAATAGTCTCCAAGGGTGTGGAACAATCACTCTAGACTAATCATGGTATATTAAAACATGTCATTCCAATTGATGCAATTGATGCATCAGCCAAAGCTATGCAAAGCCTTCATGGCCCCACACTCTACTGGCTCTACAAGAAGGGACTGAACATCCAAGAGGATGCCCAGATAGTGACCCTGCTTTTTCTGGCACAGCACAACCCATCATCAAAGATGTTTGTTCCATCTTGTTTGGGCGGAGTATGAGTCTGGGGTTTTTTCCTCCCCATACTAGACCTCCAAATACTGGGTCAAGACTTCTGCCACATTCTCCCTGTTATATTCTGGATGAAGAATGGAGGTGAGGCCAGAGTGATTTCTAACAGTTCTATATTCAATACTGCCTGTGAGGCAACTGCTGCTCCCTGGCTGACACGGCTCCTTTTATAGGGAAATTGATTAGCTCACAACCAATCAGGAGAGAGTATTCCCCCCTCCTGCTCCAACAGAGGACCAGACTGAGAACTTCAACTGACAACTATATCCAATACATGACACTCCCAATGGTCCACAGTAGACATCTATAGCTGAATATTATCAGAAGCCCAAACGGGCAGATGACCTCTCCCTGTGGTTTTATGTGGATGTTGAATGAAATAAAAGGGTGAACTCTAAAATACTGCATAGTGAAATGCTTTAGTGCCCAGCATCTCCATCCCCAACAACAATTTACCTTTGGGGCTACTTGTTCAAGGAGGAGTGGAACTAGCAAAACCCTAACTCCCAAACCTTGTAACCTTGTAACTGGAGCCTGGCTCTCTTCTCAATAACCTTCCCCAAAAAGAGATTAAAGAGAGGTTGAATGTTCCATAAACCATGCATGTGGCAGGACAATTATCAGTGTTTTCCAAATGTATGCTTCTTAACATGTAACATGCAAGCGATAGCACTGGCCTCATCTCTTTTTGTATATGTCTATATGAAAGAGGGATGCAGTGGCTCAGTGGCTAAGACGCTGAGCTTGTCGATCAGAAAGGTTGGCAGTTCGAATCCCTAGTGCCACATAACGGAGTGAGCTCCCGTTACTTGTCCCAGCTTCTGCCAACCTAGTAGTTTGAAAGTACGTAAAAATGCAAGTAGAAAAATAGGAACCACCTTTGGTGGGAAGGTAGCAGCATTCTGTGTGCATTCGGAATTTAGTCATGCCGGCCACATGACCACGGAGATGTCTTTGGACAGCACTGGCTCTTCAGCTTTGAAATGGAGATGAGCACCGCCCCCTAGAGTTGGGAATGACTAGCATGTATGTGCGAGGGGAACCTTTAGCTTTACCTATACGAAAGATGGGAATCTTTGAAGAGAAATCCATGAAATTCATCAGAAAACTCACTCAAGATCACTTGTGTTTATTAACTATATTCCCATTTCACAGGTACATTCACTGAAGCGGACAAATGAAACAGCCTGATGAGACCAGGATACCACTTAACTGATTTGAAAGGAGACTCTTAGAGAGTATTTCCCCGTTATCCTTTTTCAAGTCATCCTAATCATTTCCTGCTAGATTCAGTCAGGAAATGCAATGTAGGAATAAAAATAAATGTATTCTGGCAGCTGCCTCAGCTGCCACCGTGGTGCCTTGTGATGCATAATTAGAAAACAAATGGCAGATTAGCTTAATAATATTCATTAGTATCTAATGAAACTGAGAGTGTTTCCTGTTCAAAGCATGTTGAGCTGTTAGTTGAATTTGAGTAAATTCTGTATTTCTCCCCTTCAGCAAATTGCTGATGGGGGAGGGGAGAGGAAGGTAGTTGCAAGCTATTAACCCTTTCCCTAAAGGCTGTTTTCATGCATAAGCTTATAGTATATGCTTGTCTAACTCTTACATCGGGAGAGTTTATGTATCAGAAAAATAATACTTCCTTTCAGGCACTGTTGTTCTTTTGTGTACATATGCATACTCACTCTCTCTCTCTCTCTCTCTCTCTCTCTCTCTCTCTCTCTCTCTCTCTCTCTCTCTCTCTCTCTCATACAGAGAGAGAGAGAGAGAGAGAGAGAGAGAGAGAGAGAGAGAGAGAGAGAGAGAGAGAGAGAGAGAGACTCCTTCACCATCGTCTCCCACTTCTCTTCTCCTAAGCCGGAGAATAATATTATGCAGAAATTATAGCTGTCTTGCTGTATTGCTGTAGGACTGACCTCCCTTGACAGTTCTTAAATTATTCAGCTATCAAGGGCCTGCTAAACATTAAATTAAGCATCCTTTCTCCCCTGTCCTAAACCATTAAGTTATGCAAATGCACAGATAATGGGGCATATGACAGCTGGAGGCATTAATCAAGCAGCTCTGTCTCGGGGCTGTTGTTATGTAGAAACTGCATCTGCCAACAGACAGTACAGAGACAATTAGATCTTACTCAAGGGGATGAAAAGGAGCTACCTAGCACTCTACATTCATGTTAGGTTGTCGACCTGGGATTGAATAAGACACTTGGGAAATCTCTCTCTCTCTTTCTCTCATTGTGGCTAGTTTTTATTCTCCCTGCCCATCTTTTTTCTTCTTTCCTTTTTCTCTCTGCCTTAATACCTGCTTCCTCCATCAAAATGAAAAATTACCTATAATTGTTAGCATTTGCAAACAAAAACTAGCCATAAGTTCCACCTGCTGTTTACAACACAGGGCTCAGAAAGGGTTAGGCATGACTTGTGGTTTATTGGGCTTCCTTAGGGAATTTTGTTTACTTGCTTTTGTATTTAACAGAGTCCCAGGGCCAAGCAGGGGAGAAAAAAGGTAAATAAAATCCTGTCCCACGTTGGTTCTCTCAACACAGAAATTATTGCCTTTAAAATAACAACATCATACACATCTTGCCTGCTCCTTCGTAGTACTGAGCCACCGGTTTCCTATTTTTTTTAATGTTTCTTCATATTTATATTCCTTAGAATAAAAGCTAATTATGAAACATGCCCAAACATGCACATATTATAGATCCATCATACTATTCATTTTGAAATACACTCTTTATGCAAACTGTAAGAAAGGGGTAAGCAGAAAAAGCAAAGAAAGGAAAGAGATAAACATCGGCTGAATGTAATTTAGACCTACACTAATCACTACTTCTCTTTAGCTTTCTATTGTCACAAATCATCCATTCTTCCGCTGCATCCCTACACTGATTCTTATATTGCAGGGGTGTTAAACTGGTGGCCCATGGGCTGGGTGTGTCACACACAGGCCATGCCCATCCCAGGTCTGGAAAGGCAAAAAATGTCACAATACATCACAAGTTTGACACCCGTGTTATATTGCATCAAGTTTGACACCCATGTTATATTGCCTTTGCTTGTTAAACTTCTTATTGTTTATTAGGATCTCATCAAGTACCTTCAATCCTCATTTTCCCAGGCTTCAGCCCACCCATTACTTCTTCCTTTCTGTACTGGTTTTCTGATTTTTTTTTTTAGTTTAGTTTATTGTCATTGCACATGGTACAACAAAATTAAATGGCGTCTTCACTGTACAACCTTTTGTTCACACAAAGGCTTAAACCTTCCCCTTTGCTTTTGCTGGATTCACTATTCCTATCCTGCCGGTGAGTTATGTAGCCTTCCAGCTCAACAGCTGCATCCAGAATGAGTGAATGAAGCCAATGATTTCATTCTTATTCATTATCTTTATATGACCAAATCTCAACTTTCCAATACAGATGGGTTAATAGACCATGATCTAATTATCTGGTAGCCTGTTTTTTTTTTTAAGGCATGTTTACATCTAAGGTTAAGACCACTCAGTAGGAAAGATGTTTCTGCCTTATATTAGGAAAGTTACAGTCCAAATTGGAAAATTACTGGAGAAACACAATTTTAAGGCTATCTACAAGCCAATGGAGGAAAAAGAAAATTATTCAATCACCTAAGCATGGCATAAATCCACTATCACCATCAAGGGTTTACTGCGTGTCTTGCAGCTACACACAGATATATATTGGAACTACAAAACAGAATTAACACTTGAGTAAAATAACATAAAAAGTTATTGTTGACTAAGATAACTTAAAACCAGACAAGTACTTGCAATCATGCAAATTATCATATACAACTGCGTAGAGAAGGTATTGAGATCTATTAACATCCCAACAACTTTAAGAATAAGGAAGAGAGTCTGAAATTTAACAAACCCTGATTTTACATCACACCAAAACAAAATAGCTCTTAATTAACCAACATCCGGTAAAATCTACAAGTCTTACCTGAAATCAGCTATATGTTTCAAAGACAGACCAGTCAAAAATCACCTCCTTTGGAACCTCTACAAATCAAACCAATTACATAGTCGCTTGGATGAAGAATTAATCAGAAATTTGCTTTTCAGAATTCCACTGACATGATCCCATTGCAGATTAGTTGGAAGTTTTTACTGTGTTTTGAACCAAGGATGTTCTGCACGTAATCAGTTTTTACATCCATTTGTGCCTCTGACAAAAAACATGTGAGTGAATGAGAAGAAAAGTAATAGTCAGTTATGGAATATTTTGGCTGTATGTAGAGGTGGGATTGTACTGATTCGGCCTGGTTCAGGCGTACCAGTAGCTCCGAAGATCTGCTGAGAGTGAACCAGTTTGCTCCATCCTTCAGGTGGGCCTACCCGCCCACCCCCAGGTTATACTTACCTTTATTTCCTGGTTTTTGAGCCCAACTGGCACAGCAGAGTGGATTGCTGCACCTCAGCTGTTTTCCTGTCAACTGCACGTGAGCGAAGCAAGCATGCATTCGCAAAGCGCACGGGAAGCGAACCAGTTGTTAAACCTCTGGTTTTATGCAACCTATGCATACAAAGCTTTGTCCCAAGCATTCTATGTAATGCAGGTTTCAAATTCAGAGATGATTTTGCAAGTCAATATGCTAGAAGCCTAATTCTGCCAGCCAGGAAGTACAGTACTGTAGCATGTACTGATCTACATTTTCTTTTCCGCAAATAAAGGAATGTGGAATGTGGTGACAAAAGAAAACCGCCTTTTACAGAAGGTGTGAGAATCAATGTATGTTCCACAAATAATAATAGCCCTTTATCAGAACTTAAAGGACACTGGTGGTGAGGAGCATTCCCATGAGGCCGTTTTATGAGATAAGGTAGAGATAATGCTGAAAAGATTTCAAGATCTCCCAAGATCTCACGGAGCAGATCTCACATAGCAGAAGCAATTCCATAGTACATTGAATCAGAGGAATTCTTATGCTTAAGGTATAATCCAGGGCCAGATGCATCAGACAATGGCCACACCCACGGCCGGTTTAGTGAAGGGGGGGAACCACCATGACGCATGACGATGCGAGTTTGACACCCCTGGTATAATTCATGTAACAGTGTTCATTAATGATTATTATTATTAAGACAAGAATGATGAGTTTCTTTCAGTTTTAGTTACACTGAAAGAAACTATTGATAAATAGGCCATCTCAAAGATTTCTATTATAGAAGAAGGTCATCTACTTTTGTTCCTAATTGTAAATATCTCCAAATTTATGATCCTCTGATATTTCAATTTTTTAATGAATTTTACAAACACACACATTGCTATACATACATACAGCACAACATTCAGTACATAATTTGTTAACTCATTAATTTAGTTTATGGGATTTGCAAAAGTAAAATGGAGTTGACTTATCCATTAGCACCATTGTTTGACAACAATGAGATCTTGCTTGCAGATCATAAATTATGATTGTATACAGAAAACATATAAGAGATCATGAAGGAGGCTTTCAAGTGCCTCCTTCAAGTCCCTGGGTATTGACACCACCTCCTGGGAAACCCTGGTATAAGATCGATCGACATGGTGCAATCTGATCCACCATGGCTGCGAGATAGCATAGCACAAGAGAAGCGAGCACTCCCGCAAAGCCAGAGCTGCAAATGCTGCAACAATGGTGCCCAGGCATGTCTGCCCGACATGTGGCAGAACATTTCGTGCCCGTATAGACCTTACCAGCCACTTGCAGACACATTGTGGACAGCCGACAATCTGTTAGATGTCAAGGTCCTCTTCAAACGCAATGGACGAACATGAGTGTGATGTTGGAGTCACCAAGGTTGAGTGGTCTATGCAAAGTTATATAAATATATTATAATAGGTAAGTGATATAAAATCTTTGCAGAAGAAAAAATAAAATATTATTCCAACTCAACAAACATCACTTCTGGCATTATTGCCCATTTTAAAACTGGTATTATAAGACTTCGGCTTTGTTCATATACTATTTGCTACTCAGCAAAAGTATCTAAAATTATTTGTCAGCATCTCTATATTTTCTGGTATAGGTAGCAATAACATACTCTCTCTTTTTTAATGCCCGAAGGGACGTGTGGATACATGTCGTTCAATTTCCTCCAGGGAGCAATATTTGCTTCATTTACTTCTGTAGGAAAAGTTGCATTTCTTTTTTCTGAAAAACCCCACCGATGGGAAGTTATATCATGCATGCGAGCAACTATAAGTAAAACCTGCTTGGTGAATCAATAGCCTGGACAGGCACTGTGCTCAGTTCATTGAAAAAGCGATGCTTCAAATCCTAGCAATCTGTTGATATCTTCCATCTGATTTCCTTGTGCACAGAAGTGGACCAGGGGGAATGAGAACATGGAAAAAATATTTTAGTTGCATTACATCAATGAGACTAAGCCTACAATTGTACAATAAAATATGAGTGTTGGAAAAATAACATTCTGCCACAAGTGCCCCATTAAAAGGCTGGGTTCTCTAGAGATAACAAAAAAAGACTTTTTACCACAGTGATAAAAGTACATTTTGATCTGAAAATAGAAGAAGCATATTTTTCGGAATAGCTAATTCCTTTCCAGTATTTAACTATAAGTGGAAGCTATGTAACCTAACTTAGCTTCAAACCATTCCGTTCTTTTAAAAAGCTTGTGGTGTGATGCACTCATGTCTTAACATTCCTTGAAATCAGTCAATTCAATCTGGGCACCAGCTACACAATTTTGTGACGTTTGGCCTGAGATAGTTCGCTACCTGAGACAAAATCCAAAATGGTTTCCTCTCCATGACATTTACAGACGTCTACTGGACTGACAATGGAGTCTTAAAATTCTCGGAATTGAACAATGTGTCCACTGCATCCAGAAATAGGTTTAATCATAGAAGAAAGTAGGAAACAGTCCCTTCTGAAGCTGCCAGTTCTACACTGCTGCACTTTTGCTATTATCTTTCTCCCCTGTAGCAGCTGTTGCCAGAAGTGTCTGATTTACTTTGCCTAAAAGTAGGGCCAGCTCTGAATTCATCTCTTCAAAAATGGGACCTGTCCCTCCACAAAGACTTTGTTTTGCCTGAAGTCAATCACAGCCAAAGCAATGTGCAGCTGACTCATTTCAGATGACAATTATCGTACCGTTGCTGTAGCCTAAGTAGTCTTGAGCAAAGCTGATAAAGTTGCAAATCTGTTTAACTATACTACCACATTGTGTCAAAAGCAATTAAACTTGGATCTTTTGGAAGTTTATAAACTATCTCCCAGGCAAGATAACTTTTGCAAGAGGAAAACAGGACGACATCTCAGGATATAATTTGGGAATACTTTATGGCTTGGAAAAGCTAGTAAATTCGAGCTTTTGGTCTTTTTGGTTCCATGACTGCATTTTCAAATTCACTGTGTCTGTTGGATATAACATTTCCCAGTCATTGCATAAAACAATACAAGCATACATATACAGATACATGAGCCATGATGGCACAGTGGTTAGAGTGCAGTATTGCAGGCTCTGCTCGCATTGCCAGGAGTTCGATTCCTCAACCCTGATCAGCTCAAGGTCGACTCAGCCTTCCATCCTTCTGAGGTGGGTAAAATAAGGATTCAAATTTTTGCGGGCAATATGTTAACTCTGTAAACTGCTTTGGGAGGGCTATAAAGCACTGTGAAGTGTTATATAAGTGCTATTGCTACATGCAGAATCAATTGCACACACAGGGATAAGTTGCAACCAGATGAAGATCTCTGCTTAATGTCTCCTAGCTCTTCACACAAATGGATCATTTTCTTCCTAATATAAACATAGAAGACAACTATGAATTCAAACATTGAATTGACCTAAAATAGCACAAAATATTCTAAAAGTCGTTAGCAAGTCTCAGGTCAGAATTCTGGCTTATTCAAGCCCAGTGATTCTAATAATAAGCATCACGAGTCACCATGCAGCTCCTTCACTCCCATTTCATTCTTTCTTTCTCATAGGATAAATCAGTGACTTTGAAAGCTGTATTGGCTGGCAGTCAGCTTCTGGGTGCAATTCAGGTTGCTGTTGTCACCATTAAGACCCTATATGGTTCTGCAACAGGTTATCTGTAGGACTGCCTTCTCCCATATTCATCTGCTTGTCTGATCAGATTAAATAGGAACATCTCCCTCTGGGTCCCATGATCTATCCAGGAATGCCATCTGATGAGACCGCAGTAATAAACATTTTTGATTACCACTCTGCTAGGGATGAAATTCAACAGGTTCTGACAGGTTCAGGAGAACCAGTAGCGGAAATTTGAGTAGTTTGGAAAACCAGCAAATACCACCTCTGGCTGGCCCCACAGTACGGTGGGAATGGAGATTTTGCAAGATCCTTCCCCCAAGAGTGGGGAGGGGATGAGGATTTTGCAGTATCCTTCCCCTGCCACCCCCATAGAACCGGTAGTAAAAAAAAATTGAATTTCACCACTGCACTCTGCTACTCTAGAATTCCCTCTCCACAATAATCTGCTCTGTTTCTTCCTTCCTGGGCTCCAAGAGAGAGCAGTTAAGATCTCGCTTTTCCATCAAGCACAGAAAGAGGCATGTTGCAACTAAATTTTTTAATGCAGCAGATGCGGGGTTTTTTTGTCTATTGTATATTATCTCCTTTCTACATAATTTTGATATTGATATGTCACGAGTGTCAAATTCGCCACATCACGATTTTTTTCCCATTCGCGGAGCTGGGGTGGGCATGCTGCCTCTGTCCCGCAGGCCGCCAGTTTAACACCCCTGATCTATGCCTTTAGTGGACTTCATGATTGTCAAGAAGGTTCTTTTTATGATGTTTTTTGACTGTCAGCTGCCTGGAGCTTCTGGAAATGGGTAGCATATAAAGAAAATAAGTAAATAGAGAACTGTGGCCCATTATTCAAACAAACCAGGACTATAAACTAAATTTAAGTCTACTTTTACAACGCCATCCGCCCTGCCATTTTGTCACTGAATTCTCCAACTCTTTCTTTAAATGAAGTGGCAATTTTGGAAAATTATTGTATTATGAACTCTAGCATGGAAAATGTTGCTTCTGCAGCGTGAGATGATAAATATCTCTAAAGTTTCCCAATTCTATCAGTAATTACCGTTCTCTTATTGGTCTTGAAGGAAAACATATGTTTTTGCCAGTTGTCTTTCCCATCGTCAGCTTACAGTTGCTATAACTCTTGGAAATATATTATGCAGTTGCTTGTTATGTTTTATGACTTCCTTAATTTATTCATCCCACAGCATTACAAATCTCTGTCTGTTTAATATCTTTCTTATGAATATGTTGGTTCTGCCCATCTGCTGTTCTTCTTTTGCTCTGATGTGTTTTTGTAGATGTGCTAGACTGCTTTGCTTAAGCATAAACCTAAATGAAGACAATCATTTCAAAGCCAATAAAACCAATAAGAATTAGAAATTGCTCCCCAATACAGTTAAGATTGGGGTACCTTCCCCACAGTATAAGTGATCAAGAATAAGATCAAATTGCTTTTCTTAAATGTCTTATTTAAGCAGGGTAGGATCATTATAAATGTATGCTTACAATATTATGTTTAAGCTGTTAATTATTCAAATCTCCTGAAGGCATAGAACATTAGCCTTTTTGGGGCTGTTGATATGAATTGTAACATTTTTTTAACTGCTGCAGGCCCAGATTAGATTCCACCGCTTTTAGAACTGGAATTGTAAATGCAAAGCGAGGAAAGAAAATATCCATACCACTTTTACTTTCAGATTTCAATTTGAATTAATAAACTAAACAAAATGTGTTTTTTTAATGCAAGGTTAAAACACTAAGAAGAGGCTAATCAGGGCAAAACTGCTTTCACTTTCAAATAGATTATTCCAGAATTGGCAGAATTGGAAATTCTGGAAATTACCAATCTGGAAATTTGAGAATACAAATCAAGACCCTGAACATATAGGCTTTTACACGTACATCAAAGCATAGAAATCCTATTTATTTTACAAGCATAAAACTGTATTCTACATGCCATATTTGAACATAAACTTCAGTGGAACTCAAACAATTGCATGTTGTTATCACCAGATCCATCCTTCCTTTCTCCTCTCCTTTACTTTTAACTTTTAATCTTTTTTCTGTTTAGTTGTTTATTGTTCTGAACTAGTTTTTGTGAAGCAACCTTTTAAAAATGCCCTGGCTTTTGTTTTCTAGAAAATGAATAATGGTACACCCCCATCTTGTTCAACCTTGAAGTAGACTCTCTGGTTAGCCTTAATATATGTGCCCAGGAACTAAGCAATTGCCAGTAGCAAAAGATTCAGTCCTGTTCTGTGTAATATTCTCAAGGACCAATTTCTACAGGATTTTACAGTCCGGCTAATCTTAAAGCCTATTTTCACCCCTCATTTTTAAGCCGGCCCTTTCAAATCACTGCAAGAGACCTGCGATAATTGATAATTATCAATCCCAGCACTTTTGTATGGTCAGAAGTTGCACTTTAAGCCCACCGGCCTCACTGAACTCCCGAGGTATGCTGAAATTCATAACAACCCGGGTTGCTTTCACCATATTACTTAATTAATCCAGCTGCTCCAGACTTGCATTAGTGGATATTAAAACAACTTGTCAATCTGTAATTGCAGATCTCCTTCCTCCCTTTTTATCTAATTCAGCTCTGTTATATTAAGTCAATCTCTTCCCTGCACTCAATCTCTTTGTTTCATTAACTTCAGATGGGGATCATTTGATAAAATGACTGAAAGTGAAAATTCAATCTGGCCAGTATGAACAGGAAGGCCTGTATTTATGAAATCTTACATATATTTGGGAACTACCCGAAAACATTGAATAAAAATATATACAAGAGTACAATTTATGAAAAGAACAGCCTGTGTATAGTATGTTTTTTTTAATATATTTTTATTATTTTTACATTTAAAACAATGCAATACTGCGGAGTCGGAGTGACCATACATTCACATTATGTACAGCTAGTTTCAACCATTAACAATTAATCTACTTAATACATTGTCTATCCTTCTGTCCAATCACAATATATACATTTGTTCCAGGCTTGTCATCTTGTCTTATACCAATCATAAAATCTGTTCCATACTTCAAAATATTCTGATTCCCCTTTATTTTTAAGTTCAAGAGTGAGCCTATCTGCTTCTGCACAGGCCAACACTTTTCTGATTATATCTAGCTCTGATGGTGTATTTTCTTTTTTCCAATACTGTGCATATGTTATGCGCGCTGCAGTTAGTATATGAATAATTAAATGAAGTGTATCTTTCTTAAACCCCTCCTGTATTATGCCTAGGAGAAAAGTTTCTGGTTTAAACATAATTTGTTCTCCCACCATTTGTTCTAACCATGATTGAATCATTTTCCAATATTTTTTTGCCTCATTGCACGTCCACCACATATGATAGAAAGTGCCTGGTGTTTTTTTTACACTTCCAACAATTTGGGGCCAGATTTTTGAACATTTTGGAAAGCCGTGCTGGGGGGAGATGCCATCTGTAGAACATCTTATAAAGATTTTCTTTATACGCTGTAGCCAATGTTAGTTTCTGATTAAGTATCCAAAGTTTTTCCCACTTAGCCAATTCCACATTGTAACCAAAATTTTTCGCCCAGGAGACCATGGTTTCTTTGACATGTTCGTCCTCTAGTTTATATTCCAACAAGAACCTATAAAACACTTTGATCAGTCTGTTTTCTGTCTGTATCAAAAGTTTATCTAATATTGTGTAGTCTTTGGCAATACCTTCATTCTTCCTATCCTGTGCATACCTTGATTGTATCTGTAAATAAGACCACCATTCTACTTGTACTCCTTGTGATGTCAATTCTGATCTGGTTTTGATCTCCCCCTGCCTGTTCAATAACTCTTTTTATGTGACTATATTTTCCATGTTGATTAAATTTGGGTGTATGTATGCTTCCATCGTAGATAGCCAAATAGGTATTTTAGTATAGTGGTCATGTTTAATTTTGTTCCATATTAGTAACAGAGATTGTCTGATGTAATGTCTACTAAAATATTTGTGTGCAGATCCTTTTTCATACCAGAGGAAGGCATGCCAGCCTGCTTGGAGGTCATGGCCTTCCAATTTGAGTAATCTTTTATTTCTCAGCATTATCCATTCCCTTAGCCATGTTAGTATGGCCGCAGTATAATAGAGTTCCCAATCTGGTACGCCAAATCCTCCCTTTTCCTAGCCTGTGTATAGTATGTTGAAGAGTAGGAAGATGTTATACTCCTCACATTGTGTCAGACCTGCAGTTATATTCCTTTTTTAGGATCTTTGGCCTGCCACACACTCTATATTTCATTATGTTGTTTGGGAGGGGGAATAGAAAGGAGTAGAATTGTGGAATGTGTTGTTGTCATTCTTTTCTAGAAGCCCAAGGTCATCTTTTGTCTCCACACCTCTGAACCTGACCGGAACCATCTGGGTGAAGATGCCAGCGTGGCCGAAGAAGATTGGACCATGTGATGGATTTATGGGCGTGGGGATAAGATCATGAACTTTCAACTAGGTGGAATCCCAGGAAGCTTTATAATTGGGATTCCACAGATGTGCCAACATGTCTGACTTATTAAATTGGAACTTTAAGGATAGCTCTGCCTTGGACTCTGATTTAATTCTGCATGATATTTGGAACGCTGACATTATCCCAAATTCCTTCTTGCTGGTTGGGTTGAATTTCCCATCTTGATACATTGTTTATAAAATAATAATCTTTTACATTAATCGAATATACAAAGCAAATTTGAAGTTTATTGACACATTTATCATCCAAACATCTTTTCCAGTAATTATTGAGATTATATTACTCCAAGTTGGTATCCCTGAGAGAGGTCAAAGTGATAATGAACTAGGTAAAGGAGAATAACATAAAATCAAAACTAGACAAGGTGGAGATGCTATGGATAAACTGGAAAGTGGATCAAGGAATTAAGATTCAACCTAAACTGAGATTTGCTTTCCTTCTGAAATAACAAGTTCAAGAACACTTCAGCGGATTCCCATAGCAAAGAGAGGCAAGGAGCAATTATGCCTGGAGGTCCAGATGCAAATTACCTGCAAACCATCAGCTACAAGTTACCTGCAAATTACCTGCAAACCTTCAGGTTGTCCTACTTGGTCCTAAGGTGTGGGTAACCATGGATTACTTTAAAACCTACGACATGTTTTACCTGAAGCTATGAGAAGTGTCCAGGTTTTGCAATTGGCACACGGTGCAAAGGTATTTGATGACGATACTGAGGCAAAAAATATTGATTGCAAAGGGCTGGTCAGGCATGGTTTAAGCTCTTGGTTTTTAATTTATTGAATTTGTATCTCACCTTTTCTTCAGTTCAGTTCTCCATCCTCCAATATTTCTCCTCAACGACCTTTGAGATGGGCTAGGCTGAAAGATAATGTGGACTGAACTTATTCAGGGAGCTAACAAGGACTAAAGGTGAATTTGAACTTGGATGTTCCTAGTCTAAGCCTCTTTCCTTAACTACTTAGCACCCTGATTGTATATTTGTAGTGTATTGATCTTTAAATGCCTAAGCAGCTGGACCAAAAAAGTACTTCTTGTTATTTTCTGGTGTGTGAGAAAAGTCTTCTTCTGGGCTATTTCCAGGCACAAATACACCACTTCAAAATAACATCTGCACATGCGTCATGCACACACACACACACACACACACACACACAATTATCTTGGCATTTAGAGACTCTTCAAACAGACACTAAGCTAATTAATTGATTTTAGACTTGGTCTTAGTGTTGAGTTTTTAGCTTTCTGGACTTTGTTCTTCTCATTTGGTCAGTACTCATTAGAGAAGAGTAAATCTTAAATTAAATGAATAAACAAATCTGAATAAGAGATCTGATTTTTTTTGCTACCCATTTGTATGTAGTCAGTGTGCAATTAATGCTATCCATCTAGAAAAAAAATGAATGCCATAAAATCATATTCATTAATAGACAAGGACATACAGAAAGGGTACACCATTAGCTTATAGCCATGATCATGCTTTCCAAGCTGACTTATACATACATACAGTATATGCATGTACATCTAGTAAGGAACATGCTTATAAAAAACACAGCTAAACATAATAGTTATGCCATGTACTAGTATGCAAAAGGAGAAGGTAAATCCTGTGATTTAAATAGATAATAGATGATAAATAGATGATAGATAGACAGACAGACAGATAACTGATAGATGATAGCTAGAGAGACAGAGATAAATAGAGATGATAGATTAGAGAGAGATATGATAGAAATGTACTTAAATACATATAAACATAGAATCATAGACTCATACATGTGTATTTTAAGATGAATGCCTATTTATAAAGAAAATATTGAAAATGCATGTTTGATGAAAACATGCACAAACATATACAAATAAAATGTATAAATATTCTTTTTTTTAAAACTAACAAATGTGGAAACAAAAAAGAATTAAAGGAATAGCAAAAGACAGTCTCCAGCACTGATTCATAACATATGTAAGCAAATATTCAGTACATTCCATAAAATGGCACTGGAGTTTTTGGATAGGCTTCAAGATTCTGCTGCTATATCTGAACAATTCAATAGCATTCTGCAGTCCTTGTCTGTTTCTTGACCTGGGATTCCCTAGAGCAGAGGGGGGTCAAACTCACGTCGTCACAGTGATGTCACATGACATATGGTGACTTTTTTCCCCTTTGCTAAACTGGCCATGGGCATGGCCAGCACGTGATGCTTCTGGCCCGCAGACCGCGAGTTTGACACCCTTGCCCTAAAGGCTTGATACACAACAAAGTCCCGCAGTTCACATAAAATAGAGTTAGAGGTTTGATTGTACAGTTGTTGTATCTCTTGACCTTTTTTGAGCCCCCGGTGGACTTCCCTGATCAATGGAATTCCAGTGTCATCCAGTTAACATCAAAGAGACATTTGCCATAGGGATTTACTTAGATGGTTGAACAAAGACAGTGGTGGGATTCTCCCGGTTTAACAACCGGTTCAGTGATCGAACGATTTGCTGCGCATACGCAGTTTGAAGAAATCTTCACTTCCGGGTTTCTTTGGAGAAGTAACACAGCTGATTTGCATGGCAATCTGCTCTGCCATACGAATCAGCTGAGAAGATAAAGGTAGGAAAATAGTGCGGGCAGGCGGATGGGCCCATCTGATCGTTGGGACAAACTGGTTCACTCTCAGCTGATCGTCAGAGCTACCGGTTCGCCCTAACTAGTATAATCCCACCCCTGGACAAAGCTAGCTTGTCTTGCCACAGAATATCTTCCAAGTGATTTATCCAGGGAGAGTGGGCATTGGGTATATTTACTCTTGGTAACAAACAAGGACATGAAGACTAAAAAACCAACAAGGAAATAAAGTAGAAAGAATTTGCGCTGCCTACCAAACTTCTGGTTGGAATAAAAGAGCTTTGGGAATTGAATGATTTGAAATGAGCATCAACTAGCTATCTTCTCCTAAATTTCTTTAGTCTTGTTTTAAAAGCTTTGCTTTTCATTTTGGTCTAAAGGTAGACTTTCCATTTAATCTTGGATTAAACAGAATCACTTTACTGTCCAAAGGGCAAAACCAAAGCATCAAAGCAGAAAATGAACAAGTAATATGAATATATATCCTATCCATTCCAAAAATCTTATATGTGCCTTGCAGGTATCCTAGTTCCTAAGCATCCGGATAGAAAATATCCTAAGGGAATAGTATGCGTAGGGAAGCATGAATAATAGATAAAATTATCCTAAGGAACCCTGCATTTCCAAGAAGTATTAAAGTTAAAAATCCAACACATTTGCAGGGCCCAGTTAGGGGTAGGCATGTTTTATATAATATAATTTGATATGAAATTACTTCAAGTATCTTTTTAATGACTGTTTATTGAGCAGAAGGATGCAATCAACAAGCATAGCTCTGGAGTAATAAATAATCTTGTAATCTTATTGCTATTAACTAAAGTGAGGTAAAATTTGCTTTGTGATTACATTTTACCAAATCTAGAACAAAGGCAGATACGGGCTATACTTTGAAATGAAGGAGAGTATCAAATAATTGATGTTTCCTTGCATTTCCTGGCAAGACATCAACTTACATATTGTCCCTCAAACACACAACTTTGTTGATTAGGGGTGTCAGTAGGGAGAGGCTCGTAAAGTTCACGATGACAGCCGTGATCAACGCCCTGCCTGTTTTGTACATGCACACATTTATGGGTACTGTCTTGACTTTGTGGAACCCCCTATAGACACTCCAATTGGTATTATTCTGGCATGGTTTTACTATATGTAATATCCAAAGCATTGTTTTCCAGCTAGTACTTAATTCCAAGCAATGATTATAGGATCCTCCAGAGTTAAATATCTTTAAGTGCTTGTGCTTTCAACAGAAATCAATGAGACATAAAACTGCTTTTCTTTTGCTGGATTATAGTTCAAGGGGGTAAATTAAGACATGCCATGAGAGACACATAAACAGTCTTGCAACGTTTTTGTCATTGAAATGCAGCCTTGGAATGCTATACAATACTTAGCTGCAATACGGAGAGAGATCATGAGCCATTGCTCAGAATCAGAATATATATATTTTTTCTCACTGTCATTCTAAAGTGATATTTATTTCAAATATAAGAGCTGCTTTTCATTTAGTGGCTGCTTTGTTTAGTGACCATTCGCAGTTAAGACTGTGATGAAAAAGTAGCTTTATGACCAATCCTCACATTTACAACTTTTGCAGCTCCGTAAAGCAAAGTTGAAGGAAGATCCTAAGCTGAGTGTCAGTTTCACTTAACAACCAAGTTAGTGGTCCCAACTACGGTTGCTAAATTACCTGTGTATGTGTGTGTGTTTGTGTGTATATGTGCATGCGCACACTTACGGACAACTTGTTATGGGAGCATGTACTGTATATGATCAAAAGCTATGTTTTCTTCATGACGTCTGTATTAGCATGCATATGTACTGATGAGAAGGTCTCATCATTTCCTAGCTAAAATTTAAGTAACGGAGTGGTCAAGCTTCAGGGAACAGCAGTTATTTACTTCCATTATTAACATGTCTTTGTCTCCCTCATGTGTTCATACTTTGAAGAACAGATGATAAAAACCAACTTGTGAAAAAGGAATTGAAGCTTCATTATAAATTACAATGTTTGAAACAAATTACACACACAAAATATTAAGAAATCATATTTAAGTTAAATCTGATGACATAGAGCAATATTGAACTTCTTCTAGAAAATTATTGTGACCACTCTGTACTTCCTGGAAGCCATGAGTGATTTACAAAAAAAAATCCTAAGCAAATATGCCTAATAAATATTTCTGGCTTAATAATAGCTTTTGCTCCTTTTTTAGATAACTAACTTATATGCATTCATGAAGTAAATTATCAAATTACAGGTAGTCCTTGACTTACAACAGTTCATTCAGTGACCGTTCGAAGTTACAATGGCACTGAAAAAAGTGATTATGACCATTTTTCACACTTATGACCTTAGCAACATCCCCACGATCACGGGAATAAAATTCAGATGCTTGGCAATTGACTCATATTTATGATTTGCAATCTTCTGACAAGCAAATTCAATGGGGAAACCATTCTTTAAAACGGTGTTAACTAATTTAACAACTGCAGTGATTCACTTAATAAATGTGTTAAGAAAAAATGTGCTGGCTGTGTGTCTATTGTTGTTTCGTGTTGTAACGGCCTGGGTGGTGGGTGAGGCTCGTTTGTTGACTAGGGCTGGTTTCCAGATGTCTGGTAGGCGGGAGGTATCATCACGTTTATTCATGTTGTGGGTGTGTTTCTCTATTTCGATGGCTTCCATAATTATTCTCTTATTGAAATGTTCTGTTTTGGAGATTAACCTGGTTCCTTCAAAATTAATTTCATGTCCTGTAGCTTTAAGGTGCTGGTAAAGGGAGGAAGTTTTTTCTTTTTTTTTCTTACTGCGTTCTTGTGTTCTGCATTTTGGGTTTTGCATTCTTGTGTTCTGCATTTTGAAGGAACCAGGTTAATCTCCAAAACTGAACACTTCAACAAGAGAATAATTATGGAAGCTATCGAAATAGAGAAGCACCCCCACAACATGAATAAATGTGACGATACCTCCTGCCTACCAGACATCTGGAAACCAGCCCTAGTCAACAAACGAGCCCCACCCACCACCCAGGCCGTTACAACACGAAACAACAATAGACACACAGCCAGTATCAATCAGCACCAATCTACCAATCATGATACAACCACACAACTAATCATTCCACTTAGTGAAACAAAGCCAGCACTCCACACACACGCCAAGATTTATAAAAAGATGGCAGCTCCAATCACACTTTAAGCCCAAAACCCAGCCTGAAGATGGCGAGTATATATATACATACATACATACATACATACATACATACATACAAGTAAAATGAAATGTTGAACATTGTCATAACAGTTATCTTTACTACCACAAGCTGATCTGGAACAGGAAAAAAAAGAAAGCCTTTCATAATAGAATTATTTTTGGCATCTATATTTTAAGTGTCTGATATTGAACCTAAGATTGTATGAACAAAATATATAGCAATTTTCCAGTTTTATCCACAGAAGGGCTGTACCTCAGTTTTTTGAAGGAATCAAAATGGGGAAGCTATCCCCATCTTAATCATTACTATCTAGCTTAAAACTTAAAAGGGGAATGGCAAATATATTGGAATTAGAACAATTCCAATCCTCTGGAATGACCTCCCCCCCGACATTAGAACCACCACCGACTTCCGCCCCTTTCGACAAAAACTAAAGACTCACCTGTTTCGATTAGCTGGCCTGGCCCACGCATAGTTTCATCTTACCTCCTGGCAGATATTTTACTTGGGAATTTTATGGGTAATTATTTTAAATTCAATTTTGGGGTATTTTTAGGGGTTGTTTTAAATTTGTCTTAATACTTTACTTGATAGTACAGTTGTATATAGCCTCCTCTATTTATGTTTTCATGTATTTATTGATATGTATCTTATTTGTATTTTAAGCTTGACTGTACACCGCCCCGAGTCCCTTTTGGAAGAGGGGGCGGTCTAGAAATATGAAATAAAGTAAAGTAATAGAATATAGAGTAATATAGTTGGAAGGGACCTCAGAGGTCTTCTAGTCTTACCCGCTGCTTGAGCAGGAGACCCTAGACCATTTCAGACAAATGGTTGTCCAGTCTGAAATGGTAGAAAGAGGAAGAGTAGGGAGATTTATTAAAATCATGTTTTAGGAAAATCATGCCTGATGAAGTTTTCAAAAGAATTTTAAAACCTGCATTCTGTTTGGTGCCATTTTGGTCTTACAATGGATATTGAGATTTTTGTTCAGTTTCAAATGATCAAATTCAATTACTCCAAATCCAAATACATGAGTAGCATTTTGTTTTGTTTTTTATTTGCCAAGATTATTCTACTTTACATAAGAAACTAAAGGACAGCAAAGCAAACATTATTAAGCTTAGGGCATGTTTAGATTAAAATTTGTAAAACTAAATAATCTGCGTAATGGCTTCTTTTTTTAAAAAAAATGTATTTTAATAGTCCATACACCCTTTTTAAATTAGTTAGCATTCTTTCTGTGAAAATTATGTAATTTATATTTCCTGGGCAGATTCTTTCTTTCTTCTGAAAGAAAAGAATACGTTTTTCCTCTGGTCCATATAACTACTGTATGACCTGGAGAGAAAGAGAGAAATCATTTTAAAAGTATTTACTGTTTTACAAATTATGACTCCATTAGTAACTAGTCTTCCCCCTGCAGTTTTATTTAATTTGGGGCAGAAGAGGTCATCCCAACCTAATTATGTTAGCACCATTATTGTTTGCTTATTTTACTTGGTTAGATATTAACGATGTTTTAGAATACACTGCCATGAAGAACAGCAATGGTAAAATGTTGCGTTAAATTATGTAACGGAGCATTTCAATACTCTTAAATCCCATAAAACTCTGAAGAACTTTGGTGTGTCTTTTCTCTGCTGGACTGGACAGAACAATTTGACCCAACCGTAGGAACTTTAAAATGTGGAAATTGAAATCCACACATCTTAAAAAATTGAGGGACACTGGTGTAGAGCTCGGAAATTACATACTAACTTCCTTCATTAGAGTTCACTCAGAGTGAATTCTCTCACATACTTGCTTAGCTCAAATGTGGGAATACCCCATGCCAGTATTATACAAAACTGATACAATGCAATTAATATTTCAGTTCTTCGAGACTGCTGGTAGATAAAACCATTAACTAACTTGGCACTCTTGATACAAAGTTGACTGAAATACTAAAATAAAGTAATGTGTGGGACTAAAAAAAGGCTACTTATTTAAAAATATGAATACTTCTTTTTTTAAAAAAACAAAGTTTTATTGGTTTTTTTAGTATTTTGCAAAGGAAAAAGGTAGGGGAAAGGTTACAAATTTTGGCAACTGCAGTGTGCGGTAGGTGCGCCCCCCCCTCCATACTCATAGTATACATTTGCACATAATTCATTGTTAAGTAATAACATATAGTCAGCATATAAATTCAATTGATAATTTCGATCAGTTTATGTCAGGTGGATTTTCTTACTCATTTTTGTGATTTGAGCTTTCTCGGTGTTGCCCCATCTCCCCCCGCCGACATGGCTCCAGCCCCTCCCGTGTCCTGTGTGTCTGGTGGAGAATCATTAGGTTTTTCTAGGAGTAGTTTATTTTTTTCCATAAAGGCTTGTGCCTCTATGGGTGTATTAATTCTAACTCTTGTCTCCTCCCAGAATATTAGCATACCTTCAGGCATCAACCATCTAAACCACACCCCCTTCTGGTATAATTTATTCGCTAATTGCGAATAACTTTTTCTTTTTTCCTTCACTTTCTTGGGGATCTGTTTCAGAATGGTTATCTCCTTATCTTTGTATGTCAGGGCTTGCCCCCTTTGTGCGCTCAGAATTTCATCTCTTGTGCTTTTTCTGAGGAATTTAATGTGTACCTCCCTGGGAACATTGTGTGTTCTAGCATAAGCTGAGTTCACTCTATAAACCAGGTCTATTTTCCACCCCATCTGTTGCTTCTCTTTCTGGATGTAGTCAGCCAAAATGTTTATCATGATGTCCCTTATGTTTTCATCATCTGTCTCTATCACATTTTGAAATCTAAGATAAAAAGACATTCTCTCAAACTCTATTTTCATCTGCTGGGTGTCAAGTTCTTTGTTTCCCTTCTGCAGCCCTTCCATCCCCTTCCTCATCTCAGCCGCCCCACCCTCCAAAAGGTCCAATCTCTGTGAGTTCTTATTAATTTTGGCCTGGTTCTCTTTAATTTCTTCTTTCATCTCCTGCAGTTGTTTCTTTATTTCCTCTTGTCCCTGTAAGAGTTGCTGGAACATTTGTTGAAACTCCATCTCCGTAGATTTAGGTTGCATCAAAGCTGTTATCGTTAATTGTGTACTAGGGCTGGAGGTTGCAGATGTCGGGGCAGAGGCAGCAAAGCCAGGCTTTCCAGGAGGTGGTTTTTTAGGTGACATTCTTTGTAGAATAAAAAGTTCAGTCAGTATAGAGAATGGTCAGTCAGAAAGGCAGGACAGCCAGGAGAGTCCAGGGGACAGAAGGTCCAGGCAGAAGAGAGTTTTTGTTTCCACTGACCCTGGCAATAGAGCAAAATTTTTCACTCCAGGGAGTTCAAAAGACAGCAATCAACAAGAGATTTGTCTGAGTAGCACGGAGACAAAGACCGGAAGCCTGAAGTTTTAAAGGTGGAGTCAGATTTCACATTTCATAAAGACAACGGAAGTGTGCCATCTTGCCCTGCCAGCTTTGGGTTTAGAGGCAAAAAATAAAGTTTTCAAAGTTCAATGTTCCCAAAGTTTCCAGATCATCATTGTTTTAAGGTTTAAATCCGAAAATTCACTTAGTAGGGGCATGACATCATTGGTTGGGGCTAAGAGCTAAATCGTTTCCAGCCGCCTGTCCAAGGGAGGGGGGGAATCCCCCTCCCTCCAGCCGCGCCTCTCCGATTCAAGCTGAAAGTAAAGTTTAAACAGCTGACTTTCTTGTTAAAGTTGTTAAAGTTGTTAAAGGGAATGGAGGGAGTTCACGCCTCACCGCACCGCAGCCGCATCCTTCTATTCTCTTTTTCTCCGATCAGCCTCACAGCGAAGACGCCAGAGCGTCTCCCCTTCGTGCTCCCCGGTGCCTGGAGCGAAGCGGGGGGGCCCCCGCCGGCCGCCGCCAATCCAGGGATCCCCCACAGTGCCGCCCTTCTGGCAGGACGCCTCTACGGGGCGTCCTGTGCCCCCCAAGGAGTGGGAAGCCCACCGAGGATGCGCGGGGCGAGCAAGGCTTGCCCGTCGTCGTCAGCCGCCGGAACCGGAAGTCCAAAAATATGAATACTTCTGATGGCTTCACATTAACCTCTCCATTCTCTGTAAGTTCAGTCCCATGAATCCAAAGGCAAAATTTCAGCATCCCTAGAATATTGCAGAAAGGCCAATGAGTAAGTTGAGCCCGACAAACTTCATTACAGGTAGTCCTCAACTTACTACAATGGAGCCCTAAATTTCCATTGTTAAGCAAGACAGTTATTCAGTGAGTTGCACTCAACTTATGACCTTTTTTGGCACAGTTTTAAGTGAATCGCTGCAGTTGTTAAGTGAATCATGCAGTTGTTAAGCAAGTCTGCCTTCCCCCATTGACTTTGCTTGTCAGAAGCCAGCTGGGAAGGCTACAAATGGTTATCACATGATCCCAGGACACCCTAACTGGCATAAATAAATGTCAGGTGCCAAACACCCAAATTTTGATCACGTGACCATGGGAATGCTGCAATGGTCGTAACTGTGAAAAACAATTATCAGTCACTTTTTTTCAGTGCTGTTTGAACAGTTGCTAGTGAATGATTGTAAGTCGAGGAGTATCTGCATAGAAATCTCAGATGCCCATGCTATTGATACTTTGCTAGGAGGTTGATAATGCTGGGATGGATCTGGTGAGGCTTGATGTTTGTTTGTGCCCTAGCTTTCCCATCCCCTTAATATTTCTTCAGAAAGAAAGAAATACATCAGGTTGGAAGTTACCCTACTTATTGAATTTTTAGGATGGGACGCAGTGGCTCAGTGGCTAAGATGATGAGCTTGTCGATCAGAAGGTTGGCAGTTTAGCAGTTCAAATCCCCGTTGCCGCTTAATGGAGAGAGCTCCCGTTACTTGTCCCAGCTTCTGCCAACCTAGCAGTTCGAAAGCATGTAAAAATGCAACTAGAAAAATAGGAACCACCTTTGGTGGGAAGACGTTCCTTGCACCTTCGGCATTTAGTCATGCCAGCCACATCACCATGGAGACATCTTCGGACAGACTGGCTCTTTGGCTTTGGAACAGAGATGAGTACTGTCCCCTAGAGTAGGGAACGACTAGCACATATGTGTGAAGGGAACCTTTTCCTTATTTAGCCCAGGGGTATCAAACTCATGTCGTCATGGCAGCATCACATGACATATCAGGATTTTTTTTTCCCCTTTGCTAAACCAGGTGTGGGACTGGTCAGCCCGTGATCCATCCGGCACAAGGGCTGGGAGTTTGGCAGCCCTGATTTAGTCTCATCAACCACTGACCAGACTCAGTCTTTCTCTTGTTTTGTTTTTTTCTAGCAGCACAAATTAATTTGATCAAAGGTTGTCATCCTGATGCCTCACTCACTTTCTTCAAGAACTGCCTACCTCATGATCTTTTGCACTTAGAGACACCAACAAGGTTTCATGACATCACTAAGGGGAGGTTGGCCACTGAGATTTGTTTACTTGGAGGGCCAGGTAAGCAATCCAGACAGCCCGCTGGGTCTTCATGTTCTCTTAAAGCAGTTAATTGGGTGGGGCAATTTAACTTTTTCAGATGCCTGTTTACAAATCAACTGGCTTTATTCTAATACTATCTCCACTGATCAAATTAAGTGTTTGTGGAATCAGGCCATTTAATTTTTTTTTCCTACTCCTAACGACAATTGGGAGAGGAAAACTGGAATAAAGATTTGTAAAATGCACAAGCATTCCCCAATAGCACCTGGCTGCAAATATTTGGATTTAACAGTTTCCCTCTCTAAGATTTGCTTCTCTTGTTTCCATAGGATATTTTCCCTCTGTTTAAGAAGATGGGTCAGTGCAAATTATTGCTTTATGCACAAAGTGAGGGCTCTGGTGTGAAAGCACAACATTCCTAAAATGGATGAAACTAAGTCAGCTTGGGTCAATGGTTATGATAGGAAGCTACATTTGGAACCATTATCTATGCTCTTGGGAACTGCCTAATGGAAGGAAGTGCGATATAAATACAATAAATAAAAGAACGCTACTATTCCTTATCTAGTCTCATGATTAGTCCAGTCTTCTTTCTTTCTTTGTCCTGTCCAGATAATTTCAGCAGTAAATCATTTGTCACTTCTGTTTTGCTTCTGAATTTTGCAGTGCTTTTAATACACACACACATATACAAACCAACACATATTACAACAAAACTTGTATTTTCTACATACCCATTTATAAAAGCTTTCTCCAGCTCAGCTCCTACAAAATTAAAGTCTCTGTCATCTTCAGGGTACATGGCCATGGTAGCAGTTGAACCTCTCCCTAGCATGTTAAACTGAAAACAATTACATAGAATCCAGCAATTTCTACAAAGGAATTCCACTGTAGAAATGCTACTGAAGCCATTATGAGAGAATTCCAGTGACACGTGTGTGTGTTTGTGTGTGTGTGTGTTTTAATAAAAATAAGGTTTATAGTTCATGAAATCATTGATCAGTTGTTGTGCTTTCTTCTACTGCCTTCTCTGCATTTGGTTTGTCTTTTAGGTAGCAAATCCATTTCTACCTCTCTTGTTTTGCAAAGAGCCACATGATGTCCTATCACATACAGAGGCGATATTCACCAAGTTCTGACCAGTTCTGGAGAACTGGTAGTGGAAAGTTTGAGTAATCTGGAGAACTGGTAAATACCACCTCTGACTGGCCCCATCAGTCATCTATTTTCTGCCTGCCAAGTCCCAGCTGATCTGGAGAAAATGGAGATTTTACCAGTGACGTGCAGTCAGGGGAGGCAGGGGAGGCAGAGCCGCACCGCTCTCATCATGAATTTTTTTTTTTTAATACTCCGGGAAGCCACGAAAGTGGCTGGGAGAGGCGTGCGGCTTGGTTTAGCCTCCCTGGACATCTCAGCAGCAGCCCCAGGTATGCTGATCTCGCCATTTTTTGCATCAGGCGAGCCCGGGATCCTTGCAAGGGGAATGGGAAAATGTGTGCAGGCCGCTCCTCAGCGCACAGCCTCAGATTAGCACAGCCGCGATCCCCTTCCCCTGCACATGTGGTCCCATTCCCCTCCTTCCTAAACCAACATGAAGGGGACCGCGGCTGCGCTTATTGAGGCTGTGTGCTGAGGAGCCGCCTGCACACGTTTTCCCATTCTCCTTGCAAGGATCCCGGGCTCGCCTGATGCAAAAAATGCCTAGGTAACATCATCAGTGCTAGAAGGGGGGTGGGGAAGGAGGAGAAAGGAGAAGTTTCTCTTCTCAGAAATGTCTTTTCAGTGGAGCTGCGGCAGCCTGCCTGCCTCTTTCTGACATTTCTGAGAAGAGAAACTTCTCCTTTCTCCTCCTTCTCCCTGCCCATTCCCTTCTAGCACTGATGATGTTACCTAGGGATTTTTTGCATCTGGCAAGCCCACAATCCTTGCAAGGGGAATGGGACCACGCGTGCAGGCGGCTCCTCAGCTCCAGCCTCAATCAGCGCAGCCGCGGTCCCCTTCATGTTGACTTAGGAAGGAGAGGAATGGGGACCACGTGTGCAAGGGAAGGGAATCACGGCTGTGCTAATATGAGGCTGTGCGCTGCTGAGGAGCCTCGTGCACACATTTTCCCATTCCCCTTGCAAGGATCCCGGCCTCGCCCGATGCAAAAAATGCCTAGGTAACAACGTCAGTGCTAGAAGGGGGGGGGAAGGAGGAGAAAGGAGAAGTTTCTCTTCTCAGAAATGTCTTTTCAGTGGAGCTGCGGCAGCCTGTCTGTCCCTTTCTGACATTTCTGAGAAAAGAAACTTCTCCGTTTGGGCTGTGCCCGTGCGATCGGAGCAACCACGCGGTTTGATGACGTCACCAGCCTCACCAGTCATAAACATCACCGCACGTCACTGGATTTTACAGTATCCTTCCCCTGGAGTGGGGAGGGAATGGAGATTTTACAGTATCCTTCCCCTGCCATGCCCACAAGCCATGCCCACAAGCTATGCCCACCAAGCAATGGCGTGCCCACAGAACCGGTAGTAAAAAAGTGTGAATCCCACCACTGATCACATAGTGTTCCTCTCTCTGTACAAGAGATAGGTCTCACAACAGCTGAGATGAAGGGTGTGATAATCTGGCACATAGGAAGGAGACCAGGTTGGAAAAGGCTGAATTAAATTGATATGTAGAAAGCAGGCCTGTCAGTTTCAAAAATCTGGGGCTCAAAAATCAGTTCTACTTTCAATCTCAGAAGGTAGAATTTGCCACAGAGAGACTCTTCTAGCACACCTGCTTCTCTCTTTTGTCTGCTGGCCCTCCAACTTTACCACTTTGTTAGAACTGCTATTGTCAGAGGGAAAGACCAGGGGTACATCCCAAGGGTCTTCATCAAATGGATTACTTAGAGCAACCCATGCGCCTTCCTGAAGGTAAGTGCAAAGCAAACTCATCCAGAATTGGCCGGCTTCTGCTTTAGTAATATTTGAAGGGCTGCAAATTGCCAAGCCGTGACGTGGCCCAAGGGTTACACCGTGCTCATTCGGAGAAGGTTGCATAACCCAAGTGATAAAATATTGCAAAGCAGAAGCAAATGGAAGAAACCCATCTGTGTAAATCTAACAGAAATTGCTTTATTATCCGGTTATAAATGTTGAATGACAGCAGTTCACCCAGCCTACCTAGGAACCTGTTTATCTTTTGACAGCATGTTAAGTGTTCACTTTTAAGTGCTATTATTTTGCTTATGTCTTAGCAGTTTCTTTGAGATGTATGGCATTGTAGGTTGCCAAGCTGTGCAGAGCATTAGGTGGAAGACATAGCGTGGGAGGGTGCAACTTCCTTTAGCCTGACACCTATATATTACCACAATGTCTGTCTGCTATTTTGTCAGTAACTCAAAATCTAGAATCTCATGGACTTGGGAGAGAGACTGCAGTTTTAGGAGGTCTTCAGCTTTCACTCTGTCATCATAGATAACCATAGCTGCATCAGGTCTTGTGTGAAAGTGGGAAGAATAATATTAAAAAGACCAAATATTCTAAAGCAGGGGGATCCGACCTTGGCAACTTTAAAAATTGTGCACTTCAACTGGCTGGCTGGGGAATTCTGAGATTTGAAATCCACAGGTCTTAACGTTACCAAGGTTGGACACCTTGTTCTGAAGCATCCTAGTCTGAATATAGAGGAGGTTAAAGGTTGCATCAGAACATCCAGCTGATGCTACAACTGCTTCTAACCACTAACTCTTGAATAGCTACTTGGACCGACCTAAGTACTGAACCTAATTCATATATTCCTGTTTTTTTGAACTGAGAACTAAATTTCAGGAAAAAAAATCTGTATTGCTCTGTGAATCTACCTATGACATTCATTCTTGATCTAACTTGATCTAGCTACACTGGCTGCCTGTGGCTTTTTGGCTGTGTTTCAAGGTGTTGACCATCATTTTTAAGGCGCTCCATGGCACAGGACCTAGTTATTTGCGGGATCGTATCCTGCCCCATACATCCCTTCGGCCGATTCGCTCACACAGAGGGACTCCTCCGGGTGCCGTCCACTAGGCTGTGCCAGCGGGCGACGCCTAGGGAAAGGGTTCTCTGTGATGGGCCCAACCCTCTGGAATGACCTTCCCCACGACATTAGAATGACTACGGATCTCCGCTCCTTCCGTCAGAAACTTAAAACCCACCTATTCCAGCTAGCCGGCTTGGCCTAATTCCATCTTCCCACCTCAGTTTTATTTCTAAATTCTTAGGATTGGTTTAGGGTCTGTTTTTAATGTTTTTAATTTTTATAAATTCGTACAGGGGTTGTTTAATTTGATTTTTAACTATGTATGTGATTGTTTGTATGTTTTTAAATTTATTCCTGTACACCGCCCCAAGTCCCTCTGGGGAGAGGGGGCGGTCTAGAAATTTAATAAATTATTAAATTATTATTATTATTTAACAGTCACCAGCACCAACACCAGCACCTCAAGCACCAGTACCACAAGCACCAGCACAACAAGCACCAGCACAACAAGCACCAGCACAACAAGCACCACCACCACAACCACCACCACCACAACCACCACCACCACAACCACTTCCACCACTTGAGGTCCACTTGAGGTCCACTGAAATTCCACACCTTCCTGACTCCTGGAATTTGCAGCAATATAGACACTTCAAGGACAAGTATGATGGACTGGCAGTATCCGACAAGAAATTAGGTTGTGAGTACTGTGCAAAACCCATGTTCTCATTAGAGAAAGGTTTTCATGTTTCTAGAGAGTGGAAACGTTTCCAGGTTGTGCCAGCAGGGAAAACTAAAGAGACAGAACAAGCATCACTCAGAAAAAAATTAAAGGAACTTTTTCAATCAAAAGCACACCTTATTTGCTTGGAGAGCAGTAAACAACGGGAGCAAGATGCTTTAACCAAATCCGTAGATAAGTCAACTGAGAAACATTAATCCAATACTTGCAAAATATTTTCTACTGTTTACAATCTGGCGCAAAGATGTAATCCATTCTCAGACATCGAAGCGCAGGTAAATTTGCTAATTATGGTTGGAGTGGATGTGGGAGTTGGCTTGCGTTCACAGAGATCCACAGTGAAAATAGTTGAATTCATTGCGAACGAAATCAAAACCACCATGTTTCCAGGATTATTGCAAAGAATCTAAAGGTGTGCCTAATAATCGATGAAGCCTCAACACTTTCAATGAAAGCAGTGCTGGTAGTTTTTGTGCAACCATTTTCGTTGAGCTTTTGGAATTAGAGAAACAAGATGCAGAAACCATATGTTCTGCAGCGACGGGAAGCTTGCGTAAAGTTGGGTTTACCACCGAATATCTCCAGAAGAATTTAATCACTTTCTGCTCCGATGGTGCCAATGTTATGCTTGGAAGAAAATCTGGAGTCAGTACCAGAATAGCTCAAGACTTCCCAAACATCGTAATCTGGCACTTCTTGAACCACTGCCTCCAACTTGTGCCGGATAATGCAATAAGAGAAATAAAGCAACTCAACCACTTCAAGATCTTCCTTGATAAAATACACACCACCTTCCACAAATCCTGCAAGAGCCAGAATGACCTTTTCCAAATCTCTGAACAATTGGGCATTGAAATTGTGAAGATTGGCAGAGTTTTGGGACCAAGATGGGCTGCCTGTAGTTTAAGGGCAACCATGGCTGTGTGGCGTGCTTATCCAGCGCTACATCAGTTTTTTCTGGGCAATGAAAGATTCCCAGACATGGCTTCCCATTTTGAAAATCTAAATTTTTGAAGGATTTGGCCCTCATGATAGATATTCTAAATGAGATTTCTCATATGTCAAATGCCCTGCAGGAGAGAGACACAGATATCATCAAGGCCAAAAAGTTAGTATTGCGAACAATCAAAGCTTTTGAAGTGCTTAGACAGAGAAAGGGCACATATGAAAACAACACTGTTGCAATGCTAAAAACACAAGCCTTCAAAAACATCAATTTAGCTCCAAATCAACGATTTGTTGCTCTTCCTCGTGACAAGATTCTGTCAAGCATCATCACCAATTTGAACCAAAGGCGACCATCTAAAAACAGGTAGCCAATTGCCAGCCGCAAACAAGTTACACTTTATAACATATTTGGAGCCAGATTACTGGAACATTGAAGATGTAGTCGTTCCATGGGCTGAGGCAGAAGCAGCATTGTTTGAATTTGATGAAATTTTTAATTATGAAATTAATTTGAACAACTACAGAGATTTTTTGGAAAATGTGCTAAAAAATCCAAACAAGTACAAAATTCCTGACGGTATCAGAAAAGCTAGAGATATTGTCAGGACAATTGCTGTTACTTCAGCAGAGGCGGAAAGGGGGTTCTCAAAAATGAACCTCATATGTTCAGAGCAAAGAACCTGCCTAATTGTTCCAAACATAAGTAATCTGATGGTGATAAGTGTTGTTGGCATGCCTGTTGAGAGATGGGACCCAATTCCTGCAGTGAAAAAGTGGCTCAGAGTGCACCACCACACGGCTGATGATCCATGAATAAAGACCAAGAAAGCTGCAACTGAGGAGTCTGGAAGCCTAAGAACAAGAAGGAAATATCAACAACCAGAAAACCAATAACACAAGTAAGTACTTGAGTGTATCTCTTTCATTGTGTTATTCTTATGTAAAGTATAAGTGCATGCGGTTAAAGTCCTCCTTTCTATGTCTCTTCTTTGTGCAGATTATTGGAGCAAGGTGGTGAGGTGGTGGTGGTGCAGAAGACAGAGAAAAGGACAGTAATCTTCCTTTTCTATTATTTTGTGTGCTTGTTTCATCCTAATGCAGTGCATGCGATTAAAATCCTCCTTTCTGTGTCTCTTCTTTGTGCAGGTTATTGGAGCAAGGTGGTGAGGTGGTGGTGTGCAGAAGCCCGGCAAGGTGGCAATCTTTCCTCTGTAAGTAGCTGTCTTTATTGTTTTGTATGCTGGTTTCATCCTAATGCAGTGCAAGCAATGGAAGTGTTCATTTCTGTGTCTCTTCTTTGTGCAGGCCATTCATTGGAGTCAGTGATACTGAAGACTGGCAAGGACAGTCATCTTCCTTCTGTAAGTAGCTCTTTTATTGTTTTGTGTACTTATTTTAATCTTATTGTAGTTTATCCATTGGGGCAAAGAATTCAGTGACATCGTCTTGGCCACTCCACCCGGTCACATGGGTGGCAAGCCACTCCAACAAAGCAGGCCACACCTACAGAAGAGGTTCCAAAAAATTTTGAAACCCACCACTACTCTGCCCTGTATCAATGGGGATGGAAAGATTTCCCTTGTGATTGTGGTGCTGATATACAAACTATTAAATATATTGTGCAAGTTTGCAAATCGCATTCTCTGGTTCCCTAGAAGAGCTGCATGAAGCAATGCAAGAGGCGATCCCCTGGATAGCTGGACTGCATATCCATTTATTAGGCCACTGCCATATCCCCATAGAAGTTTTCCTTATAATTACATGGACTGTGTACATATGTTTTGCTTCTCTTCCGCCATGTATGCATCATACTCTAAATAATAATTGCAATTCTCATAAATACATGCCACTTGCCAAGTGTCTGAATTTTGATCATGTGACCATGGGAATGCTGCAACAGACATAAGTGTGAAAAATGCTCACAAGTCACATTTTTCAGTGACATTGTAACTTCAAGCAGTCACTAAATGAGCTGTTGTAAGTCTAGGACTACCTACTGTATAATACATACAGCAAACTTTAAAAAACCTGAACTTAGGAACTGGATGTACATTTGGTATTGCTGCATGTGTGGTGGATGAAATGACAAATGACAACAGATGGAAGCTTTCCACTCTTTTCCTTGGAAGTAGCAAAAAAGATATAACAGCAGGGATGTGTTGTTTTCCTGAGCTAATAGATTAAATGCAGATTTATGTAAGCATATTTATCTTGGAGTCCATAATGGGTAGAGAGTAAAAATTGCCATCAAAGCCACCTTCCCTTACTAAAAAAAAAAAAAAAACCTCAGGCTTAATCAGTATAAATACTTTATACCATTATGAAGTATCCCACTGAGTTATTCACTGAAGATGGTGATTGCATTAAAGTTCTCCAGATAGTTATATAGGATTTCAGCCTGAATGTCCCACTTCAGTTTGATTTCTGATTAATATCTAATAAGCATAAAACAAAATAAATGATAATTCAAAATAAGCTATTTTAAAGGCAGCGGCAGATAACAACCCACTTTTGAATCTTTTTAGAAATTAAGGAAACTAAAATGAACGCTCAACCTTGAAAAACCACCTGCTTTTAGAATACAACTTCATATGCTGGGGAAAGACCGTCTGCATAAGGAACATTTGAAGCTGGGAATTCTGCACCTTTGGCCAACTATAGAAAAGTCTTTCCCTTATGTCACCCAATACCGTTTTTCAAAATGAAAAACTAGAATCACAGGAACATCTTTATATCAATACCAAAAGAACCACTGAGAGAATAAAAGTGAATATTGTAGTAATATCAAATTTTATTGCTGGCTGACCATTTCCTTTCTTAGGGTTAGGGATAAAACTTTGGTCAAAAATAGATAGGACATAGATTGTTCATAAATTGAAGGATTTTCTCATCTCCCCTTCCTAGCATCCATAATTATTATATTCGTTTATTCAGGGTTGTTGTTTTTTTTTTGAAGAAGGAAAAACAATCAAGGAAATGAAAAATAATTGATGCAATAAAATAACAGTGGACGTTACCAAAGTTGTACAGGTAGCATTCAGAACATCATTGATAGAAAATTAATCATTAAAAAACCAGAATACAATGGATTATTTTAACGATAAGAAAATATAGTTTTGAATCTCTGAGGTAAGTGCCACTTAAAAATACAAAAGGAAAAAGAAAAAAAATTCCTTTTTCTGCATGTAGAATGAGGTCAGGGCCAAATTACTGGTGAATGTGAATGCAAGGGCTACAACCTCAAAATTGAACTATCTTCTTATAGAAGTAGCTTTTGCTCTGCTATCATTTAAACTTGGAAATAATTAATTTTTAGTTACAGCTTTGCCTTTGTTTTGCTGTAACCTTTTTACAGTCAATATTCTTTTTTTTTACAATCTTACTCTTTAACTGTCATTTTATTATATTTTATGGCACACTACAATAATAAACTTACTGACTGACTGAAAATATTACAGGTAAATAGTTTTTAACTTCCCCTCTAACTGATTTTGCCCCATCTCACTTAGATCATGTATTGATATCACTAAGCATACCCTTGTTTGCCCTTGAAGGCTTCAAAAATCAAAGAACAACCCTCTGCCACAAGGGAACTTCACTCTTAAGTAAAATAATTTTAATGAACTCTCCCTTCTAAGGCTATTGTGTATGAAGGAAACTAAATGTAATTGGCCCAAGGATTTTTCATCCATCTGAAGAAGAGGTCCAAGCAGATACCATGACTGAACATAAGGATTGTGTTTCAAAATAGGCTGACTGACTCCGAGAACATTTCAGTTGCTTCACATACTTTTTCCGGGACTGTATCACCTTCTGAAAGCTCAGTAAAATTTAGATTTTTTTCCCCTCTTTATTTTCAGAAAATGTTCCAGCGTTATTAGACACACTCTGCAAGCAAGCAGATTGCTTTACAGACTTTCCGGTTTAATTTACTGTAACTTTTCACCTTGCTGCTGACATTACAAAGGCTTTCTGTTTGCATGTCACCTTCAACTCTGGAAGAGTTCTGATAACAGCAGTATAATAAAGCTGATACAAGGTGATACATGCTGACATATTACTTACTGCACTCGCTTGAAAGGAAGGTAATCTTGAATGTAACATGATGCTTGTTTCCTGACAAAAAGTGGAACTGAAAAAAAAAATCATAAATTCAGTCCAAATCCTTTTCAGCGTCTACCTTCTCAGAATGTCATGTCTTGGAGATATGTGTCTGCCTGCTCTCTCTGTGTGTGTGTGTGTACATGCATGTGTATATATATGAATTAACCCATTAAAATAAATTGTGTACTGTATTCCACTCACAATATTAAGTTATCACCATCTGCATATATCAACCATTTTATGTCTTAGAACCTACTGCCACATATGGATGACTTTTAGCTCTCCTTTTCTTTCTGGAACTTCTATTAAGAAATGAAAGAGAAGAAAACAACCATTTGGATTTACACTTAGGGGTAGAAATAACTACTATGAGTAGCAAAACAGGAAAGAAACCTGAATAGACACAACCACAGCATTCATGAGATGCCATAATGATGTTGCATTGTAGGAAAGAAGGGAGGAAGGAAAGAAAGAAGGAAAGAAGGAAAGATCCAATGGGGCATAGGTTGTCTAGTGTGTTTTTTTTAATTCCTAGTTTTGGGGGTGGAGTGAGAGAGAGGGATAGAAGGAAAGAGAGACAGACAGAAGGAGAGATAATGAATTTGACATCAGATTGAGGTAATTATATTTGTTCAAATTATGGTTTCTAACAATTTTAGTAACAATTCCTGCTGCCATAGTTCTGCACATCCCCGACACATAAATTCTTCAGCTCAAATGTTGCGAAGAAACTAAAATACTCATTTCCTTTCATGCTCTTTGAGATGTTTTTTTTTCCCCCTCTTGGAATTGTGGAGCTTTTGTTTTTGCTACTAACATACGTATATTCTTGAGCTGCTTTAAAACCTAATAAATCTTCATGTATTAAACAGCTTTTCTTCCTATCTCCTTCAATCTCTTTGATCTAGTCATCTAGGAGTAATCCAGGGCTAATTATAATTTCTGAGCTTATTTTAGCCTAAAAGGAGCCAATTTATCACAAACTGTTATGAATCTCCATTTAAAATTATCGAGAGTCCAATTACTAACAGAAATAAGGGATATTTCTTTCCAATTAAAATGATTGATTTCACTTAAAAACAAAGTAACATTTCAGTTTTTAATTATGCACATCCTTATCAAATGTGAAGAGATTTTTTTCCACACATTTTATTTAACATTCGAAGAGTGTAATATAACAAACATTAATCATATGCTGATATAATACCAAGCCTAATAATGTTTTCACCTTAATTTGACAGAAACTAATCCATCAAAATATCCTACCATCCTTAATGTTACTTCTAACATTTAATAATTTGGAGGCACAAAATAAGAAATCTGTTTTCTTTGTCATGTTCAGCCACCTTAAGGTGATATTAAATTCACCTCTCAGATTTAATTTAATGTCAGTGCATCTTGGGCTGGCAGACAAGATTAAAGATCTATGCTGTCATGTCTGTTAAAAAATAAAGCTATCTCTAGGAAGACAGTTTAATATCAAACATGTTCATACTCAGGAATGAGATTACGCATTTCAGATAAATGGATATAACCTTTTAAAATAATGCAAAATAAGGTTCACATAGGAACTTACGTTTCAAAGAAATGAAACTACATACCTTCAGTCTCCTCAGAACAGAGAACTGACACACACATCATGAGGCACAAAATCAGTCCCTTTGACTAATGGAACCATTTTCCTTTGATTTGATAGACAAGAGACACTTTTGATCACTTCCTATTCCACTAGTCAATATCATTGGCCAGGATGACAGCAGCAGTCACATCTTCAGTTGGCACAGAAAAGGCAAATCTTACTTGCAAAACTTCAAATAAACAAGTTTGTTGTGATCAAGTCTCACAAAGAGGAACTAGTGTAAGTGAGTAGGAATGTTTAACAGATTGGCAAGGGAATATAATGGATCATAAACTGTATAATTTTCCCTTGATTTATTCAATATATATACCATACATACATACATACATACATACATACATACATACATATATATGAGAAGCCATAATTATGTTGCATTGGTGGAGGAAGGGAGGGAAATATGAATATATACGTATATGTACACTATATACTGTACATGCATATACATATATACATATGCACATATATACATAGTTTTGAAATTGAAGGAGGAAACAATAATTATGTTGATGACTCCAGCCTGATAGACAGAAATTCAAAAGATTTGAAAGCGCTAGTGATAAAAACCAAGAGTCAATGTGAAAAACATGGTGCTAAAATTAACTACAAAAGACCAAACTAATGCCAGCAGATAGAACCACCAACTTTAAAACTGACAATGAAGGTATTAAAGTGATGGATAGTAAAGGAACCAGCCTCCCAAGAAATATGTCACAGATTAGCATTTGCCAGAGTAGCCATGAGACTTTTGAAAAAAAATATTCAAATGCCATAATGTGTCTATATATTCAAAGATCAGAATCATATGAGCCATGGTATTTCCTGTGACACTCTATGGAAATCAAAGTTGAGTTTGAAGAAGCAAGATAGGAAGAGTATTGACATTTTTGAACTTTGGTGTTGGAGAAAACTCCGGAGAATACTCTGAGCAGCAAATATATATATATGATGGATTACTGAACAAATCAACCCAGAGTTCTTCAAAGTACAAATGACCAGATTCAAATTATTCTATGTCAGATGAATTATGTGAAGACCTCTGGAAAAAGGCTCCAATGTGGAGAAAGATGGAAGAAAAGAGAATAAGATGATGACCACCAGTAAAATGGATGAACTGAATTACAGTGGCAATGGGACCTGAAAGACCAGGTTAGTGACAGATTGTCATGAAGAAAATCTACCTATGTGGTTGCTAAGAGCCAAAACCATCTTGATGGTACAATCAATCAAACCGGGATAGTATCTTCTTAATTCAGTTGAATTTTAAATTGCATCAGTCTCAACAAGCATAACCAATTATGAAAATTGTTAAGTTAAAACACTAGAGATGAAGGGTACTTAATTACCTAATTAGTGAAAAATGTGGAATAGGATGTAAACTTTCGTCCTGCTAATCGGTATCTATACCAATGCTTTTCAGACATTCCTGTTACGCTTTGCTATCAATATTTGGCTTTAGAAGCCAAGAGATGATTTATTCATAGGTTCCAATGTGCTTTCCAACATCAACTAAGACAAGACCAAATTTCTTCCATGTACCAATTCATGTCAAAAGTGCAGCTCTTAGCAAAATTCAATACATCAGCTTTCATCCAGAGACTCAAGCCAACTTTCAAAACTGGTGTTTTCCATTCGACCTAAACTTTTTTGTTGCCATGATTTAATCCTGAGGAGAGGATTATTTCAGATAAGCTTCTAAATATTTGATTTTGGCCAGTGGGTCAAATCACAATCATATAGTAACATTGTCCTCTACCCTTTATGTGTGATAAGCAGCATCACGTAGTACTAGGGATTTGACTAAGAAAGAACTATGACAATTCTGAAAGAAGAAATAGTTCATCCTACTTTCAGTACCAGTGAGAATTTACTGACTATCATGTAGGATTTTAAAATGTTATGTACTTTATACTAGAAAGTGTCCTATCACTGCCTCTGTGTTGCAAATGCTCTTTTCTTGGAACAACGTGACAAGCATGCCAGCCAAGAATAACATCTAGGTTGGACTAGGTTGAGTAAAATGAGAGGGGGAGGGGTGGTGGAGAAGGAGGAGGGGGAGGGGGAGGAGCGATCTTGATATTGTAATCTTTGGCTGAGGAAACTAAATACTAGATCCCAATCATGGCCCTCTGGTATTTGGGCACCAAAATGTGCTGTTCTTCCTAAAAAAAAAAGGTTGAGATTCTCATCCTAATAAAGTTCAACTTTGTGAGATTAATAAAAATATTTTTACATGATCTTTATGGAGTTTAAGAAGTTTTATAACCAATGCTAATGATACTACAAGTCTCACAGAAGTTATATTCACCATGTTTTATATTAAAAGAAAATCAAATCACAAGAAGCTATTTTAAGTTTTTTTATTATTATTATTATTTTCAATTAGTAGTGGAATACAAAAAATAAAACATTGCTATTTTAAAATCAGCATGCACACCTTTAAATGGGTACATGGACATCTACTTCAGACCTTATGCCAAGAAATAAACAAGGAATATTATTAAGTATAGCAAAGATGTTTAAATAATGTTAATACTGTACAGAATGGTGCGCAATGCAGCTTCTGAAGGAATGCTGTGCAGTTTTAATGTTAAACTCAAGTAGCCAATTCTTATTTAAAATGTATTTATCCCATTTGTAAAGTTGACTGATTTCATAGTGACTCTGAGCAACATACAATATTAAAAGCAAATGAACAAAACTGGGAAAATAAAATTGCAGGTGTCTGAAAAGTAAAACCAACACCTCATCAAAGGAGACTGCTACTAAATTTAATTCAAAGCTTGGTTTAAATGCCACATTTGAAGAACCAGGTTTTAACAAGACATATACAAATTGCAGGAGGGTTGTTCCAAACGGCAAGCACCATGATATCAGATGACACTTTGTAATAGAAAGACCCAAAGTATATCAACTATCATCATAGGACAGGCAGATACTGTGGAAGACAGAATGTCCCTCAAAATGTAATCCTTTTAAATCCAGATGTGATTGGAGAGATATAACATCTGATTAAAAATGGTTGGAATTAAGAAAAATACAGCTTACTTTGCAGATGGATACCTCCTCCACCTTCATATAATCCTCAATGCTTCTTGCAGGACACAATAAATGATCTTCTACCCAAATATAATTCTGCACCCATATCGAATGCAATAAAATTCTGCATTCAGTTGGAAATTCTGTTCCTTGTTTGATAAACGTCCATTTTAAGGAGATGGAAACTGATCAAACAACCAATTTATAATCCTACTTATAATGTGTTATTTAAAAAAACAGCTAGGGAGATGATCAATGTTATAAATTAGCAATATAGTTAATTATAAGGGTTTTATATATGAAGATGGCATTCAAAATTAAAGAATGTGAGTTGCTTCACAGGGGCCAATTCTCCTAGATGGAGACCATCCAAGGCTGAGGAGAGGAACAATGCAGTGGGAAGGAAGTTGGACTAGATGATCTCCATGGCTCCTTCCAATCTTTTAAGTTTGATTTTATCAATTAAGTGTGTAGCACACACTTAATCTCAGTTTGCTGCTGCTGCCTTTTCTGAAAAAACAAAATTATACATCTGACCAAAAGTAATCAATAAGGGGAACCTTGGGGTCAACTCAGTTTTATAAAAACATGAAAGTAATGTTGACTTCAAAAGGGAAATGGATAGGAAAATAATTTTTACTTTTGTGCTGAGAACATAAAATTGCCAAAATGATTTAAAATGTACTATTTTAAAAGTAAAAAAAAAAAATCCTCCACCTTGGTATAGTTAACTATATAGTAACAGTTAGAAAATAACAATTGAGCCAGGCCTTCAATTCATTAGGCATATTGTTTCAAAATATTTGCCAGGTTGAGGCCTATGGTCTGCATAACTGGCAGCAATTTCCTTAGGCACTTTTAGTGATATGCACTTGGAATGATCAGGCATTGAAAAAGTGGCCAGCTCAAGCTTATGGCAGTCTTTCTGAAGATTTAGACTTTAAATTAAATAAATCAAGGCAGAAACAAATGTCGGGGGAAATGTAACA
Source organism: Natrix helvetica (assembly GCF_964273705.1). NCBI lineage: Eukaryota > Metazoa > Chordata > Lepidosauria > Squamata > Natricidae > Natrix > Natrix helvetica. Next base: position 70,410,618 of record NC_138552.1, read on the forward strand.
AAGTATATTTAAATATGTTTTATACAAGATTGGATTGTGGGCGTCACTGAGACTGAATGTTTCACAGAAATCTTGGTATCCTGTGATCAATATAATCTGTTTAAAAATTAAAATTTTACCAATCCTTTTATGGACCGCTGAACAGTCACAGAAACAAGCATTGGTTTTAGGGTGAAATGTGCAGCTTGGCTGTCTTCAAGTCAGCCAAAACTGCTATGCCTATTTGACTGGCCAGAAAAAATATCAACATCTTTGTTTCAAAAATATAATGCCATGGAATATTTTGTATTAACGTTTTTCTAGTTACTAATTCTTTGCTGGTTTATTTCAAAAGCAGTTCACCCCAACACCATCTACTTTAGTTTGTTATGAATGCAGCTTCATGAAGCTTTTCATCAATGTTGCCAGCTTCTCAACATCTTCAATCGTCACCGCATTATACAAAGATGCCCGAATTCCTCCCACAGATCTGAAATATGAAGGAAAATGGGGAAGGGAGTGGAGAGGGGGTACATGGTGACTCTGTTTCATAAAGACATTTATTTCTTGGCAAATGCCAAAATTTATTATTTATTTATTTATTTATTTTATTAAATTTATAGACCGCCCCCTCTCCCCGAAGGGACTCGGGGCGGTGTACAGACACCACATTAAAACCTAATATAACACTTAAAAACCAATTAAACTATAAGGCTGTACAGGGTAATAAAAGATAAAAATTAGCTTAAAACAACCCCAAAAATTTAAAAGTACAGAATTGAGGAACTAGATCGGGATTAGGCCAGGCCCACTAAACTAAACAGGTGGGTCTTGAGCATCTTACGGAAGGAGCGGAGATCAGTGATTGTTCTGATGTCACGGGGGAGGTCATTCCAGAGGGTCGGGCCCATCACAGAGAAGGCCCTACTCCTGGGCGTCGCCCGCTGGGACTGCCTCGTGGACGGCACCCGGAGGAGTCCCTCCCTGTGAGAGCGGATCGGTTGAAGGGATGTATGGGGCAGAAATTTATATAATTTCTTTATACTGAAAGTATATAAATTTCTTTATACTTTATTCATCCATGATGACTTTTTACTATTCTGCAAGAATATAACCTTCCAGCAATATGAAACTGGGAAGAAAAACACATATAAGAATTCCCCAAAGGTACTTTTCCAAAAAAAAATTAGGACTTTCTTGGGGTTTCTTGGGATTTTTTTCCCTTGAAACCCGAAGAAGCTTTTTGGATGAAAAGCAAAACATTTTCAAGGAAAAACCCAAGAAAATCCAGTTCCTTTTTGGAAAAGCACCTTTGAACAATCATGACCTGGATGATTGAGAATCTCCATAGATGCAACACAGAAACAAAAGAATGGAGAATGTACATGTAAGGAATATGTCTATAGATGAGTGTTGTGGCCCAGCAGGATCCGGTTGAGCTGCTGATGGACTCGGATAGCAAGGAACCATATGAGTCTGCCCTGGATGATGTGGAGGACCCTGGGCAGGGTTCAGACTCAGAGCAGGGACCAGAGAGGCTGGTTGGCCACCAGGAAGCGCCTGAGGCATGGAGCAGTGGGGAGGATCAAAGGCAGTTTGTCCCTGATGCTAGATTGAGAAGGGCTGAGAAACGGAAGCAGCAACTCCGTAGGCAGATTCACAGAAGATGATTAAGCACAGGTGGTTGTGGATTGGCCTCTCCCAAGAGAGACTAAAGGTGAGGCGTTGGGAGGGGACATTTGCAGGAAACAACCGTTCGAATTAGTAGTTAAGAAAATCTATCTGTGTATTCTAGCCGTGTCTGTACGTTTGGACTATCTGCGTTGCTTCTTTGGATTATGTGGGTTGCTCTATTGAACGTGAGTTGTCTGGGCCCTCAGCCAAAGGATTCTTTATCTCAGTAATTAAACAGTGGCAAACAGCCAAGCCTGTGTTCTGGTTTATTCACAGGCTTGGAGAGGGGGGTCAGAACAGATGAGTATATATTTTCAACAAGGATCAGCTGAACACTGGAAAAACTTGGGCTCTATTGGAGAATGCATCTGCATCCTAAATCCTAAAGCAATTGTGAAAAATTTCCAGTGGTCGACATTACACGATCATGAGGTCAGAACCAGAAAAGGGTGTTTTTCATGAGGCTCAGAACCAAACAATTTGCCCTTATTCACACCTTATTTATATACTACTAAAACTCTTGTGCCTATTCATCTTTTTGTAACTTTCAACTGGACGAAACAGTGCATCATAGGTCAATTGCTTTTGAATAAATGTAATTCAAATGGGCTAACTTATAGAATGTATCCTAAATTCAGGACAACTATTTCTATGGGATTGAATTTGGAGAAGTTGTGGCTGTTTCAGCTCTACCACACTACCATGTTCAGCTGCAGTCATATGACTGTCATTTCCAATACTCCCTAATAGCTTCCTGTAAGTCAATGGGGAAGGCAGCAGGAAGTTTAAACATGGTTATGATTTTCAAGCTCCCTGCTTGCTTCTCACTAGCAAATTCATTGGAGAAGCCAGCAGGAAATTGCAAATCCAAGCCCGGCAGGAAAACTACTGATGCTGCATGGGGAGGGAGCAAGGGGATGCACAATAGGTGGGACAAGGGTCATGGAGGATGTGAGGAGTGCCCAAGTGATGTAGTGAAGTCAGAGACAGTGCATAAAAGTGTTGCATGAAGAGAGGGTGTGTGTGGATGTATAAGTGGTTGGCATAAGTGCACAGGGATGAATGGAAAGCAAGTGGCTGGGAAAGACTTATTCAAGCAACTTGCAATCTTCCTTGCTGGCTTCTCCACTGACTATTCTCCGTGCAAACTTATCACAAGCAAATTCAGTGGGGAAGCCAGCAGAAAGTCAGAAATCACTCCCGTTCCCATTAGTTTTTTCCCTGTCTGTGATCATTCTGTTGATCTGAACAATGACACAGCTGAAACAATCACCCAACAGGTTTCAGGTTGTCTACTATGTGTTATATTTTTGTCCATTAATTCTGAAAACAGAAGGTATTTGTTGTTCTTGAATGAGTATGTGTGGTTGCATCCACACATATATGTGTAAACCACAAGCTCAAGACTCATTTTATCCAGATATATCCTAGAAAGACCTGAGACAAAGGGGGTTTTTCCCCCCACAGATCTCTGTCTTACCTGTGACCTTTTAGGGATATCATGTTGTTTTCTACAGCTTTTTCAAGGAATTCTTTTTCTAGAGCTTCATCACCCTTAATGCTGCCAATCCGGAAGGGCACATTCATTCTGCTTCTGCTCTTCATTTCCACGGGGCATCTGTAAATGTCGCATACATAGAAACGATTACTGCCTCACTTTTATTGATTTATTATTATATATTAGTTGATGTATTGAATTATTAGTGAGCTAGTTATGCTTCTAAATAGCATGGTATTTGTTCAGTCACAGTAGCTGCTTTCCTCTGCAAAGATCTATTGGAGAGATAATGACATGGCATTTGAAAACTCTGTTCAACAAAGGGAAATTTTTCCAGCATTCTTCTCCAATTTGCTGTCCACTTGATATGCTGGGGGTCAACTTTCATTATTCTTATCCAGCCTAACCAGATAAGCACTTCTCATGTAGAGGACATGCGTGATCATTATGCATACCAGCTTGCATTGCACTGAACACTTAACATGTTGCGAATCAGAGTCAAAGGCTAATTAATGTGAACAGTCCTTAATTTTTCTTTTAAAAAATCATTAAGCCTTTGAAGCTTTTCTTGAACTAAAGCATAATTCTCATTAGTTAATGTAAGAGCCCTGAGAGACCAGAAGAGAGAGACTAGGCTTAGTCCTACTGATTTTCCCCAGTGTCTAATTTGAAGAAGCATCTCACCTCTGGCTCCAAGAGCAGTATATATATGTCATGGCAATTGCCATAAATTCTTGGACTCACGCATGCTCTTAAAGAGATAATTGTTTTATAAGCACCAAAAAGTAATTAGTAACTAAATTAAAGGAGTAACATTTTAAAAGGAGGCAAGTTATTTGAAAAACTGTAATCTCTCTAGTCCAGGGGTAGTCAACCTTTTTATACCTACTGCATGGCTGGCTGGGGAATTCTGGGAGTTGAAGTCCACAAGTCTTAAAGTTCCCAAGTTTGGACACCCCTGCCCTAGACAGTCTGTTTCTTCAACTGATAATAAGTAGACCCGGAAGTGGAAGCTGTTCTGCTGTTTCTACACTTGGCAGAGCAGATCCTTGGTGACCTTTTGCCTGTACCTGAACACACTGTCTGGGCTCATACACTGCGCTAAGCCATCGTAAATTTTAATACATTGTTTGCAAACCATTTCAAGAAATGTTTCAGGACAATTTATTAAAAGTTCAAGAAAGTTTATTAGGATTGAGAAGAGACCCAGATTTGAAGGGGAAAGGTGATTCAAGGTACATACATTACACCTGTCGGCCTCTCCTTAAATGAAATTAGTTTCCTGAGTTGTACAATCCTTATGGAATAAACACCCCATTTACTCCAATCATTTCTTTCCTTTTAAAATCTGGATTTCTGCAGAAACTTTCTAGTTATGACTTAGCATGTTCTGGGCACCCGGCCAATTGTGATTCTTCAATCATAGTTAAGTGAAACCTGTTAACCCACCTCCATATTATACAGTAGCTATTCCACATGTATTTTGCATATTACTTAAAGGAAAGAGGCAGCTGTATGGTGAAGCAAGTTGTTGATTGGCAAACCTACTTGCCAACTTGTTATTTTATTTTTGAACTGAATTCCCTTCTTTTGCCAAACGCTAAATCAAACTATAAAAGTGACCAATCTTGATATTAGGACACATTTCTTTACTTTAAAAGGTTATGTTTTCCCGTCCCTTCCTACAGACAAAAGTTTTAAATATGTTTCCAAAATATTTCTGCTTTGCACAGCAATATTTCATGTGACATGTTCTTCTGTTTGCTATAGATTCATAGTCCTTCTTTTGTGTTTATCGAAAAGGACACAAGAGGCCTCTGATGTGATCATTAACTTCTTTGCTTGCCTCTAACATGTGGAAAGGCTTCAGTGGCAATTTTAAGGGAGTTAATTCCCCCTTTCTTGACATGAACAGACATATTCAGGCATCAAGCCATGCCTTACGATAAGCCCCTTTCTTTACAGTAATCATACTTACGCATAGAATCCTTTAGATTTGTCGATAATATCATAAATCATTTGTGATTTAATTTGGCTTAGTTTATCCATAGCCGTAACACCTCCATTGTTTTTTATCCACTCCAAGACCAATCCCATGATGTAGATACTGGAATCAAGAAGAAAAAGCTCCAATTACTCATTCAACAAATTCTGCTTCTCCAATATAAAATATTAGGCTCAGGAAATCTAGCATAGAATTAACTCAAAACTATGGAGATTTGAAAGAGCAGGAAAAAGAAAATCTGTAACTGTATATCAAAAGAAATTTCCATCAGAGCAACAACCTTATTGGATAATTTTCTGTCATAGCTGTAGAAATTATGGTGCAAACATCTATGTGGAATATTAGTCCCTTTTATGGCCTCCAAAGTGCATAAAATGAAAATCTTTGTCCATTTAGTTGATGCTGCATTTTGAGAACAACTAAAACTTACAGACATCCAATTCACTTTTGAAAACGCCTGAACACGCTCCTCAGATACACTTTGACCAACTCATTTTTGGAGAAGACCCTTTACATGCAACAGAAAACCTGATGTGATCTTAAAGTCAATGGAAACTGCATGCTCCTGGCAAAATTGCAAGGAAAAGAAATTTTCTGCAAGTGTGGAACATTTAATCTCAGTTTAAACAAAAGAAAGGAAAATGAATTTGCCAAAAAAATGCTGGTGTTATGCATGTAATATCCTCACCTATCCATTGAACTAACTATCCATCTGTTTCTTTCATACATATACTGTAGCATATTTTTCGCAAAGCTACTTGCCAACAACAATTACTAGAACTCAGTAGCTTTCATGCATTTGTTAGTTACCATTTTCAAAGAAAGTTATTGCATGGAAATGAAAGCACAAAATGCAAGTAATTCACTGAGTGTGATTTTAGCTACGAAATTGCTGAAGCAGGGATCTTTCTTATGGACTCTGTTTTGCATAATAATAAATTGTGTGCACGTTTGCAATACTTCTAAAAGGTTTTCGTTTGTTATAGTGTTTAATGAATACTTCAAAAGCTATTAGACCAGCATTCTCCAATCTTGGGTCCTTCAAAGGTTGGAATTGCCTTCAGATATTAGCCCAATCTCAGAATTTTCATACAATGTGACCTTTGAATTTGTCTTTAAAAAGCACAAGAAATCTCCATCCTAAATGCTTTTAATTCATTTGCAGGTAAACTTTTGTATATTTCTGAACAACAATGCAAGAGACTGAAACTAAATATTTACCACAATAACTAGTATGACTACTCTACACTAGAGTTTCAAACAATTTCAAGTACCTTTACTCACAAAATCTCTCAACAATCCTTTCAACCCACTTTGAAAAATATTTATTATCCTCTTGCCAAGGTTAACGGTATTCAAAGCCTCTAAATACATTCAGGGCCGCGGAAGGCTTTTAACCAAAATACTCCAGCTCCTTAGCTACTATGAGAAGTACTACGTTCACTAAATTTGAGGGATATTATTATAAATCAACAGTCTTGGGATCAAACTATTGTCCAGCACTTAACAGCATTAAAGCCAACAGTGTCTTCAGTCTTTCAGTGCCCAGTATAGTCTTACCACTGGTCCAGTCTTTAGAAGCTATATGCTCAAAAGTTACAATTCTTCACAGAACTGGTGCACACTAGTCCCTGTAAAACAAGTCTCAGATAATGTGGCCTTTTTCGGGTAAATGCTCCAAAGAAAAGCTTTGATACAATGTTTAAACTGAATATTTTTTTCTTTAAAAATTACAACAACAACAACTGTGGAAAAAGAAAGCAACAGTAATAGGTGCCTTGGGTGCAATTCCAAAACATCTGGAGTACCACTTGAACACCAATGGCATTGACAAAATCACTATCAGTCAATTGCAAAAGGCAGCTTTATTTGGAGCAGCTTAAATCATGCAAGAACACATTTTATACCATCACACAACATCTGCCTATCCCAGGTTCTTGGGGAAGGCTCGATAGGTGGATAAAAATGCCAAACACAGTCTATTACATCTGGTTTATTATGTGACCAGCAATAATAGTTTATTATTGTTCATTAAACTTGCATGCTACCCAACTCCCAACAACTCTGAATAGCTGAAACGATGTAAAAACTTACGAGAAGAGAAATATTGCCATCCCCTAAGATTTTGTGGCCTTTTGGCTTTTTATTGGCAGAATATAATCTACAAACATTGATGGCAGCATTCAGTTCATGAGGTTTTTTTCCCCCTGCCTCTCTGTGCACTCTTGCCAAGTCAGATTTGCTTATCCCTGTTGGCCAATGCAGAATCCTTTCTCCACGTTGAGCTGAATTTCAACTAAGCTTCCCTATTCCCTAAGCAGATGGGAGGGGGGAGGAGGAAGAGGGGGGGTAGAATATAACTGAATGACCCACTTTAAAGCCACACTGCCAGTTTCAGTGCTGTCCCTAAAGCAGGTTTAGTCATAGATTTAAATATCAGGCAAATCCTTGTAGCTAGGAAATGAGATTTCTTCTGGGGGGAAAAGGTTATTAATATCTACCCAGAAGATTAATGTCAGGAAGGCAAGTCTGCTATTGACGGGAAGTTAAAATGATCCACATTGCAGGAATTTAATTCAGCGCATCAGTCTGCCAACTCTTGAACATTTAATTCAGGATCTTGGCAACCCATGCTGTCACTAAAAAGGAAGAAAAGTAGTAGGCAGAATTTAAAATGTAGCCAATCTCTAGCAACACACATAGCACGGCGAGTTTGATTTTAAAAATAAACTCAGAATCCACATCCCCAGCCAATTTGCAGGTTAATAATTATCATACTAGAACACATTATGTTCTTCAAATATGCTAGTATATATCTGTGACCAAAATCTTTATCAAACATGTTGAGCTTAGAAATTTGCAGCTAATCAGCCCAGAAGAAAGAGAGGACTGTACTGACCTACTGCATTATGTAGCACAAAGAACTGACTGTTCTAGAATTAACATTTCTTGCATCACTCAAATTTTCTGAAATGTTCTTCAAAAGGTTTAGAAGTTTCCCCCAAGAGTAAGCTTAGCACAATAGGTTTTGTGTGCTGCTACTAGATAGGACAACACATCCAACATTCACCAATGGCCAAAAGGGAAACACTAAGCCAGGCTTTACTTGAAATTTGGTGCCACTGGGAAAAATTACTTCCCTTCTCTCCATTTCTTGATAAATCTAGATGAGGAATAGCAATCTGGCACCATAAAGTCTAAAGCTACTGATCAAAAAGTAAGTCAATTGTAGAGAAACTTCTAAGTAATTAGTAGAATGAAATTAATATTAACTTTAGCAAAAGTACCTGTAGCATGGAGGTGTGTTGTATAACGAAGAGTTTTCTACTTGCACTTTGTAGTCCAACACAATGGGGCACTCTTTCAGAGCATACCCGAGTAAATCCTCACGCACTATTACCACTGTGACTCCAGCACAGCCAATATTTTTTTGGGCACCAGCAAAAATGACACCAAACTTATCATTGGGAGGAAAAAATAAAAAGAAAGATCCATTACATTCATGAGTCCATTTGCAAAACATTTATATACTTCTAACTGCTTCATTAATGCATAGAACATATTCAAGCTTGTAAATTGAATATGATCAGCCCTCAGTAAGAGGAGCAGAGGCATTGACCCTGGTGACCTTAAATTTGAGATCATTACATATTGCAAAATGCCTTTTGGAAAGTTACCTTTGAAACATCCACTGGTCTGGAGAGGAAGTTTGATGACATATCACAAACTAAAACTGCTTTCCCAACATCAGGTGCAAAGTCAAATTCCACACCATGAACAGTCTCATTAGCACAATAATAGATATAAGAGGAATCTGGATTAAGGTTCCAGGTGCTTGGGTCAGGGATTTCTGAAAAAGATAAGATGATGGGAAAACAATGGTTATTATTATTATTTTATTTCAGCCTGAAATAAAAACGTATTCTGAAATTGTTCTGCAATTGTTGGTTGCATTGATATGCCAGGAATGACTGCCAAAGGTCAAATGCACTGCCAGCAAAGTTAATCTCCTACTTCAGCAAGGAACGTGTTTTTTTTTAAAAAAAAAAAATACGTAAGCCTCCACAACCTTGCACAACTACTTGGAGAAAGCAGAGTGTGATAAACTGGGAGAGGAAAATCCACTTGATATGGAAAGAAAGTAACTAACTAGCAATCAAAATAACTTTCAGTTTCAAACTATTTGAGCATTTAAAGGAACATACTTTTTTAAAAATACAAACGCTCCATGTGTGCAATTTATCTGGTATTTCACTCTAGTTTTGAATGTCAATTTTTTATTTAGAAAATCATTCAGAAGACATTTTTCAAACCTTACATGCATAGAGCATCTCTGCTACTCATTAAAGTAGTCTGATTTTTTCAAGCCTCTGCATGATCCTGAAAAAAGATTGCAGCTACTGCAAGAATTGCTGCAACTTGAGTCAACTTTTTAAAGCAGTAATATAAATCTTTATTACGGTCAAAGACCAGCAATACACATTACTTTTTACAATATATTAAAAAAAGTACTGACATTAAAATATATTTTAAAAGTATTGACATTAAAAATGGATAATGACATACATGTTCTCAAACTGTTCGGGTCACTCCCTGGTTTACGTGGGTGAAAAGCCAATAAGTATGGGAGTAAATACAATGGTCCAGAAATTGTTGGAGATATGTCCAAATAATTGGTACAAGATGACAACTATAATTCAGTAACCAATTTTTTTTCTTTTGGACATTGCAGCAACACAGAATTTTGCCACTGCATACGTGGTAGCTGGGTTTGCATCAAGCAGTCACACTCTTTAAAGCTCACACAGTAGTAGCCAGAAAAAAAAGGTGGGCTGCTTTAATGAACAGTAGAGAAGTACTCTGCTGAAAATTTCTTCTAAATTATTTTTGATGCAAGTAAATTAATCCTCAATTACTTCCCCAAACATAGACTATCGATGCTCCGGAATATCAGCACAATCTTTATAAATAATCATAAAATATGAGAATTGCAACTTTATACTTTCTCATTCACTCTCTCACACACGCACCAAAATTGTTCACCTATTTACTGTGAAATCCATGAATTCCTCATGATTAGGAACCTGCCATTTCAGTCAGGGAATGAGCAAAGGTTGCTGGTTTGCATCAGAAGCAAGAGACAGAAGCAAACATTCAATACCTAATATTTGCATTAGAGAAACCAACTTTGAAACACTGCAGCAAATCCAGAGTAACGCAATACATCTTTTAGAATAGCAAGATGATGGTATGTGTCCACTAGCTCAGTGACAGGAAAGTAAAGACCTTTCAGATATTATACATTCCTATCAGCCACAGTCAATACAGTTACGAGATAAAGGAATTGTAGCCCAAATTAGTTGGCAGACACTAAGTTGCCTACCCTTGTACTTATCAGTCTTGATATAATGTGACATTTATTTTAAAGGTAATTTGGTACACAAGAGATCACACTGGTCATATTTCAGAACTTCAAAGACCCTTTAAAAGAAATGTATATATTAATTATTACCAAAGTTTATTCAAGTTAAAGAAATTTGCAGCATCCATGCCCAAGCCTGTAATGTTTAAGAGGGAAGTTCTTGAGTTCCTGCAGGAAAATTCCAATTAACTATGGAAAGCCAAGGAGATTCAGAAAAGAAGCCAAGAATATCTGGATTCTTAATATGTTTCTTTTGTGCTCGCCTGCAGAATTGTTCCCTTTCTCTTATACATTAGTTTTTGGATTTCAACCAGTTACCATGCTTGCCTGACAGATAATTATTTTCGCAAAGTAGATCTGACTTTAGCGAGTTTACCAAGTAACCAACAGTCAACAATAAGCAAATCAGAGGATCTGCACACAATGAATGCAAGTGGCTGAAATGAATGAGGAAGCTGCTATTGTTTTTTCAAAGAGATCCAGGATATTTTCGATATCTGAGAATATATCAAAAGAAGATACTGAAAGCCACTTAATGGGCAGGAGGTTTAAGCCATAACAAAGAAGGGCAGGGGGGAGAAATCAGTGCTCTAGGTACTTAAAGTCCTGCTCTTCCATGTACAATGGAATAGTATCTGCAGTTTCTTTTCTGTTCTTCCATCCATTCATCTAACTAGCTCTCCAAACAAATAGTTGCTTGATCTGCAGAGAAGATCTCCATTGTACACATTGCCTGTTATATATAAAATGAAGAGATGTTAATCTTCTTTTGTAAGAAGATTAAAGACCCACATGCATGAATACTATCCCTTCCACTACCCTTTCCCTACAGAAAGGTGGGATCTATTAGTTCAATTCACCCAAGACTGATGATACAGAATTGTTTCAAGGGGCATGGGTCAGAGGGGTTCCCAAGGATCTGGTGGGATTATATGTCTGAGCCCTTACTTTCTGCCTGGAAATAGGAAGGTGACAAGAGACTTTGACTGGATTGCTCCTACATAGCTTCTTATTGTATAGTATTTCAATTTGGGGGGGTGGGGTGTCCATTGATTTTCTGAGGACTTCTGGGAGATAAAATATCAAGAAACAACAGCATGACCCAAAAGCACCCCTGGAGAAAACTGAAAAATGAACCTAACCAAACATATGTAAAAGCCCATATTAGAGGTTATATAACAGCAGAACATAGTTATTTCTCCATTCTTATTATGTCTGCTGATAGCCACTCAGCTGCCTTTAATAGAGTGACATGATCATTTTGGGAGAGGGACAGTGCAGAGAACCATGTACTGGGCTGCTGTAAAGAATATGCTAGGCATTTAGCAGTTTTACAAAGTTGAACTCCAAATGAGCTGATCTAGATGTGATGGAGGCAACATCATACTTGGTTAGTGGAAGTAGCCTGATGCTATAACTCCTGATGAAGTAGACAGCATCTTTGAGACTGTTAACCTGGCCACTTGTTTGTTAGATTCTTGTCTATTCTGAGTGCTGAAGTCCTCCCAGGAGTTTGCATGTGGTTAGTTCCATGTAGTGGTATCAACCTCTTTGGGTATATGTGTGCTTCCACTGGTGTGCCACCTCTTTAAGAGGCCATCACTAAACCCAACGGCTCCAGACAATTTTTGTCCAGCCTCCAACCTCCCCTTTCTGTGGAAGTTTATTAAAAAGGTTGTAGTTGTAAGGATCCTGGAGGAAACAAATTATCTGGATCTTTTGTAAATAGATTTTATGCCTGGGCACAATATTTCATGAACATTCATGGCACTTCTCAGGGTTATGCAGCAGTGCCAGAAAAGGGATGCAGCTAACCTAGCCTTCCTTGACCTCTCAGTGACTTTTAATGCCATCAATCATAGCATCCTTTTGGATCAGTTGAAGGGAACTGTAGTAGGGAGGAATAAATGCAGAGAGACACAGGCATAGAAAAATTGCATACATACACGCTTCTATAATGTGAAGACTATCAAACAATAGAAAGAAAATAATCTAGTACACATTTTCATGCAAGTAAATTAACTTACTTGTGTAACTTGAAAGCTTGGGATGCACAAGGTTCACCTTTGCGTATTTCTCTGCCTCCTTTGCTGCTTTGGCTGACCAACCTCCCGTAACCACATAATCGGCACACCTGGCTTCTTTAAGCCCAATGAGATTAAGTGGAATGCCACTGAATTGGCCAGATCCACCACCTTGGAGAAATATCACTTTGTAATTGTCTGGTATATTGCTGGCAAAACAGAAGAAAGGGTCAGGGGGAGAGCAATAATTCATTAATTATGCCTGGTAAAAACAGAAGACTGCATCCAAGTAGAGAAAACTTTACAATACATTACATTACACAAACAATACATTACATTACAATATATTAATGCTTATTTAGAAATAATCACACCAAATGGTGGCTCAATGCATAATCTTCTTCTGCCAGAGTGATAAATATTATTTGTAAAGTACAATGCATATATTTGCTCATATTTTAAAACTTGAAGTATCTTGATAATCTTTATACTGTTTTATTTTTTACTGGCAGAATGCATAACTATTCTGCTTCTCAAAATGCCAGATTGAAGTTTAAAAAATGCTCAATATTGGATTAATAATATTTAATTAGCTCTCTAAAAAAGATCCCCAAGAAATCAGAACTAATTTTATCAATCACTCCAATCTAGATACATCACATGCCATCCAGTTTGGAATGTGCAAGGTGACAATTTTGAAAACATGCCAGCCTCCAAGGAGATGCCACATGAAGACATGTTTGATAGAATCTGGTCTCCACAAAAGGCAAAAACTGGCAAAAGCAGCACTTGTTGGACTGAAAGAATGTACAAGGATGCTCCTAAAACTTCAAGGCCTCTATTTTTTTAGCCTCTGTTGAAATTAAAGTATGAGCATTCCATCTCTGGAATATATTCTGAGTGGCATGCTCAACTATTGGCAGCAGCTGTCTTGAGAATGAATAAAAACCCAAGTACAGTATATACCAGAGATTGAGGCCTTATTAAAAAGTATATATTCTGTCCTTATTAGCACTCAGGAGCTCCATAATGAGGCATAATGGAAAATGAAGATACTCCCAATCATGTTATAAAGCAGTCCAGAAAACAAACAGTGTGAAACTCTTGATTTTCCCCCCAATAATTTTTCCTATGCATACTAAACATTATCAAATAGTTGTAACAACTTTTGCAGAGCAATGTTGTGCTTCAGCCCATCATAAGTATTTAATAATACACTTCAATGAAAAAGAGTCGTCATACTGATTAGCAGAATAATGTCACATAGCAAAGAGGATCTACCTTTCTATGAAAGCACCCATTACAACAATTCTCAGGAAAATTGAAAGCTACATCCTCTATGCACCCCTAGCAGAAAAAGGATTTTAAAATCCACTCACCAATTCTCTACTTTAGATTACCCTTTTCCCAATAGTTAATATATTTGTTTAAAAGACTGCATTGGATCTAATTAGTTAAATTTAAATCCTGTTTAGATCAGTGTGAAAAATGTCAACCTGATTTTAACAATGGCTAAATGCAAAGAATTTAGTTGAGATCCAACCATTAATGTTAAGTACTATTATAGACATTAGATGTAACACATGGCTGTTACAAGCTATCATAAAACAGAAATGATTTTTAAAAAAAACCTTCCTGAAAAAAATGTATAGCAATCCCTGCCAAAAACAAATCACAAAGCATCCCATTTTATTTCTATAGCAATAAGCCATAAACAGATAATGTTTCATTGAAACATCATAAATATATTACACATCCAAAGGGAAAATATATATTGCAAGTACAGTATTTTCAGAAGTCAAGCTTTTAATGGTGTGAATAAACAGGAAAACTCACAGGAGTTCACATAAGCAGTTTTCAGCGGCTTTGATGATTTTTGAAAAATCAGATGTTCTGTGACTCATTTCTAGAGAAAGGAAATCAAAGACATTATGTTATAAAAGCAAACATACTGTAGCATTTCAAATGATTGCATTTTAACTTGGCTTTCTTCAGGCAGTTTAAAAAGCACCTAAGAAACTGTAAACAGAGCAGACAAATTAATTTGCTAAACTCCGCAAGGGTGTCGTGAATAAATGGAGCTTAGACCCAAATGAGGAATTATCTATCACATGCACCAGTGAGCACATTCTACATACAGTACGTATCATGTTTCATATACTCAAAGGAGGCAAAAGAACTAAGGCCGTAAAAATGGGGCACAATAGATCAGCTCCTGCCACTGAAATGACTTTCAGACACAAGAATGCAGGAACATTCCCATGCCCATCAAAGTGATTAAGAATAATAAAGTGAAATACAATTATTTTTTTGGTTCAGAAGAAAGAGCTGAAGCAGTTGGAACCTCAGTTCATTTCATTAGAGAACATAAATGGGGAATAGTTAACAAGGGTTGGCATTACATAATACTGTGGGAAAGCTACAACAGGACCAAAGCAATTTTAATACTGCTCGGTCTCTCTCTAATGATCAAATATATATGAATAACAGAGTTGGAAGGGACCTGGGAGGTGTTCTAGTCCACGCCCCTGCTCAAGCAGGATACCTTATACCAGTGATGGCAAGCTGGAAGACTTTCTGTCCGGAAGATTCTCTGTCCAGCAGCCAGCCCACCATAAAAAGCACTCCTAGAGAGGCCGATGCTGGAAGACTCAGCCCCATGTTTTGGAGTTTGGAAGTTATGCTCGGAGCAGGGCTGCAGCGGGCGGCGGTGGGCAGCAGCAGCCAGCGGCAGTGGCCTGGGAGAACTGCGCAAGGGCTTGGTGAGGCTGCGGGCGGAACAGGCGCTCACGCAGCTCCCCTTTCCAGCCGGGCAGAGCTCCATGCACTGACCTAGGGGGTATCCCGAATGTGCCAAGCCGTGGGAGCTGGGGGGCGGGTAGAGCGCCACATGGCTTGGCACCTTAGGGATACCCCCTAGTGAATGGCGCTCTGCCCGGCTGGAGAGGGGATTTGCCGGGCGGCTGCTCATGATCATGGTTACCTCATGGCTGCTTTGCCCCTGAGACTGTGCCCGGCTCTTCGGGAGCCAGTTCACAAGGGAGCAGCCGCCCGGCAACTCTCCCCTCCGGCCAGGCAGAATGCCACTCCCCAACCTAGCAGTAGCCTGAAGGCGGCAAGCAACAGGAGCGCTTCCCCTCCCCCGGCTCCTGCAACTTGGTGCTTTTGGGATAATGCTAGGTCAGTGAGCAGTGCTCTGCCTGGCCGGAGGGGGGGTTGTCCAGGGGGTTTATTTTCAGGGGTGGGCTTATATTTTTGCCCACGCAAAAAATGTGGCAAGGCTTTAGTTTCGGGACAGGTCGTATTTTCGGGGAAACACGGTAGAATCTTCGGCTTTCCTGCTTTCTAGCTAATCTAAATCACGTGGCACAGCATATTCCCCCCCCCCCTCACTGTTCTATTTACCTTTACAGACTCTGAAGGCTTCAAAATGTTCCTTTTTAATCACTGTGTGGGCGCGCCTCAGGTGCACATGTGTGCAAAGCGGGCGCTCGGTAGCAGGCTCACCAAACCGGTAGCAGACTTCAAAGGATTACACTGCTGGGTTGACCCCCTGTTCTTTGTAGCAGTTGTTTCCCTACATTTTCATTTTTGGTAACACTCCAAATAAAGATGAGTTCCTTACCAAGGACGCTAATACCAAGGCCTTTGTAATCCACCAATTCTTTCTGGGCTTCCAATAATACCTGCAAAAAATATTTGATATAATTATGTTCATGTCACAGGCAAATCATATATTCTATAGAAAGTCACTTAGATTCATTATTGTTTGCATCTTTACATATATGCTTTAACATTTATCCAAAAGTAAGTGGTATAATTCCACCAAGATCCTAGCCAGGTATTGCCTGATTTGAGTGTTAATAGCTCTGGATGTTTCTATCAGCTGCCAAAATTTGGTCCCAAGAGCTTCAATGCAGGGGTTGTATTCACTTACCTTCCCTACCGGTTCACAAATATGAGTGCACGCTCACATTGTTGTGAAGTATGTGCTTTGTACTACTGAGTAATCTAGGCTTATTTTATCTGGACTGCAAAAATTCAGAGGACCATTAGAGGGCAATGAGGAGATAGCAAAAACTCTTATCTTTATTGCCAACTACTGATCATCTAAGGTTTTACAGTCTGCCATAGTAAGCCTACTACAGTATAACTGTACAATAGTATGGATTCTAAGAGGAAAAATAATTTGAAGGATGCATTTAATCAATTTAAATCAAATGGATCAAAAATCTTTTCCTAGGATTACCTACACAATCCACCTCTTCTTCAAATTTGGATTACTTTGTCTCCTTTTCCCATTCCAATATCTATTAGTTTCTCAGTTGTTCTAGATTATTTAATTTTTTATTATTTTAAATGAGGGTCACTTTGGGAAATCTTTGTTTAGAAGACTCACCAACACAAAAATGTCATTTAGATTTTACAAGTAACACAGGGATTTATTACCCCATTGAATCGTAGGCCATCTGTAACTATTTAAATATAAAATCTATTTTGAAAGCTGGAATTTCACCATCTTTATTTCCAAGATTATTTCTAGAAATAAACATTATTTTTGTTACACATTTTCTTAAGAAGTACAAAGAAATAAGCAGCTGCAACCCAGCAATTATTTTTGAAGTAGCCATGCTGCCAGAAAAAAAATGATTTCAAGAAATAAAGCAGATGGACTTGTCCCTCAATCTCCTAGTACTGAGGAAACTGATAAAAACACATATTTTCCCTCACACTTCCCCCCTAACAGTTTTTATATTTGGATTATATTTGTATTGATGCTGTTCTGCTTATAATTTACATTCCATTTACTATTGTAAGCTACCTTTGTCCAACAGAAAGAAAGGTAGGATATAAATACCATAATAAATAAATAATAGAACAACAAACAAACCAAGAGCGAGAAGTGGCCAGGAGTTTATATAAACCAGTGTTTTATAACTGATGAGGCCTTCTATAACAATTATTCTGCAATTGGACAAGCCCACAATTGCAATTGACATGCTGCAAGAGTTCAAACATACAATACAATACAATACAATACAATACAATACAATACAATACAATACAATACAATACAATACAATACAATAGTAGAGTTGGAAGGGACCTTGGAGGTCTTCTAGCCCAACCCCCTGCCTAGGCAGGAAACCCTATACCGTTTCAGACAGATGACTATCCAACATCTTCTTAAAGACTTCCAGTGTTGGGGCATTCACAACTTCTGGAGGCAAGCTGTTCCACTGATTAATTGTTCTAACTGTCAGGAAATTTCTCCTCAGTTCTAAGTTGCTTCTCTCCTTGATTAGTTTCCACCCATTGCTTCTTGTTCTACCCTCAGGTGCCTTGGAAAATAGTTTGACTCCCTCTTCTTTGTGGCAACCCCTGAGATATTGGAACACTGCTATCATGTCTCCCCTAGTCCTTCTTTCTCTTAAGCTAAACATACCCAGTTCACCCATACATGTGAAAAAAAATTCCATGAGTGTCTAGCAGCCCAAACAGACCCATGTTCTAACATTTAGCAGACCACAGTAAGTTCAGCAAACCTCATTTACAGAACTTCTATCTTGGATAAGTTACTCACAAAACAACTGTTATCATTCATCCTTCTCTTTTAGAACATTTAAAAAAATCATTCTCTGTTTTGTTTAATTAAACTGCACCTGGGTTACAAATGGGTGTGGAACCTTCCTGGGAGTACTGAAAGGACTATGTTGTAGACAAGAGATAGGTAGTATTGTATCTCTCCCCCTCTGTTAAGAGAGGGCTGTTCAATTTTAACATTGGCGGGCTCTTTGATCTCATTCAAACCAGTGGTCCTATCTGTCCAAAATGTGGAATTTGATGTCTTTAAAAGGTGATTCAAGTTACCCTCAGGTACAGATTAACTCCCAAGTGGCCTTAACAACTCTAAGAGTGCTTTGCAGTTGACTGCAAATAATATAAATCCTTCCATCCCCCACCATTCAGTCAGAACTGAAGAAGCTTTGTGGATGAGAAATAAAACGTTGTCAAGGGAGGAAAAAACAATAAAGTACAGTTGCCTTTTGAAAAGCACTTTGGGACAACCATAGCTTGGATAATTGAGAATCTCCACAGCCACTCCTTACAAGCTGCTTCACATAGAAAATTGTTTCTTTTAAAAGGGAGGAGGGCATGTCCCGGATAAAATGTTAACTAACCCAAATAGATAGCAATGCCACTTTTTTCTAGGCCTGAGTAAGAAACATGGTTATTTTTGAAACTGTTTAGACATGCAGTTCTGCTGGAAAGCTGAAAAACCAGATATAAAGAGCCACACCTTCAAAATGTAATTGAATCAAGACAGCTGCTGATGCAACATTTTGGATTAAATTGAGTTACATACTTGGAAAATAATTCAGTTAGCATGAAGCTGCCTGAAGTTGTACCCTGTGTATCTACAATTATGTCTGCCCTACACATTCATAAAGGATTTATTCAGCAAGAGAAGACAATGGACTTTTCAAATACTTTCCTCTCTTGAATGCACAAACAAAATGGTTAGGAATTAGATACTCCAGTTTTCCCAAATGGAAAACAGGAGAACCTACTTTTTTGCATATGTCCGAATTTATACTCTGGGGCACAATAATAACTTGAACATGCACTATTCTTAAAGCCACGAGGTGCGCCAATTAGCAATACGCTTTGGCTGCTATGACAGAAATACAACTTGTTATCCCTACCACGATTGAAATAAAATGAAATGAAAAGTTGGAGATCCGATTGGATCACACTAATACTAGGAATTAAAGAGGGGGGAAATACAAAGACAAAATATCCTGCAATCCCACCATGTGGGCAGTTGCTTTGCAAATATACCTTTGAAAGAAAAAAATATTATTTTTCCATTTAGTAATGTCTGATTTGCAAGTGTTAATGTTCTGGGTTTGGTTTTTTTACTAAAAAAAACAGTCTTTTGGATGGCATCACATTTAGAAAAGTAAAACACCAAAATGCCAAGTTTCTGTTACTTTAAACTAGGATTAAAAGATAAAAGTAATACTGTGCTAAGCATACTAGGAAACTTAGTGAATCGAGTAAAATCAGCATGCTTGAAGAGTGTAACTGAGATCCCTAACACCGAGTTTCCAGGACAACCATGTCAACAGGGTCACCGTTTCCTGACTTTTTTTTTTTTTTTTTTTGCATCCAAAGTATTCGTTAAAAACGAAAATAAATTGGCCCGATGCAAAGGATAGAAGTATCTTCCCCATCGTTTCTTTCCAAGCACTGCGACGCAAAGTTTCCAAGCATCCTTCCCAAAGTTGCTCTCTTAACATGGGCACTTAAGAAAGCAACGTTCGGCCTTCAGGTTTTAAAGTAATCCCTATTTAAACCCAGGTTTACTCGGTAGCAACGCTTACTCTCGCGGCATAGCGGCACCACAGCCTCAGGGCAATCTTCCTCAATTAAACAGCGCGGAGCATCCCTCCCGCTCCGTTTATAGGACATCCTCCCAGATGCCTTCGACAATTCGGAGTACCTACCGATCGCGGGAGTTTCGCTGGTCCGGCGCCGAAATTGGCTACGTGTTTCTTAGCGTCCATGGTTGCCAGCTTCAGAGCTCCTCTGCCTGTCTCGATCGCGCGTCTCTCTTTCTTCTTCTTAGCTCTACTCGAACTCAGAAGCTCCCTAAACGGCAGGGCTCCTCCGAGGTTCTGCTTTTCTATTGGTTTCTTTCGCAGGGGGTATGGCAATTGCCCACGATCCGATTGGTCGGCGCTTCGCAGCTGGGCCAGTTATTGACCAGTGGCCACGAGCAGGCGGCGTGATTGACCCGTCCTTCAGTGCAAAGCAGGCGAGAGATTGCAACATCCGAGCCGGCGAGCCGGAGAGGCGACCGAGCTTGCCGAGTCAGCGGGCTCTCTCCTTCCCTCCCCTCCGGCAGCGTTGGGTGCCGAGAGCTGAGTTGTTGGATCTTGCTGTGAAGAATAACAACCTCCGTCGGGGAGGGCTAACCTCCACCGAAGATGTCTTATCAGCACGATCCTATGGCACGACAAGAAAGAGGATGATTCACAACAAGGCGGGACGCCCTCGGAGTATTGGACGGGAGGGATGAAATCGTTCCCGGTTTTCTGCCAGCCGTCTTTAATTTCAGTTGAGCAAATTGGGGTGGGATGATGCCTGTCTTGTGTGGTCGCTAAAAGTCGACACCAACTTGATGGGACACAATCAGTGCCTTTTGCTAACATTATTATACCCTGAATCACTTCCAACATACTGCCCAATTTGTTATATATGTTTTATGAATAGAATAGAATAACAGAGTTGGAAGGGACCTTGGAGGTCTTCTAGTCCAACCCCCTGCCTAGGCAGGAAACCCTATACCGTTTCAGACAAATGGCTATCCAACATCTTCTTAAAGACTTCCAGTGTTGGGACATTCACAACTTCTGGAGGCAAGCTGTTTCACTGATTAATTGTTCTGTCAGGAAATTTCTCCTCAGTTCTAAGTTGCTTCTCTCCTTGATTAGTTTCCACCCATTGCTTCTTGTTCTTCCCTCAGGTGCTTTGGAGAATAGTTTGATCTTACTATATATATGATATGGGTCCTTATCCTAAATATAAAGATACCTTTATCTGAAACATTGGAGGAAAACAATAGGGACGATAGTAAGACCAATGACTCAATTCAGTGTTGGGCATCTATGTTCATCCTGTTTCACAAACTTAATTCATTGCAAGTTATCTTTCAAGAAAGAATCTGGGAATTTAGCATAACTCTGGGAATTTTAAAAAATTATTTTATTCAGGTTAAGGTCCAATTACACAAGGATATGTGTGGTGCAATTCTCAACCCACTAAAAATGATGAGGTATAAGGATCAGGAAAGCCACTGATTTTTGAGCTATGTGTATTGCCTTCACAGCGTATTTCATGATTACAAAATGGGCAAACTGATGTCATACTGAAAGAACAAATGTTCTCATTTGTGATAAAGGAATCTGGCAAAAAGTTTATCAATTGTTGCAGATGACCTTCCAGAAAGTACACTACAGAAAAGTTGCATGTAAAAATTGTCCAAGAACCCATCTAAGCAAATCAGAAGAGAAGCTGAAAGATGAAAAATCTAAATGAGTGTTCCTTATGTTCTGATTAGTTATGCAACAAAAAAGGTCAGTATATTGATTTAAACTCTTTGACCCTCAAGCATAAAGCACCCAAGAGTAAAATGTTAACCATCATGTGTGGCTTTTTTCCCTCCAGTGCAATGATAATGAAAAGTCACATTATGTTTTTCTGTTATAAATGACATACGCTGACAGCAAATTAAATACTGATTTTATAAGAAAGATTTAAAATACTATTACAATGCAAAGCACTTCATAGAAACTTGATTCATTTTGATGTTTCAAAATTGATAAAAAGTAGCTTTACTAATTATACTTGTAGAAAACAAGGCATGCTTTTGGGTTGGTTTTTTTAGTGGCCGCTTTTAATAGTATGTTTATGGAACTGTAGGAAGCCCCCTCCTCCCCAGATTAAAATATTCTTTATTCTTAATATTAAAAGAGGCAGAATAAAATGTTTCCCCTAAAGGAGAAATGGAGAAAAGTCTTAACAAAGGCAGAAAGCAGGCCCAGTTTTCCTGCCATAGGAAAAAAAAAAACTTCTAAGAAAGAAGCTTGAAGAGGCTGGCCTTTAGAATGCAGATTTTGTACTCATTCATAAAGATCAGTAATGGCAAACCTTTTAGCCACCGAGTTCCTAAACTGGAACACACGCGCCAGACCGCTGAAAACCCGAAGACCTGCTAGCTGGTGCACAAGCGCGCACGGGCCACCTGGTTTTCAGGTGCACACCTGCTAGCTGGTCTTTACGCATGCTGGAGCGCCAGAAGTCCAAAGACCAGCTGGCAACAGTGCGTGTGTCCACAGAGAGGGCTCTGCGTGCCACCTCTGCCACTTGTTCAATAGGTTGACCATCACGGGACTAAGCCATCCTATTCATGAACAAAACGCCTTCAGCCACAGCTTCCCAGGCTGGAGCTGATGGTATTAAGAATTTACATTCCCCACCCAAATTCTATGGATAGGACATGATCTTTAGGACAAAACAACGTTGGAAGAAAAATCCAGGTCCAGTTCCAAGCTGAAAATAAAAGCTGCTTAAGAAAGAAGATCCATTTATTGATGAGCAGAACCCACACACACACACACAGTGTGCAGTATTGGGACAGCTGACAAATTATCTTGAGTGCAAGATTTTTTATAGTTTCTGAAATGCTGCTGCGGGTTTTGCAATGTCTGAAATGCCCTTAGGAGGGTGTGCAATGTAGTGAGCTCTGTGTCTTTTGCTAAATGGTAGTGGGTTAATCCTATTATGTCCTTAAGGATCATGTCCTGTTTTTAGAATTTGGGTAGGAGAATGTAAATTTTAATCCCATCTCTGGAGATAAAAGTCTTTTGTTTATGAATAGATTGGTCCAGATTTCTTAATCAGCACAAAATATCTGCTGGGGCCTATTAAGACTGAGTCAGCTTTCTGTCTTTAAGAGCATGTATTCCTCATTTGGGGAAATATAATATTCTGCCTCTTTTAATATTTCACAAAATATTTCATTCTTTGGGGGAGGGAGGCTTCCCACAATAGGATTAACCCACCACCATTGAAATAGTAATACATTGCACATCCCCCTAGAGCATGTCAATCACAAAACCCCAGAAGCCTATAAAGATCCATCCACTCACTCAGCTATTTTGTCAGCCACCCCAGAAACATGCTGCTGTCACTGGTTTCTGGAAACCAAAAAGAAACCTTCTTTCCTTGTAGTCAGCCTCCATTATTGTTTTTTCTCCCAGCTTGGAACCAGACTGGATTTTTCTTCCAACAGAACTTTCTCTCCCTCTCCCTCTCCTATATCAATTGCCTCATTTCAGCATCAAGAAAAGGGTAATTTTAACCCAAATTAGATTTTTGAATAACACTTTACATTGAGACTGATTAGGACTAGTGTAATAAATCTGTGTGTGGGAGAAAAACAAAACAGGTATATCAATAATAAATAGGGAACTCAATGACTTTTCATTTCAAAATAAACTGTAAATAAATAAACTGTTTATACCAACTCAGTCATTGGGAATTAGAAACAAAAGAGAGAGGTAACCCAAAAATAAAGTCATTAAGCAAAATGCAGCAGGAGTCCCAGGTAAGGAGTATGGGGTGGGGTGGCCAGAAAGTCCAGGGAGGCCTGAGGGAATGTCATAGTAAATACATCAGGACAAGATTCAGCAGTCTATCTGCCTTTGAAAGACAAAAGTCACTCTTTTGAAGACAGCAAAGTCCACATTCTGGATAGAGGACCATTGGTTTGAAAGGGGTGTAAGAGCCCATTTATATTAACACTGAGCATCCCTCTCTCAACCAAGGGGGTGTGTGTGTGTAGATACGCCACATATCTCCTATCTACAACACAGTCCTTTCGGCAGTTCCAAGATGATTCTACCCCACATGCAGTCTGATACAGGTGACCCTGAGGTCATACCTAACCCCCAAGTGGCCTCAACAGCTCTCAGGGAGAGTACTAAGATCAGATGATTGCAAATAAATATAATCCATCCAAGCCTGCCCTATTCTGTCAGAAGTAGAGTATAGAGTGGGATGGGGAGAGGTGGGATGAGATGGAATGGCTCAGAACAGGAAGGGACCTTGGAAGTCTTTTAGTCCAACCCCCAGCTCAGGCAGAAAACCCTATACCAATTAATCCCTCTATACACTATGACCATTCAGTGGCACTGAAAAAAAAGGGACTTATGACCAGTTTTCCTCAGACAGGTAATCAAACTTTGGGTGCTTGGTAACTGGCAGGTATTTTCAATGGCTGCAGCATCCCAGAATCCTGGAATTGTCATTTGCAACCTTCCTAGGGAGTTTCCAACAAGCAAAGTCAATGGGAGAAGTCAGATTCGCTTAATGACTGCTTGATTCACTTAAATGTATTTGGGATTTGGCATAACCAATGGCTGTGCATTGTCTCAGGTTGTGTTGGATTGTATCTTGTTTAAAGTTTGCATTTAGTAATGGCTTAATGAAATGCAGGGATATAAAATCTAGTTATTAATGCAAACCTGTTCCACATACAAATTGGATATATAAGTTCCTTGTTGGAAGAAAATGGTTTATGTGAAACAAATTGTTTTTAATAGCAAATTTTTTATATAAAAAAACTTAAAGTACGCAAGCTATCATTTAAAACAAGTTATATTTCTGACCAAAAAAGCACCAAAGCTTTTTTTTTAGTTTTAGTTTTTTTAGTTGCTTCACAACCGTAATGAAACTCAATTTGAGAATGAATAAAATTTGGCAT
Source organism: Natrix helvetica (assembly GCF_964273705.1). Taxonomy (NCBI): domain Eukaryota; kingdom Metazoa; phylum Chordata; class Lepidosauria; order Squamata; family Natricidae; genus Natrix; species Natrix helvetica. Next base: position 70,435,554 of record NC_138552.1, read on the forward strand.
TAAACTTTATTCACATTACAATTATAAATGAGAATTTGAATCACATCAGATTCTTTATAAAACCATGTAAAAACCAAAATGCACAATCAATCTTTTCTAATACTGGCAACAACATTCTTAAAGACTCACATTGCAAAAAAGTTGGATATAAAAAAACAAATCCTGACATGCAAAAGTGAAGAAATTCTGGTGGTCCAGATTATTGCTAAGTTAAACTCTCAGCAGTTCCAACCAATATGACCAATCATATGGGATGCTGGAATTGTTATTCACCAGCATCTGGTCACTGCTTCGCTACTTTTGCCACCATATATAAATTATTGCATAATAATTTTGGATAACAACAAAGATTTATGCAGTAAATTGATTTCAGGGAACAATCCAATGGATTCCTCAAGCACTTCCTACAGAATGGATGCTTTCTTGTATTTCAGAATCAGACTCCTCTCTGTCATTTCCAGAAAGGTCAGACTGATGTAGATTTTTATCTTCTGTAGTAAAGCCAGTGGTGTAAGAAAGTTTTTTTGAGGAAACTTTACTACTTTCAAAAATAGGAGCACCACATTTGTTACCAAGCACATTGACAACAGGTTCAGAGACTGAAAGTCGAGCGGTAAGTATTTGCCTCACAGAGGAATCCCTTGTTTCCAATTCTAGAGGCTGGATGTTCTTCTCAGATGCTGTCTGGGCAGGTTTTGATTCATGATCTTCTATTCTCCAATTATCTATTTTAGCTTCAAAGTCTTGCCACAAGTTTTGCTGGGATGGACCAACACCTTGAAGGTCTTGAGTTTTTGCTGATGCAGGTAGGTCATTATTTACTGCTTGAGATGAATCAAAGTCTTTCTGGAAAGTGAGAGGACTCAGAAAAGAGGTAGAGCCAGCATTCTAGGAAGATAAATGTAAACAATTAAAAATGTCTCTGAAATAATTGTGTATATCTAAGTATAATCTATTTGCAAACCTAGCAGGTATTTGGGCAAGGAATTCCACCGATAAAGTATGTCATGATACACAGACTATTGTTGTTGTTTGCTGCATAAAGGAGAAACTTAACAGAGGGTCGTTAACCAGTGAAATAGCTTGCCTTCAGAAATCATGGGTGCTCCATCACTGGAGGTTTTAAGAACAGACTAGGCAGTCGCTTATCTGAAATAGTATAGGTTCTCTTGCTTGAGCAGGGGGCTGAACTAGAAGACCTTCAAGGTCCCCTCCAGCTTGTATTCTCTTATCCTATCCTATCCTATTCTTTCCTTTCCTATCCTATCCAAAACAAATAGCTGGAAAGTACAGGGAAATCTTACAAAACCTTCCAAAGGTGTAGTTAATAATTGCTTCCAATAGCTTCCTTTTTGTAATGTTTTAGTCAGTTAGCTATGCTGCTAATGGCATATGCTACCATCAGTCACAACAATGACAATTCGTATAAACTGAATAAGTCATTTCACAATTTAACAGTGCCACTTCATATGTCTGAACTATTAGTTTAACCCAGATTCAGAATATTGAAATACTACCATAACTCAGTTCAGTTAGGATGTAAATCCATTCACTCCATGGTTCCTGTTTCAGAACTCTCTCAGTATGAAGATGTAGAGTGTGAGTGTGAGTGTTTGTGTGTGTGTGTGTGTGTATTTTATATGCATATATTATATGATTTATTACATTTAGAAGATGATGTGATTTCTTTTTCAAAATGCTATATAATGTCAATGGATCTTTCATTAGCAGGTGTTTTCAGAAACTGAATGAAGTCACTCTATGTAAAGTGCTTGAAACACAAATTCTTGTGCTAAATGTTTAGTTATCAGTGGTAGTTACTAATTATGAGGAAATGACACATTAGTGGGCTTGCAGTGAGCACCATTCATCTTCAATTTGATACACAGAAATGCAACAAATGATGAAAGGACAGAGGGCATGTTCCAATTTCTCTCTGTGAGCCCATAACAGGCTAGTAAAAAATTAGTAACAGAATTATTTGAATACATGTTATAGAAATGCTAGTAGTAATAATGATAATATCTGGTATTTTTTCAATTATGCAGTCACAGTAGCTTTTGTTAATAGTAAAGCAAAACTTTCTGTATAAATTCCGTTCATAAGTTTTATCATAGCAGTGCTTTTAATAATTTTGATATAGTCATTAATGAGAATATCTATGGTTTCATCTTTGAATTTACACAGTAATAAAGACCCAACAGAAACCTGAATTCAACACAGCAATGTTAAGCCTCATTATGATCAAAACAAGTAAAATGTGGTTCATAGAGACAGCAATACCAAAAAATAATAAAATTGGCAAAAAACAAATAGGAAAAGTAACAAAATATTGAGATTTGAACTTGAAGGACTTTGGAAGAAACTTTACTACAATACTAATAAGTAATTGCACCTCAAAACAAAAAATATATATAATAAAAAAGGGGGGAACCCAACACACATATAAACATATTACCCCCCCCCCCCCCAGTTGAATTACTACAATATTGGTTTCCCATTTCTTCCAAAACAGGCTCGGAAAAATTTAGTAATTGGAGCTCTTGAAGCCATGTCATTTTCTATTTCTTAAACTACAGGGAGTCCTTAGCTTACAACCATTTGTTTGGTGACCGTTAGAAGTTACCACAACACTGAAAAGAGTGACATGACCATTTTTCATACTTATAACCATTGCAGTATCCCCATGGTCACATGATCAAATTGGATGCTTGATATGCAGTTCATATCAAAATGGATGCTTGGTAAACAGTTCATATTTATGACAGTTGCATTGTTCTGAAGTCATGTGATCATCTTTTGCGACGTTCTAGCAAGCAAAGTCTATGGGGAAACCAAATTCACTTAATACCCATGTTACTAACTTAATGACTGCAATAATTCACTTAATAACTGTGACAAGAAAGGTCGCAAAATGGGGCAAAGATCACTTAGCTGTCTTACTTAGCGACAGAAATTTTGTGCTCAATTGTGGTCATAAGTCAAGGACTGACTATACCTGGAATTATATTGGAATTGGTGGCCTCTAAATCAATCAAGAGTTATAAAATTAATAGATCCACTTCTTCTTCTTCTTGTGCCATATCCGTCATTGGACGTCGGCGATCATGTTGGCAATCCTATTTTTATTAACAGCCTCACAAAAATAGATTCACTAAATATTTGAAAATTTAATAAGACTTGATACCATTGACTTTGCAAAAAAAAATTGCTTAAAATTTCCTACATATGAATCCTATGCTCTTAGTTAAAACCCAACTATGAACTATGACACTATGATCTTCATTGAATGAATAGCTGTTATTTCTTTTATTTTCATTATTATTTACAAGGCTGTTCAAGAGTAGCAGAGGAAAGACAGAAATGCAGAAGAGAACTATGTGAAAATTTTGTAGGTAAAAGCAAGCAAATAGTTTTTTAAAAAAATACAAATTATGTATTATGGGCAGCGAGTTAACAAGCTTACTTTAAAATTCTGCATGTGTTCTTGTCTGTCTTCTTCAAATGACTTCTCCCTTTCTATCACAGTTGGCTTTGCAGTAGAAGTCATTTGGGGAAACTGTAATACGCCAAAATCTGATTGTTCTATACCAGCCATTGCTGCAAGCTGTCCAAGGCTGCAAAATATGAAAATATGACAAATGCACAAAAAAATAGTGAAACTATAAATTTTTAATTTAATTATTTATAAAATTAAGCTCTGAAATAGTAGAAGAAACTAAATTACTATTTTATTGCAAACAAGAGAATCCCATGTACCAGCCATCCTCTAAAATTATAAGGAAATGTAAGTTGTCTTCACATATATTTTAAATATTTTTTTTTAATATATCACAACTGGAAGAAAAATAAATACAAGAAAAACTCCAGAAAAAGGACAGAGATACCAATTATGAAATACGTAATTTCTTCCTTATTTTTGCCCTATAATCTCATTCCAATAAAAGTGTGTGCTGAACTTGTTCTGAACTGGATCAGTTCTGCCCAGCAATTTCTTTAAAACCACGGGGGTGGGGGAGGTAACTTTAACAAATCAGTTTTTGCTTTTCAAGAATGATTAGGTAATTTTGATATTTTAAAAGATAAAGCACTGCTATTCTTTAAATCTGCTATACACAGACATACAGCATCAAGGATCATTCAAAAGGCAATCAATGGCTTCTCTTACCCAGCATCTTTAAGAAGATCTAAAAAAGCATGAAACTTTTGGAAAGAATTCTCAATGCTACCAAGCACTCCTTCATCTTCTAGTATTGTGTTGGCCACTGACTGTGCATGGACAACTTCTGAGAGGGAGCAATTTATATTCCGTAATTGAGTGTTTTCCAATTCCAACTATAATAAATAATGAAACAAAATTGTATTAATACTGGAAAGACCTTTTCTCCAATAACAATTTTGGGAATGAAATGCTATCATTTCCCTTAGATGCTCCCCTTCCTTTCTGGTATCCCAGTTTAAAAATGAAATAAGAAACAACACACTTGTTTCTTAGTGCAGTAATAAAGAAATGCAGCAATGATGGCCACATAAATATTCCTCAACTAGGTTGAGAATTCATCTGCAAGTTGCAATTCCATAAGGAAAAGGACAAAGAGATAAAAACTAATGTTCTTCTACTTCTCATAGAAAAACGTTTTGCTACTATGATATCAAAAGCATGCAGCTTATCAGAAATCACCTGGTGCAGTATGAAAACTTTAAAATGCCCATTTGTTTATACAGATTATCAGTCTCTGAAACCAAATATATCTAGATGCTATATTAAAAGGGGGGAAGGGACAAAAATCAAAGGAAGGGGTATCCCAGCAGATACTGCAGTGGTGTTACCTGACAACTCAGTGACTATATAATGTATTATGTTCCTGTAGGTTTCATATTTGGCCCTCATGCCAGGTAAATTTGGGCTCTTGCCAGTTCTTACCCAACAATATTACATAGCATGGAAACTATTTTTTTATAAAGTGGACGTCAAACATCTTGAAGAAAAACATTGTATCTTATTGCATGTTGGTATCCAAGAAAAAAATGACTGCTACCTCCATTATCCGTTCTTCAGCAATCATCCTTGCTTTTCGTTCTTCTTTTAGTCTTAAGTGACATTCTTCATACTCCATCTGTCAAAATGCAGCATTTAACAATGCTATTTTAAAGACAATGCACTTAAAACAGTCTTATTTTAGAATTTTGAAATTTCTAAATTTCCTTCGTTAAAGCATACAAAGTGAAAATGAAAGATTTTTAAGTCAAATTAAAAATAATATACTAAGCGAGAGGGAGGAACCAACGTCGCGACGATACGGACGTGCGGACTCGATGTCCCAAGACCGCTGCTGATACTTTTGCCGCTGGATGGTCCAATCGGACATAAACCATCCCGTAGAGAAGGTGAACAGGAAGAATACATCTTGCTGATCTTAGGGACACTGCAAAATCCCTGATCGAGCCAAGATAAGTTCTTCAAGCCGGCGACAAAAAGTCCAGCCCCAGGCTGATGAAGTTGAGACGGCTCCGGAACAGAAGGGAAGCGGAAAGAGAAAGTGTGTCTATCTGGTGAGGAAACTTTACTGTTTTGGAAAAGATTGCCCCCCCCACCCCCCAAAAAAAAATTAAGTTAAATTAAATCCGAAAGCAGAAGAAAACAAGCAGCAAAATTAACCTATATTGGATTCCTTTGGATAGTGTGTTTCTTTTTCTTTGTAATTCTACTTTGTGGATTGAAGTGCTCGCAACGTTTTTTTCTTTTTAAAGAGAACAGATCAGTTTTTCTTCTATTTTTTTTATTGTTATTTTTTAATCTATGGATTAAAGTCTTCTTCTTTATTTCAACAAGGACTTTTATTTCTTGCTATTAATTCTATTTAAGAACTTTGTTTCTTTTAAGTTTGAAATAACATTAGAGGGTAAGAAACAATACTGCCACTTGGAGGCTGGAGGCTTGAGTTTTTGAAACAATGCACTTTCCCTTTTTCCTTTTGATCTCACTGACTTTGTATCTTGAGGCTTTGAAGCTTGTTTATAGAAAGTGATAAGAAGAGAGGGCACGAATTGTTTATACAGGTGCACTTTGAGAGTCTTACTGGCAGTGGGAGAGAAAAAGAAACAGAACCTTATTTGAAGATCATAAATGAATTTGTGTTTAAGCTAATTTAATATAAGAAGCCTTGAAAGCCAGAGTGGCAGTATCTACCAGCTTGCCAAAATGGCACAATATTCAAAAGAAACATTAACTTTGCAAAACATCCTGGCTGGAATTCAAAATTTATTAGAAATAACAGAGAAAATCAAGAAGAAGAGGGAAAAAATAGTTTACAACAGCAAAAAATGATGAGGTCAGAGTCCCAAAAATTGAAGGGGAAAATGATTACAAAGACAACTGATTACTTTACCAGTGGAGTGAACGTGGTTGAAAGTGGGAAAAGGGGAGTATGGAAAAGGGAATTAGATCGACAGGAACTCCACCCCGGATTTCAAGGCATGGAAGAAGAAAAAAGAGAAAAAATGATGGATTTAAAGAGAGAAAACTTCTCAGAAGCACAATTGACAACCAAAGATAAGCTGATTAAAATAACAGATGGAGGACATCAAGATTACTTAAGTCAGCGGTTCTCAAATAGTGGGGCACGCCCCCCAGGGGGGGCACAAGGCTCCGTAAAGGGGGGCGCAAAGGCTCCCTTTCCATCTGGGTGCAAACGAGGGGGCCGCAGCCGCCGGTGCACAAAGAGGCCTTTGTGGCCTCGCTCGCATCTCCTCTGAGCTAACTGGCGGCGAAGACGGCAACGGCGGGTCCCATCGGCTCCTCTTCCTCGCCGGGTCGGGGGGAGAGCACGAAAGCCGCTGGAAAACGGGGGTCCGCCCCTCCGCCTCCGCCCTGCTGGCCGAGCAAACAAGCCTCTCGGGGACCGCTTTGGCCACGCCCGGTGGCCGAGCCGCCCCAGCGCACGCCCCGCCTGCTTGCCTGCCTGCCTCTGCCCCGGATGAGCGCTCGCTTCGGAGCTCGTAAATACAAACCCAGGAATCGCTCCGCCGGAACATCGCGGCTGCCGCATTGAGATTTCCTCTTTGCTAGGGCTGGCAAGAAATGGGAAATAAATATTTTTATAATGTTTTTGTTGGAATAGGGTAGGGTGGGGGAAGGAGACAGGAAGGTAAGAGAAAGGGACCTTTGAGGTCTTCTAGTCCAGCCCCCTGCTGGAACATAATACATCTAGTGCTCCTTGTTCAGCTTATTTTCCCTACAACAACCCTGTGAGGTGAGTCGGGTTGAGAGGGAAAATCACCCAGCTGGCTTCCATGCCTCAGCCACTGGACCAGCAAAGTGGATGTTCCACCTCCATCTCAGCTCTGCCAAGAATCTACTACAAGCAGCCTATGAGCTCCAATAAGGTGGTAGTATTTCCAGGGATATTGTAATAATCCTTCTTCAGCCCTCCATCCTTTTGATGGGTTGGCCTTCCTTTCTTCTGCGTAGCTTTCAAGCCCTAAAACCATATTTTATAGACAAATGATACTATTTACAGTCGCGCGGGGGGCGCGAAATGTTTTCTTCTTCCTAGGGGGGGCATGACAGAAAATAATTGAGAACCACTGACTTAAGTGATGCTACAAGCAACAAGCTGCGGAGAGAAGTACACAAAATTTTTATTAAGGAAATAAATAGAAGATCAATTCCACAAATGACAAAAGAAATAAGACTGTATTATTACTGGAGGGATACAGGCTGATATATGAAAGTTGATAATAAAAAATTAGTTAAATTTTGTAATTAATGATTAGTAATTTAGTAATCTCTAGTGTGCTATGTTAAATAAATAATTGATAAGAATAATAAGGTACATACATGTGTTGGTTTGATGAGAGGAAATTTGATATAATTAGAGAATGAATTTCTGTTAATAAATAATAACTATAACAGTAACAATGAAATGGCAAGGGATATAGTTAACAATATATATATGTACTGGTTTAATAAAAGGAGTTGGGATATAAATTGTAAACAGCGATTTGGAAAGGAGGATTAGAAACCTTGTTATCAAACATAATTAATTTTTACTTAGAACATGCTATAAAGGAGTAGTTATTGGATGATATTAGAAATAATTAATGAAATGCTACTATGTGGGTGTGTTTTTAATTTTGGACTATTTCATGCAAAAGGACGTTAAAATAACCATAGTCAAATGAGAAGCGTGGTATGTTGATGATAGTAAGATATATAAAGATTTTTGATTTAAAATATATAATGTGATTTGAATTGTAAGTAATGACTGTGGAAGAGATGCATGAAAGTTATTTGTAACCAATTGACACACTTCTACAATATGCTTAGTGATTAGTAATTTAGTAATCATTAATATCATTAGAGTGATGTGAAATAAATAATTGATAATGATAACAAGATACACACAGGTGTTGGTTTGATGAGAGGAAATTTGATATAATTAGCAAATGAATTTCTATTAATAAATAACAATTATAATAATAACAATGAAATGACAAGGGATATAGTTATATATACACAATATATATATGTATGTATGTATGTATGTATGTATGTATGTATGTATGTATGTATGTATGTATTGGCCCTGGCAATACAAGCTCGCAACCAGCGTCCAATAGTAGAAGAGGACACTCGTGAACCCATGGCAGAAGGCTGGAAAGAGACAAACAATGCCTCCGTTTTTCTGTAGGGCGCCGTTCTCTTTATATAAATACGGAGGGCCCTCCGCACGTCCAGCTTGTGCCAGGATATCTCCTGTCTATGAGAGGGGTTAGGACAGAGGTCTGTCAGAATTAACTCCTGAGCCCTATGAAAGTAGGAGTTTATCTTGGGGATAAAAGCGGGATCAAGCGTCAGAGCCACTGTGTTAGGCTGGAAAATACAAAGGTCTTCCCTGACAGGGCACCTAACTCTGAAATCCTCCTAGCCGACGTGATGGCGACTAGGAAAATGACCTTTTTCCTTTAATGTGAGGAACTGTAAGGACACAGTCCTCAGTGGTTCAAAAGGAGGATCCACTAGGGCCAGGAGGACCGTGGACAAATCCCAAGATGGGAACCTGTGAACTACCGGGACCCAAAGATTTGCCGCCCCCAGTAGAAACCATTTCACCACCAGATGACAGCCCAGGCTATCCCGGCCATCCAAGACCAGGACAGTCGACAGGGCTGAGACTTGTCTCCGAAGTGTGTTAAGGGCTAACCCCCTATCGAGCCCATCCTGAAGGAAATCCAGGATATTTGGGAGCGAGGGACATTTGGGGTCCACATGTGTCTTACGGCACCAAGTACAAAAAGTGGACCACATGACGTTATAAATCCTGGTCGTGGCCGGGCGTCTGGACGCCATGATGGTTCGTATCACCCGTGAGGAGAAACTAGCATCTCTCAGGATCTCCCTCTCAAATACCAGGCGGTCAATTGGAGCCATTGCGACTCCGGATGGACCAGGACTCTCTGGCGTAGGGTTATCTTCTCCTGCGGGATTCTCCAGGGTTTGGCAAAAGACGGACCTAAACGTTTCGCGAACCAAGGCCTGGGTGGCCAGTATGGGATGATCATGATTACCTCCACCTCTTCCATCACTACCTTCCCCAACGCCGCTGGAATCAGTGGGAGGGGGGGAACGCATAAAGCAGACCCGGGGGCCACCTGTTGCATAGGTCACTGCTTCCCTCCGCTCCCCGAGTTGGGAACCACGTGAAAAACCTGGGGAGCTGGGTATTTTCCGGAGACGCGAAGAGGTCTGGCCGTCCGAATCTCCTGCAGATCTCCTCGAACAGTTCTGGTTCCAGCTGCCACTCCGTCTGGTCCCTGCTGAGCCAGTCCGCCTGGTGATTGGTGTTTCCGGATATGTGCTCTGCTTTGATGGACAACAGGTTCCTCTCCGCCCAATGGCCTAGGCGCTGAGATTCCACCCAGAGGGCTCTGGAGTGAGTCCCCCCTGCTTGTTTACATGCACCTTGTGGCCACATTGTCCATCAGGAGTAGGATGTGTCTTTGCTCTACAAGGGCCTGAAAATGTCAAAGGGCCAGATGAGCTGCACGCAGCTCCAGCCAGTTTATGTTATGTGTAAGGTCCCGAGGGGACCACCGACCCTGGGCCAGCTATGTCCCTAACAATGCCCCCCAGCCATAAATGCTCGCGTCTGTAGTCAGGGTAAGTTTCTCTGGCTCCCTGAAACCACACCCTCTGGCTAGCGCTGGAGAAACCCACCACCCCAGGGAGAGCCTCACGTGGGGGGGTACTCGAATCTGGAAAGACGAAACGCTGCTCTTGATCTTTTGATACGGGAAAAAGAACCACTGGAGGGTTCTAGCATGGAGCCTCGCCCATGGAACAAGTTCTATGCATGAAATCATCTTCCCCGACAACTGGGATAAGTTAATTATGGGTACACGCCATTCTCTCTGTACCTGGTTGACCAGTTTCACTAGGCTAGCCTTACAATCCTGGGACAAGAACACCATGCTGGAGGAGGAATCTATGAACGCTCCCAAATGCAACAGTCCGGTAGATGGCCGCATGTGGCTCTTCTGGAAGTTGAGAACCCATACCTCTGCAGGGTCTCCACTGTTAGGCCGAGATCTTGAAGGGACCTCTCCTGCGACTCTACCTGGAGGACGATATCATCTAAATAACAATGAAGCCTGATGGGAACCATTCTGAGGTGGGCAGCCAGGGCTGCCAGGACCTTTGTAAAGGTCCTGGGTGCCGAGGCAAGGCCGAAGGGAAGAGCCCTATACTGGTAGCGGTTACCAGCGTAGGAAAACCTAAGAAATTTCCTGTGCTCAGGGAGGATAGCTACATGAAGGTAAGCCTCTGTCAAGTCACCTTCCCTGATACCTTCCAGGATGGAACGAAGGGATGCCATCTTGAACCCTTTGTAAACTAAGTAGCGGTTTAACCGTTTAAGGTCAAGGATCACCCTCCAGCCCCCAGAGGACTTTGGAACTACAAAGAGGTTGAAATAAAAACCCCTTTCCCGTTCCTCTTGAGGAACCACCTTCACCGCCTGGATCTCCACCAGGTGGTCAATCGCCTGGCGCATGAGCTGTCTCTTAAATGCGTACTTGGAGGACGTAAACGTACGAAAGGAATTTGGGGGGATGGATAGGAATTCCAGTCGCAGGCCAAACTTCACCGTGTTAAGGACCCAAAGATCCGAAGTAATACTCTCCCATTGGTCGGCAAACAACGCCAACCGACCACCAATGGGAGCCATCCAAACCCGCTCATTTATTCCGGTGGAAGGGGTGTCTGCCCCCCCGAAAGGGCCGCCTACCCTGGGGTTGGAAACGTGACCTGTCCCTGTAAGAAGACCTATCCTGCCCCCTGTCCTGTCGTGGCTGAAAATTTCTAGGCTGATAATGATAGTCTGTGTCAGTACCCTTATAGGGTGCCCTAAGTGTATATGGTGTGTACTTGTGTTCCTGCTTCTTTGTTGTGGCAGGTAAAACCTTACGTTTGTTCTTATCCTCAATAAGAATTGGGTCCAGAACCTAGCCAAACAGCTATTTTCCCGCATACGGGCCTGCCGCCAGCTTCCACTTCGCTTTGGCCTTTGCCTGCCAGTTTCAAAGTCACACCATCCGCCTAGCTGAAACAGAGGAAGAAAGAGCCCTGGAGGCAAACTTAGCGGCGTTCAAGGTAGCATCTGCCAAAAACTGAGTCACAGCCATGACCTTGCTAATGTGTTCAAACCACATCAGCGTAGCATGTCTGAAGAAAGACGCAGAAGAGGCAGCCTTGATCGCCCATGTTGCTGCCAGGAATGTCTTACGCAATGCCAGTTCAGTCCTCTTATCTTCTGCCTTCAGATTGTTGGCTACATCACTTGCCACCGTGGGAGTTGGGGATGTCAGGGTGGCCACAGGGGTGGCCACCTCTGGAACCTGTAATGCCTGGGAGAAATCGGGATTCATATTATAGAACCATGTGTCATTCCTACCCAGGGTGGGGAAAGTACCTGGCTTGGCCCACTGCTTCTGAATGACATCAAGAAACAGTTTTGGTGCAGGGATGTCTTCTTTCCGCGCCACAGGTTCCACAAAGAAACGTTTTTTCTTAGGAGCTGCTTGGCAGTTGAGGCCTCGGCCACGGCCTCCTTCTCCTTCTGTTTGCCATCCTCTGTTTCATCGGCTGCAGTGCTCCTGGCTTTAAATAGCAAGGAACAGAACAAATTAGGAGGAAACAAACCGGCAAAGGCAGGAGTATCCGGTGCCAAACCTTCATCATCAGAAAGCTCCGTCTCCTTCTGCTCTTCCTCTTCCTGGAGCGAAACCTCACTCCTCAGCGAAGGAGAGACTTCCCTCTGCATCCTGTCTGATCGAGCAACCAGATCCTGGATGTATGTGCGCTTGACCTCCATCAGCTCTGCGTCCGCCTGGTCAGAAAGGCGACCCTGGAGGGCTACGCCATGTGCAAAGGCTCGATGAATAAGAGATTGAATGTTATCAAGCAAGTCCTCAAAATCACCAATGTCATGACGAGGCCCAGGTTTGGGTGCCAGCTGATGCCTATGCCCTGGGTCAAGAACAGGCATAATGCATGGAGGCGGATGGTACTCGCCTTCCTCGTCCTCCACCTCGGAGAGTGGGGGTGAGATAGAACTGGCCCTTGGGGATGATCCTTGAAGGGGAAGGGGATGGATCCTTGAAGGGGAAGGGGATGGAGAAAGTGGAGCTGCCCTCAGATGGGGTGGGGGTGGACCTTACCAAAGGCAAAGGGGCCTTATCTCCACTTCCCTGCTTGGTCTTCTTCCCATCCCCTGCACCCCCTTGCCTGGAGGGAGCTTGCTTCACCAGTGGAGGAGGATCCTGGGGGGAACCATTTCTCTTCTTGGAACTCTTTGAAGGAGCTGCAGACGTTGCCCCAGAGCTACTTTCACCTCTGGAATCAGCCATGGTCTTGTAGCAAACTCTCTGCCCAAGACCGCACCTGACCAGTTCAGTAACCAACACAGCATTAAAACTCCTGGTCGTTAATCTGTGACTGACCTCACCGGAGCCTGCAGTCGCAATGAGCCTCGTGGCAGAGAAAAAAAGAGGGAACAAAATGGTCGCCGACCATGTGACTTCCCCCGGAGGTTCAACAAAATGGCCACCACATCATGGCCACTAACAAAATGGCCACCGCCATGAGGACCTTCCCAAGATGGCCACCGCCCAAGCAGCTCTCCCAAAAATGGCCACCCCCAGGGCCCCGTACTCATGAGGGAGAAACCTCCGGACAAACCAATGGTGCGGGTGAGCAAATGGCCCTGAGATCATCCGTTTGGCTGCGCAGCCCTCCGCAAGTCTTAGTCAGCGCCAATTACGCTCTCCCGTCATTCCGGACAGTTTGGAGCTATGCACATGTGCCAAAGCCTCCATTCGTGGCCCACCCAGGCCTTCTTTCCCTTTCCTAGGCAGCATCTCTTTTCCTTTCCCCCCAAAGTCATCCACAAGTTCCATTACAATGAGTTTTGACAGTCCGGGAGGAAAAAGAACCATGTCTCTTTGCCTAGCAATTAAGCAGTATTTATATGTGTATTCTTTCACTTAAAATGTCACAGGAAAGAAAACTGCCGCTATTCCAAATTGTGTAACTTTGTAACTCCATTCCAAGATTAAATGAAATGAAGATATTACTATTTATTAAACTTCTACACCTCAGTTAAGATCTATATTTTTTTAAAGGTTACTGCAATCTTATTGGGATAATTTACACAATACTGCTATTTATTTAGTAATTGCTTTATAAATTTTTAAGCCAAACTTGATTGAATAACCATACCTGTAACTGATACCATTGTTTTAAATTGGTTAATTTGGAGGATTCTGTGGCATTCTTTCTGCAAATCACATTGTCCATGGCACCCTCTGTCTCAGTGTCAGATGCAGAAGCACTTTCTACAGTCACTGTCACAGGAATACCTGTCTGAGTATATAAAGCAAATATAACTGTATTAGTTCTAATTCTAAAAGTCCCACTTTATCAATAAATTATATAATATTTGGCAATATTGGCAAAATTGACAATAAACAGTCAATATTATGTAACAGTTGTTAAAATATTTCTGAATGAAATCCTCTTCAAAAATTCAATTAAAAAGTTTAATTTGTTGATTAGGATTCATTTTACTTACCTGTATCTGCAACGGAAATTCATGGGCATTTTTTGCAGATGAAGCCCTAAAACAAGATAAATGTTTTTAAAATATTTAAAAACAAAATACATTTGCAGTAGCCAAAGACTTAAATCTATCAATACACTAAAGTAAATCCTATTTTATCAGAAGACTTTGATCATGGATATATCTCAATACCTATAAGAATCTCTCACCTTTAGCACCACCATCCTATCTATTATAAATGCAGATCCCCACATAAATATTTTTTTAAAAAAACCTTAGCTATAGAATGCAATGTAAACAAGAAGCCATATTTCTTAAACATCAGACTGTCGAAAACTTGGTAAGGATGATGAAGTATGGATCATGAAAGATTATTTTTGTCTTCAGCAGACTGCCTTTTATCCCTATTATTTCCAGCAAGAATCAGAGAAGCAACATCCTTATCAACTGAAATGTCGAATGACTCAATGCCAAATTTACTGTACCAGAATTGGATGCTCTGTTGTTCCGGTGGAGAAAGTGAAGTGACTAAGTGGATTTGGGTGAAAGAATTAAGACTTTTAAGATTTAACATAAAAGGTTCAATTTTAACAGAGATGTGAAATACAGAAGATGATTTACGTATTTTATAAAGACATACAATTGCGTATCATTAACTTCTTTTTTAAGCAATTCAGATCCATCCTGTTAACTGACCAGGATGATTGTTTCTTTGAATATGGCCAAAGTCTGTTTCACTGTCTATTAAATTCACAATGATCTAATGACAACTATATAGTTAGGTGTTTTTTTTGGTATGGTGTAAACTTTTATTTTGCTTTTAGAGGAACTCTGGCAAATGACTGCAATAAAATCTGGTCTAGCAGATAGGATTCAGGGTTTTTATAATTGTATACATTTTTATTGTATTTGTAAAAATATTGTGGTTTATATTGATATTATTCCTTTGGTGTGATTTTAATAAATGTTTAATTCTTATCTATTAATTTTTTATTCTAGCTGAACTATATTTCAGTGGTAGGATTATTATTTTTAATTTCTTTGATTGAGTGCATATACTCTCAATATTGTGCTGAAGGTTAGAGTCGTTACAATCATTCTGTGAAACTATTTCTTAAATGTATTTTGTGAATTGTTTTTCAAAACCACAACTATACATGTGGCAGCAGAGACAGCCTGAAGAACTGTTTTCAAAACTATACTTTTCTGTTCACACACACACACACACACATGTAAATACTGTACATATGCATATATACATACAATATATATACATACATACATTCATACATACCTACATACATACATTCACACCTACAGAGTTAGCACTTTCAGTACATATTACCTATGGTTCTTTGCACGTTCAGCAGTACGCCAGGGCAGGAAGCCATGTGTCCCTGGGGGTACTGGCTTTGGAACATAGTTGTCTTGATCCCATGAAGTTGTCTTACCAGAACTGAGTGATTTTTTTGATGAAAATCCTGCACCAAGCAAAAGAAAGGATACTTTCAAATAACCCATCATAAACAGGTGTCGAATTTTTAGATTGGAGAATATGGATAGCATTGAGTTTCTACTGTAAACCCGGTAGTCTAAAATGCTATTCAATCTACCAAGAAACTATTTCATTCCACAAACTCTAGATTTAATATTCAACAGTTGGAAGCTACCACCTTTAACAATAGCCATAGAAATGATAATGGAATTATCTTCTTGATACATAATTCTTCCCAGTGACCCAAACTGATACTCTCTAGAGTCAATACATCTGGAAGGTACCAGATTGGACAAGGCTGAAAAAGCAATTTGATTTTGCAGAATTTACTATTAATTTGCTTGAGGTTTTCTTTCATGCTTCTAATCAGCAAAATATGGGATGAACAAAAAGTTAGGCAATTTATTTTCAGAAAAAATGTTACTGCACTTAGGAACACTCAAGATCATATGTCAAATGAGTAAGGTATATTTTAGAAGAAAATGATAACCTATTTGAATATTAATTAATTTATATAATAAAGTTTATGGAGTCTGATTTTTAATGCATCTTGTATATTGCAAAAGAAAAGGAGATTTTCTAAGGTGATTCTAAGTTGCTTACAGATATACAGTTAAGATACACTGTAAAACATTAAAATACCAAGGAACAACTAACATCAAGTAACATCACACCTTATAGCAACTATAAACAATATTTGATCCATAGTCTAACGAATGTTATTAGAAAGCATAACAATTTTTCTAATGAATTTTCCTAACATTTTTATAAAAGGGTAGGGTACTTCATTTTTTTGCTGTCAAAGACTAATATGACTAATGACCTTCCTCTACATTAGCTACATGTTTTAAATACAGATGCAATATATATTATAGTCATTAGAAAATGGTAATGTGATTCTAAATTCCCAATAAAAACAATGCACAATGTACATATGTTCAGCCTATTATAATCAGGATGTGCAAAATGCTTCATTTCAAACTTTTTCAGGTGTGAAACGTCATGAAATGGGACATTTGAAACATTATGCAAATGTTATGAGCTTGAAACACTCTCTTTGATGCACAGGACACTTGATAGTGACAATATAATAAATAATATGCAGAGTTACAGAAGAAATGTGTCCAATTAATTTCATGCCAAACTGAATACAGGACTGCAGTTTAAGCTCCAAAAATCTCATTTTGTATGCTTACCTCTGTGTCTCCAAATTACTGAAGCGAAAGCAGAAAAAATAGCCAAACAGGAAAAATCAACCATGAAAGCATAGTTTTAGATACCTTTCCATTTATAACATGAAATTTCAGTGACTAACTTGCTAAGACTTCTTGAATGAAGCTAATACTCAGTACTTTCAGTAGAGAGTAGGGCATTACAAGGTTTGTTTTTCCTTTGTACATTAGAACCAATCTTGTCTTATAATATTTAGAATTTTAAATTAGAGAACCAATATAGATACATATACACAATGAGAGCCATATGTATTAATGTTTAACAATGTATATAGATTCTTGGGCTTCAGAATAATATTGAAATGCTTCCATTATCAGATGACAAGTTGATATTTAATATACATGTAATTCAACATATATCCAAACTAGGCTTAAAACAGAACATTTCATAAAATTCTTAATTAAGAATAGGTAGCATTTGAGATTCATACACAAAAAGGTGCTTTGTGGTTGACAGGGACACAAATCTTCCCACACAGTTTTAAAGTGCTTCTTTTCTCAGAATCATTTGCATCTGGTGAGGGCAACCATGCTATCCCAAGAAAACAGGTAACTGCTTTAAAAAGTTACCACAAATATTACAATCAGACTCCTACATACTTTGAACTTTCTTTTTGGAATTCACACTGAAATGCCAGAAATCTAGTCTCCAGTTTAACAGACAGCTTCATCTACTCTACTCCAAGGCCAGAACAACAACATAGTTGGACTTACTTCCAAGTAAATTTGCGCACTCTTATACAGAGGGGAAGGAGTAGCATAGTAGTTATAAAAAAATAAGATATATTTTACCTAAATTTCCAGAAATAGCCAAGAATAGGCTTCGACAAATATTGGTAAATTGAGTAAAGCAAGCATTCACTGCATATTTAAAATCTAGTAAAATTTGTTAACTTTATAAAGGTACAACTTCCTTACTGTAATGTATGAGAGGAAATGCCACTCAGCCTATAACTGGATTGTTTGTTCCTATCTAGCATATATGAAAAGTATTCATATTTCTATTCAGGTTGACCACAATTATCATACGATAGAACAAATACAAATTTAAACACTTTAAATGGTATTTTGTAAATTTTAGAGCTTTAAAAATAGATTAGCTCTTTTAATTGTTTAGATAGCTTTGTACCTTCACAGAGAGATATCAGAGCTGACTTTTTATTTGGTTGAAACACACTGACTAATGAAATTAATCACAGCACAATTAGATCATGTTTTCTTGTGATTACTAAATGTTAAAAAAATCAGGTAATCAAATTACCTGAATCAAATAATTATTGTCAGTTTATTTGGGCATTCATTAAGAAACTTCTAACAATTTGTTTAATTTCACTGTTTTTAAATTGTTATAAATGTATAAGAGAATAAGAACAGTGGTGATATTACCTAGCTTGGTAATGAAATGTCTGCAAATAAAGAACCAACCTCAAGAGAGCACCAGGACCCCACAGTTCAACTATTTTCTTCTACTGGTATAAGACAGCAGTGCCCACCTTTTGGGCACCAGGGACCAGTTCTGTGGAGTTTTTTTTCTGTGGACCGGAGGGGGCATGGTTTCGTGTGCATCCTGTGGATGGGGCTTCGCTTGTTTGTGCGGCCCAGTTTCTGGCATGCTGTGGCCTGGTGCTGGTCCATGGAACAGGGGGTTGGGGAACCCTGGTATAAGAGAATAGCAACTCGCTGATATAATAAAAGAATGTATATATTAACTCATATAAAAATAAATAATTACCAATACGTATAGTAGCTTTTCCTTTTCTGCCATTTCCCAAGACAACTGTTCTTTTTTTGGGTTTGTTTTTAACATCTTTTGAGACTGGAGAAGGAAGCCACTTGTACTAGAATAGCAGAGAGAGGAAACAGCAGATATTTTGTTTTAGTAATAGTTACTTCAAATTATAAGTAACATGCAATTACATATACTAAAGAGGCTTTAGGAAAGAACTAATTAAAAAACACCATTTTCTCTATTAATAAATTTGTTCCTTTAATAGTTTGGGCGGGATGGCTAATACTATAAAAAACAGACAAAAATTCAAAATAATTTTGATAGATAAAAGAAGCGTGCCGATGCAGAATTAAATGTAAAAGAAGCGAAAGTTCTTCATTTAGGTAAAAAATTATACAGTTGTAGAGTGGGAATCTCTGGCTGATAACATGTACCAAAAGGATCTTATAGTTCAGGGGTGGCGAACACGCGGCTCGCGAGCCGCATGCGGCTCGCGGCCAAAATAAATGAGGCTCTTTGCCTCTTACCATTATTTAGAATGCTGTGGCTCAGATCGCGCGCTAAACCCGGAAGTACGGTCGACGCGACGACGCTCCAGGCAAGCGTCGTCGCGTCGACCGTACTTCCGGGTTTAGCGCGCAATCTGAGCCACAGCATACTAAATAATGGTAAGAGGCAAAGAGCCTCATTTATTTTGGCCGCGAGCCGCGTGTTAAGTTAAGATGAAGTCTTAAGTTAAGATGAAGTGGAAGATGGGTAATAATTAGGGGAATGGAGACTTTGGGTTGTGGAGTCCACTTTTTTAAAAAAATACAAAAAAACCAGCCCTTAGAACTTGAACTTTGCTAATCAGAATAAAATGCTAAGACTAAGTAGTCAGAGGAAGGTTGTAGCAGTACTGTCAGTCACCTATTGCACCTCATCATGAATCAAGTATTCTATATTTTAAAAAATACAAACTTATATCTTAGTTACTAGAGATCAAAGTGTCCAAGGAAATAGATTAATTCAAATGCAATGAATTAATCATTATACTGAAGTTAAAAGACAAGCAATTATCAGAATGGTGGCTATGGCAGAGATCTTTCTAAATTTTTAACATTTCATTTAACTTAAAATACTGGAAGTTGGAAAAGATTGGTGATCTGCCAATCATTTGTAGATATACCAAACCCATAGAATCACAGGGTTGGAAGGGACCACAGAGGTGATTGTTCAATTTTATCTTTAAATAAGATTAAGACAATTTGCTTTGTAATCCAGTCTAAGATTAAGAAATGCTGCTCCTCTATATCTTTCTTTTGAGTCTTGTATGATTTTGAATCTTGCTCCCCCACCCCACCACCCAGCTTCCAGTTGGTGCCATTTGGAATAAAACATTTATCTTAGATAATATCTAAGTTTCAAGGAATTGTTCATTTCATTCAATAATTTGTTATAATTGTTTTCAAATGTATTATTATTATATCCTATTAAATAAGAGTTCTAGATATTTCACTATATTTTTCTCATATCCCAATCCCCCTTTTCATGTTTTTTTTTTCATTGGAAATTGAATGCCTTATTATCTTACTTTTCATTTAATTTTTTATCTCTAAAAGGTAGCCAAAAATCTTTGGATTCTGCCATTAGTATCTTATGGAGCCTTGTGTTTGCATAATCGTTACTACTATATCATTTGCATAGCATTTCATCTTGTATCTCTTTCTACCTGAATCTTTAGCTGAAATATTTGTTTAGCTTTTCAGTTCTGGCCCGCCAGGACCTCCTAACCCAGGGGTGTCCAAACTTGGGAACTTTAAGACTTGTGGACTTCAACTCCCAGAATTCCCCAGCCAAGTTTGGACACCCCTGTCCTAACCAATTATAAATAATAAAAGAGAAAATGCCCATCCTTGCCTTTGACTTTCCATATTAAAAGATTGTAGAGATTATTCCATTTACTGTGAATTTTAACTTGTCAAAAGCTTTGTGTCTAAAAATATTTCCGTTGCCTTCCGTTGCAGCTCTAATGGGTTTATAAAAATTTATAACAAAAAACACCTGACTGAGCATGTTATATTATGTGTTTAATATATTATTGTTAAAATTATATGCTTTTGTGTGAGTGTTTGTCTGTTTTGGCAGGTCACTGCGTGGTGTGGCTCTCTGACTCTCACAGTTTAAAATTTTGGCTCTTTTTGTCGAACTTGTTCGCCACCCCTGTTATAGTTGATCAGAAGCTTCAAGGTCAGTCAAATGCAATTTTAGGCTACATCAATAATAGATTATAGAAAATAGTATTTCTACAATTTGCATTGCAGTTATACTCAATTCAAGGACAGTAGCCTTTTCTACAAAACATTCTCTACTGGTAAATTATCCATTTAAGCACAATCAAATACATTTAGACTAAACAGTTGTCTAAATACGTGCATTAATATCTGACCTATTTTGATTACTTTGCAGATAATCTACAAGAGGTTCCTTCACCTACTGATTTCCATGGCTACTACTTTGCAGAAAAAACAGTAACAATAAATTTGGTCTTGTTATACTGTCATCACATAATTTGAATTTTAGTCAGACCCACAACAGCTCTTTTGCTTACTGACAAACACGAACCAGTAAGATAGCAGGTGGAAAAATCATGTCAGATGCCAGTTGCAATTCTTTTATGTTCATTTTTGTAAATAGCAAGTAGCTGAGAATATTACTTCTGTACTATGGAATTCACAGGTTTCCTACAGCACCAATATTATATAAATCTATATTGAGCCCAATGGATGACATCATGCTGTGCTTTAGGACTGGAACAACCTTGAGTCCCAATCTTGAATTACAGACTGAAAAATTGGTAACTAGATAGCAGAATTGATATTGATAGACAATAAACAATATCTATGCAAAATTTACTTGAATAGAAGTAATTGTCTCAAGATCAGGAAAAATGCACCCTTGAACAAACTGAAAAATAAAAGTTCTTATACAGGTGATCCTCATTTAATGGCCATTCAAAGTTACAATAGACCCCCAAAAGATACTTCCAACCCAATTTTGAAGTTACAACAGCCATAATCCACCCTGCAATCACATGGTTGCATTTTCATTGCTTGGCATTCCGCCTTCATTTCTGACAAAGAATGCTCAGTGGATAAAACAGATTTGCTTAATGACTGCTGCAAAAAAGATAGTAAAATTGGGCAGAGTTTCATGGTGACTCATTTAATGACTGCAACAAATTACAACCATAATTCTGGCTCAATTCTGGTCAGAAATTGAAGGCTACATGTAAGAGTTCCAATGTAAAAAATACAGAGGAACCTACTTCAATTTAAGCAAGAGCAAAGGCTAGTAGAAACATGTTGCATTATTTTATGTTCATTACATTATTAATGTAATAATGAAGAATATTTAGCTTATACCTCCAAGTTAGTGCCATTGGCATTCATGAGAACCTTTTCAATTATTTTCTTCATTAATGCATGATCTACAAAGATAGAATAATAAAAAGTTAATGCTTGCATCGTATACTTCAAAAAAAAGAAAGAAAGAAATTGCTGTGTGACTTATGGATCACTGCTTTTTTCTGCTCTTAGTTACAACTAAGTTATAACCAGAACAGAGCCTACCCATTATGGTTGCAAGTCATAGATGGTTGTTAAGTGAAGCACCTACATAAACACCTCACTTTATGATCCCCACTCCACCGCCACTCTCCCCAAGTGGGTCATTAAGCATTAAGCAGAGTACAGGCTGCCCTCTCCCACTCCCTAAAGCACTGATGCTCCACTTCCCGTCCCTCAGCATCCCTGCAACCACGTGGTGTTGTCCCAGAAATGGGCACAACTTTTAGAAAAGCTATAATTCATTGCAGCTTCTCCAAAAATGGTGCCCACTTCTGGGACAAAGCCACATGGCCTAGGCATACTTAGGGGCAAAGTGGCCTGCTTTCCTTCCCCAACACAAGTACCAGAGCTCTACAAAAGGTAAGTGAACAATTGGTGACAAGGTGGAGGAGGTTGTGAGACTCAGTAGAGTGGAAAGCAGGCAAAAGGCCTACAAGAACTAAGCAGGGCAGGATGAGGGAGAGATACAATAGGTGAAGGGGCTATTGCAGCATCCCTGAGTGGTAAGGGCAAATTTCCTTCATGCGATCATGGGGCACTGCAGAGGCCATAACTTTTAAACCTTTTGAACCTTATAAATAGCTATTCAGGATCTGTTGTAACTTCAGTCACTAAGTGACCTGTCGTATGTCAAGGACTACCTGTATTATTGTGAGAGAACTATTCATACATAATTAGTTAATTCTTATATATAGTTTAGATTCAAAATGTATTCTATTAATGCTCAAAAGAAACTACAAAATGTAATATATTAATGCTCAAAAGAAACTACTTTTTAAACAATAGTGCAAGAAAAGATAAGCCTTATTTACTGCCTTCAGTAGTTTTGTATTGAAGAAAACTCCAGGACTCGTTAAGGCAGCGGTTCTCAAATAGTGGGGCGCGCCCCCCTGGGGGGGCGCGAGGCTCTGTAAAGGGGGGCGCAAAGGCTCCCTTTCCATCTGGGTGCAACGGCGGTGAAGGCGTGGGCGAGGCATAATATATCCCACCTGGAAGTGGCAGCACTTCGGACTGGATTTTCATTGGAGCCGCGGGCTGGAGCTGTGCAAGAAGCCTGCTCGGGCGGGGGTGGGAGGGAGGGAAGCATGGGACCGCCCGTCTTCGCCACCGCGTAGCTCGCCTCCCCGCCAGCAGCTCCACTGCCAGCATTCCATCTGGAAGCGGAAGCGCAACAGCCGCTGTTGGGGAAGGGACAAAGGGGCGGCGGTCGCCCGATCTTGCCACCGCCACCCCTTCGCCCCTGGTAATGGCGACTGTTGTGCTGCTGCTTCCAGCTGGGATGCTGGAGGAGCTGCTGGCAGGGAGGGAGGGAAGAAGGGCAGAAGGGAGGTGGAAGGAAGGAAAGAAAAGCAGACACGCTGGAGGGAAAAAGGAAAGAAGGCAGGCAGGCAGGAAGGAGGCAGAAGGAAGGAGGGAAGAATGGAACTGGAAGGGAGGCAGGGAAGGAGGGAGGGAGAAAGGAAGGATAGGAGGATAGGGAAAGAGGAAAGAAGGCAGGCAGGCAGAAGGGAGGGAGGTGCAAGGAAGGAAGAAAGCATAGATAAGCAGGAGGGAAAGAAGGCAGGCAGGCAGGAGGAAAGAGGAAGGAGGGAACTGGAAGGGAGGCAGGGAAGGAGGGAGGGAGAAAGGAAGGATAGGAGGATAGGGAAAGAGGAAAGAAGGCAGGCAGGCAGAAGGGAGGGAGGTGCAAGGAAGGAAGGAAGCATAGATAAGCAGGAGGGAAAGAAGGCAGGCAGGCAGGAGGAAAGAGGAAGGAGGGAACTGGAAGGGAGGCAGGGAAGGAGGGAGGGAGAAAGGAAGGATAGGAGGATAGGGAAAGAGGAAAGAAGGCAGGCAGGCAGAAGGGAGGGAGGTGCAAGGAAGGAAGGAAGCATAGATAAGCAGGAGGGAAAGAAGGCAGGCAGGCAGGAGGAAAGAGGAAGGAGGGAACTGGAAGGGAGGCAGGGAAGGAGGGAGGGAAAAAGGAAGGATAGGAGGATAGGGAAAGAGGAAAGAAGGCAGGCAGGCAGAAGGGAGGGAGGTGCAAGGAAGGAAGAAAGCATAGATAAGCAGGAGGGAAAGAAGGCAGGCAGGCAGGGGGAAAGAGGAAGGAGGGAACTGGAAGGGAGGCAGGAAGGAAGGGAAGGAGGAAGGGAGGGTGGAAGGAAGGATAGACAAGTAAGAGGGAAAGAGGAAAGAAAGCATGTGACTACGGTGGGAGACGAGGAAAGACCGGTGTGCTATGTTATGCAGAGGTGTACTTATAACAATTTTATAGACAAATGATACTATTTACAGTCGCGCGGGGGGGGGGGGGCGCGAAATGTTTTCTTCTTCCTAGGGGGGGCATGACAAAATAATTGAGAAGCACTGCGTTAAGGTAATGTTTGTTTATTCTACTCTCATTATTAAATGTTTATTTCCTACTTTTTTCTTTTACAGTAGGTAGAATATCATGCATATACTTGAGTTCAATGCTGTTCTGTCTATCTAAAGAAAAGAGGTTAACCCACATACCGGTTTTGAACCAATTTTCCACAACCAATTATGATGACAATCAATTCTTGCTGTCAGAAAACACATAGCATAAATGTATTGTGACAGACAAGTCAGATGTGGACTCTTCATATCTTTCTCTAGCTGTGCAGCATATGAGGGTTATAAACATATAATGTTAACTACAATTCCTCAAATCAAATGTTATCTTCTCCCGGAATTGCACCATAGCCCAGTGATCTCAGGAAATGATTCTGGTGAATTTATGGATTGCATACAGGCACTAAAAAGCAACATTGCATTTTGGATTTAAGTCTGAAACACTGTACAGTACAGCTCTACAGAAGCCAGCAATAGAAATCCATAAGAAAGTACCTTGGGAGAAAAGATTTGAAAGCCTAATGAGAATGGCTTGTCATTAAAAGTAGTAATTACGCTTCTTCAACCCTGTTTAAATTTACTAAAATTTACTAAATTTTGGGCTTGCTTTGGCATTATCTTTTTCTAGGCATATTTGAAGTAATCTTCTGATGTGGCTTTTCAAAAAGGAAAGTTATAAACTATGCCCTAATTTTTATTATTCTGAAATTGAGGGAAAGTGTAAAAATAAAAATAGAGTATACAAAACTAAAAATCTTTGTTCTGAACCTGAAAGAAACCATTGTATTCTGAAAGTTCTAAAGTAACTGCAGCTTGGCAGAACCAGGCAAACTAAAAGCTAGGAGGAACTCAATAGTGTGAGTGCAGTAAGTCTAGTATGCATTTATCCCCCTTTCTTCTCCACACAATCTGTACATTGTTCCTTTCCCTCCCAACCCCATATTCTCAGTACCTTCCCTTCCCAAGTCACCTTCTTCTTCAGTTCCCCTCCCCTCACCATTACCAATGTGGAAGTGAGGTACTGTATAGCTCATAAATATATCCCCCCTTATTTCAATTCCCTCTTTTCCTGCCACTGGGAATGTCTATATATGCAACTGCCAAGGAAATCCTCACTTGACTTTTTCCTTCTTTCCCTCTTATCTAATCACTTCTCTTCAGAACAAAAGTTTTAGTATATTCCGAGAATAAATGGTATAGAATAATTTTCTGACACAGAAATGTGTGCCAGACCACCCAAAACCAACTGTGCATGAAACTGTTTATGCATGGAATGATTTGCACATCCCGAACGACATTATTTTATAATAAAGAAAATGCTGTGTGTGTTATAAATTCCAGATAAAATGGAATTTCAATTTTAATCATTTTAAACCTTCAGAAAAAAGAAATAGAAGCAGACATACCTACTAATGGATTTTTTCTGATGTCCAGAACCACCAATGTTCTGTTAGTTTTAAATGAATCCAAAAGTGATTTTGCCCCTTCACTGCTAATTCCACATTGCTGCAAATCAAGTGCTTGAATAATAGAGAGCTAACATTAATACACCACATGTTCTATGAATATTTAAGCACCAATGTCTATAAAACAAATAGATTATTTCTGCCATCATCTATCAACACATGATTACAATTCAAAGAAAAAATAAATTACTTTAATACTATAATCTGCAGTCTCCATCACATCGATAATAATTTGTCAGTTTTATGGTTGCATATGACTTTCACTTAGTATTGTTTGATAATAGTTTCCTGATTAATTTTATTTAAGACTCTCTTAAGATTGATGATGCACTCTTTATAATGATACAAGCCAGAATGATCAGTATTGATCTCACATGGATTTTATGATGGTGCATAGGTTAAAGCACTGACAAGAACTCACTATATGTTTCCATTTCACAAACAATAGAAGCACAACTTTTCCTCACAGCAATTTCACCAAGTGTAGTGTAAGAACAGATGCTAAACCCACAGCAGAGCTTCAAGCATATCAATAGTGCCATCAGTTGGCAACTTGTAACACTGGAGACATTACTTTCCATTCACGTCTTGTTGTAACAGTACATAAATCCACTACGTTATGTGCATAACCCACCTCAGAAGAAAAGTCCTTTGGACTTACAGTCTTCCACACATAACATATGTTATTTGCAGGTGAGGATAAACTCTTTACTTTTTACATACAGTCTTAAAAAAATAAAAATTAGAAAAGATAGTAATTGTATTGAGATACATTTAAAAAAGCAGTCCACATAAATCTGAGAGCTAGAACATGTCATTAAAAAGTGTATAATAAATTTGAACTATATTAAAATAATACTATTAAACCATTAAATAACTTGGAAAAACAGCAGTTTGACATTTTAAAAAATGAATTACTGATCAGTAAAACACAAAAATAAACACATTCAGAGCTAAATCTACAAAACATACCTTTTAGCCACAGATCTTCGGCAAGGCAATCAGCTAAAATAGCAGCACCTCGATCACCAATAAGCGCATTGCAGTTGAGAGTGATGCGCCTCAAGCCAGCCATACAATCAAAATCAGGTCTCCTATAGCGAAGACTTTCAGCCCAAGCTTCACCGTGTCTTTTCATTGCCTGGTGCTGTAAAAGACCATAATAAACATAGCTATTGAAAAGGTGTTAGAAGTTAATTAGCTTTTTAGGAAAAATAAAAATAGAAATGAAAAGTAAGTTATTAAAAATAGACAAAGTATTTTATTTCAAATTATTTCCTCTGAGAATACAGTTTTATCTTATATGAATTTTATCCCATTATGAACTTGAGAAAGATAGATGAGTGTTTATAAGTACATTCGTAAACTATGTAATCCTATACCACATCCTCAGAAGAAAATATAATTTGGCTAATAGACTCACTGACAAAAAAGACTGCAGCATAAGACTACATTGTCAGCATAAGTATTTTATAAGCTTCATAAATACTATTTATTTAAAAAATGTTTTGTTGTCCAGAAATAAATGTTGCAAGTCTAAATACTTTAAACCATCTCTTCCCAACCCTGTATCCTCCATATTTTTGGGACTGTTTTGGATGTATTTCATTATAACTATCATTCAAAATGACTAAAATGGATGATGAGTGTGGTCTGAAAGAGACGATGGGAAAATCTGCTGAAATTTAAGAAGCATGCAGATAGAACAAAATTCAACATATCTACAAACAAGCTAAAACATCTATAAACATATGGCATAGAAAGGAAGAAGAGAGTACAGGACAAGACAAGCAAGCAAGCAAATAAACAAATCTGAAAATTTAAGAATTGTTTCAACAACTGCTTGGAATGGAAACGGACTCCATATTAGGCCCAGATTCACTGCTGTTTAAAAATTTATAACCAGTTCAAAGGTTCTCTAGGGAGCTTACAATACATTCAAACTTATGAGCTGCAGAAAAAAAGAACTGTTAAGTAGTAAACTACATTTCTTAAACATTTTGAAACAACTACAACCCATGAACATCTTAGACAGAGAAATTATTGTTATCTTCACAAATTGAAAGCAAGTAGAAATAGATCACTCAAATAGTAGAGGTAGTCCTTGACTTACAACCATTCCTTTAACAACAGTTCAAAATTACGTTGCCCTCACAAGTGATTTAAGACCTTTCTTTAAGTTACATTATCCAACCAACCAATAGGTACTTGCCATTCAGAGGCTTGGCAATCAGTTCACATTTAAGATGGTTGCAGAGTCTTGTGGTCACATGATCACAATTTGTAACCTTCCTAGCCGTCTTCCAACAAGCAAAGTCAATTGGGGAAGATAGATTCACTTAATGATCTCATTATTCAGTTAACTGTGTGATTTGATTTACAATACAAATGGTTGTAAGACTGAGTCATCACATGATGACTCACTTTACAACAACACTGACTTACCATGTAAATTCTAGTCCTAATTGTGGTTGTAAGTCAAGGACTACCTGTAATCAAACTTTAAATGAGTTTTATACAAAGGTTTTTTTTTACTTTCAGGATGCTGGCCATGTGTTCTGTTCCTCGCCAGGTTAAACTGCATCCTGTAAAATCTATAGATTTGATGCAAGCCGAATTCTTCACACTCTGACAAATTACTGAAAACAAACAAACTCCATTATTCATCTTAAATGTATCTTTTAAAGTAAAATGATAGTACTTCATTTAAAGGCTCTAATAGTTCATGTTTGCTGATGGAACATTCTTCTATTACTGGAAGAGGGAAGCTCCCTCCTCCAGTATCTCCACCCATGCTTTTAACGTCTAGTCTGGCAGGATGGGTGCTGGTACAAGTGGGAAGAAAGTATTTCTACATAAAAACATTATATTTGGCTTATACTTATAATCTCAGACTTAGCTACTTACATTTCACATCATATAGCAAACCGGAATTTTAAAAGCCCTATTGTACAGCAACTTTTGTTCTTGCATATAAAAATGAATCCAATTTATATGAACCACATATGCCAGACACATGCATATCGTGAAAAATGGAGGAATTAAAGCATCTCTTCTACATCAAGCATGTCTTTTTATTCCCTATAAAATAATATTTCTCCATCCCTTAAAAAATTAGTATTTAGTAGTATATGGGAAATATTGGTGGAAAATCTGTTACTAAAATTAAGCTTATAAATAAATAGGAGAGTTTACAAACAAGACAAAAATCAACTGATCACTCTGTTTACCTAGGCAAAATTGATCTCAAGCATATGGTTCAAATCACACAGACAACTTAGTTATGAATAGAAAATTTACTGCCACAACAGGAAGAGAATGTTGAAATCGGTGAATTTTTAAAAGCACTGATAGATTTTCTACGTATGATAACCCTGTTCCCTTAATATCTCTAAACATGCAAGGGGATAGCACCTGAAAAATATTATATAGAAATTAAATTAGCATCAGCCACTAGCAAGATGCTGTCAAAGAAACATTTATCCCTTGCATATTAGTTTACTGTATTTACTACTCAGCATTTACTATTTAACCAATATAATATTTTAATTAACTATTAACAGATCATGTGAAATGTTACCAAAAAATATGTAAAAGCCTTATCCTGCCAATGAAATAAAACAAGATTAAAACAAAGTATTAAATTAAATATACATTTTACAGTTTTTTAAGAGTTAACAGAGTTGTCTGGCTAGCAGGTGGCCATGTAAAATGAACAAATAGACATTTAACAAATATATGGGATTTACCCCAAACTGTGCTATTTTGGGAATATATTTTTCAGACATATATTTTTCTTTAGAAAAAGCAAAACTTACTTTCCAAACCTCCATCACCTATTGGTGAGTGGGCTAAAGATAGTCTCTCCAAAGATGATGTATCAGCCAACCCCTTTAAAAAAAAGAATATTAATAATCTTTTAAAGCAAGTACATCTTGAAATAAAAAATATGTTGCAATTTAATAATCTTACTTTTGTCAATAATATTAAGTCCTTTTCCCTCAAAAGCAACCCATGTAGTTCTAGCTTTCCCAGGGCCTTTGATACCATCAGACAACCTTTGATAGCTTTAGACAATTGTCCAGTTAAGTCTTTGGATCGAATGGCTGGAATTCTTCTTCTTATACCTGTTCCCTGTTTTTCAAGACCTAGCGAACAAAAATAGCTTAAATATCAGTAAACAGAAAATTAATAGATACAAAAGCAGCTTTAGTATTAGTAAACACACGTGTCAAGAGACAAACTATTCATATAGTATGTTAACTCCGTGCCACCTGTTAACTTTATAATTAGATCGCATTTCCTCTGTATTAGATAATGATAATAAAGACATATCAAATTAAGTAGAAGTCAAAAAGACATTGGTCTCCCTCTTTAGTTAACAGAAAAACTAAGAACAAATTCCAGCTGAAATGTTGAGTAGGGAAATGATGCAGTTATAAAAGAAATGCAATTAGAAAATTAAAAACAAAAGAAACAACTACATTCTTAAGCTCAATTGTTTTTTTAACAAAACAAGACGATGCTTAATATATTTTAACATTGTCTACCAAAGCTCTGAGAAGAAAGCCGTTTTACATTAAACATTTGTGATAAAAACTGATATTTTTTCAAGTTTTAAGAATAGAATAACATAATGAAAGGCTAATTACCTGAGTCCCCAGGACCCTGATGGTGACAGCTCCTTATTGCAATAAAAGTTAAAGTCTTGTTATGTCTGACAGCACGTAGTAGAGGTATCCAATCAGCAGCTTTAATACGATCCGCATTAATATCAAGAATATTATAAAGTTTTTTGGCTTTCACAGATGTTAAAGGGGCAGAGCCTTCTAAAGCACAGAGCTGCTCATAATGAGCATAAAAATCCATACTGCATTGTCTCCTTGCTTTAACAGAATCAATCATTTTCAGTTACGTACTGAGCTATGATCCAGAGCTACAAAAAGAAAAAATATGAAATTTTTGTTAACAGCTACAAATAATCTAACCAATTAAAATTCATCAAAACCATAGCCCTACTATGCCTATTTTTTATTTCAAGATCAAAACCCAGACTGTAAAGCTTCCAATGCTGTGTTCCTGCAGAAGCCAATATACATTCTACCTTGCAGAATGGATTAAACTACAGATAATCTCAATGGATAGACAGCTGAAATAAAGGCAAAATAGATTACAAACAAAATCTACTCACAATTTTCTTTGGTAAATCCTACAAACATTTAACAGGTTGTGACTCTTTATCTTTAAATACAATAATTTAATGAATACGTATACATATATAAAAGATGTTTTATAAAACTAATGTCCTAAATATTACATTTTTTGAAAAGTAATCATTTCAAAGGACAAACTAAAATGATATATGGAAAAGTGACTTCTAAATGCATAGAAATGTTCAACAGGGGGTTGGACTAGATGACCTTCCAACTCTGTTATTCTACAGAGTTTTTCTATATTTAGTTTTTGTATAAGGATCATTTTTAGAAATTTAGCCTGAAAAGTTAAAAAAAACCATCCAGTAACTATTCATTTTGGAGGATTACAGCTATAGACTTAATAACTAGTTTCTTAGATCCCTCAAAGAATAGATTCGATATTACCATAAATATACATATTTTAAAGGCAGAACGCCAATCCTTTGAAACTTGCAGCTCAGTTTTAGAATTTCTGTATTTAACCAATCAATTATTTTCTTTTTGCAGTTTTTAAAGTATAATTTTAGAAAATGATGACTATGTTTATTAATTTTGAAGTATTATCAATACTGTGATATACACATGCATTTTCTTCTGTTAATTCATTTTATACTTAATTGAAAAATTAAATATTTGGAAGCAGACAATAAAGCAAATACTCAAGTGTTCCTGGCTTATTAACCATCAAAAAAAAAACTATATATATAGTTTTATATATATATATATATATATATATATATAACAACCCCTGGTATGCCCAAATTCCCTTTATTTATTTATCAGCACAAATACAACACATATGTATGTATGTATGTATATTGCATTTATATATATATAAATACATACATACATACATACATACATACATACATACATACATACATATACACTCCTTACATAAAGAAAGAAAACTTTAAACAGAAATTTGAAATCTAACCAAACTATATTCCTTAACCATAAGAGGAAGTGGCCTAGAAAGCGTAAGACCGTGAATTCTAGGTCTTTGGACATATTTTTCAGTCCAACAAACTTCACTGGGGTAGTTGTAGAGAAAATAGAAGGCAGCAGTATTAGATATGTTCACCACCTTGAGTTTTATATATATAATATTAGGATAAAATATTAGGATAAAAATCTAATTATCATGAGGGTCCTTGGTGCTCTATGAGCTTGCTTGTTTTCTTGCAGACATTGCTGCAAGGTAACATCATCAGTGCTATCAATGTGGGTGGGGCTGGTCTTAGAGATTCTTTGGTATCCATACCCACACCCACAGACAGGCAAATCACCAGAATATAAACATTGATGATCTTATCTAGTTAGGGTAATGAAAATGTCTGGAAGAAAACAAGCAAGCTCAAAGAGTACCAAGAACCCCTCATTTCAACCCTGAGCTACAAATATTCTCCTTTATTGGTATCTAATTATCGTCTTTATATAAGATACCATTTAGACTTTTTGCTCTTCATAACATTCTGCTATTGTTTATAACTGAATTGCTACCAAAGATATTTAAATCTTTATCATTCACTATACTACTAGACATCCCTAGTACATGGTTGGACAGAGACAGTCCAACGAACAAGATTTGAAAGCAGTAATAAAGAGATGATAAATCATTTTTCTTTTATATTGGCTATGTTTCTTTTATCAGAACTATCCTAAAATAGAAATTGAATGTTACAGCCAAAAATGTTTATTTCTAATACGATCTGAATAAAAATATTTTATGAATAAGAAAGAATCTTACGGTAGGAAGGAAGTCTTCTAGCTGTAATAAAAGTGAGAACTACGTGCAAATATTCAGATTTTCTGAAAACAAAAAATAAGAACAAAAAGGGATTGAGCCAAGTAATTAGAAACAGCATCCAGAGAAACTGTAACATCAGAGAATAGCATTATTATTATTATTATTATTATTATTATTATTATTATTATTATTACCACAGGATGAGCACACGAAAGTGCATTTGTGCAAGTGGCATGCATATATGCAACTGTGACCATCAAATGTACTAAAAAAATTATTGTGCTTATTTTAACAATACATTTTGGAGCGATTCTGTTTTTAAATTAGAAATATTAAGTCTTAATTTCCATTCATCTAGAAATGTAAAAACTGTTGGTAAATATACATTTTCAAAGGAACAGGCCACCAGTCCAATCAGATGATGTTGACAAGATTATGGAAGAATTAGTATCTGAGTTTAATTCCTCTCCTCTTTCCTAACACCCATTTATTTTGCTTTTGCTTTGAATCCACTTGACCTTGCAGACAGAATCATCTTATCTTCTAACAACTGCTCCACATTATTTAGACATTTTACGGAACTGTTGAGGCTAATACCAATAATAAACTTTCCAAGGCAATTGTCTGTGGAGATTCTCAGACATCCATGTCATAGTTTTCTCAAAGGTATTTTTCAAAAGGCAACTGGACTATTTTGAGAAGTTTTTTTTCTTTCTTTTGAGAAAGAAAAATACATTTTACTTCTCAGCCAAGAAGCTTCAACTCATTCTTCAAGTCATTAAGCTTTTGGATGAAAGCAAAACAAACTCTTCAAGAAAAAAACATTACAGCTGTCTTTTGAAAAAGCACTTTTGAGGTTCTCAGGCAATTCAGCAACATAAAATAAAAATTACACTAGCAGTTCACAATCTTTCCTTTTATATTAATATTTTATTATCAAATGGTTTTGAGAACTACATATATTAAGAGTAACTATACAATAGTACTTGGAACCATCAAAAACATCAGCGCCGCATCAAAGCGTACGAGGCCAAATGAATCTATATTAAAAGCTATTCCTATCAAATGGCAGAGACTACATGAGGTCACCAAATTTCCCAAAGAAAAATTCCACCATACGGCATTATATTTTGCAATAATAACATATTGCAAAATATATTATTTTGCAATATAGTTTGCACCATTTATGCAAAAATTGTGCAAAATGTATTTCTTAATTATTATACATTTTAATATTGTGTCTGTCCTAGAACTTATATGATTTTTATACAACCTACCATTGAGTTTAGTAGAGAACTAAATAATCAAGCTTTTCCAGCAAAATTCTTTTTCTACCAATAACAAATACCCATGCCCACCGTGCACAAAATGTATAATTGCCAGCACCACAGCCTGAGATAAGATATATATATATATGTATGTATGTATGTATGTATGTATGTATGTATGTATGTATGTATGTATGTATGTATATATATATATATATATATATATATATATATATATATATATATATATATATATATATATATATATATATATATATATATATATATATATATATATATATTTGTGTTACAACCCCTGGTATGCCCAAATATGGGAGGGAGCTCACTCCTCCCTCTTTCTGTCCTTCGGCTCATCACAGAAAACCATCCAGGCAGAAACCCATATTTTTATTTTTAATGTTGCCTTTTTTATATTTGTGTTGTATTTGTGCTGATAAATAAATAAAGGGAGACTAGTCTCCCTTAATTTATTTATCAGCACAAATACAACATATATATGTATGTATGTATGTATGTATGTATGTATGTATGTATGTATTTGTGTTACAACCCCTGGTATGCCCAAATATGGGAGGGAACTCCCTACTCCCTCTTTCTGTCATTCGGCTCATCACAGAAAACCATCCAGACAGAAACCCATATTTTTATTTTTAATGTTGCCTTTTTATATTTGTGTTGTGTTTGTGCTGATAAATAAATAAAGGGAGACTAGTATGGATCCATTTCAAGCTATTTAGCTCTCATCAGCTAGCCATACCCTTACTGGGATTCGAACCAGGGCTGTATTGCATATTAGGCCGATGTAATTGCCACTAAGCCACAGGCTCTCCTTTTATCAGCTAAGCCAGGGAAATAGGTATGTATTTGTGTTACAACCCCTGGTATGCCCAAATATGGGAGGGAACTCACTACTCCCTCTTTCTGTCATTCGGCTCATCACAGAAAACCTTTATTTATCAGCACAAACACAACACAAATATAAAGAGGCAACATTAAAAATAAAAATATGGGTTTCTGTCTGGATGGTTTTTTGTGATGAGCCGAATGACAGAAAGAGGGAGTAGTGAGTTCCACAACTATAGAGCGTACTCCCAGAGCAACATCGGTCCTCCGTGCTTTGAAAAAAAAACCCAGGCGGCGAACGGCGCCAGCAGCGGAGGTCCCCTTCGCGCAAGCGGGGAGCGGAAAGCCACTACGCAACCCCCCTCTCCAGCCATTTAGAGACCCATTCGCTCACCTAGGGGCATTCCGAAGGCACCGAGCTGCGGGAGACGGAGGGTGGCGAGCAGGCGCTCGCGTTGCTTGGTGCCTTCTGGGTACTGCTAGGTCGGTCAGCGGCGCTGTACCCTGCTGCAAAGGAGGGTTGCCGGGCGGTTGCTCGCGAGCTTGGTCACCTCATGGCTGCTGTGTTGCTGCTGTGACAGCGCAACACAGCCATTCGACCCTGAGGCTGTGCCCGGCTCTTCGGGAACCCAGTCGCAAGGGAGCAGCCGCCCGGCAACCCAAAAATAATAAGCCCTCCCCTTTAATAAGCCCAAGGCCATATTTCATAGGTCAAAAAAATATAAGACCCTGTCGTATTTTCAGGGAAACACGGTATTAAGATACATAAAAGGACAGAAAGGTTTCAAAATGAAGGGTGATAATGAAAGGCATGTATAAATAATCTGAAATAATGGAAATAAAATGTAATATTTAAGAGTAATAAGACTATGTTTATGTGTACTGAAATGTATGATACCTAGATGCCATACCATTCACGCTTTGATATGTATAAAGAATATAAAAAATAAAAATTTGATTGAGGGCTAAAGACTGCCGCCCATCCACCACCCTTTACCCCGTGACGTTTAAAAGCCAAGACTAAAAGTAAGATCTCTGAGCAAATTTATACATACTGAACGTGGCTTTGGGCGGCATACAAGCAATTAACAATTAAAACAGTCATGAAAGCAAACGTATGTGGATTAAACCACCCCCTTCGTTGGCCTTTGGGGTTTCAGCGCTCTGTACAACCCAGGACCCCATCTCCCTCCCTCTTTCCACTCGTCTTCCTATTTACTTTGGACTCACCACGCACATATCCGAAACGAAGATCCACGCTCAAAAGTCGGTCATTCACTTCAGAAAAAACAGAGGCTCAGTGGGAAGCCAGTTGTTAGGCATTAGCCACCTAAGAAAAAGGGAGAGGTTGATTCGACCTGAGAAGAAACTGAGCGGCGGGAAGCAAGAAAGCCAAGTCTACACTCCCACACAAAGCCCCTCACCTGCCGCGCGCGCTTGGCCCCGCCCTCTCCCAGCTTCACTCCCGCTAACGGTTTCCTTGGTTTCCCAACCGTCTTTCCACATAAACTTCCCTCACGTGGCCCCATCAGCGAGCTCTCTTATTGGCCCAACCGCTCAAGCAGCGGTAGTTGTCAACGTCGCCCCTTTCCATATTGTTAACGTTCTCTCTGTTTGGGCGTTTTAGTAACAGGTTTTTTTCGGGCAATGCGGAGTATCGATACCCGGGAAGGTGGAAAAAGGTTGCCGAGCTCGCTCTTTCTCCTAGCGCTCACCCACTCCTGCGAGCACCCTAGTCCTAACCCGCCGTTCTTCTTAACGCCGAGCAATCCTACTCTTCCGTGAAACACACCCCTCCCCTTTTTTAAGGCCTTCGCGTGGCCTTCCTCCGATTGCACAGTACTTCGCGCGCAGGCGCAGTTCGTGTTTTCGTTCTCACCGACCCGTTCGGGGGTCGGTTCCTCTCTTCTCCTTTCCAGAGGGCGTTTCTCTCGGAACTGTATTTAGCCCTAGTCTTTTTTGTTTTGTTTTACGACTTGAGGAAATAGGAAAAGCGTAATGCTTTTGTACTTCGCCAGGATTTCTCGACCTGAAGAATAGTTTTGAGTTGACGGAGATTCGGGGGTGGGGGTGAGGAGGAGTCTACGCCAACTATTGAAACGGCTAGCAGGATTTGGTCGCGCGAGAGAAAAGGGATGACATATGGGGGGGGGGGAGGTGTAACGGTGAAAAGTAAAAGCTGGAGACCTCAGGAAAAGTTGTAATAACCTCGAAGACGGCCGGGTACCGCCATGAAGAAGAAGGAGCCTGAGGGGACCGTCTAACGGGGCAGTTGACTAGAAGGAAGCGCCCGGAGTTTCCTGTTTCGATCACTCGTGGTCGAGGAAGGTCCACCCGAGGACAGTCAGTGGGGGTGACGGGTGGGTCGAGCCTAGTCCTGGAAATCCTATTTACCGACCGCAAAGAGGGCGGCTGTTGGCAGTTTCGATGAAAGGGACGGAGTTGAAGCCTCCGGTGAGAGAAAAGGAGGACTTGGAATCTCGCTTATCTTTCAGTGTCGGAGAAAAGGGCTGGGACAGTCTACAACGGTAGGGAACTATTGCTCTTTTATGACTTGTGGGCTTCAATTCCCAGAATTCCTGAGCCAGCCATGCTGGTTCAGGAATTCTGGGAGTTGAAGTCCGCAAGTCAAAGAGACCATACTTCCCCACTTCTGGTCTTCAAGGAAGGGGAGGGGAGGGGAGGGAGTGCGGGCCGAATGGGAAGTCCGAGGAGGAAGGTAGGAATTGGAGGGGGGCCGTTTGGAGCGGCTTGCCGACATGCAGTGATGGAAGGACCTTAGGAGGCATATTAGAGTCAAAGTCTTTATTTTGAAAGCTTTGCGGGCAACTAATCTGGTCTAGCATGTGGGCGATGTTCCTCCCTTTTTAAAAATGCTTTTGTAGCAAAGCACCTACCAAAGTTATTTTTCTACCTTTCAGGTTCAACAAAATAGTGTGAAGGTGGAGTTCCTTGATCAGCTGTAGAGCAGTGCTTCTCAACTACATTGTTTCTTCTGTAGAGGAAGACTTGTTTCCTCAGTAGCAGTGTTTCAGCATCTTTAAGATATGTTACCCATGCTGGCTAAGAAATTCTAGGAGCGATGTCTGCACACCTTAAAAGTTGCTGAGGTTGGAAAATGCTGCTGTATAGGAAATGAGGCTTCCTAATGGGACTTAAGACTATAGCAGAACAGCAAGAGAGGGCCCAGAAAATGCAGAAGGAATTTCAGGACTTTACAATAAAAATGAATCTGATTCTTATTATATATTTCTCTATACACAAGGAGGAAAGGTCATATACTACCTGATTCAAATGTGTAGCAGCTACAAATTGACAGTCAAAAGAGTTAATAGAATTTAAATTCATGGTCCAACTAGCCAACCAGGTATATGATATGATCAAATCTAATGGGACTAAGCACTATAGAAAGTGATGGATTCCAGACCTTGGGCAGTGCAAATATATCAGCATGACCTCACTGTACTTTTGAAATAGAAGGAAACCCATCCAGTCAGGGTTAACCCAAGGACTGCATTGAGTAAAGCACCAGCCAAGCCATGTGAAGTACCACGCAGCTTCCAACCACTGTACATGCCTTTTGGCAAACTAGCTTCTAAATGCTTCAAATATGCAAAATATATCCCAAGAAAGATTCCCAAAATGATAGCCAAAATAAATAAGTTTGAATCTTAAGTCATGGACCAGAGGAACTTCCTATTCCATACTACCAATGTGTTGAGTGAATGTGATAATAAATGGCCACCTCATTGGGCATCTTTACCAGGTACAAATGAGTATAAATGCTGCTTGTCAAAACCCTAGTTAAAAATCTTTGGGAATGGGAAATGGGAGTTTGCGGTAATGGAGGATCATATCAATGCTGTGCCATTTGGAAAAGATGGCAGAATTCACATGAGAGATCCTCCCACCAGGGGAGAGGTTTAGAATCAGTAAAGATGATCCTTCTAATCCTGACCGCAAGGATCATTCAAATACTTTGGAAACCAGGGACATACCTACAAGAGATAAATCTGGTTGAAGTCTCAGTTCCTTCTTAGAAGGCAACTACAGAACACACTGAGAGCTCTTCTTTGGACCAGAAAAATTGGGAAAACCCTTAAACAGACGACTTTGTGTGAGTCACATGCCAGGAAACACATTTTTGAGCAGTTCAATGTAATTTACAACAAAAACCAGCTTGGGTAGACTCATGTTACAGTAAAAGCAGATTGGGACAAGTAATTGCAGTTACAGTACTTGCAAGTGAACTACATTGCAGTTTCCAGGAACTAGGTTCAAACCTAGATTACAGCATGTGAACGCACTATCACTTTGGGGAGCAAATGATATTTAATCTTATCAGGGATCTGTAGAGAGCATGAGGGTTTGGGAGTTTGCCATTGTAGTTCAATAGGAAAAAAATAACATTGCTCCTATCCTGGCACCTAAACAAATGAAGAATACTAGGCAATTATGCCCAAAGTATGCTTAACTGTTCACAGCTTAGACAATGTATTAACCTGACTGCCTTCACTTATAGATGTGGAAGAGTAAGCCAGTGTATCTAGGCCTGACTTCCTCATGGCAATATCAGGTTATTGCGAAGGCAGTTAAGGTGATGCAAGCAATGTATATAATTGTCACCGTGAAAGACCGAAATTGGTGAATGTCGACATTCACCGGTGAATGTTGGTGAATGTCGACATTCACCGGTGAATGTCGATGTCACCGTGAAAGACCGAAATTGGTGAATGTCGACATTCACCGGTGAATGTTGGTGAATGTCGACACATACCAATTTCGGTCTTTCACGGTGACATATATAACGAGTCAGCGTAACGCTTTACTTTTGCTTTTCAATTCGCGGTCCTGGAAACTACTCGTTCTAACCGCGCAGGATCGCAGGTTTTTAAAAAAAAAAGCCCGCGAATAGAAGACGCTTAAAAGGAAGCGAGGAGCCGAGGTATTAGGGTATTAGGGTAAGGGTGTCGAGAGGATCCTGGAAACTACTCGTTCTAACCGCGCAGGATCGCAGGTTTTTAAAAAAAAAAGCCCGCGAATA
Organism: Natrix helvetica; assembly: GCF_964273705.1. NCBI lineage: Eukaryota > Metazoa > Chordata > Lepidosauria > Squamata > Natricidae > Natrix > Natrix helvetica. The sequence continues at coordinate 70,475,680 of NC_138552.1, forward strand.
GAAGACGCTTAAAAGGAAGCGAGGAGCCGAGGTATTAGGGTAAGGGTATTAGGGTAAGGGTGTCGAGAGGATAAGGACATACACCAAGCAACTATGTGAATGTCGACATTCACCGGTGAATGTCGACATTCACAGATTTCGGACTTTCACAGTAACATAATTATTGTATATCTAAGAGTACTGCAAACCTGAGAGAAATCCAAACTTGGTCTGCAAACCAGAACAAGAAATCCATTTCTATGTGGTATATGCAGAAAATAAGAGTGGAACTGGCTCTCATATATCTTGATAATTGCATTCCTTGTTAACTATTGACACTTCAGAAAGAGACACTGGAGCAATGATAGACTAAGCTCTTAACTTAGAGTAACCCCCCCTCAAAAATCTTGTTGGTCTCTGACAAAAATTGTTATGCCATTATGTTGTTTAGAAGCTGTAGCATTAATTGTGGGGCCATCAAGTTGAACTCGGAACCGTCCATAGAACACAAAAAAATATTTGTATGCTGGGGTTTAGCATTGGATGAGTTTGATGTTAAGAATGAATATGTTTAAGGAAAGATATATCTAATAGTGGATATTATTTTGAGGACTCAAAATTTTCTCCCAGGCAAAATATAAGAGTTTTTTTGTTTTTTAAAAAAGTCTGAAGAGCTGGGAGAGAAATGGTCTTCTATAGCTTCTGAGAGATTTTGGGAAAGTTCACAAAGTGAAGCAGAAAACTAATGCTTCAGGAATTCTAGGGTTTCTGTAAAAACCGGTAACATAATTTGTGCTACATTTTCGCATTTCTATGTGTGGTATTAAGTCTCATTTTCTTTATTTGTCATATAGCTTGTAGGAATAAATGTTCAATTTCAGCCTTCACTTGCTTTGCATATTATCTTTCTGGGGAAAAAACATTTTATTCTACTTATGTCCTGCAAGTTTGATTTTACTGTGAATAAGGGAAAGATAGCTAAATCCTCTAGTCATTGTGCCTCTACATGAAATAGCCAGCAGATGGCACTTTAGAAATTATTTCAATTTTTACATTTTGAGCTTTTCCTTATAGACCGCCAATGCAGAGTTGGAAAGCCCAATCTCTTCTGCATACTGGGGTCAAAGGGGAGACGCCAAGTAAGATACACTCTTTCCCCAGAGGATTGGTGGGACATTGCAAACTACCTGCAATTTTGTTGGGGGCACTATGCTTATTCTGTAAACCACTTAGGGCTATAAAGCACTATAAAGCAGTATGTAAATCTTTATTACTATTGCCAGGCTACCCCAGATGCTTATGTATCTACTTAGTCTGAAGAATTATCTGTTCCAGATATTCCCAATTTTCTTTTCCAGATATTAGATTAGATTAGATATTTAAAATGTTATACTCAATCCTTTGCCATTCACTGATTCACTTAAATCATTCATTAAACCAGGCATCTCCAGGGTAGATAAACCCATTAAGTTTAAGCATTCTGCCTTAAGCACCTTATGGGCCCTGGTGAAGTCCAGTATGGTTTTTTCAGCAATTTGGGAGGCAATTCTGTTGTGAATGCTTCGTAGATTTTTGGAATACATAAATCTAAAAGAACATTGACAAAATGCTTCCAAATTACATCCCACTATCACACAGATCCAGGAAGTGGGCACTTTCATTTTTCGATAGAGCTTTAGGGGAGAGAGACATGGGTGGATTAGAATATGAGTGGATTAAGGCCAGAAGTTAACCTTATCACACTGGCATGATATCATTTTTAAGCCTCAAGTGTGGTGTTAAAGGTGTCAAAATATTTGTGATCAGCACCTCATTGGAAAAGGAGTTGATACTTAACACCAGAAAAGAAATTGTGGTATATCTGCTCATCAAAAGAACATTCCTAGAACTATTGGGGCTGAATAATTATAATCCAGGATCTAAGTTTCTCCTTTATGGGGAGGAATGTTAAGAAAATGGAGGCGCTCCAATTCAAGAGCACCCTGAACGGAAGCAGATCATTTAATTTTTTTTGAATTAGATTTTAGTCCAAGGCATGGGACCGATTGCATTAATCATACTTGTTTATTTTTGTTGGGACTTTATGGAAGGAAATGCATCCTTCCCGGCTGTTTTATTTTTTTAACCTCTCAGGGCTATTCAATATTATCAATCATGATAGCTTTCTGGACTGCTTGCAAGGGTTAGAAATTGAAGTACTGTTTCTTCCCGAGTAAGCTATTCCATCAGGGAAGGAGAGGTTAGCTTGCCAAAGCATTCTTTTCTTTTTTCCCAATTTTGTAACGTTTCCATGAAACTGCTGGGAGAGTTCATACATCATCAGTAGGCTGGTCATACCTTGATTTATATTATCCAGATTTTTTTGGTGGCTACCCTGAATAGGGTAGAACTCTTGAATAAACAGTTCAACAACTTGGAGATCTTTCTCAGCTTATTACTATAGGATTGGGGTAGGACCGGCAAACAGAGGTCATTATTAAAAGTACTAACTATAGCTGGTATTTCAGTTGTCATTTTCCTGGAGAAAGATACCTTAACAATAATGATCTAACCCTTTGTCATATCCTATATAAATTATTATAATGCAGTCTACATGAAGCTGCCTTTGAAGACTGTTCAGAAAGTTCCAACTGGTACAAAATCCAGCAATCCCTTTGTTGAGTGAGAGCTCCTTTTCACATATAACACTGGTACTTCTGGCTTTGAAATGGTGAGCAATAGGTTTCCGGGTACTATTCAACTTACTGTTTTCGACCTCTAAAGCCCTCTATGGTTTGACATTCAGATACTTTCCAGAGTATCTGTTTCAGGTATCTGTACATCCTACAGTGGAAATCTTGAAAAATTTGAGGAAAGGTGTCAAAAACCAGTGCTTTTTAGTGGCAGCTCCTAATTCTGGAGCCGTTCTGCCAGTACTTAGATAAGTGGTGAAAAAAGACTGTTTAAATGAAATTGTTAAGAGGCACCTGTAGTAGCATAATTTTGGTATTTTAAGTCATGTTGTAATTTTACATTATGTTTTTGTTTTTTTATACTGTACACTGCCAGGAGTTCATTGAAAACGTGTGGTAGATAAAGAACATTCTGGAATGTTCTTGGAACAACTATAGATTATTACTGGAAACAGATCAAAATAATGACTATGGACAATAATGACTGACTATGGAGTCACCAAGATTCAAACATGGATCTATTGTACCATTACTAACAATGTTTTGTAAGGGGGGAGTATGGCAGGCTCTCCAGAGAACATAAGATAGGATATCAAATTTGGATGATGATTCTGTCTCTCATCAGGTTTTTGTATCATAACTACCCTTTTTTAGGAAGGTTGCTAACTCTTTCTATAAAGGTTTTTAGGTCTGAATAACTATTGCTGAAATACTTTACTGCTAAAATAATACATTAACCAAAACCCTTTTTCTGGTCACCATTAAAATTGCAGTGCCCAGAAAGTTTTTAAAAATTGTGACTTTAAAATTAATATAGTATTGTGGTTTTATAGTGCTATACTTTCTGTTCAACTTAAGAAACAAAGGATTTAAATTACAGAATGGTATAAGACTGTCATTTTTGTAGTAATTGTTAAAGTTATAGGGTGGAGGGGAGAAAGATACTTAATTAAATATTTAACTGCAGTTCTGTGCCTTTCATTAAAAAAGAAAACTGGAAAAATATATTGGCAATAATTAAATTCCTGATAAAGCTGGGTATTAAAATGGCTCCCATTCTGAAAATAAAATTAATCTATGTTGATGTCAGATGATCCAATGTACACAACTATAACATTAACATGGACAGAATGTAGCTGCACAGACACATAATTTGTAATACTCCCAACATATAAAAAATAAATTGTATTGCAATTTTGCTGCTTATTACAATGAGACAGCAATGATTAGATAGTGCTAAGCACTACCTTCTAGAAACAGCTGTATGTGTCTGTGTGTTTAGAAAGAGACCACACACACAATTTCCTGGAGGGTTTTCTCTAATTCATTCTGAAATGTTTTTTAGACTAATGGTAAACAGCATGCATGCAACTTTATTTGCAATTATTCTTACGTTTGAAGACATTTTATATAAGAAAAGGCAAGATTCTTGATGATTATGTACATTGGATCTGAGTTACTTCACAGGAAGGCATTTTGCTGTCAGCTTCCTGTCAACTGAAATGAGCTGGAATTGTACAGATGAATTATGAACCCCTGCAGTATTATTGCTGAATGTGTTTCAAGAAATGACCTCAGTATTTATTTCATATGTTCTGCTTTTTCATAGTAGTCTGACCATATTTTGAAAAACAAATTGAACAGGCAGGCCAAATTGCTTACAAAAAATTGGGAATAGTGAGACTAAAGATGTAAGAAGCAATTACTCTCAAAAAATTCTAGTTAATGCAATGCATTAGCTATGAAGCATGAATAAGTACATGGCTTAAGAACCAGATGGAAAAGTAATTTTTCAGTCCAAATTATTTACAAAATTCCTTTAATTGTACACACATCCTAATCTTTTCTAACTATTTGCTCACACATATGTTCAGAAATAAACTCTTCCCAAATAGGAAATTTTACTCTGAATTTTATTTTCAGTAGCTACAGAATATATACTTCAATGACTGTGTCCAAGAGCACGGAATCAGGAATGTTAAGATGTTAGAAAGGAGGCAAATTAAATATAAGTAGTCCACCAATTATAACCATTTGTTTAGTGATTGCTCAAAATTACAGTGACACTGAAAAAAGTGACTTATGACCATTTTTTTCACACATTTGTAGCATCCCATGATCATGAGAGTTGTAGCCAGAGGTGGGTAGCTCTTGGTTTGGCCCGGATCGGACGAACCAGTAATAGCGGCGGCGGGAGGCTTCACCCACCCGCCTGGATGCTTCTGCCCATGCGCTACCAGTTTGAGCACGCCCAAACTGGTAGTAAAAAAATTGGCAACCCACCTCTGGTTGTAGCATCCCCAAGGTCACAAGATTTGGAAGTTTGGATGCTTGACAACTCGCATGTATTTTTGATGGATGCAGTGTACTGGAGTCATGAAATCACCTTTTGTGACCTTCTGACAAGCAAAATCAATGGGGAAGCCAGATTTACTTAAAGCCATGTTACTAACTTAACTGCAGTGATTCACTTAACCGCTGCGGCAAGAAACATTATAAGACGGGGCAAAACTCTCTTAAGCACTGTCTTGCTTAGCAATGTAAAATTTGGGCTCAGTTGTGGTTGTAAGTTGAGGACTACCTGTACAATTTTGCTATAGTCACTCAAAACTAATAAACTGAATTATATTGGTCAGTCTTATTCAATATTGCCTACTATAGCTGTGTAGCACTTCATTCAGTAAGAAAACAAAATATTTAGAGCATGGTTGAGCTCCACACTACAGCACAATCCCAAGAAAAGATTTTTACAAGAGTTGCATGCATCCATACATGTTCCAAAGGACCTTTTTCTTTTTGAGTCTGAAGTATTGTGCACTCTAGCTCTGCAGGTTTTGGACAAAAGTCTTTACTTACTAGGAAATTAACTTTTTTATGCAAAGTATGTACAGGTGAAACTTGAAAAATTAGAATATCATGCAAAAGTTCATTTATTTTAGTAATGCAACTTAAAAGGTGAAACTAATATATAAGATAGACTCATTACATGCAAAGCAAGACAGTTCAAGCCGTGATTTGTCATAATTGTGATGATTATGGCTTACAGCTCATGAAAACCCCAACTCCCCAATCTCAGAAAATTAGAATATTGTGAAAAGGTGCAATATTCTAGGCTTAAGGTGTCCCACTCTAATTAGCTAATTAAGCCATAACACTTGCAAAGGGTTCCTGAGCCTTTAAATGGTCTCTCAGTCTGGTTCAGTGGGAATCACAATCATGGGAAAGACTGCTGACCTGACAGTTGTGCAGAAAACCATCATTGACACCCTCCATAGGGAGGGAAAGCCTCCAAAGGTAATTTGTAAAATAAGTTGGATGTTCCCAAAGTGCTGTATCAAAGCACATTAATAGCAAGTTATGTGGAAGGGAAAAGTGTGGAAGAAAAAGGTGCAGAAGGAGCAGGGATGACCGCAGCCTGGAGAGGATTGTCAGGAAAAGGCCATTCAAAAGTGTTGGGAACCTTCACAAGGAGTGGACTGAGGCTAGAGTCAGTGCATCAAGAGCCACCACACACAGACGGATACTGGACATGGGCTTCAAATGTCGTATTCCTCTTGTCAAGCCGCTCCTGAACAACAAACATCAGAAGCGTCTTACCTAGGCTAAAGAAAAACAAACTTGGTCTTTTGCTCAGTGGTCCAAAGTCCTCTTTTCTGATCAGAGCAACTTTTTCATCTCATTTGGAAACCAAGGACCCAGAGTATGGAGGAAGAATGGAGAGGCACACACTGCAAGATGCTTGAAGTCCTGTGTGAAGTTTCCAGAGTCTGTGTTGATTTGGGGAGTCATGTCATCTGCTTAGAATTAGAACTGAGGAGAAATTTCCTGACAGTTAGAACAATTAATCAGTGGAACAGTTTGCCTCCAGAAGTTGTGAATGCCCCAACACTGGAAGTCTTTAAGAAGATGTTGGAGGGGGTTGGACTAGAAGCCCTCTACCAGGAGATTTTGGAGCACTTCATGCTTCCTTCCGCAGACAAGCTTTAGGGGGATGCTGACTTCATTTTCCAGCAGGACTTGGCACCTGCCCACACTGCCAAAAGCACCAAAACCTGGTTCAATGACCGTGGGATTACTGTGCTTGATTGGCCAGCAAACTTGCCTGACCTGAACCCCATACCGAATCTATGGGACTTTGCCAAGAGAAAGATGGGAGACATGAGAGCGAACAATGCAGAAGAGCTGAAGGCCGCTATTGAAGCATCCCGGTCTTCCATAATACCTCAGCAGTGCCACAGGCTGATAGTTTCCATGCCACGCCACATTGAGGCAGTAATTGCTGCAAAAGGGGCCCAAACCAAGTACTGAGTACATATGAATGCTTATACTTTTCAGATATCCAATATTGTTCTATGTACAATCCTTGTTTTATTGATTGCATATAATATTCTAATTTTCTGAGATGGTGGATTTGGGGTTTTCATGAGCTGTATGCCATAATCATCACAATTATGACAAATCACGGCTTGAACTGTCTTGCTTTGCATGTAATGAATCTATCTCATATATTAGTTTCACCTTTTAAATTGCATTACTGAAATAAAGGAACTTTTGCACGATATTTTAATTGTTTGAGTTTCACCTGTAGTCTATTACTGAGCTTGATTTTCCACTCTCGCAAGTTAGTTGATTCCCACTTCATGCTTAGATTAAAAACCTCTGATCTTTAATACTGCCATTACTGGAGTAATGCCATAGGATGTCCCTCAGATTTATTCTTCAGCTTTTAAAATGGTAAAACCCATTTGGTCAAGGTGACCTTCAAGATAAAGAGTGAACACATGTCTTATAAATCTCCTTTTTGTAGCCATTCCAATGTAGAGGAAAGATGTTTTCCAAGATGCAGACTCTTGTATTCAGTCATAAGAAGGCACAGTGAGCCATAGAATTAAAGGATGAAAAGAATTTCATATTTCATCCTTAAAACTTAACCCTCACATATTTGTGCATATGCAAACCCAAACACAAAAATAATACAATTTTTGCAAAGCATTTTAGTGTAAGTAATCTCCGGTAACAGGCTACCAATGATTTCCTCCCCCACCCCACCCCCTTTCTCTCTGCTGTTAAGCCTGATGAAAGTACATAAAAATAAAATCTAGAAGGGAAAATTTTTATCCACTTTGAAAGGTAGAATTCTTTATATGGAACTTGACTCCTGTGGACATTTTACCTGGAAACCACATGGGAGTGGTTTATTGTTTACTTTTTGACTTCTCAGTCTAGCTCTAAAATTTGATACTTGTCCTGCATTAAAGAATTAAAAGGTCTGATCCTCTTTAGCTATTAAGATCAACTAGAATCATCGCACAATGTAAAGATCTAGCTTTGGAGAAGCCTGTAATGCTGGGGACAAGTGGATGCAAAATGTAGATGATTACTAGAAGCAAAGTGGATGGATTCAATTACAGCAGTGATGGATGCACTGCACTATTGGAAGCCCTGAAGTACTAAAATGGGTAATAGTACTGTAGAAAATCTATTCATGTGGTCACTAAGAGGTAATACTGACCTGATGACACATAGTCAATCAAGATTAGGTGCTAACATCCCCCCAAAATTACTTAAAGGTTCTGCTTTTTGGTTTTGCTAGCATATACTCTATTTCAAGTATAAGTGAGCTGCTGTATCATGTTTCTTGAGAATTAAAAAAATAGAAAAGTCTCTTTCTAGATATCCTCATAGCATACATGAAGGGGAGTTCCAATTATCCACAGCAAATCTTTTAATTTTCAGTGTAAATCTTTGTAAATCTGGAATCCCTGTATGCGCAGAAAAGCAAAACTATTCCAGCTTTCCATTTGAAAAAAGCCTGCTGTGTGTGTGTGTTTCTTGATGGAACATGTTATTAAATTTCAATAGCATATCTTTATAGAAAACAAAATAATCTGACCATGTTTTTTCAATATGCCTACAGTAGTTTGGAAAAACATAATAGTCCCAACCAATCTGTTTCTTTTTCAGTTTCAGCACAATCATGTGCATGCAGGTTTTCTATAAATGATCTCATACCAAATGGCTGGAGGCTGCACATTGAGTAAAGGTACCACATTGCACAATAAACACTGTAGCTCTCTATGCCTGAAATGTTCCATGTGTGTAAGTCAAAGCAAAATGGTGAACTCTTTTTTGAGCCAAATTGGAACTCAAACTACATGTCATGTAATTTTCTTGGCAACATGGAATTGTATTCCATTACCTTCCACAGTGTTTGTTTGTTTTTAATCTTTCTAGTCTAGGCTATAGCCCTGGACTTCCCTGCTAGTTTCCCATCCAGGAAGTAATCCTATCTCTTGGACAACTCAAGCAACTGCTTGAAAGGTTATCTCTGGCTGTTTAAAAATGTGGGTATATACAAAGCCATTTCACTTCTCTAGCACTCCCACGGAAAAAAGAGTAGCTTGCAAAGCAGCTGTGTGAGCCTTCCAGAGTAGGTGGTTACATTAATGGCTCAAAAAGGGGTATTTTGTTCATGATAATATGCTTTCTTATGCACCTCTTTTAAACAGCTCTAATATTTTTTTTTTTTTTTTGGTTTTTCAAAATTTATAGGGAAAAGGGTAAATGGACAGGTATACAAATTTTGGCAGTTGCAAAGTGTGTGAGGCCCCCCTCCCTCCATACCCATAGCGTACATTTATATATAATGCATTAGTATATAATTGATTATAATCAGCATATTAGTTCTATTATTAAATTCAGTCAAATTAAACATTACAATATAAAATCCAAATATAATTCCATTTTCACTTTCGGTCAATTTATAATAATATGATTTTCATATTTATTTCTGTGATCTGAGTCTTCTTGCTATTGCCCCATCTCCCTCCACTGGCAGAGCTCTGGCCCCTCCCGTGTCCTGCGTGTCCGTTGTAGTGTCTGGTGGTTTCTCTAGGAGTGTTTTATTTTTTTCCATAAAGGCCTGCGCCTCTATGGGTGAATTAATTCTGATTCTTGTCTCCTCCCAGAATATCAGCATACCTTCAGGCATCAACCATCTAAACCACACCCCTTTCTGGTATAATTTATTCGCTAATTGCGAATAATTTTTTCTTTTTTCTCTAATCTTCTTAGGGATCTGCTTCAGAATGGTTATCTCCATATCATGATATGTCAATGCTTGCCCCCTTTGTACACCCAGAATTTCATCTCTTGTGGTTTTTCTAAGGAATTTAATGTGAACCTCCCTGGGTACATTGTGTGTTCTAGCATAAGCTGAGTTCACTCTATAAACCAGATCTATATCCCACCCCATCTGTTGTTTTTCTTTGTGTGTATAGTCAGCCAGAATGTTTGTCATGATGTCCCTTATATTTTCCCCATCTTCTTCTATAACATTTTGAAATCTAAGATAATAGGACATTCTCTCAAATTCTAATTTCATCTGTTGGATGTCAAGATCTTTGTTCCCTTTCTGCACAGCTTCCACCCCCCCCCTCACCTCCTCCACCCCCCCTTCCACAAGATTCAGTCTTTGTGAGTTCTTATATATTTGGGCTTGATTTTCTTTAATTTCATCTTTCATTTCCCTTAACTGTTTCTTGATTTCCTCCTGGCCCTGTAGAATTTGTTGAAGCATTTGTTGAAAGTCCATCTCTGTAGTCTTATGTTGCATCAGTTCTGGTATCTTTGACTGTGTGGCTGGACTGGATGTTGCGGATGTTGGAGCAGAAGTGGCAAAGCCAGGTTTTCCAGGAGGAGGTCTTTTAGATGCCATCCTTTATAACGTTAAAAGTTCAGTCCAAATATGAAGTAAGCAGTTAGAAAAGAAGGGTAGCCAGGTGAATCCGGGAGCAGAATAACCAGGCAGAAGAGAATCTCTCCAATAAGTCTGGCAATAGATAGAAAATTTCCCCTAGAAGGTTAAAAAAATACCAATCCACAAGAGGTTCCTCTGGGAGACACGGAGACAAAGACCGGAAGCCTGAATTTTAAAGGTGGAGTCAGGTTTCAGAGTTCATAAAGACAACGGAAGTGTGCCATCTTGCCCTGCCAGTTTTGGGCACAGAGGCGTAACAAAGTTTTAAAAAGTTCCAAAAGTCCTCAAATCATTGTAATATGTAAAATTAAATTAAAAAGAAAATCATCTCAGCCTAAGTGAGGCTTCATTCGTTGGCTCTCCCCCCTCCTCCTTCCCCGGGGGCTGAGAGCAAAATTGTTTCTTGCCGCTTGTCCAAGGGGGGGGGAAAACCCCCCTCCCTCCAGCCGCACCTCCAAAATGCTCCGAAAGTAATTTTAAAGTTTTAAAAGCTGAATCAAATCTTCATGCAAAGTAAGGGATGAAGAGAGAGGCAACCTCACCGCACCGCAGCTGCTTCCTTCAATTGTAGCATTCTCCAGTCGGCTTGTAGCGAGGCGCGAGGCGTGGAAACGCGATGCGCCCTCCGAGCTTGCTCCCCGGTGCCTTGGGCGCGCGAGAGAGCTCCCGCCGGCTGCCGCCGCTGCAGGAGACCTCCGCGATGCCGCCCCTCCGGCAGGACCCCTCTGCGGGGTGTCCTGTGCCCCCCAAGGAGTGGGGAAGCCCACCGGGGAGCCGGAGCGGGCAAAGAGCTGCCCGTCGCCGCCGCCGCCGGAACCGGAACTCCAACAGCTCTAATATTGATATCCAGTTAAGTAAAGACTATATGACTCAATGTACAGGTTTTTTTTTTTAATTTACTTAACAGTCCTCATGTAGTTTATGTGGAAATGTTTATACTGGCAAAACTCTTTACGGCCGTTTACTCTTAAAATGCAATGAAAGAAATCCAGAAAATACAGTATATGATTCTTAATGTGTTGCTGATAATCTGCACTTAATACCATATTCCAGCCATCATTCCTTTAGCTGCAGTTGAGAGAAGGAATAGCCATAACATTTTCTGTTTTAAAAGTCTAGTACAAAGTTTGTGCATAGTCGTCCTAAAATATTATATAATAATTAAATACTTTATGATGACATGTATTCCTTCTCCTCAAAGTATACTTTGAAACTCTGAAATAATTTATGGTTTTTATGAGCAATGGTTCATAACCCAATGTCCACTTAAACTATTGTTACAAAGCCCTTTTGTGTATAATTTTGGCAATATTACCAGGCCTGAGAGCAACTGAATATTGCCTTTTATAACAATAGACACATCTATTCAGAAAGTCCTTCTAGAATCAAACAGGGTGCACATACAAAGAGCAGTGCCTGGGAAAATACAACAGTAACTTTAGTTACTAAAGTAACTTACTTTTTCTCATTGTTATTTTATATTTCTGATATTTCCATTCAGAATTACTTGATTTTAACAATCACAGGATAGAAAGAAACAAGAGACAATGGAATGACCAATATATTATCTTTATCTCCACAATATTAATGAATCTCTCACATATAGCCACCTTTCCAATTTTCCTTTGCTAATGCAAATGCACAGATATATGTACTGATGTGTCTATCATAGTGGAAGTGTATATTGGTGTCTACAAATACTACAAAGAAGTGTTTCAGAATATCCAAGAGCATACAAAGAATATGGTTCAGATGGCTTGAACAGAATCATTCAGGACATTAAAGAACCTTTTAAGTGATCCATAAACCTCTGCATGGACCATCTCTTTACATCTATGTGGCAACATACTTCAAACTATTGGCACCAATGATTTAAAATATAATATGAACTATTTTAGAAAACAACAAACTTTCTGACCTTAGGCAGACTTATTATCCACTCCTCCAAAATTAATTTTGTTACTTCTAAAATTTAAGGCTTGGATAAACAGAAAATCTGTTCAGTCTAAGCTAGGATGAAATCACTTTTCCTCTTACAGACTGATGGGAAACAGCCCTCGTGTAGTTTATATGATCAAAAATATTTGGAAATGGCAGACAGGTTCCACTAGAAAATTAATAAGTATTAATGTTTTTGGTCAATTCAATGACAAAAATGCATTGGGGATCATTTGTTATGAATTTCAGCAAATACAGCATTGTTACTCAAAAAAGAATGCAATTCTTAAATATAGTTTATATAGTTATTTGAGTTTAGGAAATAGATTTTTTTATAATCTTGGTATATATAATTAACAGACACAGCAATATGGAATAGAAACACCAACTTTTTAAATCTGTTTACACTAATATGAGTCATTATTCTTCTGAACTTGAGCCTTTTGGATCTTGATACAGCAAAAAGGCAATGACTTTTATCCAAAAATATTTCTCAGCATCAGGCACATATTTCCCTCTACAGTACACAGATTTCTAAAAGCCCATTGCCAGCACACTTGAACATGATGATCTGGAAACAAAGAAGCAGCAAAGAAACATAGATCATTTCAAGCAGTGGAAAACATTTAGAAAAATGGAATTTCAGAGCATCTCATTGTCCTCATGTGAAATCTGTATACAGGTCTGAAAGCTAAAATATTGAAATATCAGTCTGAGCTATGCTGATGATACTATTCTAATAGTCAAAATATAGAAGAATCTGCAAGTACTAATAATAAAAATCAAGCAACTGCATTCTGCAAAACCTGGGTGAAGCATCCATCCCCCCCACCCCGGCCCCAATACAACACAAAGTATGGTTCTTTCAGGTCTTCTCTACAAGCTCCTTTTTGTGCTGCAACTTTGAAGGCCAACTTCTTCCTCTATTTTTCCTCTAGGCTCTTTCACAGCACCTTTCCTTTTAAAGTCTGTTTCCAAAGGGAAATTGGTTTGCTATTTCTCCCTAGTGTTCTTCTAAAAGCCAGCTGGCACAGAATACTAAATGGAAAATGCACAAAGGCACAACTTCCAAAAGCATTTGGAATTGTTCTAGGAACTCCTGAAATTGTTCTTTAGAGCTTTTTACCGGGAGGTCTTGGAGGGTAGGTTGGGCTGCTACTAGATGGCTATTACTTCATGCTAAGAGATCCTCAAAGAGCCTGAAAATATAATGCCTGTTCAAATAATTATTTGATTGCATTAGCATTCTCATGTGGTTCAACCTACTTTTGCCTGTCACACAATAGTGATACTCTTTAGCAATTCTACTGGATCATAGTAGAACAATGGCAAGAAGAGTACACAAAGGCATAATAAAACCACAAACTACTGTAAATATCCAGAAGAGCCTATGGTACCAGACCCTTGATGTTTTCTACCAAAAATCCTCTCCCCCACTTTAAAAAAAATTGCTAAACATGCAACTGCTGGCATAAAACATTTTTTTAAAGTAAGCTCAATTTTTCTATAATTCAAGACAGTTTAGATAGCCTCGTTTTTCTTGAATACACTTTCAAATGGAAAACCTCCTAATTATGAAATAAATAATAATAATAAATTTAAATTTATTAGCCGCTCCCTTTCCAGACAGGACTCGGGGCGGCGTACAATGGAGTGTATAAAACATAAAACATGTATACAAACACATAAACATACATATATACAGGACATACATGCACGGAGGAGGTAACAAATTACATCACATTGGACAATTAAAAGTCACCATTAAAATACCCCAATTGTAAAAACACAGTTTAAATTTAAAAATTTAAAAGAACTGTCAGGAGGAGTAAGAAAAATTTACGGTTGAGCCAGGCCAGATAATTGAAAGAGGTGGGTCTTCAACTGTACACGGAAGGAGCGGAGATCGGAAGTAGTCCTGATGTCACGGGGGAGGTCATTCCATAGGGCTGGGCCCATCACAGAGAAGGCTCTGCTCCTGGGTGTCACCCCCCGACACTGTTTGGCGGACGGCACCCGAAGAAGTCCCTCTCTGTGTGAGTGGATTGGTCGTAGGGATGTATGGGGCAGGATGCGATCCTGCATGTAACTAGGTCCTGTGCCATGAAGCGCTTTAAAGATCATAATCAAAACCTTGAAACGCACTCGGAAGACTACAGGAAGCCAGTGCAGCTCGCGCAGGAGAGGTGTTACAGGGGAGTATCTAGTCCTCCCCATAATCACCCGCGCGGCCGCGTTCTGGACCAACTGCAGTCTCCGAGTGCATCTCAAGGGAAGCCCCATGTAGAGAGCATTGCAGTAGTCCAGGCGAGACGTCACTAGCGCATGGGTGACTGTGCGTAGGGCATCCCGGTCCAATAAGGGGCGCAATTGGCACATCAGGCGAACCTGATGGAACGCCCCCCTTGCCACGGCTGTTACATGGTCATCCATGGACAGCCAGGCATCTAGGAGGACGCCCAAATTGCGCACCTGTTCCATGGGGGCCAGTTGCACGCCCCCAATGGCCAGAGATGGAAGCAACTGGTTGAACCGGGAGGCCGGAAGCCACAGCCACTCCGTCTTGGAAGGGTTGAGTTTTAGTCGGTTGTCATCCATCCAGACCCGTACGGCCTCCAAACACCGGGACATCATTTCGACGGCCTCATTGGGGTGGTTCGGGGTGGAAATGTATAGCTGAGTATCATCAGCATACAGATGATATCCCACCCCAAAACCACGGATGATCTCGCCCAGCGGTTTCATGTAAGTGTTGAACAGGAGAGGCGAGAGCACCGACCCCTGAGGCACCCCACATGTGAGTGGCCTCCGGGTCGATCTCTGCTCCCCTGCCAACACACGTTGCGTCCGGTCAGAGAGGTAGGAGCCAAACCACCGTAGAACGGTGCCCCTGACTCCCAGCCCCTCTAGCCGGTGCAACAGGATACCATGGTCGATGGTATCGAACGCCGCCGAGAGATCTAATAGGACCAGGATAGAGGAACAGCCCCTATCTCTGGCCCTCCAGAGATCATCAACCAATGCGACCAAGGCCGTCTCCGTGCTGTGCCCGGGTCGGAAGCCGGACTGGCGCGGGTCTAGATAATCATTCTCCTCCAGGTGACGTGGGAACTGTTGTGCTACCACACTCTCTACAACCTTCGCTAAAAAAGGAAGGTTGGAGACTGGACGATAATTGACTAGGTCCATTGGGTCCAGGGAAGGCTTCTTGAGCAGGGGCCTCACCACCGCCTCTTTCAAGGCGGTCGGTAGAAGCCCCTTGCCCAACGAAGCGTTCACTAGGCCCAGGAGCCAGTCGCGTGTAACCTCCCAGGATGCCAGTACAAGCCAGGAGGGACACGGATCCAATAAACATGTGGTAGGTCGCAGACGTCCACGCAACCTGTCCAAATCCTCGATGGCAACCGAGTCAAACTCCTCCCAAAGCGGTCCCTCAAGACTTGCCGCGGGCGTCTCAGCTGGACTACTGAAAGGGGCCCATCCCTTCCGGATTTGAGCGACTTTGTCCTGTAGATATTTCCCAAACTCCTCTGCTCTGCCCTGTAAAGGGGCTTCCCGCGATCTCTCAAACAAGAGAGAGCGAGTCACCCGAAACAGGGCGGCAGGGCGGTTATCTGCGGACGCAATAAGAGCGGCACAATATTGACGTTTGGCCGCTCTTAATGCCACAAGGTACGTCCTCAAATAGGCTCGTGCCTGTGCTCGGTCAAATTCGGAACGGGAGGATCTCCAACGACTCTCTAGGCGTCTCTTGTGGCGTTTCATCACCCTTAGCTCCTCGGTGAACCAAGGGGCCAGGGTGGTTCGTCGCCGCAGGAGAGGCCGCAAAGGCGCCACCCGGTCTAGGGCCCCGGTAGTCGCACTATTCCATGCGTCTACCAGGTCCTCCACTCGGGGGCGGGTCAGGTCCACAGGAGGTGGCCCAAGCTCCGTCTGGAACCTATCTGGTTCCATCAGGCGCTTGGGGCGAAACCATCTAATACCTTCCGGTTCCGCCTCCCCGCAGCGGGGTGTAGCACCGGGGAAGTCAAGCCGGAGAAGTGAGTGATCTGACCATGACAGGGGAGTAATAATTGGATCCCCTATTCCCAGATCACTCGTCCACTGGCCAGAGACAAAGACAAGGTCCAACGTGTGGCCTCCCTCGTGAGTAGGGCCCTGAATTAACTGGGTCAGGTCCATGGCTGTCATGGAAGCCATGAACTCCCGAACCCCCTCAGACGCTTCTCCCATCGACGGCAGATTAAAATCCCCCATCACTAAAAGTTTGGGGGTCTCAACCGCCACCGATGAGATCAGCTCGAGGAGTTCAGGCAGGGCCGCTGGTGTATAGCGAGGAGCCAGGTATACTATCAGCAGGCCCAACTGCCTCCCTGGGCCCCATCTCACGACGAGGGACTCACACCCGGATGTCTGTGGCACAGTGAACTCTCTCGGCTCCAAGTCTTCCCGGATAATCACTGCTACCCCACCGCCCCTTCCCTGGGCCCGAGGCTGGTGAAATGCTCGATAACCTGGCGGGCACATTTCCACGAGGGGTAAACCTCCCTCGTGGCCCAACCAGGTCTCGGTTATTCCTGCGAGGTCCGGCTCCCCCTCCAAAATTAGATCGTGGATGAGGGGGGCCTTATTGACAACGGACCTCGCGTTGCATAACAGCAGTCTCAGGCCTTGGGTCTGTAGATCCTGACCACCTAGTATGCAGGGGTTGGTACAAACGACCGGCAATGACCAAAAACCCCGGTCTCCCAACCGACTACGCGCTCTTAATCTGTCCTCGCACCTGCCCCTCCCCACGACCGTTGGTATCAGGGAGCCCTGCGCAGGAATGCTATCTTCCCTCTCCTCCCCCACTCCGCTCCCTCCTCCTTCGACCACACCTAGGTGCCTGGCTCCCCCATCCCTCCTGACCTGTTCCCCCCCCCCATCCCTATAACCCCTTACAACTTTTAAAAAACATTTAATTAAAAAACCCCTCAACGTGCGCTTCCTCCACCTCTCTGGGTTAATGAACCCGTCCTCAAGGTGGGCCCTCGAAAGGGCAGGAGGCCATAGCTGCGAGAGGGGGGACTAGAATGTAAAACTAGAAATAGCAGTTGTAGATGTTTTAGTTAGAAAGAAGCTAGCAGAAATGCTAAGCAATCGCAATGGCACTTAGTCTTATATATAGCATTTCACCATGCTTTACAGCCCTCTCTAAGCAGTTCACAATCAGCACATTGTCCCCAACAATCTGGGTTCTTATTTTACAGCCCTCGGAAGGATAGAAGGCTGAATCAACCTTAATAACAGTAAGGCAAGTGCCCACTGTAAATTGACAAATACAGATTTAAAGAACTGCTCTCCTTATCAATTAAGGTTCTCTAGGGGAACCTTATATAATATAAATATATAATATAATATATTATATAATATATTATATTATAATATATATAATATAAATTTAACATTAAAATACTAAACTACAGATTTTATAGTTAAATGATTGGTATTTAACAGATTTAATAAGATCAATTTGAAATGCAATACATTTTTCCAAAATTAGCAAAACCTTTCACATTGTGATAATGTCACAAGATAGATGACTAGAAATCGCATAAAGGTTTATAATATATTACAATGTAATTAAAATATTACTAAAATGATCAGGAAAACTATAGATGTTTAGATTAATGATGGTGCAAAGGAGAAGGTAATATTTCCTCATTTTTATATCAAATCTATGATATTATTTTTAATAATATTTTAATTACAAC
Source organism: Natrix helvetica (assembly GCF_964273705.1). Classification (NCBI taxonomy): domain Eukaryota; kingdom Metazoa; phylum Chordata; class Lepidosauria; order Squamata; family Natricidae; genus Natrix; species Natrix helvetica. The sequence continues at coordinate 70,493,784 of NC_138552.1, forward strand.
TAAGACATTTGAATTTGTTTGGAAAAATATCCATAGATGTTTTCAACTGCTTTAAAATTATTTATTAATAGACAAGTGTATCCATTATATAATTACAATAGACCATGCAACCCCATCCCCAATGTTCTGTGCAATTTGGTACTTACTATGTTTGTAAAAAAATAAATTATGTATTCCACATTCCAAACCAGCCCTTAAGATAATTATAAGAATTTGGTAATTTAGTCAAAAGAAACCTGCAGTGTGAAGAATGTGTAATGAAATTAACTGTTTAATTGCTTTCCTTACAATTTTGGCTCATATTCACTCCACTGTTTTATATTTTAAAATATATTAAAAGATTCACACATAGTTTGTCTTCAGGTTAAATGTGTAGTCTCTCCTACCCATTTCAGTTTAAAAGATTGGAGTATGTTATGCATATTTGTTATGTAATATCAGGTTGGTTGTTCATTTATTCAGAAACTGTTCAAAGTTGCAATGATGCTAAATGGATTTATTGACAGGTTCCTGAAGTAATGGCCATTCCAGCACTCTTGTGTCACATAGTTGTGATCTGGGCAGTTGGCAACCCATTCACATTTACGACTAGTTGCCAAGTGTCCCATGATCATGTGACCACTATCTTCAAACTTCTCTGCCGGTTTCCACAGAAAATCAACGGGGAAGCTGGCAAGGAAGGTTGCATGCTATTGTTGCCTTCCGAGGGGCTGGCTGAAAAACGATTTTGGCACTGGAAATTTTTAGCTTTCCTCATGGATTTCACAATAGAGCTTTTTCAGCCAGACCCACAATGAGGAGGAGTCTTTTTGACCCTGTGCTGGCTGAAAATACTCCATTCCAAAATTCTGATTAGATTTCAGCACAGAGTTTTTTCAGCCAGTCCCCCACAATAAAGAGGCTTACCTCTCCATTTTGGGGCTGGCTGAAATTGTTCTGTGCTGAAATCCAATCAGAATTTTTAGCTATGGAAAATGTTCAGCCCCAGAATGGAGAGGCTTCAGAAACATCTTAGCTCTGGGACTAAAAATCCAAGCAATTCTCAGGCTCTCGTGCATCCTCCTCAACTCTCCCAAACATCCTCAAGCATCCCCTTATTTCCTTCCCCATCTGGCAGAGCCTAAGACTTGCAACTTCCTAATGTCTTTCCCATTGACTTGATTGTGGGAAGCCTGCAGGAAGTTGCTTCACCTAATGAACAGGGCATTCACTTAATAACAGAACTCAGACAGTCTGGATTGCAAAGCAATCACATTTTACAACCAAATTAATTAGCAACGGCACTCATGCTCCCAATTTCTGTCATAAGTCAAGGACTACCTGTACATAGTGAACAGTGTACAATTACAGTAATAACAGATTTTTTCAATCCAGATCTGATAGATCTAGCTTATCAGCCCACTATACTGCAGTACATGCTGTGACAAGAGCTTACACAATTTGAATGGTAGACTAATTGGAAAAACATATCTAAGGCTTTAGTATTTTTACTATTAGATTAAATATGTTATCTAGGTCCAAATGTCACTTATTTGTAACAGTAATCCATCATGCCTCTTGGTGGAAGCCTCATTAATTTGTGCCTCATGGCTGCATATTAAGAAGGTATATATTTCATTTTTTCTTCTATCTATTTTTTCATCCTGTACTTATTTTAGGTTCACAAATGTAACATTTTGTCTGGAAAGGCAGGAAAAAAGAAATATATAAAAATGGAGAACCTCCACCAGTAGAGGGTGGCATATTAGCTGCTGATGGCAGCTTTTTGATCACAGAATAGTGAAATTTGTCTAGGTTTAGCTGTTTGATTTTTTTCTTCTAATTAAAAATCCATGATTGTATGATTTGTTCTTCTAGTAATCTAGTTAGACACAGTTAGTTGCCATCTTACAACTACAACTAGAATCACAATTTCTGTCACTAAGCAATGTAATCCTAAACCATCACTTAACAACAGCACTTCCAGCACTCCCATCTGCCATTGTTAAATGAATTCCACTGGCTATTAGCCAAGGCGCCATCCCAAGTTTGAACTTGGTCTCTCCCAGCCCTGAGCGTCAATTTTTCCAAGGTAAGGGAATGTCTCCCTTTCAAAGCCCCCAGCTGCCTATTTGCCTTCACCACCCCCACCACCCCCATCTTTGCTCTTTTGGCTTCCTTGCATCCTGTTTTGCAGAGTGGCAAGCAGCCTCCAAACCGCATGACTCCAAGTCTGCTTGCTGCGCTGACGCTCAGGGTCCTTGGCACACTGCGATCCTAGGACTGAAAAGAAGTCTCTGAGCTGCAACATAGCATGAAGCTACAGCTGCCCCTGAAAACCTCAGCAAGGCCAGCAGCATGGTGCAAATCCCCTGTCTCTGGGAAACCCCAACAGTGCTGCAAAAAGCTGTATAGCTACTTGGGAAGCCCCAGCCACTTCAGTACTGCAACGCAAAGTCACAGTGCCCCCAAGAAGCCCCATCCATCCTGGAAACCTCAAGTTGCCCCAGCCTAGTCTCAGCCACACTCACCACCATCTACTCTCAAGATCCCTTATGCCCTGTGCTCCACCACATCTGATCTTCGCCATCTTCTTGCTCCTGTTGCTGATGAACAATGCCCACCCTAATTCTTCATGAAGCACTTACTGGTCACATGAAATCATATTCCCCAGGTCTTATAAGAAAACCACCATACACAGCTTTGGGAAGGAACCCTCATGCAACTAGCAGCTGTAAATCAGCTAGGGTGGCAGGGGCCAAAAGGGCATAGATGGGGGAAAATAAGTGAGTTGAAGCTCCTCTGCAGTTGTAAGTGTAGACGGGTTGTCAAGCGACCAAATTTTGATTATATGACTATGGGAACACTACAACAGTCAAAACTTCTGTAAGTCCCTTTATTTTGCACCTCTGTAACTTTAAACAGGTGCTGAATGAAAGGTTGTTAAGTCAAGAACTACTTAGTATAGCCAATGCTCTGGACTTATAGAAGAAGCTTACTCAAGAGTCTTAGTTTACACATTTGAAATGGTTATAACTATCTACTTTTTCATTTTTAGAGCATTTTATCATGTAATTATGCTGAACCATCTATCAACTATTTTTCATTGTTCCCTGCTTTTTTATATTAGATTATAGGACCTGGGAAACATAAGCCACATGAAGATATTTAGTGTTGACTGGCCTTAGAAACTGAAATTACAACAAATAACACTGTCTGTTATTTTCTCCATCTGAAGGCTTATTAATGTATTGTACTTATTTCCTTTGTCCTTAGTGTATGCAAAGCTCACATAACCAATTGAAAAACAACCATTTAACATATGAACCAAAATACCTAGCTACAAAAGTATTTAACTGCTTACAGAAAATAGTGTCAGCCAGAATTAGAGCAAAATAAGGGCAAATAGTACAAGTAATTGTTGTTTGTAAAATATTGTTACTGCTAATTTAAATCATGCATAAATGCATTTTTAATGAGGAAAAGTAAGTAAAACTCATGTAGGTTTTTTTTTCTGTTTTAGCATATGCAGCATATAAATATTTATTTTTACTAAATTAGTATATAAAGGTAAAGGTGATGCACTTGAATAAAAAGAAATGAAAAATTGGGAACATTAAAGTTACTGAGGTTGATGAACACTGAACTAAACTAAAAAGAGGATGCTAGGCAAAAGAGGCTACTTTATTAAAACTTCATTTTCTGTATGTACACAACACTAACTGGAAATCTCATCAGTTTTAAGGTAAGTGAATTTATGGCGAGTACTGTGAAGCTCTTCACTAAATGAATAAAAGTGCAAAACATTATATGCCTCATTATTTACAAAATGCATTCCATTCTGAACATAAGCTTGCTAAAGCACATTCGTGATTCCATTTATAGGATCCTACAATTTGTCTTTCTAATTTGTTCCATTTAAAAGTCATGATAAATGTTACCCCTCTCTTCAATACTAAAAAGTGGGAGAATAACTTTTGCTTTAGGTTGTTATGTTGTGAATTAATTAATGGAAAATTGTGGTGAATTTTCCTCAGAAAGCTCAAAATATAAGCAATACAAAAGAAAGATAAGAAAAAGAGGCCTTTATTTGCAGTTTTTGAGAAAATAAAAGTTATTTATGTAGGATTTTGCTATATAATGTTGTTATCAGCATTTGAAGAATAAGAATCACCGATAGCATGCTTTAATTTGAATAATAACAATAACAATAATAATAATAATAATAATAATAATAATAATTCAGTACTCTGTATTTTGTGCACCGTTACTCATTTCCTTAGAACAAATGAGCTTTGATACTTTGAAATATAGGAGATTCACTTATGATTACGGTGATCTGTCCATGTTTACATTTACTTCCAACCAGATAAACAGTGTTTCAAAGGAAATGTTAGTCTACACCTTTTTAAGATTTGTGACTTTTGTAGGATTCAATAATGTAACCCCACCATGTGAACTCTTGAAATGTATAATCCAGTTATCACTCAGTCTACTGTATGGATACCTTCACCTCAACTTGGAATTGCAAAGGAAGATCAGTTATGAAAGAATCATCTCTTTTCAGCATCTTATATAATATCACTCTTTATTTTCCTTCCAAAATCTCAAGCATTCCTCAGACTGTAAGAGCTGTGATGTTTTCAAACATGGGAACATCAGTTTTGATAAGGATGGCCCATCAAATCCATATGAAAAGTCCATCCATCCCCAATCTGCCCCCTTCTAAGTATGCTGGAACTGCAATTCACAGAACTACACAATCCATTAAATAGCAACTGATTTTCCAAGACAAATCTAGAGCGCTTTGGATAAGGAAAACCTGCCTTGATCAATGGCATACAGACATGATACACACAGAAATTCATGCTAATATTAAATTCTTCAAAATTAACTGAGTTAAAGATGAAACCAAAATATTATTTACTATAATTTTTAAATCAAATGTAAGTCATTTGAAGAACATTTTATTATTATTGAACAAAAACATTATTTAATCATAGTCATAAAACATGGGTAGAATTAGACAAATGATTTCGAATACTGCAAGCAAAGAGGGAAAGGACTAAAGAGGACTAAATATATTTTGAGTGTAATAATAAAGCCAATTAGTCCGACTACACTAAAGAAGTAGTTTGACTTTAACAATACAGACAGTGGAGTTTGTTCTCCAATCTCTTATCAACCACATTCCATTTCAACAATTGACTAAAACAATTGTTATCTTGTCACTTCCAATTACAGAGGAAAGGCAATGCTTTCCAGTTTGAATGATTCTGCCGGCTTTGGAAATATGTTTATCATCCAGTATCATCAAGTCTAACTCTAATCATTAAATCCACTGAGAGGCATTCACAAGAAAACTATATTTCCTCAGTCCCGATCCACAAACAAAACAAATTTTCTGTTATCTTCAGCATAAACTTTGAAAAATCAAGAGTGCATATTTGTATCCCATCTCATTATGCGATTCACTAAAATGGATAGTATTTTCAACACACATACTGTAAATTAGCATAAGTTTATAAATGATTTTTTCCTTCCTGCTTCTAAATTCACCTCAATCCAATCTACATTTTTCTTATAATTCTGTTCTGATTCAAATAACCAAGCTCTACAGGTCTTTATGATATATGCCAGCAAATTCCAATTTATGTGGCCGCCAATCAGCCAAATCAAGTGCTAAGATCAAAGGTGCTGTCTGGATATATCTTCCTGGATTCAATCAGCCAATTCACACATTAAAAAATGTATTCTATTTGGTAATCTCCAGGTAAACTATGTATTTTCCATAATTTCCAATCAGAGAGCATAAATTTATTGACAGATACATCGAATTCACACCGGAAGATGTTAAGGAAAATAATCTAACCTTTCTGGACTGTGCAGTACACACTAAGGAAGACAGCAGCCTTAACACTGAAGTTTACAGAAAACCCACTTGCACCGCTCAATATCTACACCACCCACTGGAGCACAAAATGGGAGTTATCAGAACCTTACATCACCGAGCTGAAGGCCTGCATACAACCAAAGATGAGAAAGAAAAAGAACGTAAATACATCAAGGAAGCCCACAGAACCTGTGGCTATCCCAAGTGGGCCTTCATCAAATCTCAAAAAACACCCTACAGGAGCTCCTCTATAACAGACAATGACGAGAATAATAAACGAAGCAACATTGCCATTCCGTACGTATATGCAGGCATATCAGAAAAGCTCAGGAGAATCTTCAGCCAACATAACATACATGCACACTTCAAAGCCAAGAATACACTAAGGCAGAAGCTTGTCCACCCCAAAGAAAAAAAAACACCCAGACAGAAACGAGCAACATAGTATATGCAGTACAATGCAGTGAGCCATGTTCAGATCTGTACATTGGGGAAACGAAACAACTTCATAAATACATGGCACAACATAGAGAACAAACACCTCATGAGTAGATTCAGCAGTCCATTTAAAAGACACAAGCCACTCTTTTGCAGACAACAAAGTCATATTTTGGACAAAGAAGATCGCTGGTTTGAAAGAGGGGTCAAAAAGGCCATTGATGTCAAAATGGAACAGCCCTCTCTCATCTATCTCCAACCTACAACACAGTCCTTTCAACAGTTCTAAGAAGGCTCCACACCAATTTGCACCACTCACGTGACCCTGATGACACAGATAAACCTCCAGGTGACCTTAATGACCTGGTGAAAGAATGCAAATGACCAACTGTCTACAAGGAGTATCAATCCTTCCATTCCCCACCATCCAGTCAGAGCTGAAGAAACTTCTTGGATGAGAAGTGAAATTTTTTAAAAAAAAAAATCCAGAAAGTCCAGCTGCCTCTTGAAAAAAAAGCACCTTTGAGACAACCATGATCTGGATGACTGAGAATCTCCATAGACACTGAAAAAGTAATTTTACTATTGGTCATTGCATTTGCATCCTTTGCAGCATTCCTATGATTGATATTTGAGAACTTTGCAAAGGAGGATATCTGCACTATCCCCATGATTATGTGATTTTCATTTGAACATTTCACAGCCAGCTTCTAACAAGCAAACTCAATGGAGAAGCCAGTAGTAAAATTGCAAGTTTTGATCATGATGCCTCATTTAACAACCTGAGATAACTCACAATGACTGAATGGAAAGTGATGTTGTAAGTCCATCACAGTCACATGATGTTTCACTTAGCAATCATGTTGCTAAGCAACAGAGTTCCTTTTCCTAATTGTGATCGCTATGTATGGTCTACCTATAGGCAGAAACAAAAACAGTTTCATTTTTGATTTTAAAAAAATTGAACCTCACAACAGACCACAGATTACTCACTATCTTTCTATCAGGATTTATTTGATTTTCATCCCACCTTCATTACTTTGCAAATAATTCAAAGCAGAAGACATGCACAATACTCCTTTCTCTTCTAATTTTCCTACACAACAACAACAATCCTGTGAACTGAGTTGTGCTGAGAGAGTGACTAGCTCAAAGCACATCCACATATTTTAAAATTTCTCCATCTGTTTTCTCCATTTCTAGAAACATTCTATCAAGGTACACAAATTCATCAACCTTTTCTTCTTTCCACAATTTATGTAAAAACAGCTTTATAATTATTCATTTTTTAATCAAACGAAACTATTGTGATTACATTCATTTTCAGACTCAAAGTCGTACCATACAAGGAGTCTAACATTCATTGCAAAGCATTTGGTTCTCGGCCAACGACACAGTATTATCTGCATACATAATAAATATACCTTCACATCCTCAACTAATGTATCTCTAATGTTACTGAAAGCATTCCTTTTCAATGATGCAGAAATATATTAATCAAGGGAACATCCTCATCTTTCTCCATGCTCAACACAGAATCATTTTTAAATCATTCTATTCTAATTCGTGCTTCTATCATAAATCATGTTTCTCACATTTAGCAACGAATTTTCAACTGCATATTTGTGCAAAGCCTTCCATAATTTAAATGTATTGACTTTCGCACTTGTTTTCTCTAAATCCACAAATGTCCAATAAAAATTCTTCCATATGAATATTTCTGTTACCTGATAATGGACAAAAATCTGGTCTGCAAACCCCATGCCTGACATGAAGTCACAGTACAAGTCCAAAAGTTCGTTGTTGCCAACCTTTGTGACAGAATTCTGCTGAACACCTTACCAGGCAATCTTAAAATATTGTTTTTTGTAGCCTCTCTTGCTAGCTTCTTTACATAGGAAAACAATAATGGCGATCTTCCAAACATCAAGCACAAATGCATCTTAACACAATATTAAATAAGTGACACAACCATTCGTACTCATATCTAAAATTTTACCCCATCCGTAGCTTTACCACTGTATAATATCCTCCTAGCATTTATGAATTCTTTTCATCCATTTTTTTCTTGGACAATATTTAGTTGTTTTCAATTACACTCTTCAGTACAACATTTACCATTCCCATAAACATCTATAAATTACTTCTTCCAGTATCTCAAATTATGTCATCACTTTTATCTTTAATTCATTTTAATGCTGATTGCATCCTGTTTAGCATCTTGTTTATCTCTTCATTCATTTCTAAAACAATCTTTTATTTTTATTAAAATTACTCTGCATTTTCTCTGCCTCTTGTAATCTCAAGTATTTCTTATTCCTTTTGATCCCTGAAACTTTTTCTCCCTATATACAAAATGTGCCTTTTTTTATCCATACTTTAATAATTTACCAAGCATATTTCCTATTTAGCACAATTCTGCCTTTTTTTATGCTGCTCCAAGTAATTTTCAAATCCTCTTTCCTTACAACCATTTTCCATTTATTCTGGTTGCCATCCTAGTTCACTTCCCCACCCCCACCCCACGGTTTTTCATGTTCATTGTTTTCCAAGAAAAAAAACACTTTTTATCCTACCCCAAATAGTGTATTTCTTATTCAGAATTGTTCCCCATTTCTGCATTCTTCACCAATTCTCTCAAACCTTTGTTATAAACAAGATATTTTTCTAGAAATTCTTTAAACAGACCCTTTCCATTAATTCATGGGTCGCCAAATGGTCCGGTCACCTTTTCTACACTCTTTTATCTTGTTTCCAGCTATCCATTCTTGTCAATTACCAGAATAGGTTTTTTTCCCCTGTGGTTGCATTCATTGAGAAATATAAACACATTTTTTCCCAACATTCATCTCTGTTGCTTCTATTGTGATTCATTAGAACAGGGGTGTCAAACTCAATTTCATTGAGTGCCGCATCAGGGTTGTGGTTGACCTTGGGGGGCTGGACTGATGTGGCTCACTGGGTGGGTGTGGCTGACTGGGTGAGCATGGCCAGCTTGATGCCACTCTCCAAACTGCTGGCATATTTTCTCTTCGCATTGAGTAGACCAGGCCGAAGCCGCACTGGCCCGATGTTTTCTCTTCGCATTGGATAGACTGGGCCAAAGCCACATTGGATAGACCAGGCCAAATCCACGTTGGCCCGATGTTTCTTCGTATTTGATAGACTGAAACAAAGCTGCATTGGGTAGACTGGCCCGAAGTGACTCGGGCCAGCCCTTACATTTTCCAGGGGGCCGGATCCAACCACATTGTTTACATTTAGAGGTTGCCCTGGTACAAAGCTTGCATTACAATGTAATACAAACTCTTGATGTATTACATTGTGTGTGTGTGTGTGTACACACACACACACACACACACACACATATAGTAATATCCAAAAGAAAAACCAACCCTGAACACCCAGAAGGACAAACTTAACAATCAAAAAAATATCCATCCCAAAACAATGTAAAGAACCCACCCCCAGGACATCCAGATCAATCTACAGTAGGATAAAGAGCTGTCCTTTGAAATTGATAGTCCATTATCTACAACTGGTCCACTAGGGGCTGGTACACAGGTGTTGATTTCCCAGTGTAAAGTTAAGACACACTGACTAGCCCAAAATCATCTAGCCAGCTTTGTACCTAAGGAAAACTCTTCTTATTCATCATCCAGCATTGTAACTACTAATATACTGGGTCTCTGACTTAAACCATGTACTGTATACACATGAATACACATCAAGTAGGAAAAAATTCTATGTGATAGCAGTTTTGCACAAAAATGCAAAATGACATTTCTGGATTGCTGATATTTATATGCATGCCCAGATGAGCATATATTAACTGCTTTGTCAATATTTAACATGTTGTGTTTAAATCTGATCAGTGTGTGTGTTATACTTAGAAATATAATTGTAAGAATGACACCTATCACTTGTTGATCTTAAGAGAAAAATAAAAAAAACAATTAGGAAGATTATATGTCTTTATGAAAAAGAATTGAAAAGAGTCAAATAAAAATTGAAAGAAATATTCACAGAACAAATAGCAGTCTGTTTGATGTTCTGTGAACTGATGGGGAGTGGTTTACGGCTACCAGCACATGATTTTTTTTCCTGGATACATTATATGTATATGTGTTGAAATATAATATATGGTATGATATATATGATATATAATTGAATATAATTCTTATATAAAAATATACTCAAAAACCTAACAAGCTATTTTGTTAATTTCTATTGAATACTTCAGCTCTGAATATATCTTTGAAAAAGATGCAATTATGAGTTAAATATGGGATCTTGAATTAGAACATTTTTTGCATACCTTTCGACAAATTTTGGACACTTCCTCCACTTAATGCAAATTTTCATCCAGGATCCTTTTGGAATTCTCATTTATAATACTTTTAATTAATTTGACTCTTTTGGGTTCAAAATATAATAGATTTATATTTCTTTTCTTATTAAAATTACAGTATATTATTTCAGAAAATCTGTGCTTTAATGCCCTTTCTTATGCTAAATTGGTGGCGATAAAAGTAGTCTATAAATTAAAGTTTATTAAAAATGATCTAATAGATGCTGGAACCCTCATATCCTTAATTAGTGAATGAATGATAAGAATGTTTTTTTTATTATTTGCTATGTTAAAAGATAAGTGCTGGTTATTTCCTCTAGCATTGTTTACATTAACAAAATTTAATGACATCTTGATTTGCATCAGCATCATTTGCAACCTCTTCAGATATGTGTCAGAAGAGATAATTAAATCTTATGAAATCAAAAAGTCCACAGATTTAAAAGTATTTATCAATAAATAAATTTGGTATTCAAATTCTAAAAAGTGACCAGTTTTTATTTAATACATGAAAAATGTTTGTAAGAAGCAACATGCATGTAGTGGTCATAGAGGGAAGGGTGATTTAATGCATATCTGATTGACAAGAGTTGCTCTCTTAGCTTTTGGTTAATAGTTGGGGCGATTTGGGCTTATTCCACAGCTTTCAGTAATCTTATTGTGTTTTAGGTGGAAAACTCCTATTTTTTGGCAGTTGTGCCACTATAATTTGACAGTGCAAGTGGATACATCTACAAAGCTACAAAGAATAGTAGAAGGCTTATGTCTCACATCTCTGCCTCACGGCTGGAGTACTAGATAACATATTGCCTCTTAAGTACTGTATAGGAAAGTGAACTATAGGTGCTGCAATAGTAGTTAGAAAAGTATAAGCAGTCTGACCATGCAATGAAGTAATCTTACCTATAAATACTTTTCTATGTCCAAAAAAACCCCTTATTTCCAATTTTTCCCCTGGAATCAAGGCTATCAATCCCATCATAAATAAAAGCCAATACTTTATTACAGTATATGTCTAGCCAAAATGGGCATGTAAGAGTACAACTCCAGGACCTGTCCTAAGTCCTTGTTCAGTGCTATTGCAACTTCAAACAGTTGCTGACTGAGTAGATCTTAAACGAGAAATATGTGCAAATCAATATTGTCATGATCTTTTGTGTACTTCTTGGGCCATAAAATGGATTTATGGGGGATCACAGTTAATTCTGGAGCCATAGATTATCTATATATGAATCAGTGTACATTGTGATTTTTTATTTATTCTTCTTGTTGCACTGTATATAGCCTGAATCACCTCCCATGTGCTCTACGTGGGACTACCCTTGAAGAACATTCAGAAGCAGCAACTAGTCTAAAAGCCATCAATGCATGACGTTTTGGGTATGCTGAAGTTTTCATGTACAATTCAATATGTAGTCATGTTTTGTGTTACATTGTTGGCATGTTTTTAATATTGTTAAGACACTCTAATTCTAATTACCAGAATCTCTATGCTGAGGTGGAATAATCACCTAAATCATATGCATGTGTGTATTTAGTTCACCCAAATGAAATAGCACCCAAGGCCATTGACCATTTGCTCCCTCACTATATACTTTTATGAATCAGTTTTAAAACGCGTGATGAATTTATATCTGAGCTATTCAATACTAATGATGGATATATAGCTTAAAGCTACCCCTCTGCCCTTTTAGACATGCCTAAATTTATTATATTGAATATAAATTAGTTATCTAATTTCTACACAAATCACTGTCATGACTAAGGTTTCTTCAGTTTTTAATGGAACTTTATTGTACCTACCTTACTCTAGTGCAGTGTATTTCAAACTTGGCAACTTTAAGATGTATAGGCTTCATCTCCCAGAATTTTCCAGCTATGAAGTCCACACATCATAAAGTTGCTAAGTTTGAAAAACTCTTTTGATTTAACATGCTAAATTCTAATCTGCATAAACAGGTAGTCCTCGATTTACGACCACAATTGAGGCCAAAATTCCTGTTGTGAGATATTTGTTAAGTGACGTTTGCCCAATTTTATGACATTTCTTGCCACAAGTTGTTAAGTGAATCTCTGAAGTTATTAAGTTAGTAACCCGGTTGTTAAGGAAATCTTGACATTGCTTATCAGATCACAGAGGGCAATCACATGTTCCTGGGACATTGCAACCATCATAAATATGAACCAGTTACCGAGCATCTGATCATATGACCATGAGGATGCTGAAAAGGTTATAACTATGAAAAATGGTCATTAGTCACTTTATTCAGTGCCACTGTAACTTTGAACGGTCACTAAATGAACTGTTGTAAGTTGAGGACTACCTGCATTGCAGCCTTCTTCAAGTGGCTGGGTTTTTCTGTTACTTGTCTTTTTACTTCCAGCGTTCCATTTCAATGAACAGCTGTATGTCTGAGTCAACAGTACAATGTGATTTCTAGCAAAACACAAAAAGTACCTTATTGTGTAGGGTTATTTCCTGTGGGTTTCATGCTTTCAATTTCACATTATAGCACTAAATTGATGGAATTATGCAACTATGGAAAATCACCATTTGGGACCTTTTGTAAGCAATCTCCTCACTAGCTGCAGCTCCTCTACTGTAAACATCTTACTGCCTGCTTTCATCCTGGCTTTCTTAAAGGTATGAGTAGAGACCTTTCTCATAATTTATTGTTCATTAATGATGACCCTCTTTTTAAAAAAAATATGTTAAAATTGATAATCTTGAACTATTGTTTTCTTTCCTATGCAAAATTCATCTGGAATTCATTCACATGAACTCAGCTTGGTATTAATGACCATAATTGAAACCAGAATCACGGGCACTGAAGCAGTTGTTAAATGAGACTACACACTTCGCACTCCCGCTTGTGGTCATTAAGCGATATCCCTGATCATTAAGCACATTAAGAATGAAGGGCTTGTCCATTAATGGATTTCAGCTCTGCACCTGAAATCCTCCTGGCTGTTAGTGAGTAAACGGGTTGCCTGCCATGCATTGAAGGGAAATCCTGTCAGGCTGCCAGAATGGGTTAGGTTTAATTCTGTTCCTTCAGCCTTACAAAGGAATTCCCCTACTCTCCATGCAGGGAAAGGAAATCCTTGATAGGGGCTACAGGATTTCTGCTCCCCTCTGATCTAAGACCATAAGTATGACTACTTGTAAGAACTATTTGTATTTGTACATTCCATAATTACCTTTTGAATTCCAATTATGGGCACATATAGAACAATAAAGAACAAATTTAGATTTTCTTAAGAGCCAACCACTTTGCAACACAGCCTACCTAGTATGTAAAGCTCAGTGGTGAGTTTCAAATCTTAATGCCTCCGCGACGCTCCAGCTGCTCTGCGGAGCATCGCACAAGCGCTGTATACGCCATGCACGTGCACGGAAGCACAGAAGCCTTTAAACACCAGTAAGGAGCTCGGGAGGGAGGGGTGGGCCCTCCAGAGCACCGTACTGGAACGGTATCCGGTGCTCCAGGTTGGCTCCGGTATGCCCGTACCGGGGTGTACCGCCTGCAACCCACCACTAGTAAAGCAGTAAAGACCTTCTCTATGTCCCAATGGTCCCATTGTCCCATCTAAAGAAGAAACATGACTAATTGAAAGCAAACTTAGAACTGTTCCCATGTCTTCATTAATATATTTAACAGGTTGTCCTACTAAAAAAAATTCTCTGTTATCTGCTTTTGCTGGCATGCAAACCAAGCTTCATTAAGCAGAATTTTTTTACTTAATAGGTTAGCAATAACAATAAAATTGTAATTCCCTATTGTGATTTAGTTATAATAAACTGTCTTGAGTAGATATATATTTGAGAAAAGCAGATTACAAATATTATGAATAGAGAGAAATTCCAGAAACCTATCTCACAAAGTAGTACCTATTCTACCTAGTGTCAGAGCATACCAAAGTGGAGTGGAGATGAGGACACTTTTTCCAGATTTGTATAGTAGGCTACACTTTACTTGTGAGTTCAGTTAGGATGAGTAATAGAGGCAATCCTGGCTTGGATCTTCTTGTCATCTGAAATATAGTCTAAAAAACACCTCCATCTTTAGGGCCATCAGTTGGTTCTGTTTAGACATCATGTTCTATAATCAAACAAACCACACTATAGTTTAGTGTACTGTAATGTGCAGAATCAACTACAGTTTTAAAACCCATATGAATAAAAATCAAATGGGAAAACAGAAAAGTAAGTAATAGTCCAAATCTTTCAGAAGCACCAACTGATATTTTCAGTAAATTAATGACGAAGTACAGGTGGTCCTTGCTTACTGATCACTCCTACAGAGATTATTGAAGGTTGAGAAAGTTGGCAGGTCGCAAATAGTGACCACGTCACCCTCATTTAACATGTACATAGTGATTCACTTAAAGATGACAAGCCATTGTTTGTATAGTTTAGTTTCTTAATAAAGAAATGTGGACTAAATTGCCTTCCAACTGTACTACTAAAAAGAATATGTTTCCCTTCTATCAGTGACTAATGCAGATATGGGTATTCATGTTCCTTTAACTGAGGGATCACAAACATTTGTGCACCTACTCTTTGTGATTCCAATGAACTCCTCCATTAAAAGACCATGGCCAAATTCCCATATCAGTGCTAAACTATAACCTGGCAACCCAACTATTATTACAGCTTAGCATGTGATGTGACATATTCAGCAAGCCATGCTTAAACAATTCTAGCCAAGTCAAGCCATTTTAGAAGACTAAAAAAATGTTTGAAAATTTATTACTAATGTCACATTAGTGGATCTTGAAAATAAATGAGTATATCCACCATTTGTATAAAAACACAATTATTCTTTCTTGGGAGAAGGCCCTTGGTACACACTCTTAGAGAGTTTGTGTAATTGAATTCACAATATATCTGGTGTTCAGTTCAGTAATACAAAGCTCAGTGGGTTTAACAAATTGGAAGAAAAGTGACATAATATAACAAAAATAGGCATCATTGTATGTTCCCATCATAGCTAAAGAACTTTGCATGAAAAGCAGTATCTTAAAACAAATTATTCTTTAACAAAGGGCAAATCTTCTCTGTAATATGAATATATTAATCTACACCTCACATTAGCCCTTTACCCTTAAGTGGTACAAATCAGCCCAAAGAGAATGTCTTACAGCTCTTGCCGGGAAGTGGAAAAAAACAAATGCAGAGTGTGCCTTGCCTCACGTATCTGGCTAGTTATTAGTGGAGATATCTCTATGGTTGTCATGGAGGCCATGCAGTCCCAAGCTGACCCTAAAGGAAGAGTTAGTCTTGGCATAAATGGTAAGGCTGTTTCTAAACAACAAGCTATTACATGATAGTTGCCAATACTGTGTGAAAACACATTTATATGAGTCCCCTGAAAAAACTTAATACTCTTAATGAAGTTAACTACAGGAATAAATAATACTTTACAATCAGTTTGCATGATACCTAAGAGGTGCACAAATTAAAAAGGGCATGGAGGATTTCTATCTGGAACAGAAAATGAAGAAAATGAGAAGAGGAAGAATGGCAAATATAGGGAATAAATGTAAAACGGGTCACAGCGGGATTCATAGAAAAGAACTACATAACAAAACTGAGTCCAGAAAATGTTTTTTGCATTCATCCCACTAGGAAATTTAATACAATACAATACAATAGTAGAGTTGGAAGGGACCTTGGAGGTCTTCTAGTCCAACCCCCTGCCTAGGCAGGAAACCCTATACCGTTTCAGACAAATAGCTATCCAACATCTTCTTAAAGACTTCCAGTGTTGGGGCATTCACAACTTCTGGAGGCAAGCTGTTCCACTGATTAATTGTTCTCACTGTCAGGAAATTTCTCCTCAGTTCTAAGTTGCTTCTCTCCTTGATTAGTTTCCACCCATTGCTTCTTGTTCTACCCTCAGGTGCTTTGGAGACTAGTTTGACTCCCTCTTCTTTGTGGCAACCTCTGAGATATTGGAATAATGCTATCATGTCTCCCCTAGTCCTTCTTTCTCTTAAGCTAAACATACCCAGTTCCTGCAACCGTTCTTCATATGTTTTAGTCTCCAGTCCCCTAATCATCTTTGTTGCTCTTCTCTGCACTCTTTCTAGAGTCTCCACATCTTTTTTACATCGTGGCGACCAGAACTGAATGCAGTATTCCAAGTGTGGCCTTACCAAGGCATTATAAAGTGGTATTAACACTTCACGTGATCTTGATTCTATCCCTCTGTTGATGCAGCCTAGAACTGTGTTGGCTTTTTTGGCAGCTGCTGCACACTGCTGGCTCATATTTAAATGGTTGTCCACTAGGACTCCAAGATCCCTTTCACAGTTACTACTACTGAGTAAGGTATCACCTATACTGTACCTGTGCATTCCGTTTTTGTTGCCTAAATGTAGAACCTTACTCTTTTCACCATTGAATTTCATTTTATTAGATAGTGCCCAATGTTCAAGTTTGTCAAGATCCTTCTGTATCTTAAGCCTATCTTCTGGAGTGTTGGCTATTCCTGCCAGCTTGGTATCATCTGCAAATTTGATGAGTTCCCCATTTATTCCCTCATCCAAATCATTGATGAAGATGTTGAAGAGTACTGGGCCTAAAACAGAGCCTTGGGGTACTCCACTGCATACTTCCCTCCATGTAGATGCAGTTCCATTGAGAACTACACGTTGAGTGCGGTTGGTCAGCCAGTTACCAATCCATCTGGTGGTGATGCTGTCTAACCCACATTCTTCTACTTTATCTAGTAGTAGGTTATGGTCTACCTTATCAAAAGCCTTACTGAAGTCCAAGTAAACTATATCAACGGCATTCCTCTGGTCCACTAATTTTGTCACATTATCAAAGAATGCAATAAGATTAGTCTGGCATGATCTGTTTTTGACAAATCCATGTTGGCTTTTGGCTATTACTTTGTTTGCTTCTAGGTGTTCGCAAATTCGTTGCTTGATTATTTTTTCCAGAATCTTTCCTGGTATTGAGGTTAGGCTGATAGGTCTGTAGTTTCCTGGATCTAATTTTTTCCCTTTTTTGAAGATGGGAACCACATCAGCTCTTTTCCAGTCCTCTGGTAGTTCCCCGGTGTTCCAGGATCTCTGAAAGATATAATTCAGTGGTTCTGAGATCTCGTCTGCTAGTTCCTTCAGAACTCTGGGGTGTAATCCATCCGGTCCTGGTGATTTGAACTCATCTAGGGTAGACAGGTGCTCACTTACCATTTTCTTCCCTATTTCAATTTGTGTTCCTAATTTTGTGGTGCTGCTTTTGATAGGTTGGACTGTTTTATCCCTTTGTGTAAAGACAGATGCAAAACATGAGTTAAATAGTTCTGCTTTCTCCCTGTTGCTTGTCACCTTCTTGCCACTTTCTCCTAGCAATGGACCAATTGTTTCCTTAACTTTTTTCTTGTTTTTAACATGTTGGAAGAAGCTTTTTTTGTTAATTTTTACTTTTGTGGCAAGCCTTTCTTCATTGTGAGCCTTAGCTTTCCTCACTTCATCTTTACAGGCTCGGGCTATTTGCTGATATTCTGCCTTAGTTATGTCCCCCTCCTTCCACTTTTTATACTTACTTTTTTTGTCTTTCAGTTTGTCAGATAGTTGTTTATGCAGCCATGCTGGTTTCTTTTGGGAGCTGTTGTTTTTCTTCTTCATTGGTATTGTGTTAGACTGGGCTTTTCTAATCTCATTTTTCAAAATTTCCCAAGCTTCTTGAGTTGTTTTCCCCTCGAGGATTCTCATCCATGGAATTTTTCCCAAGCTCTCTCTAAGTTTATTGAAATTAGCTTTCTTAAAGTCCAAGACTCTAGTTTGACTTTGTTCTACTACTTGTGTTTGGATAATGTTGAATTCCAATATTGCATGGTCACTTGCCCCCAGGGTTCCTATGACTTCAACACCTTCTATCATTTCCTCTCTGTTAGTGAGAATTAAGTCCAGTATGGCTGATCCCCTTGTTTCCTTCTCTACTTTTTGGAAAACAAAGTTGTCTGCTAGGTTTGTTAGGAACCTATTGGATCTTCCACTTGGTGCAGAGTTTGTTTCCCAGTTGATGTCAGGGTAGTTAAAATCTCCCATTACTATTGTGGTGTGCTTCCTACATACCTTAGTTAGCTGACTAGCAAAAAGTTCATCTTCTTCCTCTGCTTGGTTGGGTGGCCTGTAGTATAGACCTATGGCAATGTCATTTCCCCCACAACCTTTAATATTGACCCAAATGCATTCAAGATAGTTCTCATTATTGTTGTGCTCTATTTCTGTAGAGACATAGTTATTTCTTATATATAGTGCAACTCCACCTCCTCTTTTATTTGGTCTATTTCTTTTAAATAATTTAAATCCTTCTAGCTGTATGTTCCATTTGTCAGTTTCATCCCACCAAGTTTCTGTAATGGCAATAATATCATATCTGCCCACTTTTACTTGAATTTCTAATTCTCCCTGTTTATTCCTCATGCTCTGTGCATTGGTATATAGACGTTTGAGTCCATTTTGATTGACCTTGTGTTTACTGTCTACATAACCTGTATTATGCCTGACTGCCCCTATTTTCTTGCCACTTGTGTGATTCATGCACATGGTATGACAATCACTATTACATGCTTGGTTTTGCTTGACAGCAGGAGTGATAATCTTACCCACACACACATCTATGTTACATGCATTTATAACCCTATGAATTTTAGTTTGCTGGGGACAGAGATGTTCTGTATCTATTAATTCTCTGTCCCCGCTCTTCAGTTTAAATGTTTATCAAGAAAATCTGTGAATTTAATGCCAAGTAACTCAGTTCCTTTCTTGGATGGGTGCAACCCATCTCTTTTGTACAGTTTTTCATTGGACCAGCTACAGGCTTCATGACTAATAAAACCAAAGCCTTCCCTTTTACACCACTCCTTTAGCCAAACATTAAACTCTGCTACACGCTGGCCCTTCCCTTTTTGTTCCTTATATACAGGTAAAACCTCTGAAAAGATAAGCCTACAACCTATACTATTAAGTTCATACCCCAAGTTCTGGAAATCATTCTGCACAGAAAGTACATCTTTCTGGGATAGATCATTAGTGCCAAGATGTATAATAGCATCAACGTCACAGTCCTTACTTGCATTCTTGACTATCTTAAGAATACGCCTCTTGTCTCTGCTGGCAGTAGCACCTGGCAGACACCTGACCTCTTTTAAAACCTCCGTATCCTCTCCTAAATTAACATCTCTTACGATTGAATCACCAACCAGAAGGTGACTTCTCTTTTTACATACCTTGATCTTCTTCTGCGACTGATGTGTGATACCTGGTTCCCCTTTTCGCCTTTCCGAAGAAAGTTCTTCGTTTTGGACCACGATCCCCTGCTTATTTGAGTCATCATTATCACAACTGCCTTGACCTATCTCTTTAGTGTCCCCATTAAGGTCAGCAAGGGCACTATATCTGTTTTGCTGGGTCACAGCAAAAGCTTTGGGTTTATGGTTCACAGCTCTCAACCTGCCAGATCCCACAGTTGTCCAGACAGCTCTTCTCCTGCAAGATCTTTGTGGTAGAGGGGGCTGATAGTGTGGCTTCACCATAGAGTGGAATGGCTGACGTAGACACCTAGTTTCTGCTTGGAGAGCACAGATTACAGATTCTAGATAGGTAATCTGCCTATGTAGACTCGTAATTTGTTTACAAAGGGGACAGTATCCAAATTTGAAAAGAGTACTGCGAAAGACAGGTGCAAAACAGCTATTACATTGAACTAAGCCAGTCATTTTGAAATAAATAAAATCACAATCTCAAACACACTAATCCAGAATGTATTATTGCTATTTTGGTTTATAGATATATGATTCGCGCGCCGTTAGGCCCGCGGGCCCCCACCTCAGTGTCTTTGTCTTGTGACTCACCCCCTCCTTCTCTCCAGCAGCTCCAATCCTAGCTTCAGGAAGATTCAAATGTAGATTTGTAGATTTTGATTTGTAGAAATCACATTTCTTTTCAACTAAGCTAAATATGATTGCAGCTTCTATCCTACCAGAGAAAGCGAACCAACCTAATTGTTTCTTACAGCTACACGCTGATAAGATCACTAAGTGATGTTTTATTTTTTTTATACAATGAAAACAAGTGTTGCTCATAAATATCACAAACAAAAGCATCTAGTTGAAAAGTTGAAGATCAAAACTATTGTATGTATATATGTATGTGTATGTATGTATATAGAAGGAGGGGTGGTCCAATCTCATTCCAATCTCCCTGCAGGTATTAATTTGGAGGTCCTAGATTAGAGAAGATGCCTTAGAACTGATACCTCAATAAAAAGGAAGAACTTAAAAATACTAAATATTTGTATGTTATCGTTAGATTGTTCTTTTAAGATCAAACCCTAATGAATCTGGATTCTGGATGTTTTCTCTCGTGATTAAATGAGTGGATTTTAGCCAACCAAACTATAAATGTATGTAACAAATTTTAAAATGGTAAAGGCCTTCTTTTCATATTGTTGGTTTCCCCCTCTCATCAGCTCCCACCAGCAGAGCTAATGATCAGAAACCAAGCTGCAATGGTCAGAATAGGAATGAGATCACATCAAGATATAATCAATCATGAGTCTGCATAGATATGTAAGCATTCTATTTCCTTGTTCTGTGCCCTTTTAAGAGGTCCACAATAAACCATCTGTTTTTTCAAGCTTTTTACTAGAAGAGGCTCAATTCTTATATGTGTATGTATACCGTATATAGTATTTAAGCCATACTACCTTTTTCCCAAATGAAAATATATTTTCATAACTTGCTCAGGATTTTACAATTTGCCATAGAAGATGACTTTTATCATTAGTTTTATCGATATTAATACTGTTTATCACCACTGTTGCGTTGCTAATCTTTATGTTCCAAATTGTTAGAATTCATCAAAGTAGTGATTGGCGAAGCCTAAATTTGTTGAAACTTTACTCCAGCATAATGTGGGAATGGTTTATGCTTAAGTTTGGCAGTTAAACATGGAAGATAAAATGTACATTTATTTCAATAAAATTGTTTTGGCAGGTAGTTGTAGAAATTCTCATATAGATTCAGGTTGTAATGTCACCCTGAAATTATGCAAGTGTTCCTTTAATCTTTCTCTTTCAAAATATATATTGGTGTTGGGCAGTTTTCTTTCTTACCAAAAAAAAGATATAAACTATGGACTTAACTCTACAGTCTAAGAATAGTAGCAGGTCACTTAAAGAACAGACCTAAAGTGGCAGCTCTACACGGATGTTGCCCAGCAACAGCACAAATCAAGGGAAGCTTGATCAATTTCTTATAGGTACAAAATAAAAAAATCTTGCATGTCCCATTTTATATATTTTGTAAATACATGTTCCTCGCATGCTTATCTTTCCTCTAAACCAAATAGTTATGAAATTGTTAATTAACTGAGTCCAGTTTGCTCATTATAATTATGTAATATCTGGAAAGCCATGTAAGACATGAAGGTAAAATATCCTGTTGAGCTCAACTCCTTCCAATTTCATAGTCCCATCTGTACTGGGTCATCACATGAAAATAGTGGTGTAATTCACTTGCAAAAAATTGGCTGTGTGAGAATCACTTTCTGGCATAAGGGTGTCAAATTTTTGATTGCTGTGCCTATACTGTAACATCATTAAGTGCTGACAATGGTGAGGGTTTTAAGATTATTCTAATGTCTCTAATTTTTGCAGACCAAGATTTTGCAGATCAAACCAACAACAACTCTTTCTGGAGCCATAATCTTCAAGTAAGCATTTGTATATTCTGATTATCTTCATTCAGTTATTTGAAGTATTCTAGTTTCCAAGAGAAAAAAGTAAAGCAGATTAGGTCCACTCAGTAGTGATTTATGTTAGTCAATCCCAGACTATTTATTTTATTTTATCTTACACAAGAATCTTAACTGCATATAGGGTAGGCCTTAGCTACAACTTTGGACCTCAGCGACAGTCACCATAGAAGAAAACAGATATGGAAATGGTCTGGTTTAAACTTTCACCATCTGGTAAGTGGAGTCATTTAAACATCATAAAGTCTGTTTTGCTCACCGGAAATATAATAAATAATGAACCAATGCAGTTCAATTACTATTATTCCCAACATTGTGGAAAAAGCTGTGCTCAGACCAGTTAATCTTGGGTCACTCAGTTTCCCAACCAACCTATCTCACAGGGTTGTTGTCAGGAAATCTCATAGGAGTGCTAGCCGTACTGCTTGGAGCAGGAAAGGTAGGATATAAATCTAACAAAATATAAAAATAATAGGTAATTCCCTTGGTGACGCTCCTCTAACCTCAGACATAATATTTCTGAAGAACCGGATTTATCCCCACGCAATTCGCCTGATCCATTAAGCCTCCTTTCTCCCAACAACGCCCCTGATTCTTTTAAAAATAAGAGAAAGCGAAGGTTCGCCATACACACGATATCGTGGAAGGGGCAAGAGGAAGGAATACAGAGCTGAAGAAGGGGAGGCGAGATTTAAAACTATAAAATTCGAAGGTTTTGTGTTTCCTCAAGCGGCAGCCCCCTGCCCTAGAGTATAATAGCGACGCCCATAGTAATGCATTACTTGCAGCCTTCGCGGGGGTGGGGAAAAAGGGCTCGGTCCTCCCTCTGTGACTGCGGGCGCTGCAGTGCGAAGCGGAGGGTGTGAAGCTTCCACTTCCCTGGGATTTCATTTCGGGGAGAGGGGGGTGCGCGCAGAACAGAAAGCAAGAGAAAAGATCCGCCATATTCCTGCCTTACCACGCCCGGAGAGCTGAGCTACTGAAATCCGTCTGGCTGCACAGTATATGCACCAGTCTCTGCCTCCCACCCCGCCTCCCGCGGTACCCACCCCCGTTTCTTACACCAAAGGAAAGGCGGAACCGAGAAAGGAAGAGCTGGCCCTCCCTGGCTGTCGCTGCCGCCGCCGCCGCCTTCGAAGACAAGCAAGCGCAGCCATCTCTCTCTCTTTCCCCTCCCCTCCCTATCTCTTCGCCCTCAGGCTCCCTAGCGAGGGAAGTTGGCTTTCCAAGAAGCAGTCCGGAGGGTTTCGCGAGGTCAGGGCAGAAGCCGTGTCTCCTCCGCGGGACCCTCGGGAGCCGCCGCCTTCGGGAAAAGGCAGCGGGGGGAGGGGGGGAAGCGGGGAGAAAGCGAAGGAAATGGACGGGCTCGGAGCGGAGGGCGGCTTCGGGTGCAGCCGTTAGAGGCTTCCAGGCGGAGAAGGGAAGAGCCGCGCGGTTTGCCAGAGAGTCGGGAGAGGAAGCCGAGAGGAGGAGGCGGCGGCGGCAGCGCACGAATAGAGGGAGGGGTTGGAAAGCGGGGTTGTTTGCAAGCTGGGCGCTTTTGCTTTCTGCCGGGCAGCGCGCTTGCTGCTTCTGCTGCTGGTTCTGCCTGGGCGGATGTTTCTCCGCGGTTTGGCGCAGGATTGAAGGGAGAGGAGGACTCGGAAGCGGTGAGGGTTTCCGAAGGCAGGCTTGGTGGGGGATTGTAGGTGGGGGGGATACCTGCCCGGGGCGGAGGTGCCCGGGCGTCTCCGCGTATTATCAGCCAGGGTTCTCCCCGGGGCTCGCCTGCCGACGGGAGGGGCGCTCCCACTGAGGAGCGGGAGAGCTTTCCGGCGCTTGTGGCTCGGGGGTCTGCGTGTTTTTCGGGGGGTGGGGGTGGGGGCTGCGCCTGAACCAGCTCGGAAGAATGACTCTGGAGTCCATCATGGCGTGCTGCCTGAGCGAGGAAGCCAAGGAAGCCAGGAGGATCAACGATGAGATCGAGAGGCAGCTCCGCCGAGACAAGCGGGACGCCCGCCGAGAACTCAAGCTGCTGCTGCTGGGTAAGACTTAGCCGGCGGCGCCGTCACCCCATTTTGGGCAGCTGCTTTCCCCCTCCTTCCCCTTCCTACACCCCCCCCCCCGTGCCAATCTTCCTTCGTTCCAGATGAAAGAGGAGGGCGGCATAAATTCGCCGGAGGAGGTCTACCTATAGCCCTAGAAGAAAGGGGTGATCCTGGGTGTGCTGATGCGTATGTGTGTGCACACGAGAGCGCTCACAAGGATAGTGGCCGAATGGTATTTGGATTTATTCCCGTGCAGTTTTGCACATCGTGGCTGTAGCCGAGCCAGCTGCTGCTGTAGGAAATCAGAACTTGGGTCTGTTGGCTTGAAAGGTGTGTTCAAACGGCAGGCTGAGGAGGGACCGTGAGGGGAGAATTGCAACCCCTTCCCTTTTCTTTGATTTTTTAATTTATTTTTGTTTATTTTATTTTGCAACGGGATTGTGCCATCTCCATCCATAACGAGATGCGTTATCCGGGGCGTAGGAGCGAGGTGTGTAGATGCGGGGATGCCTCGGCCCTTTTCCTCTCCTGGCGTTTGCCCGCCGTCTCCTCCTGCCTTTCCGAGCAAGCAGCGTGTCTGCAGCGAGTCGAATGGCTGCTTGTGCTTGCTGTGGGTGGTTTCGTGTGGAGTGGACGCCTTCCCGAAAATGGAGAGAAAGAGTCGAGGTTGGGTGAAAAGGGAGAGAGGAGAAGTAGAGCAAGATGCCGAGCTCCGGGCAGAGATGGGCGGCAAACGCCTGTTGTGGGAATGCGAAGAGAGCAAGGAGGGGAAAAACAATCCCCAATCCGCCTTTGGCAACCCTGACCCGAAATAAAGAGCTGGAACGAAGGAGCTGCCTTCTAGGATTGATGGGGACAGGATTTCAGACTGCAGGGTTCTGAGTATGTGCTCCCGCCTCAGGAAGGCTGGAGTCCTTCCTTCCTCTGCCCTGGAGCTGTGGCTTTTCTTAAAAGGCAGCAGGATCTGAACGCAGATTAGGTGGAAGGCAAGTAAGGGTTTGGATCCAGCCTTCTGCCAGAATCTGGAAATCTTTTACCGGTACAGAAAGATGAAGACTTTAGATCAGGAACACCTATAATTGGCGAGGTGTGAGAATAGAAACCGGTGGAGCTGTTGGCATTTGGGGGTTCAAGCCACCTCCTAAATTAAAGACACATGGGAGATAGATACATTGTCCAGTTGGTGAGGGTATGTACCATATGTCCTGCTGTGGCATCATAATTAATTCAACCAGGAAGACTGTGACTAGGAATAATGGCTTGGGGGGAAAAAATGTCTGCAGTACTGTTTGCTTGGAAGGCGTGGTGTTATAAAACTGACTGTCATGTGTGAACCTCACAAAGAGCTTGTGGCTTTATTGAAGCTTTCCTCTGTTTTGTACCCAGAAATCATTCTTCAGTCTTAGGGACGTTTTCCATTAAGAAAAATGAAAAATGGTGGGTAGCTGAGAAAACAAACTCTGCATTCAGGGGCTGCTCAGCAACATAAATGTCTTTCCTTATATAAGTTCTGCTCTGTAGTTCATATTGTTATGGGTAGAAAAAGAATATAATAGTGCAAAGAAAAGAATCTTTGCTCTTTGGGTTCCATTGACTCAGTCAAGAGAAAGCATACTTGAAATAAAGAAGTTGAACCTTTCATTGTATTGTCACAAGAAGATCCAGGTAGAATATAACACCTTTGGGGTAAGTTACTGCTCTACTCTTTACCAGTCCACACCAGCCTTCTCAGAGCTGATGCCTTCAGTTGTGATGACACTACAACTCTCAAAATTTGTTGGGTATCTGCGGATTTTGGACATTACAATCCCAACATGTCTGGAGGATTCCAAGTTCAGGAATGCAGATCAACATTGTCAGATATTTGTTCCTTGGTTGCAGATTTATTAAAAATATAGCCTTTAGGTACAATTTCAGATTGGAGAAAAGGGAGATGTGTAGAAAGTCCATTTGGAAACATGTAATCTTCCTTATGAGTGTTAATGTTTACCCATAGCTGAGGAATTAACCCATACCATATGTATGTCAAGGATGTCTTGTAACACAATCAGATGTCTCTGAGTGTCTGTTTTTATTATTAATAAACTCAGGTGATTTGATAAATAAATAGTAGATTTTTTGTTTTCATTGTGAACATAAGGAGTTTTGTTCTTTAGAATAATATCCATATTGCTATGTTAGTTAAAAACTTGACTATAATAGTGTGCCTCATTTAGAAATATATCACTTGCCACTCTTTGGGGGGGGGGATAGGAATGAGTCTTAAAACGGGTCCATGCAGCCAATTTCTTTTAGTATATTACAGTTTTCTTGGGGTTTTTTCCCTAAAAACTAACAAATGCACTGTTAAACTCACCAACTTTCCTATGAGCATTTCAATTATGTGTGTACAGAGCTTTCCAATTAAGCTTTGCAAAGGTTGGTAGGTTAAGACTATTGTCAGCAAACTGGTAGTTATACAAATGGAGTTGACATTCAATAAGTTGCAAGTAAATTTAGAACTATAATAGGCTCCTTTAAAAAATAGGCTCCTTTCAGAAATCTCTGTAAGATTTTTTGTGAGGAACAGAAAATTTTATTTCTTTTCTTGAGGGTTTCTTCAAACATCTGAAAACATTTTGGCCTGCTGGATTTAAAACACAACATACAATATTCACTCTGTTTTTAGTCTGGGGGTGAGAATGATTTTAGACATGTTAATCTGAGAACAACTTTGCAGAAGTTAAAAAATGCTTCCCTCAACTCCAAGTAGATATTTTAGGATTGGAGAGTAAGCCAAAAATTACCCTTTCCTCAATGTTATTTATCTGCTGCATTTGACATGGATTCTATTCAGCAGACGACCTATGTTATCATTTAATAAAGGTATATTTATTTATCATTTGTTTCCGACCTTTATTTTCTCTTAAGACTTACTGAAGCTAAATGGCCGCACCTAACTGACCCTGGGCAGTCTTAACAAGCTAAGCAGGACCAAACCTAGTCCATTAATTGGATGGGAAGCTACCAAACAATAGCAGAACTATAAAGTAAAGTGGGGAGTTGAAACAACACTTTAAAAAATACTTTTATCTATTTATATCCTCATCCACATTCAGAAGGAACATAGATCATAAAAAGAAAGGAAAGCCATTTTATTGAGTCTACAATACTCTTCATTGTTTAAAAAATAATGATTTTATTTAGTCAGGTTCTACTCATGATATGTGAACACATCCATGTTTTTTTTTCCTTGGCAATAGTATGGAAGTTAATGTTGTACTGTATTGTCATCTTGAATTATTTTTACTCCCAAGATTAGCCTATAGCCCTGGGATTTCCTGGTAGTCCCTCATCTCTGAATGCAAAGAGTCTGCTTTACATTTTTTTAGATCATCCAAAGTCAAGTGGTGCTGCACCCAACAGTTTTTATATACATTGAGCCATAATTTGAAATACAGTGTTTATAAAATATGTACCCAGTTTCTTGAAAGCATCTGATCATTGAAAGTAAAGGCTATTGAACTTAATGTTTTTATTCTTTTTTTAAAAATAGCAATCCATGATAAGGGTAATGGCCTTTGGCCTTTATTAAGCCAAATAGAGTTCCAGTATACAATCTGCAGTATACAAAAATATAAGAAAAGCCATCTTGAAATTCAGGACAAAATCAATAGAAAAATCTGGCTAATGTTTCAGAAATGACAGCCGTCTGCAGACTTTCAACTAAAATATTAAGAATCCAAGAATGATGGTTTTGAGAGCATCTTGTACAGTAATAGATCTTTGTTGAAGCTGAACTGGTGTAGATTCTTAATGTGAAAAGCACCATTAGGGTCCCATTTAAAATGCATTATATAAATCCTATAATCTGAATAGTTAATTTATTAATACTTTGGAACATCTTTTTGCTAAGAACACCAAACCATTGCATAAATAATTTGAAATAAAACTTTCAAAGTAGAACAGTAGAATTTAAATATTATTTAAAAGGGAACATTAAGAGATACCTGGATGAAGTACATTTTGTACTTGGAGAACAACATAAGAAAAAAGCTTTTCTTACATATGTGGACAAATGGGTTCAGTGAATATTTGTGACTTTAGGAAAACCTTTTAGGAATTTTTAAAAAATCAGATGAGATACTGTAAAAACAATAATATTTGAAGAAGAAAGCAACAGATTCTTGGATAGTCAAGTCCTAACTTCAAGGGTTTTAAAAGTTAATATTAAGTTCCGGACAGCTGCCATCAAACCCAATTTTGTAGGATATCCATTATTTCATTGTGCAAAACATTAGGCCCTACAAAGAAGTGAATAGCTTGTTTAATTTCTTTACGTTTCTGGTTATAACATTTCTGGATGAAACATGTCAGTTCAAAGCCATGGGGATGCAGTGGTTAAAATGCGGTATTGCAAGCTAATTCTGCCCACAGCCAGGAGTTAGATCCTGACTGACTGAAGGTTGAGTCAGCCTTTTGTCCTTCTGAGGTTGGTAAAATGAGATCCCAGATTGTTGGGGAAAATATGCTGACACTGTAAACTATTCAGTGCTGTAAAGCACTATGGAGAGGTATATAAATCTAAGTGCTATTGTTAATATATAGTTAGACTCGAGTTACAGAAATCATTTATCAGTATTCCAATCAGAAAAAAAACATTGTACACTATATTAATACAGGCTTTTGCCATTGGATTATTGGACACATTCAGGATACTTTTTGTATTGATGAAAATGAAAAGGCTTATCTTCGAAATTCTTTGGTTTATTGACTCCATTCTTTTTGGTAACTCATATTGTCAATTTAGGAGATATCTACATCTTCCAGTTCTATAACTTTTGGTTTACAAGTAGAAAGATATTTGTCCTTCATTATTGACTTCATAATTCCACCTTGACGCCTTCCCAAATAATAGAATAATGAGCCAGCCTTCAGAAACCACAGCTAATGGATCATTTCAAAAGCTCTGTCTGTAAATCAGTTCTTTTCTAACCTTTTGAGCCCCAGATATGCAGACTGTAATTTCTAAAATTCCTTGCTAATACAACAATTTGAAAAGTCTACACCATCTTGTTCAGCAACGGAGACAGCTGTTCTGCAACTAATGTATTTGTTGCTGCTATTCCAATTTTGTTTATGGTGATTTTTTTTTCAATTGGGCATAATCCTGAGTTTGCTTGTAGGTGCATTGAATTATTGAAATTTATTTGGAAAATGGCAAAATTTTATGGCATAACTAATTGCAGGAACTGGAGAAATACAGAACTCTTCCCCTTTATTAAGAAAAGAAACAAATTGGCCCTGTCTGCATGAATGATACATAAAACCATGCTCTGAGAGTCTCACTTTCTGTAAATACAAGTACTCCTCAACATAGAACTACAATTGAACCAAAATTTATATTGCTAAGTGAGACAATCGTTAAATGAATTTTGCCCCATTTTATAATCTTTGTTGCCACAATTGTTAAATAAATCACTACATTTATCAAGTAAGTAATAAATGGTTGTTAATCTACCTTCCCCATTGACTTTCCTTGGAAGAAGGTCCCAAAAGGTAAATCACATGATCCCAGGACTGCACCATCATAAATAAGAGTTAGTTGCCAAGTATCTCAATTTTGATCCCATGACCATGGAGATGCTATAATGGTGAAAAACAGTCATCAATCACTTTTTACAATGCCATTGAAACTTTGGTCAGTAAATGAACTGTTGTAAGTAGAGGACTACCTTGTAAAGCTTTAAAAACTATGATAAAACAACAAAAATATCCTGTCCTATATTACCAAATAATCAAGAATTACCAAACAATGAAATAAAATCAACATTAGACCTAGAATATTCAGTTTTCCTGGGTGCTGCTTGGAGAGGCCAAGCATGGGTTAAATACAGCCAATCTGCCCAATTGAAACTTTAAGCCACGCCTCTGGTGCTGACTAGTCTTCAGATTTTTTCAATTCAGTCAGCCCAGTGGATGCACTTCGAGTTTCTCTTCATTCCTATATATTGCTTGGAGTTTCTGTTCCTTTCACTTTTTAAATTTTTCCCCTTTTTTCCTTTCGTCCTTGGATCATTGTGAGCAGGTTTGGTGAGTTGTTTCCCCCTTAATTCCCTGGGAACTCACCACTTTCCGCCTCTCCGGTGTCCTGGGCTCGCTCAGGCACCGTTAGGCTGCAGGCAGCTGTTGGTGGAGGCGCGTGGGTTGGAATCCGACACCGGCGCGATCAGCAATCCCGCTGCGATCTTTCTCCCTGCTGAGACCTTCACTGCTTCCGACTGCGTTTCTAAGGGAGCCAGCGGTTAGGCCTTAGGACTCTCCAGTGAGTGCGGACGGCCATTTTAAGGAGGCCAGACGTTGCGGTGGGCATTTTGAGAAGGACAAAAGTGACGGCCGCCATTTTGTTTGACCTAGTTTTTGCCGTGAAAATTGCAACAGCTGCCTGATTGCCTGTCTCTTGCAGGTCGCCCCCAGGAGCCTTCCTGACCGGTCATTCCGGTGGGTTTTGTCTTCATTAACCAACACAACTGCAGTGGGCGGCAGAGGAGGCTTGTGGCCCTACGAGGTCACACTCCACAGCATTTGACCTGTGTGGGTGCTGGGAGCTGATATGCTCATTGCCATCAAGGACTGCTGAGCCTTGCCTTCCCTGCCTTCAGTGTCTCTTCGCTAGAGCACTAAGGCACCTTCCCAACTGTAAGGTGGTGAGTGGGAGGAAGTCCTAAATTTGGCCCTTGCATCCCCACACCCAGCCATGGCAGAACAGGCCCCTGAGGAGCCACAGCCAGACCCAACCACCAGCAGGGCCTGTACCAGACAAGCTGGCAAGGCAGCCAGGGAGGCAATTAGAGCAAGCAAGTCCTATTCCAGGCAGGGGACCAAACAGGGTTCAGGCCTAGATAGGGACGGTCTGAGACGCCAGAAGGCCTTGGAAAAACAATTCTCCAAGGCCCAACAACAACAGGCCCAGTCTTCCAGGCCGTTTTCCCCTGGGGTTCAGCCACCCAAGGTCCAACCTAGACAAAGGAATGTGGTGTCTGAAAGTGAGGATGACGGCCAGGAATTTTCTTCTGCGGCTTCCATGGCCATGGTGGCCTCTCCAGGGCCCTCAATGGCCGATCGAGCTGATCTATTTGCATGCCTCTCCGACCCTGAGAAAGAGTCGGTCCCGGTGGGTCCCTTTGCACCCCAGCAACTGGCTATTCAGCCCCCATCTAGGGGACGCCCTCTGGAGGATCAGGGACCAGACCTATCCATAGAGATGCAAGATGTCATTGCCTTGGCCATCTCTCAGGGGATAGAGACCGGCATGCTGCAGCGAGCCAAGCACCCACGCAAAACCCGGCCGCCCCCAGTCCCAGAGCCTGCTCAGTAGGTTTCTCAGGCCCAGCGACCTCAGTCTCCACACTCCTCTCTGGCTAGTGAGGATTCGGACTGGGAGGAGGACATTAGTCCGGGCCCTGAGCCCGAATTCTCTGGGGATGAGGCTGCTGTTTCAGACAAACCTTCCTTTTCTGGCTTTTTCAAGCATGCTCATTTCAAGACTATTTTGAACAAGGCTAAAGCCTCGACCCATTTGGGTACCAGCACCCCTGCCCCGGTTGCTCCCTCTCACGAGAACCTCAGTGAGGGACTCTTTGAGGAGCCAGAACCAACACAGGAAATTGTGCCAGTTCCAAAATTATTTCTAAATGTAATGCAAAAGCAATGGGCACAGCCTGGTACCCTTGCTACTCCCAGTGGTAATGATAAGAAGCTCTACACAGTGGATGCGAGTCTGGAGGACCTGCTGAAACTGCCTCCCGTGGATGCACCAGTGGTGACACTCACTTCCTCCTCAGTACTCTCGCCACCCCCCGAGCTATTAGAGGGGCTCAAGGCAGAGGACAAGAGGGCCGAAAATGCTTGCCATAAGACTCATCAGGTGGCAGTTTGGGCCATTAAGACTTCCGCTTCTTCGACCTTCCTGCCCATGGCAGCACTACTATGGTTAAGGCAGCTTCTTGCAGCTTCCAGCTGGGGATACCAAATTGAGGCAGGATGTTAACAAGATCATTGCAGCCACAGAGTACAATGCTGACGCCACCTCAAACACTGCCAAATTTGCATCCCGATCCCTAGCTTCTAATGTCACCATTCGACGCCTTTTATGACTCAGACATTGGATATGCGCTCCAAGTGGAAGCTTGCTTCTGCCCCCTTCAAGGGCAGCAAGTTGTTTGGGGAGGCCTTTGATCCTGTCCCCATTGAAAATAAGGACAAAAAGAAGGTCATGCCTTCGGTCAATAAGAAGTCATATCGCAAGGGGCCCCAGTCCTACAGGAGGCAGCCCTTTTGGAACACGGAACAGCCTTCCACCTCTGGTTCCTTCCAATGTTCCTTTAATCAGGGCACTGATAGGTCTCATGACCATCAACCCTTTCGTGACAGAGGGCGCCAGCAGTCCTTCTCCAAATGTCTCTATCGCGGAGGGTTTGGTTCCAGACCCTTCAGATGATATAAATGACCATCAGCAGACGGCTCCCATAGGAGGATGTCTACAGCTGTTCCACGCCCAATGGAAGCAGATCACGTCAGACCAGTGGGTCCTTCAAACGATTCACATAGGTCTGACATTAGAATTCATATCCACTC